>NC_134367.1:7087936-7698561 GCF_035582795.1 Mycteria americana | reverse complement strand
GCATTTGAGATGCCCAGGGGATGCCTGAGCTGTCTGCATGGGGTTGGAAGATATGGAAAAGAATTTATAGGATACCCATATCCTTCTGATCTGGCAGATGGGGACCAGGCGGAATATCCGAGGGCATCTAATATAAGCAGAAGCCTGCTGATTTCGGCAAGGTGTGGGAAGTGAGGAGGAAGATGTAGGTGTTAGACAGACGTGCTGAAATCCTGTCAGTAGCCAGCTCTTGTCACTGCCTCTATATCATACAAACAGTTGACAGCACATGTTGACACTTTCCAGTGTAAAAATTGTCTCAGTGTCAGTGTTTCCCAACAGTTTAAAGTGTTGACACCCTAAATGAAGGATCTCAAAGGCAGAAAAAAAAAAAAAAGAGGATGCTGTGAAGGAAGGGGGAGACAAAATGTATAAGGGAATGAGAATTTGTGGGCATAGACTCTGGCACATAGGGGAATGGAAAGTACTCAGATCAGAATGAACTCTGGATGGCAGAGGACAGGGACGGGGCTGTGAAGGTGTCTCTCTGAGCCCCGAGGCTCTGGGGAAGAGCAGGATGGATGATATGCAGGGACCCTGAGGAAAATACGTACAGCAGTGGCAGAAATAGAGGCTGGAGGGGAGGGGTCTGCACTGGCTATACTTCTAATAATAAGTAGCACCAGGGCCTATTCACTGGCCCCAAAGCCAGTTGGCACATTTTGGACACAGCCTTGCTGTTAAACACTCTCTGCCTCCAAGCAAGAAAAAATATGTCCAAGATTCCTGTTGGGAATGTTTCTGGCCAGGGCTAATGCCTGTGTCCAGGCAGCACTGGAGCAATGCTAGCTGACCGGTGACAACACCAAGAGGGACTATTTTAATGACAGCTGTGTGCCAGGGCTCAGATCTCTGTGCTGGCTCTATTTGATTTAGTAATCGATGTTCGTAGTATTCATTCCCAACAGATTTTCCCAATGGCCACTTTGGATGCAGCCCTGTTTTGGGTGCAAAGCAAGTCTAGCTACGTAGATATGAGCCACTCTGTGCTGGTTGCCCTCGAGGCTGCAGAAAAATCCTTTCCCCATGTTATTTGCTAATATAACAGTCTTCCCACAATGGGCAAGAGGAGAGGAAAAAGGACTGGGATATGTTGATAAAGAAGAAATTTGGGGATAAGAAATCCCCTGGTCCCTGGGAAAATGACAGAAAACAGCATGAGGGACAATGATACCTCGATTTTGGGAAGGATGGGAAGGCAGAGGTAGGAAATGACTCCCCAACATCATGGGATAGTGGAAACACTGGAACCTTTGTCTAAAGCATCTGAGTGTCATCCTCAGATCACACATCACCTTCCTACTCACTTATGCTTGAACCACAGTGTTAATTCCTAGCTGAAGCACTGGACAGTTTTTAGGTCTTTGCAGGACTCTGAAGAGCCCTGAACAGAGTGAAAGTCAGAACTGCAGCATCTGAAAATGGGAACAATAAGTAGTCTTATGACCGACTTGTAACCTTCAAAGAAAGGTTACCAAACTATCCCTTAGAATGTTTGAATTTCATACAAGGAAGCCAAAAAGTTAACTGTCCCAGACCCTCCTTCATTGTTTTCCATAAAATTTATCTGTGCAGAGTTTAGTGGAGAAATTTTGTTTTAAAGGTGATTTTAATGTTTTAAAATGTATTCTTTTTTGATTCAGAACAAAACCTCTGGAATCTGAAAAACCTGATTCCAGAGATGACCTCAGATCTTTGGACCCGAAAAGATCTGTGTTTTTTAGGAGAGCCTGGTTTCCAAGATCTGAGTCAATCTATCAGCAAATTTACCCTGAATGTTTGGTCTCTGACAGTCCTGCAGAAATGGCTTGGCAGGAAGCCAAACAAGCTTTCATCAAAACATTGCCAGAGTAACATCTGGAACAACATCATCTGAGCTGAACAGTCCCTACAAATGGTTTGATTGTGATCAAATGACAAATGAAGTCAGAATATTTGAGTATTTCTGAGCACTTCTGCTCCTGATTAGTAAATCCACTCATGTGTCCTTCCCAGGTCCATCATTTCACTCTTGCCATTTCCTGGACAGAAACAGTGAACTACTGCCTTCCCACCACTTTGTTTTATTTCTCCCTGGCTTCCAAAATTCTTTTTCCTCTGATAATTTTCTGGATTTTTTTTAACCCCTTTATGTATCTACAAATCTACTGTCACCTGAATTCTTCAGTTGTCTAGGAAGAACCCATAGTGAAATCTCAATTCCTTTAAGCAAATTCAAGGATATATGAATTGTCAGCATACAGAAGTCATCTGTGTGGTTCTAGGTAAAGAATAGGGTTCTCGGTCCTCTGCTAGATCATTTATTTGTTATCCTTAGAAGTAAGAACAAGAACATGAGGGAATCTTCTATAAGCAAGGATGTTACTCATATGAGACCTCATCAATTAAAAGAATATATACCAAATATCTCAACAGCAGATTATTTATTAAATTAGAGTAATTTGCTATTCCTTTCGCAGTTATGGTTAGTGGTACCAATTGCAGCCAAAGATGGCGCTGGCTAGATATGACATGAACACAGAACAAGGCGATTGTAAAGCTCAAGGCCAGGGAAGTACATAGCCTAACAAAGACTGGAGATAGCATGTGGGCATAATGAACTAGGGAAATGAGGAAAATAGTTAGACTCTTTCCTTCTGCAATGAACCCAGCCGGGTCAGATAAGGGATTTACAGCCTCTCATCTGATTTAACTTTATCTTGTTTTTTTCCTGAAGAAGACAGATTCCCAATTTAAGCAGCAACTGAGGAGATGATTGGGACGTTTATAAGGGCGTACCATTTGTAAAAGTAAAGCCAATTTTTCTCTTCTTCCCTTAAGTGATCTGGGTACATAAAATAGATACATAGATTGTTTGTGGTCTGACTTTTCCTCAAACTAGTTTGGAATTTTCTTGCTTTTTTACAGACCTGAAGAAAGGTTTAAGTATCTGAAAGTTTCTCCATTTTACATCAGTTAATTGAATAGAAAATACAGTCTCCCCCTACCATTCTCACCTCTCTTATTCTCACTAATAAATACTGTCTGGAATAATGGTTTAAAAAAAACCCAAAACAACAATGCATTTATCTTTTATCTAGTTCGGAATTAATGTGTGTCCACATAATGTGCCATCATTTCCTCTGGATCTGTACTTTAGTTCTTGGTACGCTTGTTCTCCTCGTACATACTGAGTTTTCTGTTAGATTGCAAACCTACAGTAAAACTAGTTTTCCCAGTCTCAGACAAAGGTCTGCTTACTGGTTATCACAGAATAACTGTGTTTTTGAGAGACACAGTCCAAGCAAGGAGCATTACCAAAAGGAAAAAGCAGATAGCACCCTGACTACTGCTCCTAAAAAGCATGTAATAGGTGGTATACTAATGTAATATACTAATGAAAAGATGCTTGGACTTAGTTCAATAAACTGAAGAGAAATATTTGAATTTCAGAAGATCAACATGTTTTGAAAAAAACAGATCCAAATGAAGTGATTCAGTATCTCATATTTTCCAGAACTTCTGATTTGATGGAAATGTCAGTATTGTGTCTGAATCAGAATATCAAAAGGTGGTGGGGAGGATTTGACCACAATCAAATTTCCAAGTATCGTAACTAGTCTATACTCATGAAGCTCACCTTTCTCTCCTGAATTATTCTGTTACAAAGATTGATAATAGCTGCCCTTTGGCAATTTTTTCCAGACCTTTATGTATGCACAAATGTTTGCTTCATTTCTGTAGCAAAACTAAAGTGCTGCAAGCATTTAATGTTTACATGAAAGCTTATTGCTGTAGTAAGCATCCTGTAGTTGTACAAACTGTAGCCCGAGCAATAAATTCACATCCCATCTGAACAAAGAGTTGGCATTGCATTGCCTGTGTGCTCAATACTCCCGGTGTCAAACACAACTCAAGCCCCTACACTCCCATTTTGCTTCACTGACTTCAAAGGGCATTCAAGCAGGCCTTGGAAAAATATTCTAATTTCACTAGTTGCTTTCTCATGATTTGTAACACATTCTTATTAGATTTTTTTTAATGCATAAGAACCTTGAAAAGTAGCTAAGTAGATCAGATCACTAATTCCTGTGAGCTAAGAAAATGAATTATTTTCTCCTGTGCTTTCTAATTTGAGCTTCTTGTGGCCTACATAAAATTTTTGCCTACATTTTTTTATAGTCAAGGTCAGGAATAAATGTAGCCAATAAACAAAGAAGCGAACAATAATGCAACAATAATAGTTAGAAAGATTAATGCTAGTGCCTGAATGCTCAGTGCTCCCGGGAAAATTAATTTTCCTGAAAACATTAATTATTTCTTTTCCTAGGTCCAATGCAAGTTGAGTTACTGCTATGCTAAACGACCTTAAAGGTTGCAGAGGTTGATGCAGCTCTCTGATAAGTTTCTGGGTCTTTCAGACTTTGAGCAGATCACACATGCCCTGAAGTCTTCTTCCTCAATAGAGGCTGTTGCTGTTGCGGTTCCTAAGATCTTCACAGCCCTTTGGATGCTGATAATCTCCTCTGCTCCCCATGCATTCATTCTTCCCCCAAAAGTGGATTTCTCTCATCTGAAGCTCGATGACTACCATATAGCTGCCTATGTCTGAGCAACTCTCCTTGGATCCTCTTTACAGACGCTAAGGAGTGGGTGCTTTTAGCATGCTGTTCATCTGACCCGCCTTAGGAGGACCTAAATCACCAAGTGCATTGCCCAGACCTCCCCTGCTTGCCAAGAGGGCCTGCAGTGTCTGCCTCAGACATAGATGTCTACATCGAGCCAGGTGAATTTTGCCACAACGTAGGACCAGAAGGGTGGGCAGCAGAGTGCTCGTAGGCTGTACAGAGCCAGGCCATGCTGTCAGGGGATTAATTCTGCAAAGAGAGCAGAGGTCCAACAGATCTGACCTGGCCAGTCCGCACAGTGCTGCATGAACTTAATGGTTCAGAGATGAGTTTGAACACCTCTTCACTGTGCTGCAGGTTGCCCGGTGTCTATTTTGGCCTGATATACATGCATTTGGGAACACTCTTGCTATGTGTAAGCACTCTCCTATTTTGCCAGTGCTATCAGCTTTTGTGATTTTATGACAAAGTTACTGTTTTCCTTTTGTTTTCCTGAAGGTCCCATTCTTTCATGTCCTGCTGTGTAAATAACTGAACTTTCATTTTGAGAGAAAGTGAAGTCTTCTGACATGGGGAAATATTTGAAAATTCAGTTCCACAGAGCAGCAGGCAAGTTAAAAAACAAACAAACAAACCACACAACAACAACCCCCCTGATATTATTTCAAATAATAAATAATAGTGATTCTTATTTTTAGGGGGAGCTAGATCATGATACTGTTTCTCTCTCAGCAGTCTTGGTTTTGATTAGTGATATGTTGCTTTTTTGATCTTTTTTTCCTCTAGCAATTACAGGAAAAAGGAAAAAAAAAAAGCCACTCTTCCTTCTGCGGCTGATCACAAGTCCTAATGTAGCATTCCCTTCCAAGGTTAAATTCAGCAATTCTTCTCTCTGTGATTTTCCTTGTACGGAGCCAAGGGCATACGGTTTCCCAGAGATGGACCTGGCTGGGCTGCATTTTCCTGCACCGGTCTTCTCCATGGTTTTTCCCTATTTAACCCTCCTGCCCTGCTGTACTCTGATGGTCCCAAGAGATGTTTCTGGCAGTTGCAGGAGGTTTGGTGCCCTGCAGTGTGTGGGGGCAGGATGAAAACAAAAAGGCCATCTGCTTTCTGAAGCTTTGGTCACTTAAGCAATGGTAAGCATCCGGCCCTCCTGGCTAATCTCGAACGCGTGGGAGCTGGAATGGGTGGGGGATGCTGCTTTTGCCAGTGTTAGGTACTGAATGTGTGATCAGCTACCAGGACATATGGTAATTACTTCCTGCAACTCATAATATCGTACATGAATCTTTACCCAGCTAGAACCACTGATTCTTTTAACCCTTTCCGTCAAGGGAAATAAAGGAGAAGATCACTTAGCAGCTGCTCTGTTCAGTCTCTATTCAAATGTTGATTGTAACTAAGTAAGTTTGCCTTGTCAAAATGCTTTTGAGCACTGAAGTTGCTGCTGCCAATATTTTCCTGCAGCATCTGAGCCTCACCCTACCTATGCTGGGGATTTCAGACCTCTTTCATGGTAGTCTGAACAAAAGGAGCATCAGTTGGCAGAAGAACTTCTAAGCTTTCTTTTTTTTTTTTAACTTTAATGGTATTACTCTTTTGCTTGCTTCCTTCCTTCCTTCCTTGTTTCCTTCCTTTCCTTCTTCCACATAGATAAACCTGTGATGTGTATTGTTGAATTTAATATATCTCATAAAGCAGAAATATACCTGTTTTAAACAAGCAGCCTGACAGTTCATATTTTCACACAAGGTATCATGTCTCTTCCTTCTGTCATGTCCTAAATTTAAAGAACTTTAAAACTGATGGAAAGGACCAAGGCTTTACTCCACGTGATGTCTTTTGAAATGTTAATTTGAAAGGGACAAAAACCTCTCAATTAGAAACAGTGCCATGCCCTTTGGGTATGATCCCCTAATTAAAGTTTGCTCTGATGACATTGTTCTGCATATTTTGTGACTGAAACTGATGCTGATAGGTTTGGGATAGGGTGGAGTTTCTGATGAACGGGGCAGAACTGAAATTATCTCCTTCCTGCATTTGCAATTTAAATAAATCTCAGCAGAATTAATTGCTTGTGGTACAAATACTTTGTTTCTACGTTATAACTGGATTCATCGAGGCTGATTCCCTTCTCAGTTGCACACTTTCTCCAGTAAATGAGTCTCTATTAAAAAAAATTATTTGCAAAACTCATTATTTGTACTAATGAAATGAGAAAAATAGGCCTTTTCTTTAAATTTTTTTTTAACTTTCCATCTTTGGAAACTTTGAAACTTTCCTTCAAACATTTTAGTGTCATCTCACCTGTTACATGGAGTCCTATAAGGAGCTTGGAGGGTTCCCATCTGAGCTTTTTTACCTGATGGTTTAGCAGAGAGAAAAATACACGGAAATGAACCAAATGTCCCGTTAGTGACTAGCCTAGGTCAGCAGCTTCAATAAACAGTTTAATCTCATTGTTAAGAGAAAAAGTGGTGCTGTTGTAATATGAATAATTGATAGATGCTGTAGTGCACATCTGTGCTGGTCTTGGCTGGGACAGAGTTAATTTTCTTCACAGAAGCCATGATGAGGCTATGTTTTGGATTTGTGCTGAAAACAGTGTTGATAACTCAGGGATGTTTTTGTCACTGCTGAGCAGTGCTTACACACAGTCAAGGCCTTTTCTGCTTCTCACCCCACCCCACCAGCGAGTAGGCTGGGGGGGCACAAGGAGTTGGGAGGGGACACGGCTGGGACAGCTGACCCCAGCTGACCAAAGGGCTATTCTATACCATATGGCGTCATGCTCAGCATATAAAGCTGGGGGAAGAATAAGGAAGGCAGGGATATATGGAGCGATGGCATTTGTCTTCCCAAGTAACCACTACGCGTGCTGGAGCCCTGCTTTCCTGGAG
Source organism: Mycteria americana (assembly GCF_035582795.1). Classification (NCBI taxonomy): domain Eukaryota; kingdom Metazoa; phylum Chordata; class Aves; order Ciconiiformes; family Ciconiidae; genus Mycteria; species Mycteria americana. The sequence continues at coordinate 7,691,012 of NC_134367.1, read as the reverse complement.
ATGGCTGAACACCCGCCTGCCCATGGGAAGGAGTGAATGAATTCCTTGTTTTGCTTTGCTTGCGTGCGCAGCTTTTGCTTTCCCTATGAAGCTGTCTTTATCTCAACCCACGAGTTTTCTCACTTTTGCTCTCCTGATTCTCTGCCCCATCCCACTGGCAGGGAGTGAGTGAGCAGCTGTGTGGGGCTTAGTTCCCGCCTGGGGCTAAACCACAGCAACATCAGAGGATGTTAACTGGAAGAACGTTAATGGAAAGAGAACCAGGTTGTGAGCATTATGAGCCAACTGGAGGCAAAAATAACTGCAAAGATGAAAGAGCTATAGCTTGTTACGGGAGTAACTGTGCACCAACAAATAATTCAATTTTTTTCAGGTAGGTACTGAATTTTTTTGTATGTCTTCCTAGTGTCTGTAGTCACAGCCCTTCTTTCGAGCCTGCCTGGCTCGCTCCAGGCTACTGTCAGGCAGAGGGATATTCCCCTTCCCTCTGCATCTGCACTAGATAGAGAAGTGACCAACCTCAGACCCCTTCCCGCTGTTCGTAACCAGTAAAATTACTTCACATTCCTACCAAACAGCTCAGCAGCTTGTGACTATACTCATTAGCCTGATTGAGACAAAACAAACCATATCTGCTGAAATAATTTGGGTTCTGTTAATAGAAATGGCACTCTTGCTTGCTGCTGAGCAGGAACTGAACAGGAAAATTATAATCATCAGGAAAAGGTCAAGGATGAACATCTGAGGATGGTCTGGAGCTGGTGACTTCAGCCAGGGCAGTGGTGAGAAGCAATGAGCTGGCTGTTTGCTTCCCAAATTGCATCTTGGATCCCATTTTAAACTGCAATTGGGAGGGAGTCTGTAGGTGCCCCTTTACAGACTTTATCTGCTGTCCCTCCTCTACTTCTCTCAGCTTCTCTGCGTACCTCAACACACACCTACCATTAATGTCAGGAATTTCTCCTCTGAGGCTACAGTCTTTTGGGACAGCTCTCTGCTGTCTCTGCCTTGTTGACTTACACTTGGTCATCAAACATCCACTGAGAACAAGTATCTGTTTTCCCTCATCTAAAACACCTAATTGTTTTCTTACTCTCAACGATGATTTATCTCCATATTTAATTAATTAAATATTTGGCCTTTTGAGGTACAGTTCTTCTTTAGGATGCCACAGAACATGAAGCTTTGTAGTAGGCTTACAGTTGGAAAAAGCAGATGGATGGTAAAAAGCTTTAATTTATGTTTCTGTGGAATTCCAGCAGCATTTCTGTGGAGCAAGTGCACACTTTTCCACCCTGTAGAAACTGGTAAAGAAGAGAACATAAAATGGAAACGTTTTCTGGGCATTGTGCATGTTTCATCTCACCAGATGTAGACACCAACATTTATGACAGAAGCAGTGACCCTGGGCTTCCTCTGTATTGAGACATTTTTAGAGCAATATCCATGCCATTCTAAAGTAAAACAAATCAGATTGTTTCCTAAAAGTGCTTTTTCTATTTCTTCAATTTGACTGTAAGAAGACCATGTTGACTTACTCCAATTTGCACATCCACCCTGTAGACCTCTAGCATTGTGTCCTACCCACAGTACCTTTTTGTGAAACAAGTGCACAGCCTACGCTATCTTAGCCTACACTATCTTACTTTTCAGAGAAAACATCATTATGGGGAATAAAAAGAAACACAAGGAGGAGAAAGGAATGTCTGTTTTAAGAAGCTATTAAAATGAAAGCTGAGAAGCATGTAGGAGACTCATGGACATGCTGAACTAAGTATAAGGGCAGCGACATCTTCACTGTAAAAACTTCGTTTGCATAGCACAGCAAGAGTAGTATCTGCCTGAGTCCCACATGGGATGCATTCTGGACTGTGAATTTTGGCTCCTGGCTTTCCTTTCTGAGTGATAATGAGGAACAGAAGATGAAACGAGATTTCATAAGAAGAGGCTAGAAGCCCATGTGTCCTGATTCATATTTTTAATACAGGGCATGCATGCTATTGTAGAACTCCTAATTAATTACATGTTTTCATCTAACTAGCAACAAAAGCTTCATGCTGGGGTGAAAAATAGGATGAACAATCTCATCAGGAAAGCTGTGGACAAATTTAGCACATGCAGTTAAAATCAAATCTGCAATCCTTCGAGCTCAGCGAAAAAAACCCTCAAAGGCTTTAGTAGGCCCCTAGTCTTTTCACCCTCTGCTTAATTATGTTAACCTCTGCTTAATTATGTCCTGGTAGTATTATAATGCTTAGAAACTTCTTCAGCCTCCAGATGAGTCTGCCCATACTGGATTCTGCTTTTTTATGTCTTCCTCCGATACAATTCTGAATCAGGGCATAAAAGCTGCAGCCACAGATTTTCCTGGAGGATTTGACAGAACACTGCAAAAGAGCACTTGATTTTGTCTTTATTGCACCACACATGAGTGCCTCCATCTCGTTAATGGAGGAAATGTGTTATCTGAGGGAGAGGAGCTTGGAAGCTCGGAACGTCAGTGGTGTGTTTTACAGCCTCTGTTTTTTCATTTTATCTATTAGATGGCATGGCAAATTAAATGTCTCATCATGATGAAATAGCAGCTTTTTCAAATGTGTCCATTTGGCAAGAAAACAGTGTATTTTTGTCAGTGCACTAACCTCAGTCTCACAAGGGGACCAAGTGGCTTCCAAGCTGTAATAAAGGAAATGACAAGCTGGGTTAGTTGTTGCTGGGCTCTTTGTGCTGAAAGCATTATTTCGTTTGCTTTCACAGGGGATCCTTCCCTGAAAACTTTTTCATCTAGAAGCCTACTTCATTCACAGAAATGTTAGCTGTGGAAAGGAGGCCTAGGAGCATCTGCATTGCTTCCTGCCCCTTCTTCCAAACTGCTCTTGTCTGAGTCTGTGCTTTCCTCTCCTCATGGCCTTATTCTCTTTACAGACTCCCTCACAGTTAAGCACACTGCAACTGCTAGTCAATGATTTTCTAACACTTACTAATTGCTAATGCCCGTGCCAATACTTCGGTACCTTATAAACACTTGAATCTGATAACTTGCAAAATGCCAGAGTGAACTTCTAATTCCACATCCCTATACTCCTTTGATCTATTTCTTTCCTCTGAGACCACTTTTCACTCCCATGTATTAGGTTGCCTCTTAAACCAGGAGATCTTTACAAGGCCCATCCACTGAAGAAGTAGGATGTGAAACTGCAGGAGGGGCCTGCTGTCCTCTGGGGTCTGAATGTATTGCCCATGCAGCATGATCGGCCCCTACCCCTCTGTTGACCAGGAGGCAAAGTCTTAGTAAAGGTTGAGCTGGAGCAAAGCTGTGTAAGGAGTATGTTGGGAATGGACTGGGTGGACGTGGAGGAAGGTAGAGGAATCATGAGCCCTAGGACAGTCAAATGCAGTGATGTAGTGTGATACGAACACAAATATTTCAGGCTGATATGCAGTTTGATACAGTCCTTGCATAGCTACTGTGACAGGCTGCACACCAGAGCCTACCTCTAGTCTAGGGATGACTTTATCTCTGTCAGTGTCATGGTAAGTTCTTCTCCCAGTCAGGGAAATCTTTTTCCTGAGTGCTCTAAGCTGAGGAACTGAAATGAAAGTCACTAGTTTGTCCTTTACTTTCTCTTCCCCACTCTAAATATTAAAGTACTTTTCAACATCACCTGTGTTGTATCTTGGCTGGACAAGAGCAAGAGCCTGTGCCTAAGCCCCTGTAGCCCCTAAGAAGCCCCATCTAGATCAGGATCACGCAGCAGCAGTGAGCATAACCACAGGTTTAACAGACCTGCTTTCAACTAGCTGCTCTGTCCTGCAGGGACTAGTATATCAAATCTGAACATCTTGCTCTTTATCACTGAGATAATTAGGGCATGCCTGCCCTGCAGATGTAAGGAAACTTGAACCAGCTCTGCAGCTAACTCTGCAGATAGAAATGCTATGTATCAACTGAATGCTTAGATCTTCAACAGCTTTGGCACCTCTGCACCTTGTTCCAAACCATGTTGTAAATCAGCCCTTCATGAGAGGGAAAGAAAGATATTTAAAAGACTGCAAAGGAATCTTAGCAGAAGTTTTCAACCCTGCTTCTCTGACACAGGGGCTTCAGCTCCCCTGGAAGCTCTCAAGGATTGGTATAACACTGTAGACATAATAAAGATCCAATACACTTCTTAGCTCTGACTGGCTTCAGGGAGAGATGCAGGTTTCTTTGGATGTGGCATTCACAAAAGCAATACATAACCGTTCTGTAGCAACAGCAACACAGCTCACATTTCCTCCCACCTCAGGAGAGGAGAGCATTGCACTCAGGCTCTGGGTGGTCAGATCTTTCACAAGAACGTGGAAATCTCTAATTGCAAAGACAGGAATGGGCTTAAACAAGATGTCACACAGAAAGGAACCGTGAAAAGACTGGAAGAGGAGGTCAAGGTGAAGTTTGAGCTTTGATAAAGGGAAAAATAGAATCTTCTAACATGCCCCTTTTCTTCCTGAAGTATACTTTTCCCTCTTTAAAGTGCATCAGAAGATTATCTGGTAGAAAAACAGACCCAAGAATAAATGACATCCTTATCCATAACACCCTTGTACTATGTTAAGTTCATCTACACACAGTCTTTCTGACCTATCTACATATAGTATCTAAATATAAGGTGCTAACAAAGATGTGTTTTTTTCAGGCTTTATGAAAAAAGGGCCCAGAAAAGCTGCATAGAACAATGGAGGGTTTTTATTGCTCCTTGTTGCATTTTTTCCGTTCTCCTGGCCAGATCCACTCCTGGCTTCCCTCATAAATTTCAAAACAGTCTAACAATTATATTTTCAAATTAGCACAATTTTTATACTTTTATTTTCAATCCCAGTGTGTCTCATGATATAGAAGGTAACAAAGAAATTCAGGTGAGAAGGATGGGTGATGGAAATAGGTAAAAGTATAATTAGGCGAAAAGTTACCTGCATCCTGAGGTACTTGGATAGGCACGGATATAGCTAGAAGGGGTATGTGTACTGACTATTTAGTACCTACTTTTTGCATTATAAAGTGCTGAATTCTGTTTTCCAGCTTATCCATTTTAAATCAGTATGTTGGATGGATATCATTTAGAGCAGAGGTTGGACTGATCCTATTCTTTATAAAAAATACACATTGTATCGCCATGCTTACACCCAAAGTCATCAGACCTGCTTTCACTTGTACGAGTCCCTCAAAGCAACTTTTGTTGTTCGCTTTTCCTTAGATAACATCCAGTTTCATTCGATATGTATCTAATTTATATCTATAGATTTAGCTGAATTCCGTCCTCCAAAACATTTGCTAAGATTTTAATTTAGATGGATTTGTTTCAACAGAATTGATAATTATCAGCTTGCGTGGAAGATGATACTTCATTTTGTCCATAGGCAAAGAGAGAAGGTCCATCAGTTGGAAATATCTATACTAGATGTGAGAAAACACTTGAAAACATGTTTTAAAATATGACATTTTACTAAGAACAGGACATTCTCTGGTTATTTAAACCAAGCTGTCTCTGTTTTCTATTACTCAATTAGATTACATGCAGTCCTTATTAGATCAGTCCTATAAAATTTACCCAAAATGTCATTTTTTAAAAAGAACATAAATGTTCAGAGGCTACAGAAACTTGGTGAATGGAGTTAAACGTTCAAGTTGTTTTTACCAAATGAAATTAAAGTCCTTGCTCTTCTGTCCTTCAAGAGAGTAGTAACGTGGTTGGGGGCATTGACGCATGTGAAGTTTTTACCAGTTTATAATGCACTTCCTTATTTATTGTGATGCCAACTTTTAATTTTGGAAGAAGTATAATCTTTTATGATACTGTTGACCATCATTTTTTAAAACTTGTCCTTATAAATCCTGGTGAAGTTTTTATAAAAATCTATTTAGAAATTTTAATGACATATAAAGCTTCCGTGGTGAAAGAAGCATTCAGTGCATTTAATATTACTGAACACAAGGATACAACCATTCATCCACTCTTTTGAGCTGTCTTCTGTAGCACTTTTTTGAAAGAGGGAGAATAAAGTTATTTCTTTAACAAGATAATATTTGCAGCCAGAATGAATCACAGTTATAGTCATGTACGATGACTCCAGCAAACCTCTTTTTCCTCCCAATGCTATTATCTTTCAACTTACCTTGACTCACAGGCTGCTTACCATGGAGTCACCTGCATTTCAGAGTTAAATAACTTACACCAATTTAAAAACATTCCCAATCTGCATTATGAAAGTGGTGATACTAAAACTCCAATTGGATATATATCCATTCTTTCCCAGAGACATCTGTACTGGGCACTGACTTTACTGAAATGTTGGTCCAACAGTGTATTAAACACTCTGATTGTTCTGACTTCATCTTGTTAAGGTTCTTAATTACGGGACAACTATTTTTACTAGTAAGGAAGCAAAATATGTTATGAAATTGACTGAAAGCTAGAAAAAGTGTCCAAAAGTGGTTAGTTAGTTAAAAAGTGGAAATTTTTGAATGAGATGAAAAATAACATTTTAAGAAAATGAGTTGTTGTTGTTGTTTTTTTTTTAAATAAGAGCACTAGGGCAAGCAATGGCTCCTTTGGTCACTGCTTTTGTCATTCGAAGAGCCAAGCATATGGTCTCCATCTGCAGAATTTCCATTCCATATTGAAGACCAGAAAATAAATAAGACATAAAATAAGTTTATTTCCCATGAGCCAGATTCTGATCCTTTACTTCTGCGGAGTACTACATCATCTTCTATTCAACACCATTGAATTCTCATTTGCCCACAGTTTTACTTATCACAAGTATGTGGTCCTGCAAAGCCACTTTATAAGCACACCTAGAAGATGTTAAAAACAAAAAAGTGTAAAATTGTTCTCTCAGAGAAGAGATTTTTTCAAAATGCACCTAAGCAATCTGGAATCACAAGACCCACTGGCCTTTGATGGAACATTTTGATGGAACATTGATGGAACATTGTATGAGGTTTAACAAGGCCAAGTGCAAGGTCCTGCACTTGGGCCACAGCAACCCCATGCAACGCTACAGGCTTGGGGAAGAGTGGCTGGAAAGCTGCCTGGCAGAGAAGGACCTGGGGGTGCTGGTTGACAGCCGGCTGAATATGAGCCAGCAGTGTGCCCAGGTGGCCAAGAAAGCCAATGGCATCCTGGCTTGTATCAAAAATAGCGTGGCCAGCAGGACTAGGGAAGTGATCGTGCCCCTGTACTCAGCACTGGTGAGGCCACACCTCGAATACTGTGTTCAGTTTTGGGCCCTCACTACAAGAGGGATATTGAGGTACTGGAGCGTGTCCAGAGAAGGGCAACGAAGCTGGTGAAGGGTCTGGAGCACAAGTCTGATGAGGAGCGGCTGAGGGAGCTGGGACTGTTTAGCCTGGAGAAAAGGAGGCTGAGGGGAGACCTTATCACTCTCTGCAACTACCTGAAAGGAGGTTGTAGAGAGGTGGGGGTTGGTCTCTTCTCCCAGGTAACAAGTGATAGGACAAGAGGAAATGGCCTCAAGTTGCGCCAGGGGAGGTTTAGACTGGATATTAGGAAATTTTTCTTCACCAAGAGGGTTATCAAGCATTGGAACAGGCTGCCCAGGGAAGTGGTTGAGTCGCCATCCCTGGAGGTATTTAAAGGACGTTTGGATGAGGTGCTTAGGGACATGGTGTAGTGGTGGTTTTGGCAGTGTTAGGTTTATGGTTGGACTCGATGATCTTAAAGGTCTTTTCCAACCTATATGATTCTGTGATTCTGTGATTCTGTGATTTTTCCAGTTCATGGAGGCTGGTTCCCCCCTGCAAATCTCTACAGCAGATTTCCAGAAGTCAAAGTATATTCTTCAGAAATTAACAGATCCAGTGTAAAGCATCTTATTATGGTAGGAAAATTTTAATTTTGCCATACCAGTGATGTCAAAATAATGCTGTTTTTTCTTTCTTCTGTAGATGAAGCAACATGGAATTAAACAGTGACTACAAGAGAAGGGAGTTGATGCATGTGAGAGTGCATTTTGGAGGAGTCAGAGTGCATTTTGGAGGAGTGAGGTAGGAGGACGATGTCTGTCTGGTATGGAGGAGATATGATGGGAAAGAGGGACTGAGTGAGGTCACTGTGACAAAGGTTTTTATCTTGCTCTTTCTCGATGTTTCCTATGCCATCTTCCTTATCTTTCCTCTTCCTCATCTTTCCTCCCACCTGTCTCTAGTACAGCATCTAAGAGTACTTTCTGTGTAACAGCCCCTCCTCACCTTATTGTGTGTAAATCTCTTTTAGCATATAAAGTAACTGAGATTTTCTCTCTTTTTCTCCCCATCTCAGCAGCCCTTGCGAGGTAGATTTTCTTCAGCTTTCTTTATCTCTAGACATGAGTATGAAATTGGAAAGGGGGAAGAGGAAAGAAGGTGCCAGGCTGGGCTGCAGCTGGGATTGCTCCAAAAAGTGGGAAAAGGATAAAGGCTTGATCCCCTTGCTGCTGCTGGTGGGTGTAAGTGAGAAGCAGGAATGGCTGTGGCTAGAGGAGGGAAGTAGAAAAATTTCCCCCTAGCTTTGGCAGAGGGGTAATGGGCACCATGACATGGTCTGACATCTCTGCCCCTGCGAATCTGCCCCAGGAAGTCCTGAAAATATAGCCTGTTTTTTTAACCAAAAGCCTATGGGATCACCTGTGAAATTCATGAGACTAACTAACCCCTTGGCATTTTTTAGTAATTATTCTATTTATTTGGTAGTTTCTACGAAATCCTGTTTTCCATCTATCAAAGTGTTGCTCAAAAAAAAAGAAGGCTTTTTGATTTCTGATGATGGCTAAACCTTATAGCTCAGGCATCACTAAGCAAGACTTCTTGTGGTAAAATATTCATAGTCCAACTAAATGGGTAATTTTTTCTTGAGCATTCTTCCAGCACAGATCATTGTGAGCTCTAATTAATAAGCAAACAGCATGTTCTTCCTATTCCTCCTAGGCCTTCTGGTAAAAGGAAGGCAGCAGAAGGTATTTTTTCTAGCCTAAAACTTATGTTACCATGTTAACTATGTTTAAGCATTGAAATATTGATTGAAGAGAGTTTTGAGTTAAAGAGCAAGAAGTATATAACGGTATGTTAAAGGAAAGACAGGTTTAATGAGCGCATTTTAAGTATGACTTTCTACTGTGAAAGCATTACAAAGTATTTAAATAATGAGACTGGAGCAAGAATTGCAAGTTTATTTTCTCACTTTCTTCCCATATCCCAAGGCAATACAGATGTCACATCTTTGCTGTTTCCCTGCTCCCTGAAAATTACATCAACATTAAAAGGCAAATGTCTACTTAATATTTATACAAAGAAAGACATTGACGGGTAACATCTCATCTGAAATGCTTTCTCGTTAGAGAAATTGCATTAGGAACATAATGCCTTGCAAGCCTATGTAGGCCAGAAGTCTAATCAAATTAACACCACTTCAGTGCTAATGAGGACTGGTAGTCATTCACCTTAATTAGCCATTCTGAATAAATATATTTTTAGCACCATGCCATTTAGGTAGTTCAGATCTATGATCCCTTCCAACTTCTCATGACCCTAGTGATGAAGTTACAGATGCAGAAGTGTCATCAGAGGAAGAAGTTTTGATGCCCCCCTTACACTCCTAACAAAAACGAGGTTGTGTCCTTGGTGAATGTGTTCCCAATATAAAATGCAGATGATCACAGTAATATGCTACCATATTTGAAACACTGAGTGGGACTTGCAGATTGGGGTCTGCACGGTCCCAGTGGGACTTTTATAGCTGCTGGGAGCTGCAAATGTGAATGTACAACAGCAACAAGAGAGATGGCCTTGGAGTGTGCGCAGGGACCGGACTAACCTACTAGTCTCTTACTCATTTTGGATTTACCTTTGGAACGGGGAAGTTCACCGTATGTTATAATGATGTTAATGCACACCTTCTATAAAAATGAATGTTGCACGTATGTGTGTGGACCTTTGTTTTACATTAAGAGTGCCCAAGGTGGCTTCAGACCATGGCTGTTAGAAGAATGTTTGAAAATTCATCATATTTTAGTCATAGTGACAGTTTGCTTTTGCTTGATTATATCAATTATGTTTGGATTTTTTCCTAACTTTCTAACCGACAAGATAGACTCTCAGATCTTTTAGAATAAAGGACATAACATGCGGGTTCATCACAATCAATTACAGGTGCATTTCAGTTTACTTAACACCTGTGAATTCTATTTTAGCTGCAGAATTCAGTCCATACAATTAAGATGAAATGAGGTGTTGAGCACTTGCTCAGATTCAAATGCAAATAAATCCCTTTAGCTTTACTGAGAACTAGACAGGCATTACATGGAGAAAATGGGCTTGGAACAGTCTGGAAAAGGTTTGTTTCACTTCCATTGTTTTTCCTTGATCAGCTCACAATTTTTGAGACAGGAAGAGGAGACAGATTTGGGATCTTCTTATTTACATGTTCCACAGGGAAACCCTTTCAAGTTGCTGTCAGTTAAGCAAATATTCTGCTGAATGTGGATTTTTTTTTTTAGATGGGGATTATGCATTATTATTAATTAATGTCACAAACACCATCTCTCATTCCTCTCTCTTTGTTGGGAATTGTCATTATGCTAGAAGAAAGGTCTTTCACTATTTGTAACTCAAATACTGATTCTATAAATTCTTTAATCACTGTCCTGTATGTATCTTTCTGTGCAGATGCAGTGGTTATACTTAAGTTCAAACATATGGATAAGATTTGCTAAGCTAAAAGAAAAATAGGATTATTTAATGATTTGGATTCAGAAAAGGGAAGAAACCTGCTTCATAAATTTTCTTTACCAGTAAAGCAAATTATGGTTTTCCTTACCACAAACAAATCTTCCCATGGCAGTCTTTGACAGCGATTGCAAGATATATGGATTCAGATTGCAGGTCCAACATGAATTTAGACACTAAAAATGTACTCTTAAGAAAAAATAAATAGCTGAGGAATGGAATAGAGTTGGTAGAGGCACTGTCATTTTTGTGCAGAATCTCAGAGTTTTTGACAACAACAATATCTTTATTTTCCCCCACGGTGATCAAGCAGCAGACCAAAGGGAGGAAGCTCTCCTGTCAGACTGGCTTTCAAATTAATGAGAGAAAGAAATCAGTGCTTCATGGCATTTTCACTGGGTGCTGGTAACTGTTCAGGCAATCCTTACTCTGATGCTGACTCATTCTTGCTCCTTGAGCCCATCACTGCAGACATCTCAGAATTATTCTATTCCTTTAGACATCTCCATGTCTAAAGTCTGCAGATACCTGATTTTCAGAGCTTCTCATAGGTGGTCCTGAAAATAAGTCATTGTAAGTGATAATGTTTTGTGCCTCTAAAAACTGGGGTCCTCAGCCATCAGTTTTATATTTGCCCCATGGCTTTGTGTTGTGGTTTAACCCCAGCCAGCAACTAAGCCCCACACAGCCACTTGCTCACTCACCCCGCAGTGGGATGGGGGAGAGAATCAGAAGAGTAAAAGTGAGAACACTCGTGGGTTGAGATAAAGACAGTTTAATAGGGAAAGCAAAAGCCACGCACGCCAGCAAAGCAAAACAAGGAATTCATTCACTCCTTCCCATGGGCAGGCAGGTGTTCGGCCATCTCCAGGAAAGCAGGGCTCAAGCACGCATAATGGTTACTTGGGAAGACAAATGCCATCACTCCAAATGTCCCCCCCCCTTCCTTCTTCTTCCCCAGCTTTATATGCTGAGCGTGACGCCATATGGGTTGGAATAGCCCTTTGGTCAGCTGGGGTCAGCTGTCCCAGCCGTGTCCCCTCCCAGCTCCTTGTGCCCCCCCAGCCTACTCGCTGGTGGGGTGGGGTGAGGAGCAGAAAAGACCTTGACTGTGTGTGAGCACTGCTCAGCAGTGACAAAAACATCCCTGAGTTATCAACACTGTGTCCAGCACAAATCCAAAACATAGCCTCATCATGGCTTCTGTGAAGAAAATTAACTCTATCCCAGCCGAAACCAGGGCACTTTTGTTTTCCACACATTTGGGAACTGTCACACTGAAACCTGCATGACACCGCCTCGTACAACTGAGAAGAATGTACTCAAAAATTCTGCTATCACACTGTTTTTCCTGTTGGCCTTCTTGTTGAGTTGCCCTCCACTATGTGTGAGTACAAAAAGGTAGAAGATTCCAGATAAAATGCATATCCTTATCCACATGCATATTTCTGTTTCTTTGCTAATACAGTATATGGTTTCTTTATTTTTGCAATGATACAGTTTTGAAGAGGAAGCTCAATACATTTTTTTAGTTCCTATAAGGAGCACAGAGCTGAGAATCAGCCAAGGTCTAGTTGAAATGAAACTAGGATTGTTACGCCATTATAGTTTAAGGATAAAAGTGAGACTAAATTTGCAAAGAGAGGAAATAACGATTTCTTAGACATTCTTATTGACAGCTTGAAAAGTACACAAGCTTTTGGATTCACCAGGTCTTTGGTTCTAAAGCAGAATCAGAGAGCTTCAAGCTAAGCAGAGTTTGGAAACTGCTCTGAATTTAACTTAATTATGTTAGCTGATTAGACAATTTCAAAGAAAAAGCAGTTGGTATCTGAGCAAAGCAGGATACTTAATCAGAATAGAAGTAATAACATTTGTAGCCCCTGTGGTTTGTAGAGACAGAAAGACAGGTAATTATAGCACAAAAGCTAGTGACTAGCTGGAATGAGATTTGAGGAAAATTACTGTGTCAGATCACTGTGTCTCTATTGATACAATTATTTTTGACATCCAATACACTCACAATGGTGTTTCTAGGCATATTTTTTAAGACCATCTGTAAGTCTTTCATAAACAGGACTGAGAAACTATATACAGAGCTCTTGTTTTCTGAGAAAAGATCTAGAGGTAACATGGTGTTTCTTCATTATGTCAGTTGCCTTGCGCAATTTCATGGTGGATTGCAGCAGTGGCTTGGATTCACCTATATAGTTTTCATGAGTACCAGTGATGCAATGGATGAGGTATTTCTCATTTTGGGATTCACTGCTTGTTCATCTAAGGTATTCAAGACCTTATTTCATCATTAAAAGTTTGGATCACGTTGCTTTTTTACAAACTGGTTCTGTAGGAACCATGTGTGCATATGCATCTCACGTAGCATCAAAGAGCCTTTGATAGATAAATAAACAGTCCTTCCAGCTGCAAATTCATATCACAACTACTTTAAAACAAATCTTTCATGTTATTTTGGTGAGTTCTGGTTGTTTCATATACTTATGGATAGCACAGTCAGAAATACAGACAGAATCTGCATTTTACAAGTTTTTCTGTAACTAGTAAAACTAATGATGAAGCCTAATTTCCTAAGATTTTGTGCATTGTGGTTAGAATTTCTGCTGTTTAATAAGATGCAAGCGTGTACTGAGTCTTTTCCACTGTTCAAGGTCTTTGCATCTAAACTGTATGAAAAATTAAGCTTGTACTGCAATCTTCCCTAAGAAGTGTCACTGACAGAGTCTCACTATTAGTGTTGCCTATTTTCATGAAAATTCCAGAAGATTGATGTACCTGAGACTTTTACTCCTCTGTCAAATTTGCGTAAAACTGGTCCTGAAGATCAATTAAGTTTAAAAAGATGGGACAAGCAGACACATATACACTGACAGCATGACTGCATTAACCTCCTCCCTCTAAGAAAGCAAGCTAACAGTCAAACCACAAGCTTTTATCTCAACTGCAGACAAAATGCCTCCAGCTACAGAGTAGAGCAGGACATTAGTTACCAGCGCTGGCAACTGAAGGAAGACGTGCTCCAATTCGCACTGACACAGTGTGACAGATTGTAAATCAGTAATGTCAATAACTAAAAATGCTTGCATGGATTTGCTTTTGAACTTGCTGAGTGTGGCAGAACTTGGATCCTAATTCAGTGTCCCTTGAGAGAGGTGTAGAAATGGTTAGGCCAAAGCAATGATGTCCTCCAAGTTTGTGGGGTAGATGGGTGGCTTAACACCTACAGAAAGGTTGAGACCTAGAAGTGATAAAAGAAACCAAACTCTCTGTAATTCAAAAGCCTATGTAATTCAGGAAGTTAGAGGCTCATCAGTGCTCCCAGCTGTAAGGTACTGGTCTTGAGATGAAGATACGAAGAGAAAGGACTGTCACAAACTCCCTGAAAAGAGTTGAGCAACCAGGCTCAACTTGAGAGCCCTGAGATAATAGCTCAAGGGGATATTGTCAGTCAGGACTAAGCAGTGTTTGGTAGAGAACAACAGGGAAACCACATTGAGAACCTTCTAGTTAGGTTCTTGAGTCCATCCACTTTTGCAGATGTAGAAAATGGAGTACAACCAAACACTAGCTATTTTTTACATTGCTGTATCATGAAGGCATCCCATTCGAGGCCTTTCACTGTGCTGTGCTACACATGCTGGGACCAAACACACACCCACACCCTTTTCTTACCCTAAGAGTTTGCAGATGAAGCAGAAGGTGGCAAAAACTTAGGGCACACATAATTGGAGAAAGTCGAAATAAGACAGCACTGGTCTGCAGATAGAAACAAAGTAAACAGAAGACATGGGTGGCCACATGTGTGAAGTTTTATGAGTCTCATGATGAAAGAAAGTAAGGAGATCAATGAAGCTATGTGAGTATTTACAGACAATTCCTCCTGAGAGGGACTGTCATGACCTGGGATGTGAGAAATCCCAAAGGTGTTTTGCTTTTAAATATATGATACAGTTTTGTTTCGCTGCCCATCAGAGAACAGTCAGGTGGAATGTGTTAGTTATGGAGATATTAGGCTCTTTGTTGATATTTGAAAAGAATATCATTACAAGCTCCAGGGAGTCTAAGTGACAGATGTTCAGAATTATGTATTTATGTGGATACAAAAATACAGAAACGGCAACGTGATTTTGAAATCTTACAGAAGAACAAGCACAAAGAGCAAAAGAACACCAACAGATATAGAAAGAGCACCAGAAATGCATTGTCTTATAATGTTTCAATTCTTCTTGGCACTCTGCATGCCTCTTAATATATTTTTGCACTATTATCAACAGTCTGTGTGTGCATTAAATGTTTCCGTGCTCCATTAAGACTACAGGGGTTGGTGAAGCTTGGGTTTTTATCAAAGAGTGGCAATGATATGTGGAATGAAGGAGAATGTAGTAATTATTTATAATCTCACTTTAGAGAATCACAGAATCACAGAATCATATAGGTTGGAAAAGACCTTTAAGATCATCGAACCTAACACTACCAAGACCACCACTATACCATGTCCCTAAGCACCTCATCCAAACGTCCTTTAAATACCTCCAGGGATGGCGACTCAACCACTTCCCTGGGCAGCCTGTTCCAATGCTTGATAACCCTTTCAGTGATGAAAAATTTCCTAATATCCAGTCTAAACCTCCCCTGGCGCAACTTGAGGCCATTTCCTCTTGTCCTATCACTTGTTACTTGGGAGAAGAGACCGACCCCCACCTCTCTACAACCTCCTTTCAGGTTTAGCGTCAGATTACCCTATTTTATTATCTCTTCAGCACAGAAAGCGCTTGTCTTTGGTTGCATGTACAACACCAATAGGACTGCAGTGAGTCCCTGTATTGCAGTGATGTGCTGCGCTTGGGTACTCGTGTTCCAGCCAGGAGAAGAAAGCCTATAATATGTATCCCTAAACGTGTCTCTCCTCAAATTGTTCAAGTATTGACATTCTTAAATTAGATAAACAATTCACATTTGATAGAATGAGGTCACTTGTGTTAAGATGTTTGCAGGCTGCTCAAATTTTCCAGAAAAAATAGGTAATCCATGGACTTGTAAAGCATTTTGCAGGTATTTCCTCACAGCCCAGGCAGCTCCCTGATCCTTTAGTATAAAGGAATGCTACAGAAAGGAGAAGTTATTGCAGGAAACCCACACACTTCAAAATTTGTTTGAATTTGTCAAAGACCTTTTGTATGCAATTGTTTCCACTCTAACACTTTTGTGAAAAGGAAAAGTAGTATATGCTTCAAAGACACGGACTTGCATGCATATCATTATCAGAAATTTTTGTGCAGCCATCTAGAAAATTCAGGCGAGGGTTGTGAATGCTTCCACTGAGCAGCAAAAGCTATGCTGTGCTGGGATAAGGAATCAACAGAATATTATTTAGATCAAATAATTTTCAAGTAGTCCCTGGGGTGAAAAATAGTGTCACAAGACACTCACTGAGTAACAAATAAAATACGAAAATCAGTCTGGATAACTTATGAAGAAGAAAAGGACCTAGTTCATTAAGTGCTTTACTGGCAATGACTTGCTCACCGCTTGTCTTTCCATAAGCTCTTCAGCCAATAAATATGCAGTCCGGCTCTCCTGCAAAGAAATGGAAGTTTTGAACATGGGGTATGTAATGAAGTGAGGTGGTCACCAGAGGAAGTAGTTTTGCTCTCTCCATCCCTCTCTCCAATCGAAACCCTATCTGCGTTGCATTCCTTTCTTATTTCATCAACTGCAGGCACTTGTCTGATGTCAAGGCCCTGAGTGCATCAGCTCCTCCCTGCGGATTTGGCTGCTGGGGCTCAGGTGCACGAGAGCAGAGCTGGTGTTTGTGGCGAGATGTCCTCCAGAGAAATCTGGGGGGACACACCAACGAGGGCTGACCCCTGGCTGGGGGTCGCTTGTCCTGCTGGCTAAGTTACCGAGATGGGCTCCTGGTGGAGAGGACAACAGGGAATGGATTTGCTCTTTTTGGTAGCAGATGAAAACTAATCAGAGTACAGCATTTACAAAAGGAGGAATGCAAAAGTCATTCCACTCAAATCATCTACCCGTAGTAGTGCCTATAGGCATATCAATTTAAAATTCTCCTGTGTCAGATGCTAGCCCAGCACAGTCTCTGCTTCAGACTACCTTAAGCATTTCTGAAATTGGTTAGCTATAAAATAATTGCATTTCATGGTACAGAGCAAAGTTGTGATTAAACTACCTTTGGGACTGTAGCATCTTAGAAGGCTCACCAGTCATTCTGCGGTATACGATAATGGTGTCATTTTGAATTCCCACGTAAAGCCTCCCCTGCAAAATCGTCTTTGCACATGTATGTGAATGGAGTTGGAGGGAGAGAATATGTTGTGGATTTGTGACTGGTTTGACAGGTGCCTAGTCAGCTGAGACAAGGTAGCTGAAAGAGCAGTTATCACACCAGGTAATGCTAATATTCACTTAGGAAAAAAAAAGAAAAAAAGAAAACCCAAATGGAGAATTTCTGCAGTAGCTAAAATCAAGTCCTTGAGTACAAATGAGAGATAAACAACTGAATTTAAATGCAAATAACAGTGAACTTATTTGGGCCTTGAGTCTGATAGCTGAAATAATATCTATCTTCATATGCTAAGAAATATAAAAACCACTTGAAAGACAAGATATTAAAAAAAGCTGAAAACCACCAATTTGATCCTTTTGGGGAAAAAAGGACATAATTAATTACTTCCTCATGAGTCACATAGCCTGTATTTCCTCTCTGGATCCAGGATCTCCAACTGCTATTTCAGCACTGGTGGACAGGTTTGTGATATGGCCTGAGCAGACCGACACCCACAGTTGCAGGTCAGCATTGCAGCCCAACATTCATCTCGTGATTGATGTGACATTCAGTATGTGATCTGATGGGATATTATCCTTTTCTCACTCCTTGGGAAAAAGGCTTCGTATGATGTCTGGAGATGCCTCCTGTCAATGTGATGAAATTGGAGCCTTTGTGTGTAAGACTGATCTGGGTGTTATTCCAATGCTTTTAATCAGTAGATACCACACTAGCTTTTGTAAGCAAGGCTGGGAACAGGATGTCTATAGTTCACTAAAAAGAGCTGGAAACAAAACCTAATCACAGGATTCTACGCATCTGATTGAGGTACATGAGACATACAGGCCTAACAGTTAAACAAGTAGATTTTTACCTATTCCAGTGATTTGAACAGTGCTAGGGCATGGGCATAGACTCCACAGCTCAACTGTAGCATGAAATTGTCAGAGCAGCCCCTGCCAGTGTTTTGGCTGAACAAACCAGAATTATTTCAGACAATTCCCAGACAATTCCTGAGACTTGGAACAGGCCAGGGTCCATTTCAGAAAGCCCACCTGGGTGTTGTTTTGGATGCTAAGAAAGTTTAGTTGTATGGATGTGGCCAGAATATATCAGTTGGCCTTAGGGCTAGAAATGCCCCCCAACATTGTTTAGTTTACAGGTACAGCTGTGGCCCAGTTGTCCAGATCACCAAGTGGTGTTTCACCTTTTAAATTATTACTTCTAGCCTTTGGAGTAATCCTTATGTAAGTCACACATGGCAGGTGTGACACACAACTCACAAGGTATCATGGAGTTGCAGCTGGGACCACCATAAAGTCATGCTAGAGACCTCTCCTTAGGCCACCAAGTCCTGCTTCAGTGGACATCCTAGGTGTCAACTTTCAGATGAACTGGATCACCCTCTAAGCTGCATTGAATAGATTATACCAGTTTATACTGACTAGATAGCCATTGACTGATGGGAGCTGAGTTGCACAGTTCACATATCGACTTCTCCATGTAGACACATAGAATTACGTGTCTTCATCTGAAGGTGAATCCCATCTTCTGTGGCTGAAAATATACTGCAACTGGGGCATGAAATTGCACTGCACCTTGGGAGCATTCAGAATGCTTTATAGGACTATCAAAACCTCTTCTAGGGTGCAGTTTGCTACTAGAATGCGACCCTTCTCAATGAGATTGGATCAGGACATGGAGCTAAGAAAAGGTGTGTTTGCCTTTTGGTGGTGGCAAGTTTTCACTGTCTCTTCTGATGGGGATTATTTGCTACTGATGATGGGCACGGGATTGGTCCTAATTCATTCTGGGAACCTAAGCACCTTAAGTATTTTTGGAAACAATGATTTTCTAGTTCCATTCTGCCAACTCACTTGCATAAGGCAGTATTTTGGGCCAAAATTCCCCGTTCTTCATTGCAAAATCTCAACCTCAATTTGTATGGAGTATTTTCATAAAAATGCCAACAGATTGGATTAATATATAAGCACATTTATCTTAATGACTATCCATATTCATTGACCTCAGTGTTAAGTATTACCTGAGGAAAAGCCAAGGTCATTATTTATTTAGTGGCGCAATCAGTCTTCATATTCTTGGACGGGAGTGAGTCAATGCATCCTATGTCATCTCAGACATTCACTGTTACAATTACTCAGATAATCCCAACCAATGACACAGGTTGCTAGTAAAATTTTCATTTTTGAATTAATACTTGAAAGGAACAATTAGATTAGTAGCCTCAGGGGTAGTAAGGATGTAAAAACTGAGAGGAGAAAGAAGAACTCTTATTCACTGAACTAAAGTCAGGATATGCTTATTTGCCTATGTGCTAGCCTGGTTAACAGGTCTCAAAATACTGGTTTTGCTGACCTTCAGGAACAGAAACTCACTGGGTCAAAACCCAGGCTTAATTTAAAATATAAATTAAGTATATATAAGTTTTATCTCTGTGTGTATGAAATTATGTGCTGAATTTTGTAACTGTACTCTTGTGCTGTACAAGAATTAATTGGAAGATGCAGAGAAAGAGTCAAGGGAACTGGACTGAAATGGGACAGGTTTGAGGTCTGCTTCTGGTCTGGAGATGTTTATCTGTATACCTTTTCATCAATGCCTTCATTTTCCTGTTTCTCTTTTTTTCTATCTTTGCCCATCATATCTAACTGGTAAGTTAATTTGGGATTCATCTCACCTATCTTGCTGCCTATAATGTTGACATTTATATCTGAGCTAACCCCTAAGGCTTCCTCTCTAATCAATGGAGAAAGATGGGTTCTTTTAGTCTGCATTTCATTTGAGCTATTTTAGACATCAGCTAAAGCTGATGAGATAAATTCTCTCCTAAATATGCTTATTTCTCTCAGTTGACTATGATGGAATCCTGGGGTAACTGTTGTGGGTGGAAGTGTCTACATTTAATAGAATAAAATGAATGCCTTTAGAGCCAATGTTGTGCAGTATCAGCATGTAGCAAAAGAAAAAGGACTGTCCCTGGCAAAGGACAAAACAGGAGTAGTATGAGGGACAGCTTAATTTCATTTACAGCATGTGCAAGGGACAGGAAAAGGGAGAGACATATATATTCATTTTTTGGAGAACTGCTTTAAACAAATGGTGTGGAAAACAATGACATCAGAGGAACTGGTTTCAGAAATGTTTAATCAGACCATACAACTGCACCAAGCAATGTGAGCTCAGTAACGAACCAAGGTCTATTCGCAGTAAGCATTCTTAGTGCCTTTGCTGAAATCTTCCCAATTTAGGATCTATTGTAAATCATCACCATTTGTTCTTGTGTGAGATTATTTGTGTTCAAACACATTTGGTTGAGGTGACACCCTCTGTGCAGGTTTTACTGTGAAACTGTGTTTCTTTGTGTTCTTTTTAATTCTTTAAGTCAGTCATTGATGTACAAAGTTAATGGAGTTGGGCAATATTTGCTCTGTCACTGGTGTGAGAAGTGTAACTGAGGAGGGATCACCCTCAGCAAGGCATTGGATGTGATGCACATCGGTCCTTGCCTAGCAGCTAAGGAAGGAGATTGCTCTAAGCACAAGCATCTGAAATCTGCTGGAAACCACGTCCGCTTGACAGTGGTTTTGAGCACAGGTTCTTCTGTGTTCTGCCATCAGCCTTAGTCCCCAGTGGTCTCATTTCTGTGGCAGTACTTTTACAGATGCTGTGCGTCAGGAAAAAAATAAGTGTGAGTAGCATAAATTTAGATCAGCTATATTTTTCATGTAACAAGGCAGTGGTGACGTCCTAAAAAGCTATGCACTGCAGCACACGAAATGAAAGAAAGGAACTAGACCACGAGGTGCTGTAGGTTATATAGTTCAGCCTAGGTTTCTGCTTTCCTTCCCCACGTCCCTTGCTTCCTCTCAAGTACAATTTAGAGGGTAGATTCATAGCACAGCTAGCTGGAGGATTTGATTCTAGACACATAAAAGGCTTTAGGTGGCTGTATGTGGTGATAGAGTCTATATCCCCGGGCTACATGTTCCACCTGTGCTCCACAGGCAGTAAGCAGATTGGGGAGTCAGTCAAAATAGCTACAAAGCTGGGGAAGGGGCATGTGCTCTGTCTTCCTGATGTTATTCCTTCACTTTACCTAGGAGAATTAAATGAAGCTACATGTATTAAGACATTTTTGGTAATCTAAAATTAAGCAGATTAAAGATTAAAGCACTCTAAACAGGGGGAGACAGAAAAGTGGTTCTACACCCCTAGATCTGAGTGAGAAAGCTGCTTGCACATATTAAGATAGCATCAAATATACTGCCCTTCCATTTAAGCCCAAAGTTTCATTAGAAAGAATGAATCTGGAGTCATAGACCAGATAGGAGACACAGTCTGTCCAGGTCCCATTCCCCTTCATACCTGCTCAGCTCATACACACAGGCCAAATTAGATGCAACCATAAAGAGTAAGGACGGAAGTGTGACTGCAGGATGGTTAAATCACTCATCAAGGAGGGAATTAGCCAGGTTTGTATTTTTCGCACCAAGGAAAATCTCCCCAGTGACTTCAAGTACGTTGCACAAATTTTTTTTTTAGAAGGTTTTATTTTCTCCGCATAGAATGAGCCACCGGACACCACAGGTGTCCTGTGACTCAGACTGGCAAAAGGTAATTCATTCATAAACTCAGGATTTTTATGTACTAATTTCCCTGCTCTGATTTGTAATGCAGCATGGTTCTGATTATGCCTGGTCTGGTAACCAGAAAGGCCTTCTAAAAGAGGGGAGAAAAGCTAAAACTGAGTCCTATAGGTATGAGAGAGATTCCTTTCTATTCACAAGGGGAACTGTACTTACATGATGTTTGTTATGAGGAAAAGGGAGATGTTTCTATTGTATTTGGGAAGGAAGGGGAGAAGTCCTTTTAAAAAGTGTGGGGTAAAACCCATCCCATTCTAAATAATGCAGATGAATGCAATTCATTAAAACATAAGGTCTGGGAGACTCCAGGGGTCTATTACTAATTTTACCATTAGCTGGCAATAAACAACAATGCTTTCACTGTTCTAGTTTTCTCATTTTAAAATGAGTGTTATGAAACTTTCTGCATGGAGACTGCTTAATTAATTGACATTTGTAGAGCAATTTCAGATCCTTGGAGGAAAAGGGCTGGAGGAGAGCTAAGCCTTATGGCAACAAATAGCTTGCAAAACTCAAGCTGGTTCCCAAATAACTCTATGCTGATGGAAAAAAAAGGCCATACTGAAGTAGTGTGATCATTGTCACATGTTTCTCTCCCTCCTTCCCCTGCCCTTTAATGCTACCTATAGTAAAATAGAAAAAAGATGCAAATAAAGCTGGAGAGGCTGTGGGGTCTTGGGTGAGGGAGAGAAATAAAAAGTTCTTTTCACAAGGTCAAGGGACTAGGTTTAGAAGAAGAAGGAAAAATCAATTAATGAAGGCAGAAAAGGAAATAAACAGGTTGTGAACTGAATTTAACATAGCCTCTGTTCTTCACCAAGCAACCAATGTATGTATATTGGTACCAACCAAAGCATAGATTCCTAATCATAGAGAACAGGACAGGGGGAGGGAAGCTAAAACTGACTCACTGTTTCTCCAGGATCATGTGCCTTTCCTTTTTATCACAAGGGGAAGCTTCTGAAAAGAAAGAGGTAAAAGCAAGTTGAACTGTTTCCCCCAATCTGTGAATCATTGGTTCACTCTTTCCACATAACTGGTACGTTCCAGCTGTTTTAGGTAACAGCAAGAGGAAGAGGCTGGAGTGATGGTGCAGATGAAGAGTGCACCATCTCACTAGCTTCTTGTTTGCTTGGCTTTATGAGACAGACCCTCTTCTGTCTTTGGCTAAGCTGCAACAACACAGTTTCTTCTTTACCAAAGGAGCTGTGACACCAGATGCAGCTGGTCAGCATGACAAGAAATTTGCTAAATGACTGATCTGATGGATAATCAAGGAGGCTGGAGAAGTATGCTGGAAAGCAGGTGGGAGATGGCTTTTTCAGTACGACAACATGAAGTGGGATCAAATTCTGAGAAACTCTCTCCATTCATGAGTTGCCAAAGGCATCCCAGAGCAGTAAAGACCAGCACTCTGTAGCCCACAGGGCAATACCTGGGAAGCTACGTCCAGCTCTAGCAGCACCCTCCTTCCTTCTGAGACCCTGAGGAAGTCTGCACTGCCAATGGACCAGATATTTTTCCTGGAGCTGCCAGATCTACACCAGGCAGCACTGTGACATGCAGGAGTTCAGAAAATTGAGCATAGACACTCTTCCATCCTCAAAATCTGCTCATCTGTTATAGGGAAGCCAGCTCTGATGGACTGCAGTCCTTAAAAAGCCTTCTCTAACCCTGTTGTGCATAAAAATAGGCAGAACTGGACTAGCAGAAAATTTGAAATCTACTGGGAAGGTGCAAACCATGGTTTCCTCCTGCCGCAGGAACAACTGTTGTTGCTCAGTGCCGCAGAATAATACTTTTCCTCCCACTCTCTGGGAAGGCAGGATCAGGAACAGTGAATACGCTTTGCATCTCTGCCAGGGATGAAGAAACCAAGGGGAGTAATAATAAATCTGTATCCCTTCAGCACTGCAGCTTCTTGTCTCTGTTCATCAAGTAGGTTGGCTGTGGTATCAGGTAAGATGCTGCTTATCTGCCTTTTGAGGTTAAACGTAGTCTCAGGGAACGCAGGACACATATTCTTTGCCCCTCTAAGCTTCAGTGGCCCCAGTGTTTTAAGGGTTAATGATTACAGCAGCCCTTTCTTGGCTCCATGGCAGTGCAGACTATTGTGATACCCTGCTCATAGCTCCTGGCACCCTCTTCTCCTCCAGCTGTGAAATCCAGATCCCTTTCTCACACAAGCTTTTCACTTTGGTCTGCCTTGACCCCAGTCTCTCAGACTCTCTTTGTACTCCGATATTCCAGCTTCTCTCTCCATTGCTATCTCCCTGCTCAGGTTTTGTTGTCCCTGTAAAATTCCAGCCATCTCTCCTGACAGAACATCACGGCATTGACTTGTTTATGCTGCTATTGTTCCTGTACTCATCTTTCCATTTCTTTCTATATTATTTGGATCAGAAGTTCCTTGCAGCAAGGACTATCTGTTCATCTGTGCCGAGTATGGCAGGGATGTATCCTCTTTCATCCCTTCGCATCTTTGTAATAAAACTCATTCATTCTTCAGTGAGATGTTTGGGCAAGGAAGTATCGGAGCCTGCAGTAACAAGAACTATCTTCTTGTATACATGGATACTTTCAGGACCAGATTCCAGAGTTGGGGCCAGATTTCTTTTTCTTTAAATTGCCTTCCTCTAGTTTAAATGCAGCACATTCACATGACACTCTTCATTCCCAAAAGCATTTGTAGCATTTAGGCAGAGGCCTGTCTGTTATGCCAGTATATCTCTGAAATAGTCCTGCTAATATCAACCGAATTAAAATTTAACAAAACTAGATCAAGGACTGTATGTGCAAAAATACTTTACCACAACTTTGCAGTTGGATATTTACAGTTCTCTGGAACCCTCATTGTAATACTTGGCAACAGTCAAAAAAGCAAATAAAATGTTAGGATGCATTAGAAAAGTAATGAAGAAAGAATCAGAACATATCATTATGCCACTGTATAAATCTATGGCTTGCGCACATCTTGAATACCAATGAGCCCATCTTGAAAAGGAGCTGTTTAGATCTTGAAACAGTAGAAAGATGGGGCATGAGGATGCCTAGAAACACCAAAAAATGTTATGCAAGGAGAATGAAAAAGAGTGAAGATGCATCAACTTGAAGAAGAAATGGCTGAAAGGAAAATATGATAGAGGAATCTGCAATCATGAGTGCTGTTGAGAAACTGAATTGAAAAAAAAATTCATTATTTTTTATTTCAGAAGAATGAAGGAAAACTTAATAAAGTAGCAGTGAGTGCTTTTTTCACCTAATGCCTAACAAAACTATGGGCTTTATTGTTGGAGAATAATTGGGATTCCAAAAAATGGGTTTACATGGCTTAAAAATGATTGAGTGTGTTTACAGGAGAAAAATCTAGCAAGGAGAGAGAGACACTGAAAACTATTAAATGTGGTAATAGGACTGCTCTTTCTAACTCAGAAAGTCCCTAAAAAAATCAGGCAGCTGGAAGCTAGGAGTGCAGGATCAACTACTCTGCCTCTGTTATTTTACATGTTCACTAAGCATCTGCTATTGAGCATTATGAGAAACACAGGATTGTTCTAGATGCACTTTGGTCTTGCCAAATGTTGCTACGCTTATGTTCCTATGGCCTTATTTTTGCAACTATGAAGAGAAAGTTGTATTCCAAGAAGCAAAATAAGAGATTGACAGTTTCCTGACTAAAATAGAGGCAAACTTTAGACAATTAATTTCAGCTGAAAAATAGGTCTCAAATTTTCCACTTCAATATTTAAAATATTTAAATATTTTTTATTTAAATATTTACAATTTACAGCTACAGCCAAGTAAATGTGTTTGTGGGGGATGTTGTGGTTCAGCTTCTGTCAGCAACTAAGCACCACACAGACGCTCGCTTACCCTCCCCCTCCGGTGGGATGGGGGAGAGAATCGGAAGAGCAAAAGTAAGAAAACTCGCGGGTTGAGATAAGAATAGTTTAATAACTGGGGAAAATAAAAATAAAAATAAAAATAAAAAATTATAATGAAAAGGGAAACAACAAGAAAGAGAGAGAGGAACAAAACCCAGGAAAAAAATGCAAGTGATGCAACCGCTCACCACCCTCCAACTGACGCCCAGCCCGTCCCCGAGCAGCGATCGCTGCCCCCCGGCCAACTCCCCCCGGTTTATATACTGAGCATGACGTCATATGGTATGGAATAGCCCTTTGGGCAGTTTGGGTCAACTATCTTGGCTGTGCCCCCTCCCAGCTTCTTGTGCGCCTGGCAGAGCACGGGAAGCTGAAAAGTCCTTGACTAATGTAAACATTACTTAGCAACAACTAAAACATCAGTGTGTTATCAACATTATTCTCACACTAAAGCCAAAACACAGCACTATACCAGCTACTAGGAAGAAGATTAACTCTATCCCAGCTGAAACAGGGAATATGGCTAAGGTATATAGTATTAATATCAATTTCATGCTAGGAGGAAAGAAGCCCAGAATACTTCCAGAATTTTGAATATGTAATACATATGTCTCTTACATATGCATCTTTCTATACATCCATCCATAGATAGATTTATCTTCTGCCTTTCTCCTCCTTCCCCCAGCCCATACCATACAGACTGACAGGATTCATTTGAGAGGGCTCAGTCAGATGCTGCACTCAAAGCCCTCTATATCAAGAGGCAGAGAGAATCCCCTGCAGCTGGAAGGAAAGGAAAGACTAAATTACTTCATGGATGAATGCAACAAGAGAAGACTAGATTGCAGTGGAACATATTTTGTTCCTACACTAAAGCTCTTCCAGAGCAGCTGTTCTGTCCTTATACAACCCTCAGCACTGTGCATGTCTGAGTGATTTCCGCCAGAGCACTGAGACCATCATCTGCCTCATGAGGTTTGTTCGCTCATTCATCTTCCACCAGGGAGAAACCTGTGTGTGTAATGTCATGTTTTGTTAGGAAGGAATTGGCTTGGGGTTTTCTATAGGTGCAGAGGACATTTATTTAAGTGACCTCACATGGCATCTAAGATCAAGTCAGGCATCTATGATGACATATGTATTCAGAGGAGCAATGAACAATCCAGACCACCTACTCAGCAGAGCTGTCAGACCCAGGCACCTGCATCAAGTGGACAAAGATCTTCTTTTGTACCCTTTCAAAGCCTTCCTTCAACCCTCCCTCAATTCTATACAGAAATTGAGCACATACTTTAGGAGGAATAGTTGACAAAGCAATGCAAACATTTATGGAAAACATCTAAATCAGTTAAGTGAACTAGATGCCACATTCTGTCTCTGGCACAGAGATGGTCTGAAGGTGTTCAGTTTAGGTCCTGTATCTAGCTTAAGGCCTGAGGCTTTGTGCTGCTGCTTGTTTCTGGACATTTCACATCTATAAGATGCAATATGCAGGCAATAATGGGAAAATCCCTCGCCTCTGACTTTAGTCAGGAAATAGAAAAGCTTGGAGCCAAGGGGAAGGGAGATGAGTGGGAGATCTGACATAGATGTAGTAAAGGCAGTGGGTGGTGTTTGATTTCCTTTTCTTGGAATCTTTTTTTTTAAGATAAGACAGAAGCTAAGCTGCTAAATTTAAATTCTGAGGGGGACTCTGAATTACAGGATCTTCATTAGTGCATTGCTTTGGATCTAAACCAGGCTGTGGGTGTGGGTGTTTCTTTCCTATTTTAAGTTAGCAAATTCCTCAGGGTCTTCCCTGTTCTGTTTTAAAAAATATCTGATCATTTCTTAGCTGTACAAAACTCACTGGAATTTACCAACTTCAGAGCCTTGCAGCCCCCCAGGAAGTTTTGGCTATCCTACAGATTTTGGCCTGGGGCCACCTTGTGTTAAAGGGCTTGTTTGTGATGCTGCCATTTGGGACATATTCAACCTGCTGATAGCAGGTGTCAGTAGGAGAGTTGTGATTTCTTCTGTCCACTGTCAGCGGAGTCAGAAAGGGTCTGGTGACTCTGGATAGCATGTGTCTGAATCAGTGTCTTGAACTACAGCACCCTAACAACTGTGATAAGGATAGGTTTATATCTATATCTATGGCAGGTGGTCTGAGAATGGACCTAACCAGGGTCATGTCAATATAAAAAGGAGCCATTGTGATTAGTTTTGGCCTCTGGGCTCTACTTAGATGGGAGAATGAGCATTAGCCCATAACTCTGCTCCTTCTGTAGTGCTAAATAGGTCACTCTTTCCCAATGGAGAGAAGATGCTCCTAGAGAGGAAGGCTGATTCTGTTGTCTGCTTTCCATGTAGCATCTGCCTCTGAATTACTTGAGTAGCCGGCCGCAGAATGTATGAGACAGGAGATTATGTTTACGCACACTGGGTGGTGAAGAAGAAAAGTGACTGGTCAGCCTGCTTGGTTTCACTGATGGAAATAAATACTGAAGCCACTTCTCTGAGACAAACAATGTGGTGCTATGACAATGGCCATACCTCTGTTCCCATTCTTTGAGGAGCTGCCTCATCAACAAACAAGGTTGAAAAAGGATCATTACTGCAGCATATGCAAGTCAGTGCATAATGATCAGATGCCTTCTGATTTCTCTCTTCAGTAGAGGATGCCTTTTATTATCAAGCCAGTAAACCATGATGGGCTCACAGAAGTCTGTTGCTAGAGCATGTTGCTGAAATCTGGCACAGTTTACGGATTGATAGCAGGACCATCTATTGTGTCGACAGGGCTGGTGTTCGTGCTCATTAAGTCTATATACTGAGCACCTTCCTGAATGGATAGGGACAGCTATTGTTACCATGCTGTGGTCTGTTTAGAAGAGTAAATTACTTGATTAGATTACGTCTTTTATTTCTGTGATCAAAAGCAATGGCCCACAGAACAGAATAATGGCCTTAACCCTTTCAGCTTGAAAATACATCCACATTTGAATAATAGGAGTGAAAAAAACTTTTTTTTTTTTAATTTATGTTCAGTAACTAAAAAATTAAACAAAACCTCACACACTTGCAGTTGAACAGGGTGCCTCGTGATCTCAGTCTAGCAATTTTGGGGCATAGGTGCAGCGCAGGATCTGCACCTCCTCTGACATTAGCCCTTGAACACTCTTGAGAAGAACAACTTGAGCACTTTGCCAGGTGCTCTGGTACCTGAAGGCTGCAGGAAGCATGTGCACATGAAGCCATTTTACTTTTGGTTCTCCAGTCCCAACCTTCTACCTGGTTTCAGTCTAGTTATTTACTGCATTACCAGGCACAGAGAACATTTTGTTACCAAAACAATTACCATGTAAATGCAAACACAGCTTTAGCTGTGTTCCAACAAGCCATAGCTATAGGATAGGCAAATCTACAGTGCACAAAAACCTCCTTCTTTAAAGGGGGAACACTGCTTTCCTCACATATCTTTGGCCTCCTTCCAGCTGCCCCTATGAATTCCTGCTGTTTTGATGCCACTGCTGTCAGCAATGCGATGACACGACCACTATCTGCACTGTAGACTATTTGCCCTTCCTTGGTACCCTATGGTGAGAGGGGAGATGCCTTTTCACTGTCTGCCCTTGCCATCCTCGTGGGTAAAAAGCCTGCTCCATGGACCTCTTCACTGTGTTACTATTTCTCCTTTTTCCCTTTCCCTTTCTTTTTACGTCTTGACCCTGACCCACTTTTAGGATGGGTAGTAGATATCTCCCTTTGAGGAAACCTTTCCAGCCTGACATGCTTTGCGAACAGAGCCCTTCTAATTACATTTCTCACAGGATAACCATCCTGAAGGAGTTGCATAATCCTCCCTTGCACTGTCCTGCTGATGAGCTGCAAATTGACACTATGTAAAAATAGTTGAAGCTTGGCCTCCTTTCTTCTTTTGAGACTATTTTAGAGAGTTTCTCCTTTCTTCAGAGCATCACTTACAGATTTGGTTATTTGCATGTGGTGTGACTACCTTTAAATTGTGCTTTATTCATCTCTCTCTCTTTTTTCTTTCACCTGCCAGTAGTATTATCTCTGGGCTTTACTGTTTTTTAGTATATAGAAAAGCCTGTGTCGTTGCAAGGAAAGGAGTCTTCATTTGTGTAAGGTTCCCTCATTCAAAATCAGCTCCTAGTTACCGCAGTTTTATCTTTTTAGTAAAAACCTAAGAGCTTTGTAGAGGACCAGGTCAGGAAAGGAGGATTTGGCTTAATCACAGCCTTAAATGTACCTTGAATCCTGTTCAGAATTGTGACAGAGTCAAAAAATAAGGATTGCTTTCCGTTCTTGAATCTGAGCCTAAATGAGAGTCTGTGATGCTCAGTGGACTAAAGAGGAAGAAAAAGTTAAATAGCAGAGGTAACATTTTTAGGAAGAGTTGAAGGAACACAGAGAGTATTTGACTGGTACTTAACATGATGAAAACCTCTTCTCTGGTCCAGACTTCTTGGAGTGAGTATTCAGAATGAATGTTGAAAATATTCTGCAAACTGATCAGTTTCTGGCAGGAAATCTGATTGGTCATGACTGATAACAATGAAAATATGAATCACATTATAATTTCATATCACAAATTTCATTCATACAATCTGAGTAAGCTGATTTTTTTTCATTCCTTTTGGATGCTCACACTTTTTAGAATGATGAAGACCATAGAAACATCTGGATAAGCAGATAACCAACTAATTAAATCTGTGACTGGGATCAGAAATACATTTGTGAAAGACTCTGTACAAGTGCAGAGGAGGACAGAGTCTTTGCCCTGACATGAAATCAACCTCCAAGTAAATGGATAAGATAAAGCAATAAGTGGAAAAAAGGTAAATTGCAACTTTTACTTCTTACAAATTATGAATTGGAAGAGAGACTGTTGACTCAGATAAACAGTTGAGCCACAGTAGTCTAACAAATTCCCTTGCATCAGCTGAGTCACAGTAATTTATTCCTCTGCTCATTGCAGAAGATACTAAGTCAGCAGATTTGCCATTGGTTAGCCATACACATGGGGACAGTTAATACACCTCAGAAAAAAAGTCTACTGATACCACCTAAGAACAATGTTGAGATCATGTCTGGTGAGGAAGAGATCAGAAGCAGATGAGCAAAAATTGATCAGCTGAAACTAGTAAAGAAAAGAATGAGAATATTGATCTGTTTTCCTAGAGAACTTAATGTGACATTGAGACCAGGTGAATGAAATACAAATGGAAAGACTCTTTATCTTTACTTCCTGAGATACCAGGATCGTCTGTGGTACCATCAGGCTTGTGTTGTTCTGGGAGGCATTCTCAGTAGACAAAATGAGGGAGAATGATCTGGTTTTATCACATCTCCCAAGCCTGAGATAGGCCATGATCCTCACTTGCAATGTGAGACTTGTGTTCTTCTTTCTTCCTTTCTTGTTTTTTTCTTATTTGCCATTTCCCTCTTTTCCATTTCTTTCTTACCTTCTTTTCTGGCCAGTTGCTGACTGTGTTTTGTAGGAAACCATGTCCCAAAAGCAAGCAGTGTGCAGTGACTTACACAATCAGGTACAGATTTGATACTTCTCAAAGGTAATCAGACCTAACCTGTTGGTCAATGTTGTACTGAAATAATCACTAAAATATGAGATTGTGTTTACACCATTGAAGATAGTGTGGCATGGTTGTTATCCTCTGCAGTGCAGTGGGATGGAGACAAAATATTTCATCCTCTCTTTACTTTATTCTTTTCTGTGACTGTTTCATATTTCATTTTCAGGACACTAGGATGACTCTGACCTCAAGTAAACATGAAGCTCCAGCCTGTCTTAACTAACTTTTTCCTTATTTTTCCCCAAAGGGCAGTTTGGGTCATGTCATGTCAGTTAGAGGGGAGAAGTAGTATTGGTTTAAGAACCATACTTCATGTTTTATGTTTCAAGCATCTTTCTTGTTTTTTCTCCGTCTCTGTTTTTAGTAAAGGATGAGAGATTTTTAATGTTAATTATTTATTGATAGAATAAAAAAGCTTCTATGAATAATCAGAACTCCAAGTCATTTATTTGATCAACATTAATGTAGCAAAAGAATGAAACTAGTATTTTGGCTGGAAGTTTCAATTGTGCAGATCTTCAGATTCCTTCAACTGCAGTTGTGTGCTTATGTTGAGTAGATGGGAATACAAAAATACAGACATATTTGAGTTAGCATTCAGTTGCACGAGTAGTTATGTATGTCTTATACACTGCTGAAATACTGTGTATGTGGATAAGGGTCCACTGTCCATGCAGAAGTAACAGGCATGTCTGCTGCTATTTGTCCTTAACCTTCCTGAAGGTTGTATTTAATCTTTAAATTTTCATGAATCTTTTCTGTATCTTTCAGAGGGAGGTATTTCTTCTCTAATCAACCATATGATCCTTCAGGTTGTCTCTTCAATGTTGAGAATAGAAAATGGGGGATTTATTTCTGTACTAAAGGAAAATTTTGAGCACTATGTCTCTATGCTACTTAAAGCAGTAGCCATAAGCGTGTTACAAGAATCCACGCATGTCCACCCTCCTCTGTCTTTTGTGATGATCTGAAGAATAAGGGAGGTTTATTGATAGGAAAGCAGTTTGGAGGAAGAGATAAGAACAAGATTGATCTGATATGAATGGTACTACAGGAACTCTAGCAAAGGACCAGGAACAGAAAGAATACAGAAATGAAAGAGAGCGCAAACTTCTTAAAGGTCGTATTTTACAGTTCTTTATTGCCGTCTGCTCCCTGTTCTATATGTATTGGGGAAGGAAAAATAGAAAAACTGCAAGTACAGCGATAAATACTTCTCTGTGGTACAAATGACTTCATAAAAACTCAACTTTCACTTGTGTTTTATCATCCTTTCACCAGGCACCCGTGGTGTGCTATTTATAGCTGTGTAATTCACAGTAGCCTGTCAATTATCCTATAGGGCATTTCCTGACTGTTGGTTGGAGGGCGATGGAATATCCCAGCTGAATGGCAGCATTTGCTGTAACATTATGGCACACTTGCAAATGTGATTTCATTGCAGGCTGCCTGTGGCTGGGATGGAAATGTTAAGATAAGAGGGCACCAACAGCTTTTCTGCCTTCCTGCTTTGTGCCAAAACACAGCTAAAAAGAGTGGAGGAAAAAAATCTCAATTCTCTCTTAAGAAACGTTTGCTTCAGTCATATTTTTGCTGTTCTTTTCTGCTGGGAATATGAGAATGTGAGACATAGCCAGGGTATAAAGCTGAGGAGATATGAAGTTTTTCAGCTTTCAGAGTATTACTGGCTCTGCTCTGCCCAGTTCAGAACATAAATAGATGAAGGTATGTTTTCTTCTGCCCCTCTCAGTGTACAAATGTCATTTTTAAGATGTATCTTTCTAAAATCTGCTAATGTAAGGATTAGCAAGCTTCCCATGACATTCAGGTGACATAGATTAAGACCTGAAAAGTGGAGAGGATCTTTTCTTTACCTGGCTTAATGTCTCTAGTGGACCACTGACTTCTACTAAGTTTTGCCTGTGTTGAGCTCCAAATCTTAGTTTTAACTTACTTTTTGCCACACAGAACCTTGAAGGAAGACATCCCTTCTTCATCTGGAGAAACAAGAGACCAGGAATCCACCATCAGCTAAGAGCACAGTCCCTGGCTGAACACTCACTGATAGATTTTCACACCTGATTTCCTACCTGCTTTTCCTCTGGCACCGTTATCATCTAGCTTTCTTTTTTTTTTTTGGAAGCATGTACTCACAGTACATTGATTCCTATCAACCTGATCATCTGCATCTCACTATTCCTTATAAAATGTGGAAATCAAAACTATACTGTAACATTCTGGTCTTGGTTTTACCAATGATGTATGAACAATTAACTTTTCCTTCCTTGCCTTCCTTTTTGCTCCATGTTCATCCATCCAGAACACCTAAATGCTTTTTAGGTTCCACAGGCCCTAGTCTGTGTATCTGCACTGCAGCTCTTGCTCCTGGAGATAACTTGTGACAGTAAAAAAAAAAAAAAATTAAAAGAAATAGTGATCAAGATCCCTCTTTTTGCCTGCTCTGCAATGGTGATTTACAAATTTGCCTATTCTTACTGAGTTTATCAGCAGCATATTTATACTCGCTCAATGAATGTGTCATACCAATCTCACAAAAAAAGACAGCTAATCTCTTCATTTAATGATTTCACATTAATGGCTACTTTTTGAGATTGGGTTGTTGTCTAATCTATTTAAACTGGAATTTATTAATATTGTGTAGTTCTAATATTTTCATCAGATTGTTCTGTGCTAAGTTAAATGCCTTGCAGAAATCCAAGCACATTATATCTCTACTGACTCCTTTATCAGCTGAACCTGTAGTGTCCTGAAGGATCTAATCAGGCTTATGTGACATGACTTATTTTTCAAGAGACACTGTTGAGAGGCAGTACTTATATTCCTGTTCCTTACTTCTCTCTAAGATAAATGAATGCTCAGTCAGGTTTTCCATTAATTTATTGGGGGTTATAGAAGGTTTTTTATTACTTGGGTTATCCCTGCTCACTTTCTGAATATTAGGATGTTAATGTTTCTCCATCCTTCCAGACTGTGCCAGTACCAGGTATACTGAAAATAAACAGCAGCTGTCCAAAATGCCCTAAGCCAAATTTTTACCTCTGGTGCAAGCTATTTGGGTTTGCTAAAAAATTTTCTTATGGTTATGGTGCAATATCCTGCTGAGTTACTTATGGACTGGAAAATACTTTATCATGCTAAAGTGATAAGTGTAGATCACACTGCTTCCTTCAAAATACAGAATAGAATAAGTTTTTGAACACATCTGGCTTCTCTGCATCGCTGAGTATTTTACTGCTTCCCTACTTTTGTTAGTGTTTCTTTTCTTCCTAATATATTTGAGTATTTTTAACCCTGCAAGCCATTCTTTTTACCCAAAGACTTTTTTTTTCAATTTTATGCATTTGGGAAACAACACAAATTAGGTATTACCCCTTTCCTTTATATGCGTATGTATCAAACGGACAGATAGAGAGCTTGTAATACCAGTACTTCTATTTCTGTTTCTATTTCCATCTAACTCGCAGTAATAAATCCAACTGCTCCCTTTACTGTACTCCAAAACCAGCACTGGCTAAAGGTGTTTTTCAGAATGCTGGTATCAATCCTTTTTGGCTACCAGAAAACCTCTTTTAAGCGTTTTTCTCCTGACTTTCATTCACACTTTATTCCTAGACATATACATTCCAGCTGATAGGCAGTTTGCAGGCTATGGTAACAGTATTCTATATTTTCTAGTCATCCGGTTTGAGGAAGGCTCACTGTTGTGTTATTGGTTTCTTGCTGTTAGGCACCTTTTTTCTGCCTGGAATGTTGATTTGTACGTGCCACTGGTCTACTGCAATATGAGGGAAAATGAATTTGCATCAGCTCCTACCGAGTGTGATGTTCCTACTCAGACCCAGAATCCTGGCACTGGTATGGGTGCTGCTGAAACATTTCCTTAATAGTCTGATACTTTTGTTCGGTTCACTTCTGAATGGGGTCTGACTGTTTAAAATCTTCCGTTTTAAATGGATGCTACCTCCCTGTCTGCTTCAGTCAATTGTCAGCCAACCCTCAGCACTTCCTGCCTCTGAGATTCAGTCCCTTTTAGTTGCTCTTCTCTCTTTTGGAGCGTATGATCCAGTATTTCACAGAAATAATGCCTTGCCATGTATTACAGTTCATTGCTTTGCCTCCTGTTTTTCCTGCAGTCACCAGTTTTCAAAACAAGGAAAACTCCAGAGCTATCTCTGAATTTCCCCTGCTCCCTGACAAGATCCCGGAAGTCTTCTGTAACCCTGGAGTTCCTCAAGATACCAGGACCCCATCTTACATCAATTCCTCCTTTGTAATGTAAAACCTCTCAGCAACACAGAAAGGGCCTCCTCCAGGTCACTGATAAAGGTGTTCAATGCCCAGGTCCCCAGACAGACCCCTGCGGTGCCCCACTTGTCACTGGCCTAGAGTTGGACCACAACCCATTAACCACTGCCCTCTGAGCCCAACGTGTTTTACCTGGTTGTCCACCCATCCAAACCATAATGTCTCAGTACAGGAATACTGTGGGGATGCAGTGTTGAAAGCCTTGCAAGCTTAAGGCAAATAACATTCACTGCTTCTCCTTTGTCCACAAAAATATTCATTTTATCACGGAGGGCACACAGGTTGTTCAGGCATGATTTACCTTTGGTAAATCTGTGCTGATGGTTCCTGATCACCTCCTCCTCCACTGTGCACCCAGAAATGTGTTTGAAGAGGGCTTGTTCTACGGTTCGCCCAGGAACTGAATTCCTGCCCAAGAACCTCCTGGGTGCTGCATGTCACCTGAACTTCAGCTGTTCCTCTCCTTAATCTGCCACGCTTTTCCCAGCAACACTTGCTTTTTCCCTCTGCCTCCAAATTTAATGGCTCAGTTAAGTCAAAGAAAAGCTTACCCAGAATACTTTAGATTACACATTTGTGGCTGTCTTCTTCCCACCTTTAATGCACTTGGCTGTACATCTCAAAGGAGTACATTCACTGTTGGCTGCTATGAGACTTTGCTACTCCAAAGCTAAATGTGTAAAAAGCAACTAGAAGTAATTGCAGGTAAATCTAACTAGTAGCTAAGAAGTAAACGTAAAACAAAGAAACAAAGAAAGAAACAAAGAAAAACAAAAAAAAAGCCACAAAAAAAAAAACCAAAAAAGAGAGACAAATTCACTTCAAACAGGACAAAAACAGTAGCAAAACTATGTCCAGGGCACAGCAGAAATGTGACACTTGGTCTACTCAGTAACTTCATTTTAAAATCTGCTTTTGTAAATAAATTATCTACTTCAAACTTTTTTTCTGCTTCTGCCTGTTTTCATTTTTTATTTATTTCCATCTCTTTCACAACACAATTTTTACCTGTAAAACCTTAACTGTTTTTTTTTTATTTATTTTACCTTAACTAAAGTTCTTCAGCTCCCAGAGCAGGCAAGTTTTATTAGTTCTCTGTGTTCACTACTTGGGCATGTTATAATTGCATCCCAAATTCTCTGTCTTTTTGTACCCATTAGTCTTTCAGGATTGCCTCCATATCTGGTTGTATACAGCAGCCAGAGCACTGCAAATACCTTCCAGATGAGGGACAGTAGATACTACAGCTTCTTTAAGTTAAAAACCTCACAGTCAGGCTCTGGACAGAGCTTAGTTTCCATATCCAAACCCTGGAGGCACATATTTGCCTTCTCTGGGTTTCTGTGCCATGATTTCTGCGTAAATGAAAGGAGACTTGATTACAGAAGCTGTTTGCCAGTGAGAGATTTTTTAATGTTTAAAATACGTAATATCTTTAGTAGCAAGAAGTTTCTAGAAGTGGGCCCCGAAAGCTGTTTCTTCAGTAAGAGAAACTCTCCCCTTCTAAAGAGGGAAGAGTTAAATGCAAATTTTAATTAATGAGAAAAGGGTTCGCACACAAAATGCAGGAAGCACCAGTCCAATCACCTGAAAAGTAGAAAACAGTTTGTAAAGTGTAGTCATTTTAAAATTCTCTTGGGTCTTAATGTGATGAATGTCTGATGTTGCCGTTAAATCTAGTAGTAGCAGGGAAGTGTTCCTATATCCACTAAGTTTAAAACTATATGTAAGGATATGCTGAAGATCTAAGATTTGATTAAGACTACAATCAAATATTGGTTTTGGACTTTCATACTTTCACTTTGTGATGCCTGAGCTGAAGTTCAAGCTCTTGAATATTTTTTTTCTGTCCTCTGTCCACCTCTTTTCTGATTCAGCTGAAATATGCAGGTCTGGTGTCATTCTTGTTTCCTTTTAGTTTCATCAGTATAGCTAGAGGTGCCCCTTTTACTCTGAGGATGCCTGTCCTATGAATTTAAATAACAAACACTACAGGCAGATTGTCCAAAGACACATTCACCTTGGACCACTCCCATCCCACAGAGGACTAGGCATCTGCTGTGGCTGAAATTGGATGGAAGTGATCCAGAACTTCAGGTTACCCAAACCAGAGACATAGGCAATTAGCAATAACAATTTGGCTACTTTTGTTGCGTTAATGTGCATTGAGGCAATTTCATCAGAGGAACATCATGTCGGGACCTTTCTGGCTTTGCAGTGCTTCAAAATTTGATTCAATGGTATGGTGGTTACCCAGCTCCTCAAGCTTTATGATCATCTATTCCATATTTAGAGAGGCTGCCTTTGCCCTCCTTCATGCCAAGGCAAGGATCCTTTTATTTACAGCAGCAGTCAAGCTTATCTGAGTTGCTGAGATAAGAATAAATCTATCTGTCTATGCAAAACCTGCAGGGGAACAGATTTTGCCATATTAATGAAGATATTAATTATTTTCAATACAGAGCAGTAGAACCCTTGGTGTAACCAGGATTGAAGTCTCCTTGTAAAATGCATTACATGGACATGCAAGGAGACCCAGTCTGTGTTCTGAAGGATATAGGATATAGAAGGCACATGCATATACACACGTGGAGGAGAGGTGGGAGAGTGAAAGAGGAATTGGAAAGAAGAGATGCAAAATACGGGAAGTATTTAAACTCTGTGAGTTTATGAGTGCATGACGTTTGTCCTTCACTTGCATTTTGAGGGCGATAACTGGAGAAGTGTAATGGCTATGAGGGGTCACCTAAGGCAAGGGAAGGAGCCAGTGAAGAGGCACTGATGATAAGATGAAATGCAGATAAAAGAGAGCATTTAATTAAGGTATTTAATGCCTTCTTTGCCTCAGTCTTTAATAGTAAGACCAGTTGTTTTCTGGGTACCCAGCCCCCTGAGCTGGAAGACAGAGACAGGGAGCAGAATGAAGGCCCCGTCATCCAAGGGGAAATGGTTAGCGACCTGCTACACCACTTAGACACACACAGGTCTATGGGGCCAGATGGGATCCACCCAAGAGTACTGAGGGAGCTGGCAGAAGTGCTCACCAAGCTACATTCCATCATTTACCAGCAGTGCTGGCTAACCAGGGAGGTCCCAGTTGACTGGAGGTTAGCAAATGTGGCATCCATCTACAGGAAGGGCCGGAAGGATGATTCGGGGAACTACAGGGCTGTCAGCCTGACCTCAGTCCTGGGGAAGTTTACGGAGCAGATCATCTTGAGTGTCACCACACTAGTGGGTCAGGACATCATCTAGTCTTAGCCAACTTCAAAACTACTGCTAAGTTACTGAATGTAGCCTATGGTGACAGCACGCACATCTTGCCTCATGGCAACATTACTAAAGCCTTTGACACCATTTCCCACAGCATTCTCCTGGAGAAACTGGCTGCTCATGGCTTGGACAGGTGTATGCTTCGCTGAGTAAAAAACTGCCTGGATGGCCAGGCCCAAAGTGTTGTGGCGAATGGAGTTAAATCCAGTTGGCAGCCGGTCACAAGCGGTGTTCCCCAGGGCTCAGTATTGGGGTCAGTTCTGTTTAACATCTTTATCAATGATTTGGATGAGGGAGATCGAGTGCACCCTCAGTAAGTTGAGTCTGGAGAGTTGAGTCTGGAGTTGAGTCTGATCTTGTTTAGCCTGGAGAAAAGGAGGCTGAGGGGAGACCTTATTGCTCTCTACAACTACCTGAAAGGAGGGTGTAGCAAAGTGGCTGTTGGTCTCTTCTCCCAAGTAACAAGTGATAGGATGAGAGGAAATGGCCTCAAGTTGTGCCAGGGGAGCTTTAGATTGGATATTAGGAAAAATTTCTTTACTGAAAGGGATGTCAAGCATTGGAACAGGCTGCCCAGGGAAGTGGTGGAGTCACCATCCCTGGAGGTATTTAAAAGACGTGTAGATGTGGTACTTAGGGACATGGTTTAGTGGTGGACTTGGCAGTGCTAGGTTAACAGTTGGACTTGATGATCTTAAAGGTCTTTTCCAACCTAAATGATTTTATGATTCTATGATTCCATGATTCTGATTCATTTTGGTGATGTTATGCAAGCAATTGAGTGGCAAGACGAGGGCTTGGCATGTATGTGCTTTGGAGAAGTTTGTTCAGTGAAGCTATTTGTGAAGAGACAGTAGAATCTAATTTGTTTGAACTCTACCATCTGTGGTGTAATTGCCTTATTGCCAGTGGGATTTATATGAGTAAATGAACACTAGAAAGAAGAAGAATACTAATAGTAGGGTTTTATTTTATATAGGACTATATCTGTTCATCTGTGTAAACCATATCAAAATAAGTCAATTAAAACTTATTTTATATAGGATTATCTCTTTTCAGCTGTGAAAATTATATAAAAAAATAGGTCAATTACAACAAAACTTCTACTAAGGAGGAAAAAACACACTATCATAAAAAGAATCTGATTGCTCTCTAATTACAAAGAATAAAAAAATCACTAACGTCAATTCTAAGATGCATCTTCAACAGAAGAACAAAAATAAAATTGGAAGCTGACATCTTTCTTTTACAAATAGTTCCTCTAAAAGCTGCTGGTTTGACAAGCTTCCAAACTGACATCTTCTATTTATACATAAAGTCATTGCAATTTTTTTCCCCAGCTGATATTTGGTAACAAGGCACTTAGCAGATGGTATGCCAAGTTGGATCACTTCTTTTGTGATATTAAAGTGTGCTTTTTAACCCCCTTTCCCATTAAAAACTGTGGATCTTTTTCTATAACAGCTACCACTGTGGTTACAGAGACATTCCTTCATCTTCACAAACCGTGCCAACTAATATATCAGGCAGGCATTGATGATAGGCAAAGTGAATTTCATGTTGTAGACAGTATTTGACCATTTCACATAAATTGAGACCCTTGGAATATGTGTGTATATGGTGAGCTTAGTACTGCTGGACAGACTGATATTCTGAGGCCTGAGGACAGACTGATATTCTGACATGCTTCACCTACACATAATGCCTAACAGTGTTGTCCCAAAGCTGGCCTTCAGTAAAGCAGCAGAGTAGACAGTGTTGAAATTACAGGTCCCCTTTTTATAACAATCCTGCAGTCAAGGGGTTGGAATAGAAAAACTTCATCAAATTCAACAGTGTATTAGACAATGTCCTACTTTACTTCTTCAGCTTCAGTCCACTTTCTGCATTTGTTCTGGTCACTAGAATGAGGCAAGATGTGCGTGTTGTCATCATGGGCTACATTGAGTAACTTAGCTGTAGCTTTGGAGTTGGCTAAGACTAGATGAAATTTCTGCAGGATGTTGTGATGTGGTGAAAAATGAGGGACGGCAGGGTTTTGTGTCCTCATTCTAAGCGGATATGGAGATAGACTAAGCTTTGCCTAGCAATGCTTCTTAGGAAAGCTTATATACTGAATAATTGCTAATCTGCTGTCATTACATTAAACAATTGATGATTATCATTTACTTGAATGATCCATTCTGATAGAGCATTTCACAGATTTTGGTTTGGTTTTATATCAGAATCCTGATGAGATACAGAACGTTACATATCTGTGGATGAAACAGACAACAAAAAAGGAAAGGCAGAGACACACAAAGATGAGATGCTTGTGGAGACTACAGGATAGCAGCTCTTCTTCAATTTACTTCTGCTGTCCAATTACGTTTATTTCACAAGGGAATAAATGATATGGGGTTTGCCCACATGACTGTGGTAGATAAACAAGGCTTGGTCCATTTGCTTCCTTGGAGGTAGGTACCACCAATGGAGTCCTTAGCTTTTCGCATAGGGCTAGCAGAGCACATAGGAGACAAGCACTGCTGTGGACCAGATGTGGGAGGCCAGGAATACCCTAGGGCAGCTCAAATGTCTTTAA
This sequence comes from Mycteria americana, assembly GCF_035582795.1. Taxonomy (NCBI): domain Eukaryota; kingdom Metazoa; phylum Chordata; class Aves; order Ciconiiformes; family Ciconiidae; genus Mycteria; species Mycteria americana. The sequence continues at coordinate 7,649,615 of NC_134367.1, read as the reverse complement.
ATTCTTCCTTATATCTGTGGTGTCAGTGCAGTTTCTTACATATAGTTTCTTAATGTACTAATATTACTGAGATCAAAACAGATTTTTTTAGAGCTCCATTCCTGCAATATCCAAGTACTAGCATATTAGATGGTGATTTTAAAACCAAATCCACTGCCATCAAGTATAAATTGAGATCTAACTGACTCAAGTTCCTCCAAGACAGGTTAATTCAAACTGACTGGCAGTCATTAACATTCAGTTCCTACTGTTGCAGGCATTATCAGAATCCAGTAATAAATCTGTCTTAATCAAAGTCTTCCTGGAAAATGGACAATGGGCTCTGATAAGTAATATCCTGGCTGCAAACAATTTCATGGGAGATTTTGCTAAGTATTGTTTAAGAAATGAAGTTTTTTTCATAGTCCTGCACTGAGTGCATATCCATGCATGTTGCCATTAAAAAAATAAAAACAGAAAAAAAATCTAATGAAGCAATAGCTTCATTACATCATGCTTGGAGCAAAATACTATTTCTGAGTTTTTGTGGGGGCACAACTCCTGTGATGGAGGAAGGTTTGCCCAGAAAGCTGGCTATGCCCTGTACAAATGTAAAGGATAGTAAAGATGGGGGGAAAGCCAGTAAGTATCAGCAAACTGACAGTTCTCACTGATACTTGTCATATATCTTCCAGTGGATAAATACAGTAGGACATTGTGGTATGGAAATAGTCTGGTGTATTGTTCAGCCCGTATGTTCAAGTATATAGGGCTAATGCCTTAACAACTGAGTTTTCTCATTTTCTGGTTTCGTGTGTTTGGGAAAAAATAAAAAGTTTATCCATGGCCTCAATTCTGGTGCATAACCCTGATGCAAATAGAAATAGAAAGCCTTTTGTTACCATGAATGTTGACTCATTTAGGTAGCAATCTCTTAACTCAATTAAATTAACTACTCTTAGCCTGAATGAATTTTGAACAGACTTCAGAACCAGCCTCAGTGTGGCATACAACTGCCTGGTTCTGTCCAGACACCTCTCTCATCAGGACTGCTCCTATCTGTGTGTCTTCCTACTATATGAGGTCAGTGATTAAGAAATAGAAATAATCTTAGTCCCTATATCCTCTCAAATTTCAATTGTGCTCATTACAGCACTGTTGCTTGCACTCTTTTTTTTTTTTTCTTTCCCTTCCCCCTCTTCCTTTTGGGGAAAAGAAATATTCTCTTGGTGCCCAAGACAAGGTTCGGGTTCACTGTACTTATCCTAATGAATGACCCAGCATCCCGGTCAAGTCCTCTGTTGTCACCATTCCTATTTCCCCTCCAATCCCACTGCCTGCTCAGTTTTGTGTGTTATCCCTATACTCCAGCCACATTCGGCAGTGTCAGTAGTGGCTTCATGTTCATTAGCGGATGAAGATTGGGTGAAGATGAAGGCCTGTGGTTAACTAAGGTGCAGTATAATTTGGCTTAAAAGTATAAAAGTAAATTCAGCTGTTATGTACACTAGAGATGAATTTGTCCTTCATTTCCATATTTACAAATATGGAGGGACTGAATATTAACTCTAAATATTATAAGAAACTCTCTATCATATGAGGAGCTGCCAGCCTAGCTTTAAGTCTAGAAAGAAAAAAATCGAAAATTTAAAATGTAGACATCTACCTCTTTACAGCATCTTAGCAATTTTGGTGAACATGTTTTTTGTACTGACAAACTGGTACAAAATCTATTTGAAGGGACAGGACTTGCTGTATAATTATCACCAATGTTTCCACTGAAATTCTTAGACTGTGACTCTGCTTGCAGTTGTTCAACTGAAACATTCTCCTGTTGAGAATTGTGAAGCTTCATTTCCTTTAAAATTTTCCAGGGACAGGATGTCAGTCTAGGCAGAATGCCCTTAGGGGGATCCAGGGGAACTCCAAACAATGCATTTAAAAAGTCTTGTCATTATAATTGCATTTTTACACTTCTTACAAAAAAAAAAAATATTTCTTGGGAAATCTTTCTTTTACAAACATGATTGATTGATTCTCTGAATATTTTTTTTTCTATTTCAAGATGAGGAAAAGTACTAAAACATTTCCAGTCAAGGCATATCATTTTTCTTTCGTAAAATACCTCACTATCAGTGTAACACAGAGGTCCAGTTCTTGATTATATGCTACAGAGTGGATTTCAGGAGCAAAATAATATTTTTGACCACAGCGGATGCCTATGCCTTAGTGCTAAAGACTGCTGTTTGTTGTTGTGTTACAAATTTGAGGGGAAAATGGTGAATATACCATCTGAGATGACTGACAGGCATGAAAAGTGAGGTCTTTGTATTTGTTTTAGAGAAGTCTTTTATTTATTGTAGAGTCAGAAAGCCTCTTTTATGGCTGACATGTTAACCAGGATTCTGGAAACCCTGGTTCAATTACTCAGCTATCCCAAGCTGTGACAACTGGAGCAAATCATTTAGGTGGGGATTCACCCCCACCTCACTTTAGCAGCTACCTGAGGTGCCTACGCTGGCAGACTAGCTATTCTGTGTCATGCTTGTAATCAAGACTGAGAGACAGAAAGGGTTCAGAAGGTGGCTGAACCCAACTAAGATCTGATTTTAGGATGTACCTACCTCTCTCTGTTGCCTACAGAGGGACCTCCATGGCTCTCTGGTTAAGCAGAGCAAATCTAGCCCTTCATATCTTGATTTTCCACTGGCAGAAGGAAACCATTTCCATTCTTTCATGGGTTCTGTGAGTACAGACTCTTTCCCCAGGTTTTTGTAAGTCAACACTTCTGTCTCTGAACTTAGGCAGAAAATGGCATTATGAAAATACCTGAAAACAAGAAAAAGGCATGTCTATGTGTGTAACTTCAACCTTTAAGTCATGACGTTAGAATTCTTAAGAGAAGGCTCAAAAATATTCAATTGGAATCACTTTTTTCTGTCCCCAGTTGCTGCCTAAGGCAAAGCTAACACTCTCCATTATACAAATGTCTGGAAAGCTAACCCATTGCTTTTATTTACAAGTCCATGTTAAACTGATTGCCCTTCCTCTGTGCAGCTCAGGAATTATACACATCATCTGATCCTGATGGTAGATCCGTACACTGCCAGCAATGACATCGTTTACTTCAATGTTTCTATTAATGATAAATTTAGCCAGCTAAAAGGATGAGGCATGTGCCCTCAGGTTGATGCTAAATTGAAATTACCACTTAGCCTGCAATGAATTGCCTACATTTTGATTAATAGGCTAAATTCCAGATCTGACCTTTTCAAAATTACTGAATTACTGAATCCTGAGACAGACAACAGAGTTCCTCTTACAAGGAGAAGTGTATTATGCAAACATGTAGGGTCACCTAGAGAAGAATCCAACTCTTGGTACCTTGTAACCCATACACACAGGTGTTAGCCAAGGTGCCATGTCAATCCATAACTGTGGTTTATAGCTGCAGGATAATGCTTCTCCACTGCCCCAGCATTTCCCAGACTGCAGTCACACAGAAGATAGTCTGAGTTTAACAAGTGGTTCTGCATTGCCTTTTCTAGTTTCAGCACCTAAATTAGCATTACTTTCCATTTCTAGGAAAACCCACCCTGAGCTCTGCACTTTTACACTGAGAATGCAATAATACCCATGCTAGCTGAAGTATCTCTAAATAATGCTGTGCTGTAGATATATCCTCAGTCAGATTAGAGGTCTCTGCCTGTCGCTGTTGAAGACTCCATTCAGAGGGGAAGGTTGCAGCCCCCAGAAAACAAATTAAAGCACTTTTTGGTGCATTGCATACATATTGTGTAGAATTCACAGAATCACAGAATGGTTGAGGTTGGAAGACACCTCTGGAGGTCACCTAGTCCAGCCCCCTGCTCAGAGCATGGTCAGCTTGAAACATTGCTTAGGGCTGTGTTCAGTGAGTTTTTGAGTATCTCCAAGGATGGAGACTCCATGCACTCTCTGGGTAATATGTCCCAATGTTTGATCACCCTCACAGTAGAAGTTTTTTTCTTACATTTCAGTGGAAAATGGGGGACTGTTTTAACATTTCTGCGTAAGAGAAGATGTTCTAAACACAGCTTCCCATGCTGGTATGTTCCTGCAAAGATGCTGCTTTCAATATTTGCTGCCTATACAAATATGCTGCCTGAATATTTTCTTATACAATAAATGAATAAGAGAGAGAGAAGAAGAAATGGCCAATGAATTAATAGATCATGAGCCGCTGTCATTAACCAGTGAGGCCAATATGCACTGTAGAACTGGCGTATTCAGCTAAAAAGAGCTAGATTCTGCTCTGGCACTGGTGTGCTCTGGAATTAAGGTGGTGTAAATGACAAAACAACATAGTATGATGGATTCTCTGCTAAAAATAAATACCCGTAACCCACATGGCATCTTGCACTCATCCAGTTTTGCCCACAAGTGATGAAGTCTGGAGATAAACAAATACTGGATGACTACTTGCAATATTGGCTAAGTCTTAGGGAAGCTGCAGTGTATTCATGATGAAACCGAAAATGTAGGTGAAAGTAAATGCTTGTAATCCTGCTGGTGTGGACTGAAAAAAGGAACTGTTTCCTAAAGAGGGATGAAAGACCCAGGAAAAGGAAAACTCCATTGGCTTTGCTATAGAGAAGGGGATTGCATGGAAGGAATCAATGGACAGGGCTCAATTTTCATTTTTTACTTCATAAAAAACGGCATAATTTTTGTTAAAGAAATTAAAAATTCATGCCATCAGGTGGCGTAAAAAATATGGCTGTAATAAAGTGGGAAAGTCTGTGGTCCCCAGCTATAGCTAAACACGCTGGGGTGAATTCTCTGCTTGATGTAGTGCAATCACTTGAGGCCTTGTAATGTGAAGATTTTAGATAAAATACATTTAAATTATCTGAGAAGTTTCTTCTGGGTAACAAAGTCAAGTTGCATTTCAGTGTGGTGTGGTGTCTGATTGCAGAATAGAAGCTACCAAGGTAAAATGGAAAAAAAGATGAGCTAGAAAAAGTAGCAGGTGAAGGGGGAGGCTGGTGAAGAAGGAATGAAGAGCTGCAGCGTCACGCAACGCAGTCAGGCGCAGCACCAGGGATGCTTTGTATCCCAGCATGAGATGGACCAGGAACCAGAGAGCATTTGGGTGTCAGCAGGGTCTGGGAGGTATCTGGGGTGGGAAATCTCCAGCTGCCTTTGCAGTTTCCCCAGTCAAGAAAGAAGATGGGAGGAATGTGTTATGGTATTGTTGTACGGAAAGGAAAGGGTAGCTCATTATTTGATGTTGTCATTTTTATTTCCTTGTCTTCATTTTCTCTCTTCCCTCAGGATGATACTGTTCTTTTAAATAATTTGAGAGTCGGAAGGAAGGGAATACCATTCACTGAATATGCAGAGACTTGAATTTTTCCATGTTTCTAAGTGCAGGCTCAGGCTGCTGTTTATTATCAGCCCTTAGAAACTGTCGCGGATGGAGTGAGCGTGCACTTCACTTGTTAGAGAGAAGTAAAAATATAGTTTATTGATACAGAATAGGGAGTTAACAAAGTTCAATGCGACAGTGTTTTAACAAGATTTGATGGCGAGGTGCACTCGATTATTTACTGCATAGAGGACAGGGTCAGACAAAACTGTCAGGGAGACCCTCCCGTTGAGTCATGAGGTTTGGAAAAGGATCCCCTTGCTTTCTAAACTCCTTCTCAGAGAGGAGTCTAGGTGCGGCTAGATCCAGTCCTAGTCCCAGACTTGGTCAACGGTTTATATCTAAAGGATTATATATATATGTGCAATCAATCCTTTATATCACTTAGCTAAGATTTCAAAGTTTAGCATGCTATTAGTCACTTACCGAGGATCTGTTGCGGCAAGGAATCTCTCAACCTCGAGGAGTAACCTTGAGAGGCGTCCCTGCTCAAGGGGAGATCCTGGCGTGCAGCCCACTGCCGTGCAGGAGAGCTCAAAGGGCTCTTGGGCTGCTCACTATTTATGGGGGTAAGATGATTGACCCATAGTCATATTTGCATGCTGACCACAGGTTTTAGTTTCTTGGGTGGGTGCACAACACAATAGCCCTAGGCACAACACAATAGCCCAACACAGGCTATTGTTGGGCTAATAGCCCAACCCTTAGGTTATTGTGTTGTTATCTGTCTCCTGAATCCACTTTGAGCCGATGGCGACCAGATGCATCCATTTACAATCACCACTGGTGGTTATCACCTAACCAGGGTTGCAGGAGATAAAGGTCGAGGGGGGGGGAAGCACACCGTCACAGAAACTGAACCCAGCTCTGGCTGCTGCCTCAGTGCCTGGCAGAGTGGCCACAGTCCACCAAACAGACTGTTTCTCATGAATCATTATTCCAAATTTACATGTCAATCAGGGCTAGAGCTGATTAGAGATAGTCCACAGTTTGTCACTAACAGCTTTTTTTTTTCCCTCATTGCCGAAACACGTGAAGTGAGAGTGACCAAATCAGCTCATGAAATCATGTTTAATCCAACATAAAATTGTTCTAAAAAGAAAGTTTTTCCAGAAATCACAATGTTTCATTTCAACATTTTCAGAATGAAGTCCTTAGGAAAGTGAAAACACCCTAAAGCTTCTACTCCATCAATTAAAACAGGCAACAAAAAGCAAAAGTTTTGCTTTGTACGACTTGATTCCAAACCTCCGCTTCAGCAAGTGAAGCAGGATAAGACCAATCATTTCCATTTTACTGCACTCGGCTGACATCCCTGGATGTGCCATGCCAAACAATACAAAGTTACGTTTTCATCAGCAATTCACTATGATTCACTGGTCACTGCCTTTAGACACTGTCTGTTGTTCCTCAGATTTCGTTTAGAAAAGTGATATCCATTTTAGAAAAAACGATTCTAATTTTGGCTGGATAAGGACTCACCAAAAGGAGCTGGGTTTTGCCATTACCTGTGTAGCCATGATTCTGGCTGGGCTTTCGATATGTGAAACTAACTCATGGTGAGTATTCAGGAAACTGCTTCTGAGTTTAGTCTGCAATCAGGATGGAAATAGGCGGGGGGAAACTGGGACCATCCTGGTTTTTCACAGCCTCACCTGTCCAGGTTTGGATTTGTAAAAGCTAAAATCTGTTGAGAATTCACATGATTCCCTGTGAATTCTATAGTTTCTGTCCAAAGTGCTCGCACTGAATGCGCAATGTGCTGCAGCCCCATCACTGTAAGCAGCCGATTCCCCTGAGCTCTGCAGATCCCACTTCAACCTTTCCTCTCCTCCCACACCTCCTAGACTTATTTCAGTATCTGGCATGGCTGCAGCTCTAGATGCAGTGTGTCGGCTTGCTCACATACCTCCAACCCTGCAGCCTTTTCCTGTTATTTTTCCTCACTACGTTCCCTCGCAGACACGTCACCACGTCACCCTGCTGATGAAAGCTCCCTACCCCCTTTGGCAGTTGCCTGAGACCCCACACCTCCACCCGTCACATCCCTGCCCTTACACGTGACTGGGTTATGTCTACGCTAACAGGCAGTGCAGACCAGCAGAAGCAGATTTATAGAGTGAAACAGTTGGTGCTGAGGATGCAACAACCTCCACATTTACATTTCAGAGTGTTTTGCTTTGGTCTAGGTCCAGCCTGGTCCAAGGGACTGCACATGGTTGGAACATGCTAGCAGTGTCTTGGAATTGCATTTTCTTGTTCAGTTTCAGACAGAAAAAATCCCGTTTGGGTGCTCTCGTACCCCTTTGCAGTGCAGAATAACCAAAATGCTAGTGTAGAAGCCTCCACAGAAGCCTCCTCAGCATTCCTCCCTCCTGAGAGAGCAGTCTAGACTAAAACCAAGCCTTGTTCCTCTACACCAATACTGCAGTATTTGGGCTGTTTTTTAACTAGAAGGAAGCAAAATTTGTCAGTTTATTCCTCAGTAAGGAGAGACCCGAGTATACTGTACTGAAGCTGTATTTGCTATTGAAAGCCCTGTAGTTGTCATAAGGCTCTTATTCTCATTAACGTAGGAGCTGCAGCTTATTGGAAAAAGCTCTTGATGCATGCACTCCAAACAGGGCTGTCCCCAATTCAAGTGATATTTGTCATGAGGACAGTTGTGCAAAGAATCACAGTGAGGGAAAAAAGTGCATTAGGAGATAGATTAGAAAATCACCTTTCAAGGGCAAATAGGCAGAATTGTGCACTTTGGTTTTATGTAAGAATCATTCTCTAGCCTGTTCTTATTACAAATCAGAGCTCTTGGGGGGCGGGGGGGGGAAGGAGGGAATTTAGTAAGCAGCTTGTGCTGTTCCTGCCACATTTGCAGAAACTTTGGCATAGTAAAGAATATACTGTTCCTTCTGTATCTTCAGATCACATGCAAATTTTACTGAGAAATATGGTCCTGTGCTGAATGAGAAATGGATACCCCTAGTTGTGTTGCAAGCCAGTGAGTAACTTTTTTCGCTGAGATCAGATGCTGTACTAAGAGAAAGGGGCACAGCTTATGCAGATATGCAGAACAATGCTGCTCATCAATTAAGTCAATGAAACACAAGGTACCTGGGATAGTGGCCATGAAGCTTAACTTGGTGGGCTGTGCTCCTCATCCTTGCAACAGCCCTGTTAACCAGTGGACTTCTCAGAACCCATCAGCAGAAGACAATAATAGCACAAAGGATTTGGACAGGGGGCACTTCAAGATGTGATTTATCTCATCCAAAAAAGTCAAGGGACTCATCCCCCAGAAGCACCTGTTTTACACTACTGGCTCCAGAAGAAGGGTGAATGTCCTTTTTAAAATAGATGCCCCACATTTAGAGGGGTAATGTTAGGACAGATTCCCTCCATCCCCAGAGGCAGTGTACAAAACCAGAAGAATCATCTAACACTTGTCTTTGGTGCTAATTTGTGAAGCCTCTTTTTTTTTGTTTGTTTGTTTGATGAGGCTCATTAGAGGCTAGTTGAAGGCTGCCAGCTCCTTCCGCACAGACTGCTGAGCAGGCTCTCAGCTGTGCTGGAGAGGCGAGATTTCAGCCAGCACGCTACACACACACTGAGGCCGGATGTTTATTTCCTTTCATGATGGCTTTGCTTTGTCTAGTTGATTGTGGACTTGATTTTTACAAGTGCTATAAAAAAAAACATTCTTAATCTCAGCTGGATTCTTGCAGCTGTGGGGAGGGGAGGAGGCAGGGAAGCAAAGACTCCATATTTTTCAAGAGCAAAAAGCTCCTATTCCATAATTTGTGCTGATTGCTGTCTGATACTTAAAGAAGGAGTTAATTAAGGTTCAAACTGCATTCGTTTCCTTTCACGGTACAGCACAGCTATTTTTATTTTGTTGTCTACCTGTTTAGTGTCCCATTTGTGCTTACATTAAAGGCACACCTCATTGCGTTTCCCAGTAGGAAGCCAAGGTCTCTCCCTTTTATACTGAAAAAAAAAGAGGTTTAGCTTTAAGGTTGTAAAGTCAAGTGCTCAAAAGGTAAGGAACGTATGGATACCGGTTACCCAGACTCATTTTAGGAGCAATAGATACATCCATATACACAGAGTGCATGACTGTTCCACTGCAGAGGGAAAACTTACACACACGTGTATATACAGATGCCCTCGCTGAACTTCTCACAGTGGTTTCCTGGAAAGCAAAAGGGTGCCAAAATTTGGCACCAGCTTTTAATTATGGAGGACAAAGTGTTTCCCTGATGAGAAACCTTTTCTCTTCAGCCTCCTCCTACCCCTCCTTTCTTTCCTGCACTCTCTCCACCACCTTTTGTACCAGATTCTAACTTCTGGCTTATTCCCCAGCCCTTTTTCTGTTTCTGTCCATCGTTCCTTCTTCCAGGCCCCCACCTGCTCTTCCGTCCCACCCCTTACTTTGCATTTATTTTGCATCTCACTCCCAGTTGCCATTCCCCCCATTCTGTGTTGGAGCTAGGCTGTCTTCTCCACTTTGCCTCGCTGTCAGCCTGCCAGCTGCAGGAAGCACTGGAAGTACAGGAGAGGCAATTTCATCTTCTCACTCCTGGAGCTTGTCACGTGAAAAGCACCTGAAGGAGAAATAACCGCAGGTGAAAGTCATGCTTTGCTGTAAGATACTCTGTACAGAGTAGGTTCAACCAGCAGAGAGGGACCACCCTATAGTAGGTTCAACCACCCTTTGTAACAAACTTATAGTTTCAGCATTAAACTCAACCCTAATAAAGATCATCCAAATGAGAACTCTGGAAGTTTAAAACAGGAGCAATCTTGCTTGCTTTGTCATGGGAAGGGTAAAATTTGTGTTCACAGTTTTAAATAGGATACCTCCACCAAATACACACATGCCAAATTTTGAATCCTGCAAGAATTCTCAGTGCAACTGCCATGAAATTTGGTTTGGTTTCATTTTTGGATAGGCAAAATCCTGTATTATTCTGTCTTTCCTTTGGAAAAACTTGAATTATTTTTACTGAACTTTCTTTAGCAAAATCACCTTGAGGGGTTGGCTTGTGCAGGCATGGGGAAATATCAGCAGAAACCAGCAATTCTGGCAATCATTTTAAACACTGGAAAAAACAACTCCTTTTTTTAGCAGCCTTAATGGTGGCTGTGGCTCCTTGCATGCCTTGCCACAAGGCGCATTGAAACCTTGATCTCCCTGAAAGCATCTGACTCCTCCCATATAAATAACTTTTTCTACAAATTAAATTGATATCTGTCTCTTGCTCATAGATGGAAAAGAGAAAAGCCTAGCTCAAAGGAGAAGACGGGCCAAAACCCGGAGTAGATAGGTACCATAACTGGTCCCACCTGGCTTCTGGGAGCAAAGAAACCCTAGCTTCTCCAATATCTGGATTTCATTGTATAGCAGCTGGTAGAGTCCTCTGAAATGAGTTTTTCCAAGAAATATAATAAAGTAAAACTGGAACATAAATGGAAACCACGAAAAATATAAATCTTAAGGCATTGAAAATGCCAATACATTATATTTTCAATTTAATCAAAGTCATGGGTCATTTAATGCAATATGAAGAAAAAATATTGGGAAATGAAATCACAATAGTTTCTTCTGCTGCAGTTTGTCTAAAAGACTCAAACTATATTGACTCTCTGTAGATCTCAGCTTGTTTTAAACAAGGAGACCCAGTCAATCTAATGCATGTGGGATTGTTTGGTTGCTGTTAAAAAAAAAAAAAAAAGAGTTAATGGAGATGTATGCATGTGCTTACAGCAGTGTATGGAGTCCAAAGAAGAGCATGGCTCTTAGAAAAAAACTTCCTTTGGCATGACCTGAATCTAAACCCCATTAAACTCAATATATTTCTGCTGATTTTGGTAGCTGTAGTATTTGCCATAAATGAATTAAGCTCAGAGCATTATATAATGGCAAATGTTTGACCCAGAGGTTAAAGCATGGGGCTCTTGTGTGCACTCTTGAAACGCTTGGAATCAGAAATGTGCTCCACTTTTCTGATTCCACCCTCTTTACACCTTGTTGCCAGGTCTTCTGTGCAAAGCTGCTCAGAAAGTTGAAATGATATTTTGATGCTGTGGTAGGAAATAAGGAAAAATGAAAACTTTCTGTAAGAGGTAAATACAAGTCATGAAAAAAAGGACAATAAAGTTGGTGGTTGATATGAGTTCAGACTCTGCTAAACTGGAACACAAACACATTTGGACTTTAAGTGGGAAGGATGTACAAAAGACTCCTCCTGCCCCATGTGAAATTCTTTATATTCTTAGTAGGAAAATAAAATAAATTATGCTTTTTGTTTGTTTGTTTCCCCCAACAATAGTGTTCAAACATCTTTCCTACGTGCCTCCCCAGCTTGTTTCATGTCCGACTGGGGCAAGCCATACTTACACGCTGCACAGAAGCTCTGTGCGGAGCTAACTGCCTCCAGAAGCCTTCACTCCAGGTGCCAGAAAACTTATCGCGGGCTTTGGTTGTTTGCCACTTAAATGGAAAAGTCTCATCTCTGCTTACTGCACCTAAAGCCAAAATCAAAATGCATTTGATTCTCCCTGATATCAGGGTAACTATTATGACTTTGAAACTGTCACATCAGAAATCACCCATCCACACTGCTGATCCTTTACAATCATGGGGAGAAAAACATACTTGGAAAAGTTTTCTTTCTCACATGTTCAGCCTAACCATAGGCTTGCTATTTCTGAGCAATCAATGAAACACAGATGATAGATAACCCTTTTTTGTTTTGTTATTTTCCAGGTTTTTCTCTCCAAACCTGGCTGCACACTATAAATGGCAAGTACAGCTTAGTACTAGTCAGTGGTGGAATTTGATGGTTCTGTCCTCCACCATATAATTTAAAGCCTGCTTTCATCCTTGGCAAATCTCTCAATTAAAATCCCAATCACAATTTTTCTTGGGTCTCTGCATATCATTCACTAGGATAGACCCAAGGGGAGAAACATAGCTTTCACTAAAAAACAGGTGGTGGTTCATCTCTGCCCAATATATTAGTCACACAGCAATAAATGCATTAAAAGAAACTAGTCCTCCTTAGAATGAGGAAATTCAGAGCTTGCAAAGATGCCAGTCTGTATTTCGTGTTCAACAGGATGAAGTAACTGGGCATGTCATCATCTCTTTCTTACAAATGGTACCAAGATCATTTTATACATCGAAATAATTACAATTACAATGTGTTTATTTTTAGGCCTTTAAGGAAAAAATGAGGTCATGTAAGAATGACATGCAACAGAAGTACTCATTGTTCTTTAATATTTTTGAGCATTTGGATCTGATTTGTCACTGTGTTTACATTTAGATGTTTTGAGGATCAAGGCACACTGAAGGAGTTAGGTTTCACTTATATGAAAATTCAGGCAAGATACTAATTTTGTTCTGTAGCCTCTTTTAAGCTGGGGCTTTAACATTGCTACTTGTCTGCCACTCTGAGACAGGTTATGGTCAAGATCTGCCACTACCACCATAAACAATATTGTTGATTTTGAGTTGTGACGAGAACTGGAAGATTAGCTGAAAATTATGATGGTAAAAAAAAAAAAGAAAAAAAAAAAGAGTTGTTTTCATCTGTCCTATTTTCTCAGGCATTCACATTTCCAAACTTTTCCATGCGTCAGTAAGAACTAGAAACAGACTTTCTCACGCATTGAAAAAGAGAAGCTGAGTTTCCCATGTTCCAGGAGCTGGGACTGTAAGGACAACAGAATAAATTCTGGGAACTGGCAATGCTCTGTAATAGAAATAGTTGGTGACAGTTGGAACAGCATCACGTTCCTTTGATTGCATAACTTCGATATTGAAATTATCTCACTACATTCACTTCCTCTGAAAACTAAACCTTATGTAATTGGAAAACAATAATCTAATATCATAATAGAGTTTTGTCATGGCCATTAGCCTGCATCTCCAGTGGAGATAAATATAAATATCTATTATTAGTTCAATCTATCACAAGATCTTGCAGTATTTAGAAAATTCCCTTGTGTCATCATTGCACATACCTCCTATAGTAAATCTTAAATTGTGACAAATAATGGCTTTTTTCCGTGGATGCCCACTGTCTTCCATATCCGTTTGTCTTCCAAAATGTAACAGATTTTTTAATGCAGCAGGGAAAGCGGTGGTTAATGAATGGTAGAAAAGCATCATTTATCCTATTAAAGGCAAGTCTTTGTTTCCTGTATCAGTGTGTTTTAGACCTTGTTGATGCAGAAACAGCATGATAAATATTTTATGAACAGGATCCAGCAAACACACAGCGGTAGGATGCTGCAGTGATTAAAGGAAGTGTTTAAACTTAGAGATAGATCCTGAGTCCAGCTACTGTGAAGCGATGCTTACTCACACTGGAGTAGGATGTCCGGAAGCCCTGGATAGCCCTGGCTTGTACACCCTTACCCTTTCCTCCACCTCGCCCCTGACAAGGTCTCTCAGATGCCCTTCTGTTTCTCCTTGCAGCTAAGCTAGTCAGGGGAGCCACACCACTGGCAGCAGCAGAAACACCCCAACACTTCCCTCTCTCCTTCAGCTGCAGACCCACAACCTGCAACCAGCCAGCGACAGCGGTAGATTTGCCAAAGAGCACTGTGCACGTCACTCCTGCCAGGAAAATCCCCTACAATTGCTACCTGGCAGCAAAAAATTTTGCTACCTGGCAGCAAAACCACCTCTCCATCCTGGCACCACCGGCTGACAAAATGGAATAAGGACAGGTAAGCCAAGCTTTATGTTTAATGCAATTTTGCAAAAGCAAATCCCTTCCCTAACAAAGAGGTGGTGGGAAAAAAATTGTGGTATTGGTGAGCGGGAGGATATGTACTTTGAAAAACATGGTGGCCACTCCAAGATCAGTATTAGTATCATGAAAGTTCAAAGAAGCATAAACAAACAGCTCCACGCCGAGACAAGCAACAGGATAACTCTTAGCTGCTGAGAAACGTGGGGTGAGAAATGCTGGACCAGTGGGTGAAGATGGTACATTCATTTACCCTAAGTGTATTACTGCCCAAGTGCCTGCTCTGTGGACCGAGCTGGTTGGGTTAAAAAGAAACTCACATGTTCCCTCGCAGAATGTGAAGTTATTCTTAATGCACTTGCACTTTATGCAAGAGCGAAGGCAAGCTGCAAACTAGTGGAAGCAAAATCCATTTTGTTATGACTCAGTCACTGGGAGAAGGCCCAGAGTCACCCAGAGGTTAGAGATGGATTTGCCTCTTTAAACTGCTCACCCAACAGTTGTAGGGCTGGAGTAAGAGCAGTTGACTTCATGCTGCGCAGCGCCTGCCCTGCTGCAGGCTCTCTCCTCCTCCTCACGCCCTCCGGACCTGCTCAGCACTTTCCCCTGAGTACATTCAGCGGCTCCTAAGGAAAAGTGCAATCTCATTTTCCTTTTTCCCCTGGTTTTGCAGTTTATTCAATGTCCAGCAGCAAGGAAAAAGCCAAGAAGCAGCCTTCTTCCTTGCTGCTCGCTCACAGCCTTTTAGAGGAGCACAGCGCAATAACACATACCAAATACCATCGGCACAACAGCCAGGCTCTGAAACACAACCCGGGCATTGCCGTTTCAGTCCTCTGTGCGTGTGTAGGTGCACATATGTGCAGCCCACAAGCGTTCCCAGAGAAACCTCAGTGACTGTGCCTGAATATAACGTTAAACTTCTAAAAAAGCCACTTTTGCTGAACAACATTTCTGCTCTCCCCCCTTCCCATGCTGGCTCTGAAGCCCTGATTGCAGAGGCACCGACTGATGGGCGAGTGTAGAAAAATGTAAGCAATTCTGTGAGAGGGGTTTTGATATTGCTGTAAGTTCTGAAAGCCTCATTGGCCGGTCTGATACTCTTGAACGGTAATTTTTGTCTCACAGAAAGGCCATTCTTACACTTCCTTTTTTTTTTTTTTCCCAATGATCATACGACATTTATATGGCTCAATTTTCTGCAACAGCACCTTAATTTGTTCAATTTAAACATTAACTTCTAGAGAGGGTTGAATTATTTGCAGATGAAGTAACACATAAATTACATTAGTTTTTTAGAATACAGTGTGGAACCCAAATGCTGCTTTTGTTCTAACAGGAAAGTCAAGTGCTCATTAAAAAGCTGAGTAGCCAGTGGTAAAACTTAGCAAAATCTTAAGAACATACTGCTACTGGTTCCTTAATTGTTTTCTCTAGCATATAGAGTATAAAGTCACCCCTCTCATGATGTCAAATCTGTGATATGGGCCACCCTTAGGAAAGAACCTAAGTGGACACAAGGACAATTAGTGTTACAGTCTACGGTTCATTATCATGTGTAAAAGCAAGAAATTATGGTTTGAAGTGATTCTTTAATGGAATATCAGACATCAAGATACTCTCAGACCAGAAAAGGCAGAAAGACAGAGTGGAAATAGAAGCAAAATGACAAAAAGTTGGAAAGGAATTTTTATATACTTTGAGAGAAAAAAAAAAGGCCAGGAAAATGCAAAGCAAATTGAGGATTTTGTGTCAGGCTTACATTGCTCATACTCGGTAACTGAGAGCTTATTCTCCATTATTACCCTGTAGTCTGGGGAAAGGCTAGATTCCCACTTCAAGCAATTAAATTAATCCTTTTTTTTGCACCTGTTCTTTGTTTCCTTAACTGCGCAATGCCATGAATTGGTATCAACCTAAATTGCTTGTATAAGCTCATTCATCTGTAAAGGCCACCAGCTTTCAATCCAATTCCTCTTCATTCACTGTCCTGGTGCAGTTATCTTCTAAGAATATGCATAAATTTATGCTCAGCTAATGTTTGGTTTTTGAAATATGTTTGGATGTGTGGGCAGTGTCAATGTTTGCTGAATTTAATCAAGAAATGCAAAGATGGATTTATTGCCTGAATCATTAGGCTTATATTTTTTTAATCATTAGGTGTTTGTGCCCACAATACCATTTAAAAAATACTTGGTCACCACACAGAGGTGATCTAACATGGTTGGCAGGACCATGAGGAACAAGGTGGATCTATCTGTGGGCCCCAATCCAACATCTATGTGGGATGAAATGAGCCAGCCTCTCCCTTCTCCCCATGTGCCTGCACCTTGCTATGTCTGAACTGGGATTTTGGTGTATAAGACTTGGATCTCCAGCAGGTTTCTCTGTCTCTGTGGTTCCTCTCCTCCTTCTGTTGTGATTCAGCAATTTTACACAGGTTTACAGGTTGGCTGGTTGGTGTCAATGTTCACTAGATAGTAATGCTGGCAAAAATATTACTTAAGCTAGTTAAAAATGTAAATATAAACACCCCATCCACCCATGCAGGTTGAGGGCTAGAGAAATGCTATGAGGTGTCTCAGGACATGTCTCCCAGAAGAGGTTGGACCTTGTGGTTGCTTTAGGACCATCTCCAGACCTTTTGCCATCTGCAGAGGTAAGAAAACCCATAGAGATGGGGTGGAAAGAAAATGACTTGGAGCTGCTGACACTGAAAGAAATATGGGCAGCAGACTTTGTCACTCCCAAGCTGGAGCAAAATTTGGCTCCTGAATTTGAAAATTTTACTTACTTCAATAGTACAGTTAAATCTGATGCTTCAACATCAGCTAAATTCACTGATCCAAAGCCATCAGGCCCATAACATTTATAAACAGCTATCCGTACCCCTATCTAATCTCCTTATCTCCCAAATATATTGTTCTCAGCTAAGACTTTTTCATCCTTTAAAAAAGGATCCTCTAAAAAAGGATTTTTTTTTTTTTTTTGGCTTCCAGTAGGGTAAACCTCAGCCAGGCAAAGATAATGCTCAAACTGCTTACAATCTGGGAAGTGGTTTTGTTTAAATTCTCAGAGCCTCTTTTATAATTCAGCCTGCCTTAAATGTTTAGAGTGATTTAAACCACCTATAGGCTCACATGACTGAAAGCAGCACACA
This sequence comes from Mycteria americana, assembly GCF_035582795.1. Taxonomy (NCBI): domain Eukaryota; kingdom Metazoa; phylum Chordata; class Aves; order Ciconiiformes; family Ciconiidae; genus Mycteria; species Mycteria americana. The sequence continues at coordinate 7,632,304 of NC_134367.1, read as the reverse complement.
TGTGCGCTACACATGGCATTACTTCAAGGTCATTGGAAAAATTAACTTGTTCTTTGTTTCCACATCTTCTGTTTCACGTCACTTGTCAAACACTAACCCCAGAGTAAAGTGATTAGAAGAATATGAGTAGAAATATGGTTAATACTGCTTAAAATTCTTGAATCTGTTAGTGCATAATTTTATAGAGGTACATCTTGGAGGTACTTTAAAAAAAAATAAGATCAATAAAAGAGCTGTGCCATCTAAATCTCTGCATCTGGTAATCCTTTATGTATACCAAAAAAAAAAAAAAGAGTGTAAAAAGATCATAACTTTTAATGTCTGGACAGTATATTCAATATGCAACTGAATAAAATCTATAAAACAAATCAAGTTTGGAACTTCTATTTTCAACAAATACAATTCATAGCTCAAAATTTCGTGCCAGAACTTGTAGGGAAATTGTAGTCAGAATCTTAATTCTCATTATTTCTTTCAAACTGTTTTGCTCCTTTGAGAAAGCCTTGGCCTTCAAGTTAAAATCCAGTACAGGGAATTTGAATCAGAATGGAATTTGATGAAAGATGACAGAAACTAACAGGAATTCTTAAACCGAAGTGTTGGATGAGAGGGTTTGCTACGAGACTCCAAATCCTGTAGATGAGTTGTGTGTAACAGAGGGCATGTTCATAAAATACACTTTCTCTTTTATGTCATTTTATTATCTGATCTATTTACCTAAGCAATGTAGCTAATCTTAGCAGCTCTTAGGAGCTTTATTAATTTTTATCTTGCACCTTCAAAATTAAAAAAAGCCATCAGCTATGAATCCAAAAACCAAATGTAAATATTTCAGCCCATAACCATTTCAGGGCATCCGATGCCATGAGCTAAGAGACTTTATGAGTGGAGGTCAAATCCTGTGGCAGCTGCAGTTCTCCTTGCAAGACCTCTCCCTGCTTGCAGCTTTCACTCTGGGATGGGACTAACCTTGTTCCTACTTTTAAGAACATATATGCTAGCTGACTGCTGCTATGCAGATGATGGCTAAAGGAAGGAGGAGGAACAAGTAGGAAAAAGAACAGAGGACAGAAAATTAGAAATATACAGTTATTCTGTTCCTTGCTTTCCTGCTACATGTAAAGAGCAGCAGGAGAGCAGTAACAGAACATCTTTGTCTTCTTGAAGAAATAATGCCAAAGCCTGTGCAGCTGTTCCCCAGCCAGGGAATGGTTCAGTCTCTGAATAAATCTGAATAAATCAAGGAATTCCTTCTTCCAGGAAACATGCACTATCCTTTTTTATTTCAGTTTGAATTTCTTCTCTGAAACCCTGGGATCCTGACTTCTTTTGGGGGTGCTTTACTTGAAGATCCCTTTTATTCTTCCTGCCTAGAGAGTGTTTACTGCCATGGGGGATTTGTGTGCATCTCTCCGGCTAAGCAGAACTCACCTAGGAGACCCCTTGACGTTGGTGGGTCCTGGGGCACGTAACAGCATCGACAACTGAAGTGGTGCTTGGGCCTTGACACTATTTAATTTATGAATGCAGATATACCTACAACGTCCAACTTCAACAATTACAATGCGCAGCTCACTATGGCTAATAGATACCCATGATCTGTTTGCACAGCGTGATGCTTCCACATTTAATGATATTGTTATCAGTGATCCCTGATGGCCCTCTGTGTACTCAGCCATTAAAATGTATCTGCCAGCAGCGAGAGTCCTCCTGGACTCCTACGAGTTTGCTAACTACCACAAGCAGACAGCTATTTTATAAACTGCAAAATGGCAGTGGAGATTGCAGTTGCAGTGTATCTGTGCTGCCTCAAATGTGTCCCTTGCTTGGCTTACCAAGTGAGCATCTCACGTGGCTTGATGAAAGTCAGCCAAGCCTGCCTGCTTCATATCAATAGAGTAAAGCCAGGACAAGGTCTTCTTTTTCTCTCGTCCCGTCTCCTGGCAACTCTTGAAGAATACTTTAAGAGCCACTTAAGCATAAAATAACTGAAGTCCCACAGAGCAGCAACTCCTTGCCTCATGTGATATCTCAGAGCCAAACTATGGCACCTTCTTCCCAGGTAGTGCTTTCACTGTGGGCAGATGGTGGAAAGGTCTCACCACATGATGGGACATCTCTGCATGGCTACAGGCCAGGGCTCTGCTCTGCCCCTCCAGGGCCCTCAGCAGAGGAACCCAAACAAGCCAGAGACCCAGCTAGGCTTTGGCAAGTTTGCTTTTCATTTTTCTTCTGTTAGGGTGACAGGAGCAAATGAACAATTACAGTATTTTTTGTCCAGCTGACAAATTATATGTCAGCTCAATTTAGCCTAAGCACAATTTCACAATCAAAGCCAAACCGAAGCAACAAAACAGGCTTATATTTTCTAAAATTCATTAATCCTGATTGTCTTTTTCACTTCTCTAGATTATTATTATTCCATGTCCTCAACCAAAGAAGAGAGCAGGAGAGTTTTGGTTTTGGTTTTGATTTTTTCTCCAAAGGAGTCTATGTTATAAGGGTTACAAATACTTAATTAGACAATGGAAATTCCACTGACTGACCAAATGCAATTAGGCTATCTGTCTAGCTCATTTCAAAGTAGGATGTGAATTTAAATAAGGCTCAGCTATGTGGAAGCTGCCTCCCTCTGATGGACACTTCAGTTTTGGATAAAAAGAAAAAGAGACTAATTTCTTACTATTCACTCAGCTCTGCTGTTAATACAGGTAACCGGTTAGCGTCATTGCCAAACTGCAGGGAAGTAGAGATGTTTTTCTGAAGCTAAAGAATACCAAAAAATGTCACAGAGAATGAAGGAAGAAGAGAGGTATGAACTTAGACATGTTTTGCTCGAAGTCTTATATTGGTTCCCTGGGGAGCAGGATCCAGAATAACGATCTGTATGAGCGGGGAGGTGCCTAGGGCTAATCATTACACGATACTGTGCAGAGAAGTGCGCTTGAACTCCCAGATTGTTCCAGCTTTGAGAAGCTTGAGGCAGGACAACAGGTCCATGGGATCCCACACCTGGAACTGTCTGCTGGGGGTGGAAATTCTATCCATAATTTGAAAGAATGAATCTTAACTTAAAGAAAACTTCAGGTTTTCTCTACAAAGAAATATGCAGTGAAGCTTGTGTATATTCTAATAATCATATGTACATGATTCATAACTGTAGGGCAATATTCTAGCCATACAGACGGGGTGAACAACTGCCCTAGATTCAGGTTCCCAGAATTATTTCTGATTTTTACTTCATTTATTATTTTTATGTATTTTTAATTTAATGGCTTTTGTTTTGTTTCCTTGAAGGATTTAGGACTCCCCCTTTCCCATTTGGTAGGAAATGCTGTCTCATAAATTTGGAGTTCTTCTACCCTATTTTGTGATGTCATGGGTCTTCTGCAACATGTTTGAAGGGAGCAATGAGGAAAGTATTAGCCTGAACCCGAGTTTTCCACTATGGCAGGAAGTCCTTATTTAATTTTCAGGTAGATAAATGAGGTGGAATTAAAAAAAAAAAAAGAATCACTGCTTGAGTTTTGTGAGCCTCCTAACCATGAAGCTGAGAGTACACTGGCTCATTTTGGTCTTTAGTTGACCAACGAATAGTAATACCAAATTCCTGATGGTCACTGAGCTTAGCCAAACCAGATATCTAAGGGCAGAAAAAGGATCCATTTTGCAAAGAAGCATAACTGTGGGTACCTAAAGAACCTGCATAGCAAACAGGGTGATTCCTTCTAAATTCAAGTGTCTCCCTTGGTGAAGGGAGGGTTTTTTGGAATGAGAATTTTGAACTTAAGTACCTGCATCCATCTAAATACTATTAAATTATATGTGCATCATCCGCAAGTCCTTGATTGGCTTCAGATTTTATTTTAAAAAAAGCTAAGATGGTGGAGAGCGACTGGGTATCTGCTTGTGCCTCACCCCTTCCCTCCTCTCAGCCCAGTTCCTCAGAGATAACATCCTGCAGCTTGTTGAAACACTAGCTAAATCACTGGGACTGCCACCATTTTCCTAGACTCAGAAAGTCAGAGAAGATAAATGATAATGCTTAGCTCTTGTAGCACATAATGCTTTTCATCCGCAAAGCAGGCAGCTAATATTCATTCAAAAACAGAAGGATTTATGCAATAAAATTCTGCTTATAGACACTTTCCAAATCACTGTAGAAAAGGCTATTAGCCAAAAGCCAACGAGGCATTGGCTCAGCCATTAAACACCTTGTAGATGTTTCCTAAACACATAACAGCTGTATTTTTGAGGAAATTGCAGTTCCAACAGTCAAGAGAACATATATTTTAGGGCATAGTTAATTTTGCCCTTGCCCTTGGAGTTATTCATTTTAGACATGCAATACCCTTTCAGTGTCTATGCATCTACGTTTAAAACCAGACACTTTCAGGTGCAATGTTTCTGACCTCTTTTAGACTTCCATTTTAGGATGAAATTATCCCATCCAAAAAGGTCACATTTCTCTTCACTAAGACACAAGAGTGGTCTAGTCAAATGTAGGCACTTACATTAGAGAAAACCAGTTTTGGTCAGATGAATGCTACTTGTAGTGAGTACAACTGCTAGAACCTAGTGCCTGTGTTGTAAATAATCATGGACACTTTGTCCACAATAAATATATATTTTTTCTTTTTTATTTTTTAAAGATTTTTTTACTCTATTTTTTACTTCTTTAAATATTTGCTTGAGTTTTGTTATGCTATAACTAGCAGGTCTTTCAAATTTTGCCTATATTAGTAAATAAAATGGGAGTGGAACATGCGATCAAGTATTGCCCATGAATGCCCATGCTGCTAGGGCAATCCCCAGGCCAAGACTGGCTCATGCCAACCAAAACTCTCCCAGATGTTGTACAGGCCTGGAGCAGGGAATAGTGTCAGCCAGGGACTGTTCCCAGTAAGTAGTTTGGACTAGGGAAGGAGGTTAGATTTGTACAGAAGCAGATGTGCAGATATGACGTGATTCACTCTGACCTCAGTGCTAGAAAAAGATCCATGACTAATTTTATTTGATAATATAAACCTGGGTATATTATCTCAAAATGCTTGAAGGTGTTGTGGAATACATCAGTAGAAAAAGCCCAAATGGCTATGACTTAACATGGAAATTTGGCATGTGATCAAAATAAGGTATAGGTGTAGTGATACATGATAATGATGCCTTACAAGGCTGTAGTCTTTTTTCTTGCTTGCATAAAGCTCTTTCTTTTTCTCTTTCTTCCATAATGCAGTGTATGACATGGAACAGGCTTGTATTCTTTGAGGCAGAATCATCTGTCAAATATTACTGAGGTGGAAGTATTGATTTTACTTTACAGGCAACTTTTGAGGCATGACGAAATGAGAAAGTAGGGAGTGGGCTGAATGGTTTGATGCAATGTCAGTCACAATTCCTTCGCTTGACATCCAGTGTCAGTGAAAACACAAAAACACATATTCACCTTTATTAGTAAATACAGATTGAAAAATCTGATAATATGAATTGCTATGGACAATGGCTCTTCACTCATTGGGTATCTATCTTCTATGTTTTGGGCTCATTACTGCACAAATTTATGAAAAGTGAGGAAGGTGTAAGATTTAGATTTTAAACTTTCACTTAACACATCATTTCTGACCATTCAAACCTGACTGAGCACTTGGAAAAAAATTCTCACTTGGATGAGTTTGCAAATAACTTTGGGTACTTCCATATCTTTGTCCATATTTACATGAACCCACTCATTTCAGTGAATGCTTGTACAGCTTTGAAAACTTTGACACAAATTAATTATGACCAGAGCTGATCTCAGCTCATGAAGTTCTCCAAAAGACTCATGGAAGTCAATGACTCTGTGGGATGCAGTCCCACAGAGTACTCAGCAAGCTGAAAAACTCGAGAGGTGCTTTTTTTTTTCTTTTTTTCATAAAATCATTTAGGTTCAAAAAGACCTTTAAGATGATCAAGTCCAACCATTAACCTAACACTGCCATCTCCTGAAGCACCACATCTACACGTCTTTTAAATACCTCCAGGTATTTAAACCACTTCCCTGGGCAGCCTGTTCCAATGCTTGATAACCCTTTCAGTGAAGTAAAATTTCCTAATATCCAGTCTAAACCTCCCCTGGCGCAACTTGAGGCCATTTCCTCTTGTCCTATCACTTGTTACCTGGGAGAAGAGACCGACCCCCACCTCCCTACAACCTCCTTTCAGGAAGCTGTAGAGAGCGATAAGGTCTCCCCTCAGCCTCCTTTTCTCCAGGCTAAACAACCCCAGTTCCCTCAGCCGCTCCTCACAGGACTTGTGCTCCAGACCCTTCACCAGCTTCGTTGCCCTTCTCTGGACACGCTCCAGCCCCTCAATGTCTCTCTTGTAGTGGGGGGCCCAAAACTGAACACAGTATTCAATGTGCGGCCTTGCCAGTGCCAAGTACAGGGGGAGAATCACTTCCCTAGTCCTGCTGGCTGCACTATTTTTGATACAAGCCAGGATACCACTGGCCTTCTTGGCCACCTGGGCACACATATTCAGCCAGCCGTTGACCAACACCCCCAGGTCTTTTTCTGCCGGGCAGCTTTCCAGCCACTCTTCCTGAAGCCTGTAGCATTGCATTGGTTTGTTGTGACCCAAGGTTTGTGACCCAAGCGCACGACCTGACACTTAGCCTTGTTGAATCTCAGACAGTTGGCCTCGGCCCATTGATCTAGCCTATCCAGGTCCCTCTGCAGAGCCTTCCTACCCTCAAGCAGATCAACACTCCCGCCCAACTTGGTGTCATCTGCAAACATACTGAGGGTGCACTGGATCCCCTCGTCCAGATCATTGATAAAGATATTAAACAGAACTGACCCCAATACTGAGCCCTGGGGAACACCACTTGTGGCCGGCCACCAACTGGATTTAACTCCATTCACCACCACTCTTTGGGCCCACCAGTCAGCCAGTTTTTTACCCAGCGAAGAATATGCCCGTCCAAGCCATGAGCAGCCAATTTCTCCAGGAAATGTGAGAAACGGTGTCAAAGGCTTCACTAAAGTCAACAACATCCACAGCCTTTCCCTTGTCCACTAAGCAGGTCACCTTGTCACAGAAGGAGATCAGGTTGGTCAAGCAGGACCTGCCTTTCCTAAACCCATGCTGACTGGGCCTGATCACCTGGTTGTCCTGTACATGCCCTGTGATGGCACTCAAGATGATCTGGTCCATAACCTTCCTCGGGACTGAGGTCAGGCTGACAGCCCTGTAGTTCCCTCGATTCTCCTTCCAGTCCTTCTGGTAGATGGGCTTGATGGATACCTTAGGCAAGTACACCACACTGCTGTAGCTAGATTCAATACTGCACCCAAACTAGTCTGTTTAAAGATAGCTCAGTTTGCAACAGCAGGGACTGTGCTTCCTTTGTGTTGGTGGTGAAAGAACAATAGTATCCTGTAGCATCAACAAGATTCTAAAAGCAGGAGAAACAAGCAAAAGGACTTTGCTTGAATTATTATTGAATTACGGCAATTATGACCTTGCAGAAAGAACAGAGATAAAATGTATCATTCTCACAACCAAAGAGAAGAGAAAAAACTGAAGACTGTATATTTATCAGAAGAGTCAATTCTGCTACTGAGACCATTTTGGCACTGAAAAAATGAAATACCATGAATTCTGGAGATTGTTTAATGTATGTGACTGCTCTGAATAGAAGGTACAAAGGCATGTCAAAAGAGTGGGAAAATTCGCAGCTGACTTTGGCAGCTGGCTAAGAAAGAAGGCCATGTGCAAGTCATCATGACAGGATAAAACAGTAAACAACTGGAAAAGGCTGAGATGAGCAGGGTTGGTAAGAAGCTGAGCACTGGCTGATGCAGTAAGAGGAAGCTGCATGGGTATTTGGTGAAAAAGCTGCTCAGAAAAATGGACAGAGAAATCACAGCAATCATGCTCTGAAGAGGCTAGGAGGTGTAGGAGCAGTCTAACAGAAGGCTGCAACCATCTACAAAAAATGAGGGCTAGCACCGAGCTCATTGGGGATGGCTGAAATGAAAAGATTAGAAAGGTTTTGGGTTTTGTTCTTACAATGGTTTTGATGGAAGAACACTACCTTGTTATAAATTTCCCATACAAAATTTAAGTTTTAGTACAAATTCTAATACCACCAGATGTTTGCTTCCAAGTTAAATCTTCTGTTTGAGAAATGATGTTATGCTTCCTCACAGGAGTAATAGTTTGCATGATTCAAATCCTTCTCTCCTTTGTAGGTAGAGCTTTTGTTTAGACTTCATCCCTATGAGGGATCATGATGTTCCCACTTGCAGAAGCTATACCTCAAAGGAATTGTAAGCCAGCCATGTAGCTGAGCTCAGGAAACAGGGACATGAGGCCACTGACCCATTATTCACATGGGGCATCCATAGGAATAAAATTACTGAATTTCAGGGCATTCAGCTTTTCAACACTACTTTCAAAATTTGTCTTTAAAAGAAAACTTTTATGGGAAAAATAGCTTTAATCAGCAATTCAGTCTTGTGTTGGTGAAAAAAGTTCAGTGTAAATTCCTCAAATATTTCTGGAAAAGAAACCCAGTAGGGTAAGAAATGTCAAAACATAGGTGGTATGAGATAGAAGGATGGTAGAGTCACTACTAATGACCAGGTTGCACAGTTGATCAATGAGATGGAAGATGATGGCATCAGTGGCAGCGGGTAAAGAAGGGAGGAGGAGGACAAGAAGGAGGAGGAGGAGGAGGAGGAGGAAAAAAACCAGCACAGCAACATTTCATATGGTGTAGCTGGGTTCAGAAGAGTGAGCGTCCAGAGCAAAGAGCTGTGAGCAAGCCATCATAACTTGAACGCAGTGCAAAGTGCCAGAACTTTTTGTTTCCTCCTCTTCACTTTCCGAAGCCCAATGAACCCATGCCTCCAAGGCACCTAATCAGAGATAAAAGGAAAACAATAAAAAAAAGAATAAAAGGAAAAGATAAGGAAAAACCCAATAAATTCCATTCATGGATAAGGATGGCTTCTGCATCCACAGATGTATTAGTGAAAATATTTCAATTAAATTTAATGCTTTGGTCATATTTTCTCAGTGCAGCATGAAAGTAACTAAACAAAACAAAGGAGTCTGCAGAGGTGCCTAATTCCCACCTGCCAGCTTGTTATGAAATTTAAGGCTGGTTACAGCCACGGACCAAGCAAAGAAGTTTGTTAAACATTTATTACTTTTCTGTATTAAAAAGTGTGCCCTTTTTTTCCCTCACAGAAAAGGGTTATTGTGTCTCAGTCTGTCAGTAGGATTCCTTTCAACCCAAAACCTTATTTTATACAACCATTTTTATTCATAATTGTAGCTATGGGGCCTGGTCCTATTTTCACACTAGGAAAATTCAGTCGATTTCAATACAGGCAGTCGTGGTCAGACTTTTGTAAACGAGATTAGCATTGAGCCTATGTCAAACACAGTAGAGCCAGAAAAAGATTTATTTATATCATTGAACTCTTCGGGTGAGAACTTGTCCCATTAAAATGTATTATCTGTTATACTTTGGACAGCATGGCCAAACCAAACTAACACTCAAAATTGGATGTTTGGAAGAAACAGGTTTCTGTTTTTCTCCTTCAACACAAATTCTTTTGAGAGTTTTTGCTAATCTGGGGACTTTTTAAAGAGCCAAAAAGACAATTCTGCAACAATCGTGAAGACCTGAACCAACACCTTTGTTGACAGTCCTGGTCTGTGTTTCAATGAAACAAGAGGGTGTTGTTCTTCAGGGTGCTCTGAGTTTGAAGCTGCACACTCTTTTATAGCCATTGATGCATTGGCTAGAAAATTTATTGCATGCCCAAGCCTTCAGGCGATTTGTGTTTGTGGGGTGAGCAGGGCCTTGTGTTCACTTCAGGCTTGTGAGATTTAATTAGAATAGAATAGAATAGAATAGAATAGAATAGAATAGAATAGAATAGAATAGAATAGGACTAGACTATTTCAGTTGGAAGGCACCTATAATGACCATCTAGTCCAACTGCCTGACCAATTCAGGGATGACCAAGTTAAAGCATGTATTAAGGGCATTGTCCAAACGCCTCTTAAACACTGACAGGCTTGGGGCATTGACGATCTCTCTGGGAAGCCTGTTCCAGTGTTTGTTGTGCACATGACCTGCTGAATCGTAGGGTTTCTTCTGATCCCCATTCAATAGTAAGTAAAATAATCCTATTTCTTTAGCACTAACCAGCAAACAGATGCAGTCAAAATGGCTAGTCTCACCCACAGGAGTGTGTATCCCTATCATATCAGAAGCCTAAAACTTACCAGGAGAACTACTCTTGTAAAATTCCAATGCGACCCCCAAATGTTCTTGGGTGAAACAGCTAGAAACACGGTTTTCAATAACTGCAGCTCTGTCTGCCACCTACTTCTACGGAAGATCCCCAGGAGCAATGTTCCCATTGCCAGTCCTGTTTATGAATTTCCTTGTTTGACCTTGAATATTTCCACTCCATCTCTGATGGAGGTGGCTGTTGTTGTGCCTTCCACCATTTACCCTGAGTAGTCAGGCCTGGACATTCACAATATGTGTCTAAAGTATTTAGCATAGGTACTTATCGATGCTAAAGCCACAATATGTGTCTAAAGTATTTAGCATCGATAGGTACCTAAATGCCCAGTGAAATCCAGGAGGGATCAGTAGTTTTAAAGGATCCTAGGCATCCAAATATCTTTGAGAGTTTGAGAGCAAGCTTTTTTCCCTTCTTCAATTAGTCTACCCTGACCTTATTGCTTTCCCTTGGCTTTCCCTCTGTTCCTTCCATTTCTTGAGATCTCTGTGGTGCTCCGAGTAGTTGATCCTGTCTCTCAAAAGACACAAATACCCCGATCCTATGGTGCTCTCTGTGTCTTTTGCAGGTCTCTTCTGCTTCCACTGAAATCTTAAAATAAAACTCCTTTTCATTACACTTTGGCATTCATTTTTGGGTACGATACTAGGATAGCAGCATTAGTTACTAAAACTATAAAAAGAACATGAAAAGCTGATGTGATGAAGGAGTAAAATAAACAGGAACACAATACTCCTTAAACTAGCCCTTTTAAACTTAGATATTGCATTCTAAAGATGCCAGCAGGAAGATAAAAAGGAATCACATCAAGAAATGTGAATCACAACCCTGTTCGAAGGACTGCACTGTAATTAGTTTTTCTTCCTCTTGGCAGACTAACTAAATAACTGTTGAAAGAAACACTGATGGCATTGGAATGCGGGGGTGCAGAGCCCATGCCACCACAGCACCGTAGCCATCCTGCTACCTTACCGCAGGTTCCCGAAGTCACATCATTACACCAATACCCACTCTCAAACGGAGATTTCGGTGTGAAATCAGGCATTCTTTTGTGGATCTGGGAATGGTTTAAGAGGTCACTGACCCTCAAGCTCTCCACTACCTATGCTAGCTGAGAAATGATAACTGATCATTAGAGCAGTCCTAAATCCATGCCAGTGCAAAGTGAAACTGGTTTTATAAAGAAAAGCCTCTCAGTCTTTTCAGTCCACATCACACTCAAGTCAATTAAGAACCCTTTTTCAGCTCAGGGTAGGAAACAGCTCTTGAGGCTAGAGAGGTGAGTGGTGCTATCGCCTCATTTACTGTTCATACAGATCCATCCGAGAGGCATACCTCAGGAATTAACAATTACTGGTGTCAACTACCCCTTACAGGGCAGTTTCATGACAACCAGCTATTGCATAAGCAAATATTCATTATTTATATTTACTGTAGCTTCAAGAAGATCAGTGCAGCTTTTTAGGCTGTATATAGTGACTTCCAGACACGAGCTAGAAATCAAGGAAGTCAAGAAATGCTATTAGTTAGAAACATAAACGTGCATTATCTGTGTTTAAATAGGATATACTGCAGTATTAGTAGGGATGAAGAGCAGTCATATGGCATTTATAAAATCAGTAATTGCAGGGATAATTAGTTGGTAGTTTATATTCAAAATTTCAGGTTTACACAAGCAGGTGGTCAATGTACTGGGAAGAAATCTTAGCTAATTTACCTGAGTTCAGAGACTACTTTGCAAAGGTTTTAGGGGATCTGGAAGTAGGAACCTCAGCCTGATCACAAGTTCAGTTCCAGAGAATGGCATCTCAGCACAGAAACCTTCTCTTATTGTCACATCACCTGGTATAAAATCATCTGACCCTCTGTACAATTATCAGGTGTTCTTTGTCTTAAATTATTTTAATTTTTATAAAGTAAATAACTGCAGACATTGGTATTCTAAAAATAGTAAACAAGCGTTATCTCATGCAAGCTGGCTTTCTGATCAGTGTGGGAAAAGCCCCAGCCCCATTTATTATTTTTTAAGAGTCTTACTTCCCCCATTTTCTCATCCTCTTTATTTCCTAATAAGTAGCAGCTTTTCATTGACACTATCAAGCAGTTTTCATATTATTATTTCTGATGTTATGCTGCTGAATTATTGAAATATACTAAATGAATAATGTTTAAATGATAGGACAAAACCACAAAACCAGTCAGCTGATCTCCTTCAGTGAGAAACAGGGTTTCAAAAGCACCTTACGTGGAAGCCTGTAACCAGGCTGGTTGATGTGAAAGTGAGACCACGTGGTCCTCCTTGGGCTGAATAGGCATCCTACATTCATTGCCTAAGAGATGAACAATGTAGAGCTCTATTAATCATAATAAGGATTGCAATAAATCATAACAAGGATTCTGTCCCGGCCAAGGAACGAAGCAAACTCTGAATCTGGGGCTGAATGCAGAGACAAGTTAATTCATCAGTGAATTGTCAACAAAGAATGTGCCTTAATCTTAATTACTGGTAGACCACCATGTCAGAGCCCTGAAACATGTCTGAGTATTAATACAAAGAGCAAACAAGGTGTCAGCATGGAGTGATGTGCTAATTTCACATCTTGAGGTGATACTGGCTACAAACAGGAATGCTTCTTAGATTTGCAGGTACATTTAACGGGATGGCCTACACAGCACCGGGTTTGCTGGCATCTGATGGGATTCATCTTTCTCAAAGGGGAAAGAGAATCTTTGCTCAGGAGCTTGCGGGGCTCATCGACAGAGCTTTAAACTAGACTCGAAGGGGGAGGGGGATAATATCAGGCTTGCCCGAGGGAAGCTGAGGGATGATGTGCCATGGTTAGAGGGAGCGGGTGCTAGCGAGGGCACTCGGCCTGTGTCTCCGAGATGTGCAGGGTACGCTGGGGCAGAGCCAAAGTCGAACAGAGTTGAGCTAGGGGATACTGAGGCAATAGGAGCCAAGAGGGAAATGCCAGTGAAACACCTCAAAGCACGCAAGGAGTGTTCCTCTATGAAGGAGACACGGACAACAGCCCAGCTGAAGTGTCTCTACACCAATGCACGCAGCATGGGCAACAAGCAGGAGGAGCTGGAAGCCATTGTACACCAGGAAAACTATGATATGGTGGCCATCACGGAAACGTGGTGGGATGACTCGCACAACTGGAGTGCGGCGATGGATGGCTATAAACCCTTCAGGAGGGATAGGCGAGGCAGGAGAGGTGGTGGGGTAGCCCTGTATGTTAGGGAGTGTTTGGATAGTTTAGAGCTTAATGATGGTGACGATCGGGTTGAGTGTCTATGGGTAAAAATCAGGGGGAAGGCCAACAAGCAGATATTGTGGTGGGAGTCTGTTACAGACCACCCAACCAAGATGATGAGGCAGACGAGCTATTCTATAAGCAGCTGGGAGAAGCCTCATGATTGCTAGCCCTTGTTCTTGTGGGGGACTTCAATACAATACAGCAGAGAGGAAACAGTCTAGGAGGTTCCTGGAGCGTGTGGCAGATGATAACTTCCTGACACAGCTGGTGAGTGAGCCAACTAGGGAAGATGCCCCGCTGGACTTGTTGTTTGTGAACAGAGAAGGACTTGTGAGTGATGTGATGGCTGGAGGCTGTCTTGGGCAGAGTGATCACGAAATGATAGAGTTTTTGGTACTTGGAGAAGCTACGAGGGGGGTCAGCACAACTGCCACCTTGGACTTCCGGAGGGCAGACTTTGGCCTGTTTAGGAGACTGGTCGAGAGAGTCCCCTGGGAGGCAGCCCTTATGGGCAAAGGAGCCCAGGAAGGCTGGACATTCTTTAAGGAGGAAGTCCTAAAGGCACAAGAGCGGGCTGTCCCCAGGTGTCAAAAGACGAGCTGGCGGGGAAGAAGACCGGCCTGGCTGAACAGAGAGCTTTGGCTGGAACTCAGGAAAAAAAGGAGAGTCTATGACCTCTGGAAGAAGGGGCAGGCAACTCAGGAGGACTACAAAGGTGTAGCGAGGTTGTGCAGGGAGAAAATTAGAAGGGCCAAAGCCGAGCGAGAGCTCAATCTGGCTGCTGCTGTAAAAGACAACAAAAAACACTTCTTCAAATACATTAGCAGCAAAAGGAGAGCTAAGGAGAATCTCCAGCCCCTAGTAGATGGGGGAGGGAACACAGTGACCAAGGATGAAGAAAAGGCTGAGGTACTTAATGCCTTCTTTGCCTCAGTCTTTAATAGCAGGGCCAATTGTTCTCTGGGTACCCAGCCCCCTGAGTGGGAAGATAGGGACGGGGACCAGACTGGAGCCCCCATAATCCAGGGGGAAATGGTTAGTGACCTGCTGCACCACTTAGACACACACAAGTCTATGGGGCCTGATGAGATCCACCCAAGAGTACTGAAGGAACTGGCAGATGTGCTCACCAAGCCCCTTTCCATCATTTACCAGCAGTCCTGGCTAACTGGGGCGGTCCCTGCTGACTGGAGATTAGCTAATGTGACACCCATCTACAAGAAGGGCCGGAAGGAGGATCTGGGGAACTACAGGCCTGTCAGCCTGACCTCAGTGCCAGGGAAGCTGATGGAGCAGATCATCCTGAGTGCTATCACAGGGCATGTAGAGAATAACCAAGGGATCAAGCCCAGCCAGCATGGGTTCAGGAAAGGCAGGTCCTGCTTGACCAACCTGATCTCCTTCTATGACAAAGTGACCCGCCTAATGGATGAGGGAAAGGCTGTGGATGTTGTCTATCTAGACTTCAGTAAAGCCTTTGACACGGTTTCCCACAGCATTCTCCTGGAGAAACTGGCTGCTCATGGCTTGGACGGGTGTACTCTTTGCTGGGTAAAGAACTGGGTGGATGGCCGAGCCCAAAGAGTGGTGGTGAATGGAGTTAAATCCAGTTGGCGGCCGGTCACAAGCGGTGTTCCCCAGGGCTCTGTGTTGGGGCCAGTTCTGTTTCATATCTTTATCAATGATCTGGACAAAGGGATCAAGTGCACCCTCAGTACGTTTGCAGATGACACCAAGTTGTGCGGGACTGTTGATCTGCTTGAGGGTAGGAAGGCTCTACAGAGGGACCTGGATAGGCTGGATCAATGGGCTGGAGCCAGTTGTATGAGGTTCAACAAGGCCAAGTGCAAGGTCCTGCACTTGGGCCACAGCAACCCCATGCAACGCTACAGGCTTGGGGAAGAGTGGCTGGAAAGCTGCCTGGCAGAAAAGGACCTGGGGGTGTTGGTTGACAGCCGCCTGAATATGAGCCAGCAGTGTGCCCAGGTGGCCAAGAAAGCCAATGGCATCCTGGCTTGTATCAGAAATAGTGTGGCCAGCAGGACTAGGGAAGTGATCGTGCCCCTGTACTCGGCACTGGTGAGGCTGCACCTCGAATACTGTATTCACTTTTGGGCCCCCCACTACAAGAGGGACATTGAGGGGCTGGAGCGTGTCCAGAGAAGGGCAAAGAAGCTGGTGAAGGGTCTGGAGCACAAGTCTGATGAGGAGCAGCTGAGGGAACTGGGGTTGTTTAGCCTGGAGAAAAGGAGGCTGAGGGGAGACCTTATCACTCTCTACAACTACCTGAAAGGAGGGTGTAGAGAGGTGGGGGTCGGTCTCTTCTCCCAAGTAACAAGCCATAGGACAAGAGGAAATGGCCTCAAGTTGCGCCAGGGGAGGTTTAGACTGGATATTAGGAAATTTTACTTCACTGAAAGGGTTATCAAGCATTGGAACAGGCTGCCCAGGGAAGTGGTTGAGTCGCCATCCCTGGAGGTATTTAAAAGATGTTTGGATGAGGTGCTTAGGGACATGGTGTAGTGGTGGTCTTGGCAGTGTTAGGTTTACGGTTGGACTCGATGATCTTAAAGGTCTTTTCCAACCTATACAATTCTGTGTGATTCTCTGATTCTGTGATTTAGCTCTTGAGCATCCTCTCCTTTATGCGCTATGCTGCCCCAGATGTAGCATATCATCCAACAGCAAAGTACTTCTCTGCCTTCCAGGCTGGAAGTTTATGGATCTCAGGCTGCTAAGGAAATGGTATTTTTTTAATTTGTCTTTGAGCATGAGGGGGGAGAACATGAGGCTTCTTGCACACAGACAAGATAATCTGTACAATCTTGAGGTCAGGCTCCTGGTGGGTCATTAAGGCAAATATAGTCGACAGTAATGATGATTTTTATATGTGACACAGCTGTGTAGATTCCCTTTATAATAATGGAGAAAGGATTAGATGCTTGTGAGCTGAAACGCATTTTGTCCTAACACAGACATTACATTACTATTTTCTTAAAAGTGCTTATTTCTTTCCACTGATAATTAAGAGAGTGCTGATAGCACAGATGCAGACATCTGCACAGTAAACTTCTGAAGGAGGGTGGGGAGCAAGTACTTGGCATGTTTATGGGTTCAGTAGGGAGACATGGACCAAGACATGCAGAGAAATGTCCCTGTCCTCCTATTCATTCACTCTTGGGAAGGTAAGACATTTTTAGAAGTCACATACATATGTAGGCTTACATTCTGCTATTGCTACCTGAGATTTGTGTTCTCTCTGTCATTAAAATGATGCTGGCAAAAGGAGGCTAAAATCCTCTCTAGCTTTGTCTATACAAGGCACAGACACTTTTATTTAGTCCCCAAATACCTATTCCTTACCCATTTTTATATCCAGTGCATTAAGGTCACTGAAGTATGATGACCTGGAGGCATTTTGTTATCAGCAAATGTGATTGGATTTGGGGACGGCTTTTCTTCAAGCAAGAGTCTCCTTGATATGTGACTGCTGAATAAAGTTTTGCAATTTGTATTTTTACCCCAAGAGGAAAATCCATGAATTTGTGAGTGTTAAGTGCCTGAACTGTCACAGACACCAGCTAGCACTAGTTTCTGATCAGATTTAGGGTTTTTTGTTAAGAAAGAAGAAATCAGTCAAAATATTCTGTGCTTTCTTGCCAAGATCTTCATCTCTAAGTGCTGTCTTCAGCAGTGTATTGTCAATGTCATTTATTTCTTTGTCTAAATGTTATATTAGAAACTTCTCTATCACTTTGGATTTTCAGCTTCAAACATATTCAAGCGATCTGTGTTCTCTTATCAATTTCTGCCATCATTACACTCCCCTCTTTTGGATATTAAAGCCTGGAAGCTTGTGCAAAGCAATTATTGCTCTTTTTCTAACTTGGCAATTTTTATTTGTAGTTCATATTGTTTTGCTTTCAAACTTTTTTCCTCCTTACTGCATTTTTTATTTTACTGATGACTGTGAGCTCTTCCTTTCTAAGATGACCTACAAAGGATTTTTTTTTTAATTGGACTTACACTTTCTCTCTTTTTGGTGTACAAAGATACTCTTTCTTTTTGTTTGTTTATTCATAGCAATTATTTTTTCTTGGTTATTTCAGGAATGTCAGTGTTGGCCTTTTCTGATTTTTCTGGATGCTACTTTGAATCTTCCCAAGGACAGTTATTATTAGCTCTTACATTGCAGCTGACTGGATATGAGTGTTGAAAGTTTAATCTGTTATCTCCATAAAATATAATTACTTGTACCCACCAACCTTGAAACGAGCCCATATTTATATAAAAACCTAACTATTTCTCAGTGAAAGCAAAATTTACTAGCTACCTTGTATCTTCCAGAAATGTTCTCCAAAACTGCTAGCTTCATTAGATATATATCATCTTGACTAAATCTCAGCCAGGCTTTCTTATCTATACACATGTGCCTAATATTAATAAAACAAAATCTTGCAACCTCCCACTCCCTGTTCCATAAAGAAACATGTTTTATCTAATTTCCTTCAAAACTTCCCAAGGAAGATTTCACTGACACTGTGCAGTGGTCTAGCTTGCAGTTTCTTATCCTAATATTAGTGTTTAAAACTGGTCAGGTGAATCAAACCTTAAATGCCTATTTCTCTTCTTTAAGTATAAAGAAGACTGCTAGCTCTTACAGCAGTGTGCTTTGTTAGGTGAGATGAATCCCATGTCTTGTCTCCATCTCCTATTTTCCCTTCCCCAATACATTCCTCTTATCCTCCCTAAGTAAGGCTATATGGTTTACATCAGATCATACGACGTGCAATATACACCATCGATACTGGCCTCTATGCTGTCAGTAGCAGTCAACCTGCGTATGACCTTGAAAACTTTATGCACCGATTGGCCTCGACATACACAGACCACATGCAATCTATGACCCTGGGACTCTGTAAAATATGTGGCCAAGTAGTGACTTCTGCCAGCCCTAAGGGAATGCAGCCTGAGCTGTAATGCACCCGCATCACCACAATGAAGCATTGCCTAAAGAAAAAGGACACAGCTCCTCATGTCTCCGATGCTTACATTTTCCACAGGTGACTTTAAAACCATTTTTTTTGGTGACTATTTGGGCCTTTAGGTTAATTAGTTCTTCTCACTCCCCAGGTTTATTTTTTGCCCCAATGGATTCTCATCCCTCTCTTTTCACAGTTTGTTTTATTACACTGAATCTACCAAGACCCTCTAATCTTCTCTTAACAGAGCCACTCATTTCCTCTGATCTTACTTGTAGACCTTTGTAATTTCTCTTCCTTGGTGACACACAGCCAGGACAGTATTCTAGATAAAGCCTTACAGGGGCTTTCTACAGGGCCATTAATAAGAAATCCCTCTCAACGGATACTAATACTTAACTGTTAAGTAGGAAATTGGACATAACTGAGGAGTAAATATGTAAGACTGTTTCACTCAATGAAATGTCTCTCCTCAAACTTTGCTACTATTGCCTTGTTGCCATTTCCTGGAATAAACATCAATCCTGTGTTAAAATAAAGGGATCTGTGGCTCGAACACCAGTGAAGAGAAGTAGCTGTTGAATTGTGTCCTCGCCTGCTGTGGCCGACAAGCTCAATGACAGAGATAAATGTAAGTTGGCAGCATTACTAGATCCATATTTTAAGCAAAATTGAAACCTCGCTTCTACAAAGTGCTGACATGGCTATCTGGAAGGATGAACCATTAAGTGTAGGATCCATCCTCCCTTACCTGCTTTGCTGAGTGCTCTGCAAGTTGGTATTTCACATACCAGTGGAAAAAGCCACTGATATGGCAAAGCAAATCTTCTGAGTGGGAAAAATACCCCAAACCCAATCAAGGTCAAAAGCTCTGTAAGGGACACTGAGCCTAGGGCAAAGTTGTTTTGAGTTACAGTCTGACATGAGACATGGCCTGGGCAATGCACAGCATCAGTCGAATACAAATCTAATTCAGTTGTCTAAAAATAAGTGTCCAGGGCTGTCTGGGATGCCCAAAGATACTGTGTCTGGTCTGTAGCTGCTGACTGAAATGCGTGCAGGTTTCCTATACATCCAACGTGATATCTCAGCCCTGTGCTAATGTCTTGGATGTTCTAATGCATCTCTTATGCCATCAGGCACTTATGTGCTGGGAAATGAGTTGATTCCCTAATGCACGAGACCCCTAAATGTGAACTGTTAGATTTAACTGTCTTCATCTCACATTGAATCCCACCACTGTACTTGGTCAGCTGAATCCCACCTCGTATTTGTGTCCTACTGTACCTGCTTGCAAAGGGAGACTGTGGGCAGATCTGAAGGTGTGGAAGCAGGACAGGAGGTGAAGCATGCTCAGCTGGTCTGTTGAAGGACATAGACATACTCCTTGAGTCCAAAACATTGTCATTATTTCTTGCTTACTTGGTCTTAACTGGAAGGAAAATACAATTTGTTTCTAAACAGGGCAGCAAATTATATTTGTGAACAAGGCTCTGGCTACTTTAATGTTGTCTATTCCAAGAACAGGTTGATTACAATATAATTCATTTTGTAAAATAATTTATTTCTGTTTTATCTTAGAAAGAGATTCATCCATCCATCAGGAGCAATTTCCAGATTTGTCCTACATTTCCAGAAAATCCTGTCTGATCTTAAATAAGTGGTTGATTGCTAAGTGATGACCATCTGTAGATGTCATCACCTTCAGTCAGATTTCTGAGTGATCAGAAGTTTTCGAAACAGAAAATTAGGCACATATTGTCTGATGAAGAAATTCCTACTTCCTGCCTATGAAATGAAATATCAGGATAGTCCGTGTAGGCCACGTTTCCTATGTATTTATCCCTATAGCCATAATTTTCATGGAGGGGTTGGCTGTATTTCATATATGCTAGCTGTCCAATTGCTTATTCAAACAGTAATGCTGATATCAAATTATTTAGAAATGGTAAACAGTTCACTGTTAAATATCACCTATAGGAAAGCCCAGAAGAAAAGGTCTAGGGATTAATCTAAAGAAGTATCTTGACTAAAGCTTTACATTGTATCAGAGGGGGTTGTGAGCTGTAGGGCTAATACAGCGATGATTCTTCAATATTTCCCAAAGCCAGTGTCCCTTTGTGCTGCCTGCTAGGTGATTCTTCAGAATTATGTATTACCTTCAGCTATATTCAATTTGCTCCCTTACGACGAGTGTGACAACAACAAAAAAGTGTGCTCTTAAAAGTGTAGCCATTATGGTATCTTCTTTTATTGTCTGGTAGTTGCAGTGTGTTCTATTGCATTACAGGAAAAATAGAGTCTGTCTCTTCTGTGATTAGATAGAGAGGAAAGATGGGGGCTGTATTTTGTCAGAATTTACAGCAGCTGATAGAGGTAAATGAATAAAATATTCTAGTTAGTGTTTACCTTGTTTCTTCCTTTGCTGACTATCGAGATCGCTTCGTATTCTTTCCTTTTATATAACAGACTTAGCCAAAAGCACATTTTTCTTTTTTTCTGATCTTCATCATATTTAGTGAATGCTGGAACTTATGACAGTGAATCCAAATCTTGCAGCGGATGGCTGCTTTCTGAGCGGGCTGGGGGGAACATTTTTCTTGCACTCCCTGAAATGGGTCATTTAAATAAAAGGGCTACAACTGATGACTAGGGCTGACCCTTAAAATCCTATAATATCATCACTGTCTGAGAACTGTTTCCTCTGCTGCTCTATTTGTGTGTGTGGAAGCAGAGAAATTCTGTAATGGATAAATCTAAAGCCAAAAACCAGAAGTGAAGATTTTTCTCCGCAGAGATTTAGCCTTTCATGCATGCATTGCTTTCCTGTTTCTCAGAAGGCTTTGGAGATCGTTCACATGGAAGATGCTATAGGAAAACCACCACAGGAAAAAAGTATGAGTGAAGCATTCCTGGTATCTATTACTAGCTCGACCAAAAACCAACTCAATAGAAGAATATCATGGCCTACATTTCTACATTTGGGGGGCCTAATTTTCAAAGCAGCTGAGTATCCAAAAATGCAAGTGAATTCCCTTAGAACCATTCTTGACACCTCACAGTCAAGTCATGTGTCTTCCTTTGGTCATGATACATTTTTTTACAAGCCTGAAAAACAGAGACAGCTTTGGAAATGTAGGAAATTTGGTGCATTTGGGACAGAAAAGATTCCATTCATGCAAAGCAAAGCAAAATGAAACACTCTTCTATAAATGAGCCATAATCCATCTCCCATGCCCAATTAAGATGTCGATATATCTCTAGCCTGACTTATGTCTTAGTTCAAACTCAATGTTGCTAAAACAACATTCCTAATCTCCACCCCTTCCCTGTACTTGCATTCTTCTCTCCTTTTCAGTCATTCTGAAAAATAACACCATCAACCTTGTCAATCAAGCTTATAATTTGGGCACGATATTCACCCAGACGGATTTCTCTCCGTCACATCAAGCTGTTTCTAAATCTTGCAGACACTTCCTGAAAAAAGATGCAGATTTTCTAATCCATCCATCCAGTTAAATTGTATCCAGGCTCTGAGCATCTGATGTCTCAAACCTCAATAAACATAGTTTGGTCTTATTGATGTCTATCCAGAATTTGGGTGTAAAAATAACTTTCCTACCACGTTGTTTTGATCATATAATTTATTTCTGTATATTTCTTTAATAATGCTGTGCCTTTTCTGTTGCACCAAATATAAGAAAGTTCTTTTTTTCATGGTTTTACATAGCTTTCTATATCTTAACTGATTCTCTCTCCCTGTTAAGTGAGAGATCTGTTTTCAAGCCTCTGCTTCAAACATAATGTCAACTTACAGCTTTATGTTTTGTCCCAGATGCTTGGCGTAAGTTCCCCCAAAACAACCTTCTGTTTAATATTAGTCTGAATATGAATAAAAATCCAGAATACCAATTTGCTACAAGTCAATGAGTTTACTGATTAGTACTGGGAAGACTGTGACCAACCAGTAACATAGATGACATTACCAAATTCTGGTCTGGTATGTGCCACAGTGACTGTAAATGAACACCAGTTAAGAGATGACCTTGGACAGAAATATGTTTTTACTTTGTTTATGGCATTGAGTTTACTAGAATGATCCAATCTCCATCTAAGTCAAGAGCAAAAGTAAAAACTATTAGGGTAACAGGCATGCAGGCCGTAGGTCTGATACTCAACAAAAAGCATTATTCAGTAATTCTTAGCTGGCCCACTGTAGTAAAAGGCTATTGAAAAAGTTTATCTGATCCCTTAATATAATTGTGTTTACAACATAACACTATACAGACCATCTGCTAATAAGCAAAGAAGCTAAATTAAAATAGCCAAATAGCATCATCTGCCAATGATTTGCAAGGTCATGTCTCTTTCTTCTTCATATTTTTCTTGATTCTGTTCTTTTCTGTGATGTCTATAAAACCTTGATAACATTCAGATTAGTTGGGTGCTGCAAACCACTGCCTGTAACATCTTCAGTTTCTTTATGACTGCCTTTTTAACTCACCTATTAGAAATTACCAGCTTAAGGAGTTTTGAAGAAGGAATTACTTTTGCTTTTGTATTTGTACAGTAGCTGTAGGGACTACAGTAAGATTAAAAAAAAAAAAAGATAGCTACTATATTTAAACCCAATTACTCAAACCATTTCTAAAAGTGAAGAGCTTTTAAAAAAATGCTTTGAAACAGCTAGCTCAATTCTAGCCAAATATCAGAGTAATCTTGTGAAAGCCATCCCCATCTTTATTGAAGAGAATGACCTTCAAATAAAGGTAAATATGAAAAAATTTGGAGTCAACCTTCTCTGTAAGACTTCAAGTCACACATTTTAAATGGGATCAGTGTTTACCTCTCATCTTTACGGAACTGATCGTTTACTTTATTCCAGCTTAGTTACTCTACAAAATGAAACTAATGCCTTCTAATAATGGTTGGCACAGAATGCTGTGCTACTTGGACATGTTTACATGAATTTTACATAAATGAATAAGTAAAGTAATGGTGGCTGTCAGTGCAATATTTATCATTACTTGCTGAATTGCGAGTGCATAGTTTAAAGGACATAACTTACTAGCAATGACAATCTGCACAGGTTGCTCTAGCAAATGTCATCTTTTGTGATTTTAGCTTCAGCTGCAACCTAGTGGCCAGCTGTATTAGCTATAATTCAGTTGTCAGTAAAATAGAGTTGTGTTGGTAGAAAACGTTTGCAGCCTCACTGCTCTTCAGGGTTGTATAAATGTGATCCTGCGCCAGAACCACTCAGGCAGGGACAACTGAGTGAGGACCCTGTCCCTTTGGACCCCTCCTGGAGGGAGGTCCAGGAAGGCACTGGTGTCCCATAGGATCCCGCTCACATCTGCCAGAGCCAGGTGTGTGTTTCAGATGCTCTGATGCATCTCTAAAGGTATTAAAACCTGATGTGTGAGCAGTCGTGTTCAGTTCCTGAGTCATACATAAACATCTCTGTAGACACCTGCAATTAGATATGAAGCTAGACTGGAATACCATTTGAGATATCTAGACTATGTTAATGTACACTAACTGACAGACAGACAGTGCAGAGAGGGGTATTCCCTGAAAACGAAGCAGTTCCTCTTAAGACACAGGGAATGCAATGATCTCTGGACGTGCCTTGAAGATCTTTGCATCTAGTTGACCAGTCTAAAGTAAGGACATAACAGTTAGACATATAAAATCTGGGGAAATGATTCCTGGTCCAAAAAAAAAGAAATAATGAGGAAATGGAGCTTATGTTTTTTATCTAATAAAATTTGACTGCTGACACAGAAAATGGATAGAAGTGGGGGTCATCGGCACTGAAAGCACATGACCCTATCAGATGAGCTTCAGAAATAGCTGCTAAGGGTCAGTACAGGCCAGTCTAAATAGCCTGGAGGCTGTGTTTTAGGAACAAGCCTGCATGTACTGAAGTCTAACATAATATGCCTGTATTCACTTCATATTGTTGAATTTTCCATGTACTTGCAGATGTTCGTGAATTGGGACTGAGCTTGAAAAGAAATCCTTACATCGCTTCACAAGTCATTCCTGACAGACTGAAAAGGTGAAAAAATCAACCTTAAAGACCTTATTTCTGAATCTACATGTGCAGAATTTGAGGATGAGTGTGATTCCAACCCATCGGGGGGAGAAAACAGCATGAGATGACAGGAATTGATACCTGAACCAAGCCCATCCTCCAGGGAGACAGGAAAGCTCACTTCAGAGGAAAAAGTTCTTACTAAGTATAGCCAGCTATCCATGGTTTTTGGTTTGTTCAATTTTGGTTTCCTCATTTAGTGCTTTGTAACTAGAATAAGAGAGGTGGTACCTCACCCAGATACTAGAGTATATGCTTTTAGGATAGGATTCATTTTACTAAACTGCTGTACAACAGTTAGCCATATAGTCTAAGGTGGTTGTCTCAATTTCTACTGCAATCAGCTTACCTCTGGGGATGGATTTATCAAACTTGTTTTGGCAGCTGCCTTTTGATGGGATGAACTCATTTCAGGAGGTGCCCATCTCTCCCTGCTGACCATGAGTGTTTCAGACCAGACATCCATGGTGAGGAGGCCAAAGTCAGACTGGATGAACCATACCCTCCACATAGAAAGTATTAGCAGCAGTTAAAGTAGAGCTAAACATCATTTGTCTGGAGCAGAAGTCTTGTCTGGAGCAGAAGTCTTATGTCTGGAGCAGAAGTCTTATGAGGAGCGGCTGAGGGAGCTGGGACTGTTTAGCCTGGAGAAAAGGAGGCTGAGGGGAGACCTCATCGCTCTCTACAACTACCTGAAAGGAGGTTGTAGAGAGGTGGGGGTCGGTCTCTTCTCCCAGGTAACAAGTGATAGGACAAGAGGAAATGGCCTCAAGTTGCGCCAGGGGAGGTTTAGACTGGATATTAGGAAATTTTTCTTCACTGAGAGGGTTATCAAGCATTGGAACAGGCTGCCCAGGGAAGTGGTTGAGTCGCCATCCCTGGAGGTATTTAAAAGATGTTTGGATGAGGTGCTTAGGGACATGGTGTAGTGGTGGTTTTGGCAGTGTTAGGTTTACGGTTGGACTCGATGATCTTAAAGGTGTTTTCCAACCTATATGATTCTGTGATTCTGTGATTCTGTGATCAGCCTGTGGCTCCACTTTAAAGTACAGAGTTTGAGTTAAGAAGTGATAGATAATGACAGATTCATAGTAATAAGATGTCCTTTGGCGTATTTCCAAACTGCACCGCCTGGCATGGTGTAGGATCCTAGTCTTACGATGGGAAGAAGCTCCTCCTTCGACTTACCTTTCCCATTCCCAGCACCCTGTACAACACCACTACATCTGCATTCAGCCTTATTGCTCAGGCTTAAATTGGCTTAATTAGTGGCATTGATTTGAAGTGAGAATCACGGGGGCGGGAGGAGCATACATAATAATTTTTCAAGACTTTTGCTAATTAGACTCTGAGTTGCCAAACACTGGGAGGATAGTCGTGGATTCTCAGCAAAATGGAGTGGACATTGTGTTGGAGCTTGGCCGAATTTCTATCCTACTTCAAGCTACTTTTAATATTAGCTCAGGTAGCTAATAAACAGGGGCGGTGTTTTAAAACAGCCTTATCTGAGCAGCTTATTATGATGCCTGAGAGCAATTTCTTATACCTGCATAAAGTGGAGCCATCCTGGCTGTAAGTCTGTGACACACAGGATGCTGGGCTGTTCTCAGCTGGCTTCTAGAAGGATGTTTGCACCCATTCAGAGCTTGTCCCGTCAAACACAACCACAGACTCCTCTAGAAGAACTGCTATGACTTGGACTTGGTAAGGTTTTAGCAGATGCTTCCCTTGTATCAATGGACTTCACAGTGTTGCTTCTTACCTATGAACAAAATTTTCACAAGTATTAGTTTTTGAGCAATTAGGTTTCCAGCTTCAGTTCACAGAAGAAATGTGTCTGGGGCAGGATCTAGGTTTGTCACAATCCTCAGAGAGAAGAGGAGATGCTAAAAAGGACTGACCCATCGACAGGCTCTCTGTAATTTTCCTTGCATGCGAAGTGATCTGTTCTGAGTTATTTTAGCTGAGAGATAACGTTCAACATGCAGAGCCAATGTTTGATTACGCAGTTTATCACACCCCTGAGTTTAAATCAGGAGTAACACTCCCCGGTGCTTATCATGGCCACTGTGCTGCATATAAAACCCACCAAAGCTCCTCCTCCATGAAGTGAATGAAATCCACGTAAGCGTCAGCAATCAAGGTGGCAGGCCCAGCTGTGCCACAGCG
Organism: Mycteria americana; assembly: GCF_035582795.1. Taxonomy (NCBI): domain Eukaryota; kingdom Metazoa; phylum Chordata; class Aves; order Ciconiiformes; family Ciconiidae; genus Mycteria; species Mycteria americana. Next base: position 7,605,477 of record NC_134367.1, on the reverse strand, counting down.
CCTAGCTTATATATATAATTATAGCTGTAATATAGCTATATAATCTATATAACATAATATAAAATTATAGCTATTATATAGCTATATTATATATATGATCTTATATTTACCTATGCAAGAAAGAGTATAAGCTATGAGCATATATATAAAAATCATAGCTTACACTCCTTCTTGCATAGATAAGCACTAAATTAGGTCTTGCCATGTATCTAGTTAAATGCAAAGAGTGTCTTCACCAGCTTTTCTATTGACTTACCTACATACTTCCTGTATGCTCTGTTCCCGGAGGGGCAGCCGTTTTGTGTTCGGGTATAATTTGCACAGAGTATATGGCGTGCACTGCTGTGTGCAGCAGTTCTCTTCCACAGGGATTGCATTTTGGTTATGGTTTTCCCTCCAGATAACACAGAAAACACCCTCTTTGACATTCTCTGACTACTGCTTGTACATGGAGCCCTATTGCAATGTCTGTATTTTTCCCAGTGACCCCTCAGGCAGCTGCATTCCCTTAAACACCTGGATGTTCCACATTATGCAGAGTGTTCTCTGTAAATGGCTGGGATAAATGACGAGATTCAACTGCTGGTAGAGTAACCTAATCAATATACAAGGTCACATTCAAAAGCTTGAATGTTACTTCCCAATTAGAGCTATGATTCAGATGGAAGGCAAGAGATTAAATATTGATGATTTTCTTCACTGGCTAGTGATCTTTTTCCAGAGAAGCAGTTACAGTTTCTCGGCCGGTGTCCATGTACAAGATGCATTCTTCCACTAGGTATTTTTTCGTTCCCTAAGTCAGTAAAATAAATCTGAAATAAAATTTGAAAAACTACCCTGCAGTGAAGACAAACTCAGAGATGGGTTTTTTCCATTATTCACATTGTGGATTGAAATCACAAAGATAATTGGCTACATTCTGTTTCCAATTACCCCTATTTCTATTCCACTGATATAATTAGGGATTGCATAGATGCTGCAGAACAGAATTAAGTTCACAACTCTTCAAGGTGGTAGGTACCTCCATGTGGTGGGTAGACTGTTCGACAGGAGAGGTTTCTGAATGGGAGGGATAAAACAAGATCTAGAGGCAGCCTTGGTGCACTAAAACAGCTGAATCTGAGCACTGTGAGAGGTGGTTGGTGCAAGAATGTTGGACCACACTAGCAGTCAACAGGGCTTTTCCTCTCTCCTGCTTACAGAGTGATGTGGCAAAGTATTTCAGTGACCAGAAGAGACTTTCAGGCTCTATCTTTCATAATGTCTGTTTCTGGGCTGTAGCTGTCACCCATCCTATGCAGCCATAGACTTATGGTTCATTGTTTTCCTATTCTTTTGCCCATTACCAATAATTCATTGCCTTCTCTCAGCATCACACATTTGCACCATAGAAGAACTGGGCAATATTGTTCAGCGAACTGTAGACTCCTTGAACAAAGGCTCCAGAGCTGTTTGAAAGTTTGAATATTATTTGGAGAACAGTTTTTGACTACAAATATTGACATTTATTTGAAACTAAGTGTTTGTTTTCAAACTGAAGTATCCCCACCCCTTCTCCCCCCCCAATATTATGTTCCCACATCACCTGGTCTTATGAAATGATCTGAAGGAAATGAAAAAGAAAAAAACCTCAAAGTTTCCTGTTAAGTCCATCTACACTGAAAATATAGCTCAGATAGTTACAGGGCAGCAACTGAACTGAAAATAACTTTTTGTAAGCTCCCGTTCTTTACCTAAACTCTTCATATTTGTTGATTGCTGGATTTTCTTGCTATAGCAACTGCTTCGTTGTGTAATTAATTTTACTGGAGAATTCATTTGCACAGTTATTGCTTTGCATTTTTCAATAATTAATTCCTGTAAGCAGGTTCATGTTTTTTGTATATTCCCTGTATTATTCCTGAATTGTCTTCACTTTGTTAAGGTGACTGCAACAATCTCCTTCCCAGCCCTTCTCTCTGTCCTTCTCTTGTCTCTCTTCTTCTGTCATCCAGTCCTCAGCCCTGCAGCACCCTCCAGTCCTCACTCTTGACAGACCAGAGTCTGAAGCAGAGGACACTGTGTTCAAATCACCAGCCCAAAAGAGATCTGTGCTTCAGGGGAAAGCAGTCAGAGCACAATTAAAAGATTATGTCTGGATTTGTCAAGCTTATGGAGACTTTTTGTATCAGAGTAGAACTCACATCTTAATATGTCAGGGCTCATCTACCTTAAATAGTCCATGATATTCCAAATATTAGGTTCTAAGTTGCTCATCTGAAATATTCTCAGTAACCATCGTTAGAAAAGTAATACATTCTTTAGGGATTAATCCAAATATCACTGGAGTTCCTAGGAGCTTTACTTTAAATACATTGGATCGGAGATACACCTGATCAATCTGCTTTTAATCTGCTTGTTTTGTAGCTGATTTCGTGGCCGTTTGCAGGCTGGTATGGCTTCATTCAACCCACAATCTGCAATGGCTAGAAGCTATTAATAATGGCAGCATGACACTGACTTTGAATTATGATATCTTTTTTCTCCATATAGCCGCAGAGCTGGTTTCTCACTGATCATGACTACGCAGCTTCTTGTCAGCTTGAAGTGTGGACACTGAATGAGCTCAGGTCTGCCCGCAGAAGGTGCTGCAGCACATCGTCCTCCATCAGTATTGACCCTTAGCAACAGAGGGAGAGCAAATATTTCAACCTCAATCATTCAAGTCTCATCCTTTGAAAAGCTCTGGAAGGACAACCTCGTGCCGTTCGCAGAGTGCAACAACAGACTGGATACTTGGCCCTATTGGAGGTACAAAACCTTTGCTGTTGAAGTTCCTGTGCAGGCACAGCACATCAGGTTTAGCACATTAGATGGACTCAAGATGCTCAGAAAGTCTGCCCTTGCTTATCCCTCATTAAAACAAGATTTAATATGAACTATATTTGAATGCATTAGCATATATATATAACCATTATTCCTTAATATTTTATCATGAGAACACATTAAGATGGCTATATATGGGGACTGAGCTTCTGCTGGATGAAATTTGTCTGTATAATACACAGGATTCAAGCTTTCCTTCATCCCTGCCAGCATAAGGTATTGTTAATAACATTAAAATAAAATTAAAAAAAAACCTGAGTAAAGACAGGTGTAGTGGCACATGGTTCCTTGCCATGGAAACAGCAATGAGATTTACAGTTCAGGAAAGTTTAATTAAAAAAAAAAAAAGGAGAAAGTAATTTAGGTTTAACATTTCTTAATGAAGTGACAATTCCAAATTGAAAAAGTTATGAGTTACATGATAATTTGTTTAAAATTTCATCCTCGTTTAGGATGAAAACATTTGGGAAAATAGTTTCCAAATCTGTAAACCTCAGTATTTCCCTCAGGATGGAACCTTACATTTGCTATTTGGTTGCAGACTCCACAAAAGCTACGTACAAATGCTTGCAAAGACTATGTCCTCCACCAGAGAAAAAGGAAAGTGTTCTCACTTGGCTAAAGGTCTTGTTCCAGGCTCAGTGAACACCTGCAACAGATCTCTAGTTCCTCAGCATTTCTTACTTCTTGCTCTTGCAGCAACCTGTGTCCATGGTCCATGGACTCAGCCTATATCCCTGTTGAATGTATCTCCCATGAGCCTACTTTATTCTGTGAATCAGTCATGGTATTCATTCTGATCATTAAAATCAAATCTTAACATGCAGTTTTCTGGTAGCATCCTAATCATGAAGATTAAATATGTGTAAACTATGCTTTCCTTGGTGTTTCAGAGACACCTTTCAAGGAGATTGAAACTATAAACTACCGCACTTGAGAAACTAATATTAGCTTTAATCTGAGAGGTGTGCAGAGTTTATATGCTCAGCAATCTTTGCCATCAGAGCTATTAACTTCTGTAGTTGCTGCTGCAGAGTTAATAGGCTCTATAGGTTCCTTCCTTCTTAGGAGGAACCTATAGAGATTACTAGCTTTGGATAAAGTTTCCTCCTGTAGAGGAAACACATATTTTCCTCAGCAATTTTGAAGCCATGTAAGTTCTTCAAGAGACTGCAATTTTCAGTAAAGGATTAGTTTCTTCACTGAAATAGATTCCTGTGACAGTCTGTATTAACACTGATTCAATTTGATTATATGTTAATTTTAACAAAACCATGTATTCCAAAGGAAAAATTGTTCCCAGTCAAAAATGTTGATCAGCTTTAGTATTAGCTGCAGAAACCTATCTTCCTTTTAATTTCTGGATGGCTTTCAGGTTAAATTGTTTGTTCGTCCTACCATTCAAACACACTGAATCTAAGAAGAGTAGCTGTGGCCTCCAAGATTCTCAAAACATATAGCTGCTTCATTATTTAAAGAAAAAAAGCCCACACCTATTTACCTCGCTTGAATTCCCTTTCATTTTAATAGTAGCTTATTAAGCTAATTTTTTAGAAAATATAAAGTGAAGAAAAAATACATTTCACACTCTTTGTGCCTTTCTCCAACACTTATTTCAAGCAGTGATGTTCTCTTCCCTCAGTATTCTTTCCGTCTTACATCTTCCTGCTCTTCACTTGCCATGACAAGACAAACTCATGTGATTTGTTACAATTATGCTTACCACTGAGATATGAAAACGTATCATGGTTTATGTTTTTGGCTGAAATACCCACATAATTTTGCATCTGATGATTTTGACATGTATTGATCTGTGACACTTGGTGTTAATGCAACTGTCATGCCAAAAAATTTAGAAGAAAGCAGAGATTAGTGGCCTAAAGCTAAATTGCTTTCTTCCACACCCTCCTCCACCAGATGTGTTTTGCATTATGTATTAGGCTTTTTTTTAATGCACATAATCTTTAATGTCACTGGAAAGTTAAGGAGGAAGAAAAGGGAATGTGTTTCAGTGTTGGATGACAGCCATAGATTTTTGGCAGGTCTGAGTTAAGAAAGCAAGAGTGAAGTTTTCAGAATCCTCTTTTGAAGATAGATGCTTACCAAGAAAAAAAAAAAAATCATATTGCCTCAGCATATTCAAAAACACCAAACATTTTAGAAGCGAAATCCTGACTCCATTGAAATCCCTGGCAAAACTCCGACTTGTTTCAATGAGGCAAAGGTATTTGTTGTAAACTCTCTGATCTTGGAGGAGTTTGACTGATGGAAGTAATTGTAGATGATCTGTTAATTTGGACAAAGAACAATCAATTAAATGATGAGGGATTGCATAATGTTCAACAGCCCACTGAAGCAAAAAGTCTTAGCCTGAAAAAGACCAAATACCAAGTCAGGCAGGGTTTGCTGTACAGAGCAGGATTAGCCTCACCCAACCTTTGCTCTTTAAAAGTCAGGCCTCTTCTCTGAGCTTGTTGTAGAAGTTGGGATTCAGCTCCAGCTTCAGATTTCTACACGTTGGCACCCACATCTAGGTGGATTCACGAAAGTGTTTAAATTGCCATTATGCTCAGTGGGAACCTCGTCAATACTGTCAAGCAACCTGCAAAGAGCTTTGGCTCATGCTACACTCAATGTCATGATGCCGTTTCCAGTCACAGGAAGGAAAATGGTACCTCTGGAGGGAAATTTAGCCCACTGATTTTGAGACAAGATGGACCATGCTCCCCCATGGGCCATTTGCCTCTCCACTGACCACAGAGGGAGCCCAGAAAAACCAACTGAGATTAGACCTCTGAATTGTTGTGCAAAATAGAAGTATCTTGTAACAGGAGGGCTTTTGCCAATGTTTGTGGCAGGCTAACATGTCGATCAAATTGATTCCTAATCATTACAGATGTGCTACTCGGCTCCAGTAGCTTCTTGGCAGTTAGAGGATGGTGATGGGATAATTCCCCAGGGTACAATTTCTAGCTGGAAAAAAAATGTTAGAAAACCACTGGCATTAAAGCTTTGAGATCAATAAGATGCTTGAGATTTCTGTGGATGAAATATACGTGAATGCGTATACCAGTCTTGAGCACCATGGTCATGTAGCATTATACCTTCTCCATGGAAATATGTTTTGAAGCATTTTCCTCCCTTGGCATGGGACTTTTTTTTTGACATCTGACTCCTACCTAAGAATGACTCCTTAGTGTGCTTCAGAAAGGACGATGGCTGAAAATAGAAGGAATACTGTCTTAAAAATAGGAATGCTATTAAAAATAGGGCACTACAGCTTGAAAAAGGAATGTTTTTATAAGTAATGGCTATTTTTAAAAAGGCAATTCCATTAGTCTAACATTCACAAGCCCTTCCAATCCCAAACTTAGGAAATGGCACGGATGTAGGGTAGAAAGGTTATGCACTTAGAATTGAAGATAAAGAAAAAATGGAAATTACATAATGCTTACCTTGGCATTGAAAAACAGGACAGATTTTTATGTCTGTTATGGTGGCTATATGTAAATGTTATCTGATATCCTTCAAGAACTGTGTATATTTGTCAGAGCTAGGCAGTACCACAAAGCCCTTACTGCCAAACTTTCCCCTTCTGGAGCTACAGATAAGCAATTTGGAGGTGGTGAAACAAAACCTGAGATGTTGGAAACTAAAAATGATGGAGGCAAGCATGGCAAGATTGGCATATTTGCAAGTAGGAAATAGCACAAAACTGTATGAGTTCATGCTATTTCAAAGAGAAGAGACTGTAAAGCTGCCACATTAATACCTATCGCCTCCTTACCATGACTGCACATCACACACTAGAAATTCAGTCCCTCTGTAGGAAGTGAAGCCTTCTTAATAAAACTAAAAATATTGCCTCTGCTTCTAACGAACATCAAAATCCCAAAGGTAGGGCTTATGTTCTCCAGGTGAAGGCTCACAGGAAGCCTCTATGCTTGGATTATGAAGCAGGAAACTTAGGCTGCAGGTGAATCATAACTAAAAGTGGTCAGACTAGAGAGGGAACAGCCTTACAAAGCTAGATGTCGGATTATGAAGGAGGTAGGAGTTGCTGTATAGGAGCTATGGGGCATTTTATAAATGAAATTGAACTAGATGGTCAAAATGCTGCTACAGACTCTCAGCATTGGAAGATTTTGATTAGCTCTCTATCCTGGGAACTAAGTCTGTGAATTCTATTAATTGGCTGCAAAAGGCTATGGTCGCTGCTTTTCATGGATTTCTTTTTATTACAATGTGAAAAATGATTAGTTAGGCTAACAAGAGAGATGGTTCTTAGGGGTCTCTGGATAGAGGAGTTTTCATTTCCCCTAAAACAATACATCTTTGAGGTATTGAGAAACTGTCTCTGTAGTTTGTTCCAGGAAGCACATATTTCTTGAGGTGTTAGCAGACTATAAACAGTGACTTTTCACTGGATCCACAATTAAATAAGTGCATTCAAAAGATTTTGTTTGTTTGTTTGGCATTGGAAACACTACAAAACACTATGGCAGAATGCACATCATTTTCATGTTGCATTGGGTTGGTTTTGTCAGTAACCCTATCTGGCCAGCCTTAGAATCTTTTATCTTCATGCAGAAGTAAATTGATGCAAATTAATGCTGGGTTTTGTTTACATTCTATTTTAAAATTTTATTACTGGGCACATGCTTAGGGTGATAATGCCCCATAAGATGCATGGTTTTGCCAGGTTATTCTCTTACTTTGTTTGCAGGCACAGTAAAGAATTATTAGCATCCACTGAGAGGCTGTGATTCTGCAGCGACATCTTGTCCCATGCTCTTTGTGCATGTAGCAAGCCCTGCGCCAGTGCAAGGAAGGAAATAGGCATCCTGTCCATCCAATTTCCAGGCCTTTTCCCACCAGCACCCATTCTTCTTCACCAGGTACCTGAGCTGGCCCATCCCATGAACCTTGGTGCAGTCCCATCACCTGTGTGTTCAAAGACCTGCCCTACCTTGCTTTGAGCCTTCAGCAGTGTAAGGCGAGAAATATCCACAGAACTGTAAATTCAATACCAAAATTTGCTTAAGAGATAATGTCAGTGCAATACAGTGCTGTGACAGGATAATGGTCTCCTGACACAATAAAACTGCCAAAAAGAAGCCAAGCCGTTTATAGATAACAAATGTCAAGACGGAGGTAGATGTTTATTTTCCGAGCATCACAAGCCTATTATCCTGTCAGACCCTCCTGTTTCCATTTCTTTATTTCCATTATACTAAATGAATAAAGAACAGTAAGGAATGAGATATCCCGCAGGCCAATCACAAGCCCGTTCAGCCTGACGGCCCCAGCAAGGCATTAGCTCACTTCAAAGTATGTCTTTATTGAGGAGCTGCGTTGTTCTGGATCACTGACACATGCGCTTCAGATGAACAGAAATCCCTCTGCCTCTTCCAGGAGGTTTTTACCTGCCAAGCATAAAATTCTTGTTGCTGTTAAGTCATCTTCACTTCAGTGAAGGGGGGCACACGTGGAGGAAACAAGGAGAAAACATTTGTCCCTGCATTACACTACTGGCATCTGTATCAGCTTGGCAGTGAGGAGCATTAAATGCGTCTTTTGATGGGGTAGATGAGGGTTGTGGGCAGAGTCAAAGAGGTATATATTTGTGTAGGTACAATGGCCACGAGTTTCTATAAGGGGATAACGGTTATCTTCATTTATGTCCACATTGCTAATAGATGTGGGTTGAGTAAGTCCAATGTCATCTCTTATCTTGACATGTTTCCTCAGATGAGCATTTTGCATCATTCACTCATCTTTTGTTGTTGTTGTTGCTGTTGTTGTTGTTATTATTATTATTATTATTATTATTATTATTATTATTATTTAACAATAAGTATGTGTTTTATGGAATGGACAGGTAAAAATAATCTCTGCCCCAAAAGACGGCACAGTCTAGAAGTGAAAGAAATCTTTTATGCTGCTGAACAAAAAAGGGAGGTGGAAAAGGAGCTGGTTGTGCTTTTATTTGCTGCTGCATATAACAAATAAAATTCAGAGCTGCTGTAGTGGGTAAGATATCATGAACAGGCCATGCTGGCGTGGGTCTGGAGAATGGATCTAAAGGGAAGCAAGCAGGAGAATCTGAAATGGGGTGAAGAGGGTGTTTCCAAAGGAAAATACACTGAGAATTAAAGACCATCATGCAAGAAGAATACTGTGGTGACATTTGGTCTCACAAACATTATTTATTTTGTGTGCAGCTTTCCATTCACCAACTAAGAGAAGTCAAAAGGCCTCCAGAAAAAGCAGCGTGACAAAGGAAACTCTTGGCAGCTTTCCTATGCAGAGAATGCCAAGGGCATGGTATTAACCTTCAGACTTCCTGCTGGTCCCTTTCTCCTCCTTCTCTGGTTTTCCTGAGCCTGCTCCACCTTCTCTTGGGGGAATGGCATTGCATTAACATTTTGTACTTTACTGCTTTTTTTATGACTGAAAGAAAAACACCAAAGATAAAAACCCTCCACAGAGGAGTGCTCATCTGGAGATGAGCCCTAATATTCCCTGGACAGCAGCCTGGACTTTAACTCATGTACTGCCTAGGAGTGCCTGAACATCCAACAGTTGGCATGTGAAAAATGCATTCCAGGGGGAAGATTGATCTGGGCATGAAGAGAAAGTGCCATCTTGTCATGATGAGGCTGTTTCAAGATTATCTCATGGTAGATAGATGCAGTCTCTTGTGTTTGCTGTGAATTGTAATTGCATCTGTCCACAGAGCCATGTTAATTAACATCAGTATAGAAGGGGGACAGACTTACTGAAACATTCCACAATTTCTGCCCAGAGGGAAGCTTCCATGCCCTTTCTGACCAGGTTTTTCAGCCTCATTGCAAGGAGTGATGTCTTTGGCAGACCACCTGGATGAATGATGGTAGCTGACAACGCAAGTGACCCTCCATAGTCTCTAAGAGTACGTTCATCTTACCTGACTTCAGCCATCTGAAGGTTAGGTATCTGGTCTGAACTAACCGTCAAGGAGCCATCAATAGTCCCTGGAGACAGACAGTCATGTCCAAAGGCTATTTCATCCCCATCTCACAAAAAGTTCTAAGATAAGCCTAAGATGAATCTCCTGGTGAAGATATCTTTTTGATGATTATTAAGGGACCTACCTAACTAGATGAGACTAGGTGCATAATTTTTAAACAGCTAATGTTAGGTGAGTTGTAACGCATCCCATAAATGAATCTCATGACTTCTTATTGCATATTATTTCAATATTGCAATACACTGTGTAAAATACACTGTGTAAACTGAAATCACAGGAAAAATGGATAGAAAATAAAATGCTAAAAATAAATTATATCAGATTAAATGATGGGATTTTCAATTATGTTTTTATTTCAATAATAAGTGTGCTTAATATTTAATTTTAAATTCTTACACCTCTGTTAATGTACTTAGAATAAGTTAGAACTGAGATATATAGTTACTGCCATTTATATAAATCATTTAAATTAAAACAATTTCAAGCAGTTCAGGGTTCTTATCAAAGTTATAAAAATGTGAAACCATTTAACCTGTGAAAAGCACTGAGCAAGTAGCAGGAAGTGGAATTTGTTACAGAGCTAAATTAAAGCTGATGCCACTGAGCTCTGTCTCAGTGCACAGTATTTTCTGTTTATACCACTGATACAGTCAACTTGTTTAGGTGCTAGCGTGTTCAAAGTAAATAAAACAACTGGGAATCAAAGAAGTAGGAAAATTCTTTATGCCCATCTGGAAGGATGAGTTCTGCTACTGTGATGCGATGGTAAAATCTTGTGGAGTTCTGAAGCAATCTGTTCAATTTATTTGCACAGATTATAGTTTAACTTCATCCTAGATGCAAAACATGCTGTTAAAAGCTCTCCAACCCTGCTTATGCATCTAGGACATTTAAGATAATTTCATTTAACTAATAAAAATTATTTTTAAAAACCTTCATTTCTGTACTTTAATTAAATTCCTGGATCCATGTGAAAGCTATTTGGCACTTACTATGTGGGGGGAGGGGAAGTTAATTACATCTTTAGAAAATAAGAAATTTGTCATTCACACTTTTTCAGAAAAACAGAAATGAAAAAATAAAGAACCTAGATGAGGTTATTCTGGGTTATTCTGCATATTTTCTTATGTAAATGCATATAGATAGAGAATATCCAATATTTACAAAACTGTGTCCCAGATTCTGCCAACCACTGAAGATGAACATAAGAACATAGATATATAATAATTTTTTTTTCTTTCTCTTCTTGTTTTAGGAAAAAAGTACCATCCAGGTTTTCAATTTTTTTATCCCTGAGGAGGGTGAGATTGGAGAAATATGATCTGCTCCACAGCTGATGAGCTTTGCACCCATGCTCCTCCATCAGGAGGAACTTCAAGATGGGGACTACTAGGAGATTCATAGCAGACTCATAAAACCTTCCAGTGTTGGAGACTGGACCACTTCCCTGGGTAGTCAGTGCTAGTGCTTACCCATTCTCTGCGTTAGAAGGTGCAATATCCAACGACCTGCTTGCTGAAGTTTATTACATGTTATCCTAGTCACCAAGGACATGCAAAACACAATTCTTCCTTCTTTTATATCTGCTTTCCATATATTTGAAAAAGACCATCATGTCCTCTTCGTTCTTTGCCTTTGCATATGCATACTGCAAGGAATACTTTTCTTAAAGGGAGCAGTACTGTCTCAAGAGGAAAGTAAACAGGTAAAGCATGAAGAACTGAGAAGTTTGCAAAGGGAAGAAGGTTTAGGATTAGGGACAAATCTCATAAATACTTGGGAACAGGAAGGAGCGTGATATTCTCAGAGCATGACATCATATTCACTAAGTTGGTCCTAACATGCAAAGTACTTAATGATCTTGGCATGGCATCCCTAAAAGACAACCTAATTTTCTTCTTTTGGCAAGATGGAGCCATTCACAGCAAAGAGAGGGGAGTCAGGTCAGCTTATAGCAGAGCCCCATACAATTAGCTTACTGAAATTCTGCTTTGTAGTGCCTCACCATGGGACAGTGTGTAACTGGAATCAGCTCAGCAAAGGTGAAAGAGGCACCTAATGCCATGGCCACTGACATTTCAGCTGGGCAACTTGACTTCACAGGACATAGAACTAGAAATATTTAAACAGAGATAAATTTGCTTTTGAAAAGTTTTGTTTATCTTTTATTGCAATTTAATTAAAAGCCATTGATATCAAATGATGAGGTTTCTGCTGCAGTGAGTTACTCAGGCGATCATTTTCATGCTGATGATGACAGAATCTTGAAGTCAAACCCAATAATTAAATTCAGCAAAGAACATCAGAGGAAAAATATTGACTGAAGCATCAATTCATGGTTTGTTGAGGCATGATATCTCATGCCTTGCAGTGGAATCTGCTTGTAGTGAAGTCAGTCTGACGCATTTTGCAGCTGTTTCTTGGGTAAATGGTATGACAGAAGTGGGCACTGATTCCTGAAACTTGCTACTATACAGACGTGAATTTGCAAGGGAGAGAAAAAAAGGGCACTATCGCAATGCTGGAGGTTTCTGCAACGTGAGGAAAGTACGGAGACAGTGATGCTTTATGTCGCCTTTGGGGTGTGAGAAGGGTAACAGTCACATTGCCTAAAGATAAACATCGAACTTATCTTTGTCTCCTTATGGCTTCTAATGTGTAAGTGATGGAAACAGTCCTTCAACAAATGAAATAAGAGGTGGCCTTTTTTGGCCAATAGGTAGAAATTAAAGCTCAGAGTAGCCTGGCTATCATGAAACAGCACTGACAGAGGATCTTCCAAGGAACATCTGGTCCCTGAGTTGTGTCCTCAGAATTAAAACTTCAAGTCTGGACAACCCTTTGCAGTGGGCAAATCAAGTATATTTCTGGTTGTGCTGGTTTTGGCTGGGATAGAGTTAATTTTCTTCATAGAAGCTAGTATGGGGCTATATTTGGATTTGTGCTGAAAACAGTGTTGATAACTCAGGGATGTTTTTGTCACTGCTGAGCAGTGCTTACACACAGTCAAGGCCTTTTCTGCTCTTCACCCCACCCCACCAGCGAGTAGGCTGGGGGTGCACAAGAAGTTGGGAGGGGACACGGCTGGGACAGCTGACCCCAACTGACCAAAGGGCTATTCCATACCATATGGCGTCATGCTCAGCATATAAAGCTGGGGAAAGAAGAAGGAAGGCGGGGATGTACGGAGTGATGGCGTTTGTCTTCCAAGTAATCCTCATGTGTGATGGAGCCCTGCTTTCCCAGAGATGGCTGAACACCTGCCTGCCCATGGGAAGTAGTGAATGAATTCCTTGCTTTGCTTTGCTTGCATGCACGGCTTTTGCTTTCCCTATTAAGCTGTCTTTATCTCAACCCACGAGTTTTCTCACTTTTACTCTTCTGATTTTCTCCTCCATCCCACTGGCAGGGAGTGAGCGAGTGGCTGGGTGGGGCTTAGTTGCTGGCTGGGGTTAAACCATGACAGTCCTTTGTGGCGCCTAACGTGGGGCTCAAAGGGTTCAAGATAACAACAGGTTTGACTGGAATGCACTAGATCAAATTTATAGCTGTTATTGATGTTTAGCTATTAAATGACAAGCTCCTGTGCTTGCCATGGGGCTTGCTTGCCTTACTGTATATTAGAGTCTCGTTAGTGCTCGTTAGTGGCTGCTTTTTGCTTCGCTGCTTGCTGTGCTGCTGTACTGCTGAGGATCTTACTCTGCTGTGCCTGGGAACATGTTGATAACAGCAATGGCCATGCGCCTGGGCTGGCAGATGGCCAGGGCATCGCTGCTGGTTCTGTGCTGCTGGACTGGACAGGCTGGAACTCCAGTGTGAACTCAAGTCGAAGGGACTGTGACCTTCGGATGAGTCCACGCAGGAGCAGGACGCCCTGAAGCATCTATGGCTGTGAATAAGTCCACACCAGAGCAGGTACATCTTGAAGTGTCTGTGGTCGTGGTTATGTCTGTGCCGCAGCAGGTATACCTCTGAATGGACTGTGGCCCAAGGATAAGTCCATGCTGCAGCAGGTACACCTTGAAGCATCAGTGGCTGTGCTGGTCATGCAGGAGCACCTCAAAGCGTGTGGCCATGGATAAGCCCATGACAGAGCAGGTATTCCCCTAGAGGGACCGCAGCCATGGGTAAGGCCATGTTGGAGCAGGATTACTTCTGAAGGGACTGTGGCTGTGGGTAAGACCATGCTGGAGCAGGTACATCTCTGAAGGCATTGTGGCCCATGGAGAAGGCCATGCTGGAACAGGTGCACCTCAAAGAGACTGTGGATGAGTCTATGCCGCAGCAGGTATACCCCTGAGGAGGTTGCAGCTCACAGATAAGGCTCCACTTGGAGCAGGTACACCCCTAAGGGACTGCAGTCTGTGGACAAGTCCAAGCCATTGCAGGGGCAAGGGGAGGAGTTCATTGCAGTGTTAAACCCAATGGTCTGATCCAAAGGGACCAGGGGTGGAGATTGTAATGGATATACCTTTAAATTGTTGTAACCCATAATTTGAGTTCCATGTTATAGGAATTACTATAGCAGGAACCACCTGAACCAATGGAGGAGAAGCCTTACAAGAAGCAGCGCATGTGCAGCAGTGACCTGACCTGAGCTGGCTTTGGTGCCCAGTAGCTCCACGCAACACACCACCTCTCCTGTCCTGAGTGACCACCGTAAGAGATGGAGCCCAAGGTCATGGCCTAAATGAACTCAATGGACATTTGTGGACATTTTAAAAACATTTCACAGGTCCGTAAACTAAGGGGATGATATCTGTGTGTTATACCAAAGGATGGGAAAGGTAGTGGTGGTTAATGAGGTTGTATTGGATAGTGTGGGATCTGAGCATGATGTGAATGGTACGGAATAAGGGGTGGAGAATGCGCTGGTTCGGGCAGGGATAGAGTTAATTTTCTTCATAGTAGCTAGTATGGGGCTATATTTTGGATTTGTGATGAAAACAGTGTTGATGATATAGGGATGTTTTCGTTATTGCTGAGCAGTGCTTACACAGAGTCAAGGCCTTTTCTGCTCCTCACCCCACCCCACCAGCGAGTAGGCTGGGGGGGCGCAAGAAATTGGGAGGGGACACGGCTGGGACAGCTGACCCCAACTGCCCAAAGGGCTATTCCATACCATATGGCGTCATGCTCAGCATATAAAGCTGGGGGAAGAAGAAGGAAGTGAGGACGTTTGGAGTGATGGCGTTTGTCTTCCCAAGTAGCCATTACACGTGCTGGAGCCCTGCTTTCCTGGAGATGGCTGAACACCCGCCTGCCCATGGGAAGGAGTGAATGAATTCCTTGTTTTGCTTTGCTTGCGTGCGTGGTTTTTGCTTTCCCTATTAAACTGTCTTTACCTAAACCCACGAGTTTTCTCACTTTTACTCTTCCGATTCTCTCCCCCATCCCACTGTGGGGGGAGTGAGCGAGCGGTGTGTGGGGCTTAGTTGCCGCCTGGGGTTAAACCACGACACTGGTTCATCTCTTTATAACCTGCAACAACACTGGGGCTAAACCATATCAGGCCTTCAAGTGTAAGTGGGAGGATTATGTGACATGTCTTACAGACACATCCGATATGATGTTTGGCCGTTTTGGAAACTGCCTCATTTTGTTGCAACATATCCAGATTGTGATGCAGTAAAACCCCACTTTTATTCAAAAATACTTTTGAATCCAGACATTCCATATCCTGTCTTAAGGTGATTATTATCTAAGTGGACAAACATGGATTTTGTTGAACTCCATGCATTTCTTCCACCCTGTTTTGATTTCTATTCCATTCTCCACTCCTTTCAGCCCTCACCCCATTTTATCCCATTTTCAAGTGTAATACTCATACTCCCTGTTTGATCATTCAAGGCATAACTCAAACTATTTGGTAATACCTGATCAAAGAAAGAGTCTTGAGAAATTTTTCACAGTACATCCATTTGGAAAATCAACCAATCATAATTACTTTCAGGCAGCTATTTTCTAACCAGTTTTTCACCCACTTTACTTTGTTTTGATCAGGACTGTCTTTCTCCAGCTTGTTTGTGAGAAAATAATATGAAACAATGTCAGTAGACATCCTAAGGTCAAGTATTTAACTACTGCTTCTTACCTATCCTGAAGGCTGTCATAGAAGGAAATTAAATTCATTTGTCACTTTTTTATTTTTCTTAACAAAACCACATTGCTGCTCATTTCTCCCTATGTGCTTTCAGATAGTTATTGTTCAATTATGCCTGGTTGGCTGGCTGGTCAGTATCCTTTGGCCTTCTATTCATCCTCTTCCTTTTCAAAAAAGTCCTCTGTATTTGCTTTTTCCTGTCTTATGGGACCTCATCTGACTTCCAGGAGTTCATAGACACCTGACAATAACACTAAGTTATTTTTCCATAAATTATCTGAGAATCCAATTTAAATTCATCTAAGTGTTCTCTACAACCTCTTCTATTTTCGTTCTACTTTGATTTTTATTCCTTTGTTTCTGGCATTCACTTTTTTAGCCATCTGATTTGATTACACCTGATCCTCTTGCTGAAAATGGAAGAAAAAATGCTACTTAAAGAAAATGGAAGAAAAAATGCTATTTAACCTTCTTAAGACTTCTAACGGAGTAAGGGAAAAGAGCAGTTTCTTAAAATACCCATCTTGCTGAAGGTTCAAGAGGATCCAATCTAAGAAAATGTTAATGACTTTGATGCACAGCAGTGTCCATTCCCTCATGGGATGATCTAAACCATCAGAGATTTCCTTTCTCCTGGCCAAAACAGGTACCAGATTCTTGTAACAGTGGATGTGGGCTGAGAGGAAGAAGGCCCTCGTATACAACAGCTCTTAGAAACTTGAGGTCTTTGGCCTAGGATCCATCAAAGGCAGAAGAAGCTGGTTAAAGTAGACAGTTTTAGATGCACATGAAGAAGGGAGGGGAAGAAGGAGAGGGGGAAGCATTTGTGTAGCGGGGTGGGCTGGGGCTGAAGTGACTTAAATTTTCTGTGGAGAGGTGCAGTTCATGTCAGGTCATAATTGCCTATCGCTCTTCTCACTATTCTAGCTCTCTGTAGTCATTCTCATATTTCAAAACTACCGGGCTCATTTGGGACTGGAGCATTTTTCCTGCAGTTGCTACCTCTCTCCTTTCCTCTGTATTCCTCATCTGCCATAGAAGTTGTCTGAAATGACACCCCTGCTTTTGACACAGCTACTCAACACAATCACAAAAAACTAGAGAGGCTATGTATCGAAACACAGAAAAATTTGCAGGCTGAGGCAACATTCATGCCCGAGAGTTTCTAGAAAAGCATTTACCAAAAGAACAGAATCCAGGGGATGTTCCAAAGGGTGGGAAACCTGCTGATGTGTGTCAATAAAAACAAATGATGAATGAGATCTCCTGGGAAAGCCAGTGTGACATCAATAACAGAACCAATACAGGAAAAAAAGGCAAAATTAATACAGAATTAATAAAGAATAAATAAGTAATAGGGAATATAATTATTAATACTAGTCACCAAAATTTTACAGAAAACATGTCTCATAAAACAAATGCAATTTAAATATTTGATGATTTTCCAAGGCTGGCTAATTAAGGTAACAACAAAGACGTAATCTATTTAGACTTCTGTACAGTGTTTGACTTTTTGCTGCATAACATTTTGATTAAAAAATTAGCTCCACATAATATCAATAAGGCACATGTTAAGGAGATTAAGAACAGGCTAATTCACAAACCTGCAAAAGGGTTTGTCAATGGGAAACCATGATGGAGAGCGGATGCTCTTAGTAGGGTTCTGTGTGGACTGTTGCTAGGTCTGTTGCTATCCCGTATTTCTGGAAGACAGTTTGCAATCACCGTTGGTAATATTTGCACATAACACAAAGACTGTCAGCATGCTAAATAATGCAGAGAATGGAGCAACAGCGCACAGCAATACACATCACTCAGCGAGTTGATCCCGGACAAGGTTATGTAGCCAACGACGAGGAGGAGTAGGGAGGAGGACTGTCAGGGCTTAGCATGTGAATCGCTCCACATGAGCAGTGGTGTGTCAGGAAAGGGACAGCAACCTCTGCAGAGAGCAAGCTAGCAAACAGGGCAGGGAGGTGAGTCTTTGTTGAAGGACATGCTTTTTTTCCTTTCACTGCCACCCCAACATTTGCATGTGATTTTTCTAGTATATCTTCTCCTTAGGAGGGATCTAGTTTGCCTGGGTTGACTGCCTAAGCAACACCTGTATTTTTGGCTCCTATCAGAGCAGTCCTACAGTGAGTACCTATGTTCCCAGGCAAGTAGTGATGATAGATGCCCTGAAGGCCTTGAAAGGAAGATCCACTTTATCTAATTTAGGTGATTAAATTTAGGCAGGCAAGATCTCTCCTTGGAGGCCTCCAGAGCACCCTGCTTATCTCCACTGACCACGTTGGGAACTTCAGCTCTTCTTTTGGGAGGAACTTGACACTGAGTCAGATAAACTAAATCACATTCCCTGGGAAGCCACTTGACCTATACAAATCTATAGTCTCTACTGACAGGAGAGTCTGTATTGTTCACTGATAGGTATTGGCTAAGCAGCCTTTCTTGCTATTAAGCCCATTAAATTAGTCCAGTGAAACAAAAACCTGATGTCACACATGAGAATCACCTTTACTCTATATAGTGCATATATTGTGTCAAAAGTTAAGAGCATCCAGAGTTTTCATTAAGGCCAAGATACATCCTGAATTAAATTCATGCTTTGCCAGGAGTTTGGGGCATGAAAATTGAATTTCCAGCTGGTGTAAATGGGGACAAAATCACTGAGTTCCTGGTTTTATGGAGAAGTAATGGCCCTTCCTTTTTCTAATGGTGTGCTTTTCTTTTCTCTTTGCCTATCTCTCAGTTCCAGTCATTCATAATCCACACTTCTATTTTTCTGTTTTATAGCCATCCCACAGGAGTAATGTGAAACATAATCAATCAGTATTTGTAAAGCACTCTGAGGCTATCAGGTGGAAGGAAGTGTATAAATGCAAATTGTTACGATTGCTCTTACACTGCTGCCAAGGGACCTGCAAACAGAATCAGGCCCCCGTATATTCAGATATACACAGACTTAGTCACATCTTGTGAAAGCAGCCAGAAGATAAAACCTGAGGAAGCGTAAGAAGATAGAAGTTTAATAAACTACAGGAAAACATGGTTCAGGGATTGTTTATGAATTTAAGACTGAATCTTTGTTCTGCTACAGATTTTTGCCCAGATTTGCTTCTAGCACTGTCTACAATACCTACATTTGGAGTATAATTACTGTGTTGTCTATATTTGCCTACGTTGTTCGTAATGTAGTGACCTAATCTTTCTGGGCTCCTCTTATAGTCAGTGTTATCTAATACAGCTTTTATGGTGCAATCCATGTGACTGTTATTAGACATCCACTTAATGATAAGTAGATCTCATATGATGAGAGAAATTATGCCCAAGTGTTTCTCTTCATTGACTATACATTGCCTGGGGTAGACCCAGACAACTGGCTCAGATGTAGGCATCTATATTTGATTAGGCAAATCCCATCCTATAATTACCTCTGTCAGTAGATCGAACGGTGCCAGGGAACATTCCCAAGTGCTGGAATGCAATCATCTATATTCTTCAATTTTTAGAATAGTGCCTGGAATTATTTTGGCCCAAAACAACCAGCACTTTCCCAATGCATTCCTGAGTGTGAGTCAGGATCCAGCACCAGCCAGGGACCGTTCTGAGCTGTCGGTTTGGATGCAGCTACCCTATTCCAGAGACTGAGATGCTTCAATACTATAGACACAGCCAGGCTGTGCCAGCTGGCCCCAGGGCTATAAAATGGGCCCTGGCACTGCTTAGTTTACTAGGATAGTCATATCCACAGCTCAACACCCATCACAACTGTGGCTGGGAACATTCAGTGGTTCGCCAAAATAGACCTGGTGATCCCAAGTTGACAGGAGACTTACAGCCCTGCTGGATCTAAGCCATTTGAGTAGCATCTCATAGGAACTTTGTGGCAGAGGGAGGAACAGGACCAGATCCCCTCCAGGCAATATTCAAATGCTTCACACTCCTGCAGCCACTGTCCCACTGGTTTTAGTTTGGGGTTTTTTTTGTTTTTTGGGGTTTTTTTGTTTGGGTATTTTTGGTGTTATTTCTTTAATTCTGCATTACACTTTAAAAGACAGAAAGAAATGGGCTGGACTGAGACATTTTACGTGGACTCATGACTGTGTAGGTTTGCTCTTCATGAAGCATGTTTTCTGGTTCCCTATTATAAACATCTTAAGGCAATGCAGCTTTTAGGAATAATGAAGTACTTTATCTTGAGATTCTTTCCCTAGGTAATAAATTAATTAGTTTTCATGCTCTTTTTTACCTCTTGTTGAAACCACTATGCCTTTCATGTCATTATACAGACAACACCACCACTAGGTGAGATTTATTGCATATCTCTTGATTTCATGTCAGTCTAAAGAAATAATGTCCTGAAGTTGACTGCATTTTGCTCCTTCCCATTAGTTTCTGTAGCAGCTCTCTTACTGCATTCAGCCCTGTCCTCACAGGACTCACAGCAAAGGCCATCTCAGGCCATCTCCGAAAAGGCAGACTAAGGCTGACAAAATTAGCAGAGCTAGCCTGCAATAAAGGAGAAGAAGGAAGCCTCTTAGGAGGATGTTTTATGAAGGTGGTCTTTTCTACAACACCTATAGCATTGCCTTTCCCTTCTGAACCCACCCTTGTAAACAGAAAATAACACTGCCATATGGCACCACCCTCTGATTTGGGCTAAATAACAACAGAACCCTCCATTCTCAATGAGGAGGTGAAATAATGCAAGGCAAGTATCCAAGATGTTGTCAGACCAAGGATTAATACCATCTATTTTCTTACTGGAATTCCTGTGCTTAGGACTGTCTTTTCTAGCTTCCTTTGGATCTGTAGCATTAAAAATACATTGCAGTAGCTTCCCCAGTCAGCTTGAAAACCCACAGGATAGATATGGTCTCTGTATAAAGCCCTTACGGAGGATGCAGGTAGCAGGTATAATTTACAGTTCCACAAATCTCCATCTAGAGATGCATTGTAGCATTGTCATGGTTTAACCCCAGCCAGCAGCTAAGCCCCACCCAGCCGCTCGCTCACTCCCCCCCGGTGGGATGGGGGAGAGAATCGGAAGAGTAAAAGTGAGAACACTCGTGGGTTGAGATAAAGACAGTTTAATAGGGAAAGCAAAAGCCGCGCATGCAAGCAAAGCAAAACAAGGAATTCATTCACTCCTTCCCATGGGCAGGCAGGTGTTCAGCCATCTCCAGGAAAGCAGGGCTCCAGCACGTGTAATGGTTATGTGGGAAGACAAATGCCATCACTCTGAATGTCCCCCCCTTCCTTCTTCTTCCCCAGCTTTATATGCTGAGCGTGACGCCATATGGTATGGAATAGCCCTTTGGGCAGCTGGGGTCAGCTGTCCCAGCCATGTCCCGTCCCAATTCCTTGTGCCCCCCCAGCCTACTCGCTGGTGGGGTGGGGTGAGGAGCAGAAAAGGCCTTGACTGTGTGTACGCACTGCTCAGCAGTGACAAAAACATCCCTGAGTTATCAACACTGTTTCCAGCACAAATCCAAAACATAGCCCCATACTAGCTACTATGAAGAAAACTAACTCTATCCCAGCCAAAACCAGCGCAAGCAGACACCTTTGTTTTCAAAGTACTTTTCCAAATAGGCAGGGCCATGAAAATAAAGACATATGGTAATGGAAGAAATGAATATTCATTGTTAGCCTTTTATGATAGTAGGAAGCACAGTAACAAGAGCTGAAAAGATGGGTTTTAATTTTTGCAGAAGTGATAAGGAGAAACACATGTGGGAGCGTATTTGATTTTTTCACTCATCTGAGGTAGCTTCCTCAGTCATTTCCATTTTCTCCAGCTGAATCAATATTTTCTCTCTCACAAAAGAAAACAAAACCACAACTTAACCTCCCCACCCACACAAAACATATTACTTAACTGCCTGCTGCTCCCAGCTATCTTTGCAAGCTGTCTTCTTTCAGCGTTTTAATTTTTCAGTCCTCTCAAGAAATATAATACATTAGCATTATGCATTTTATGATGCTCTTACTTGTCACAGATCTCACAGCTCCTTGCTAACACCAGAGGCTTTTATCAGGTAACAGTGTGAATTAGCTATAGTTGCTTAGAAAATGGCAAGTGTATTTTTGCAACCAAAAAAACCCCAAACCCTAAACAGGAGCAAAACCTGTTTATTTCTTTCTAATAAATTTCCAAGAAAGCTTCCAACTTTTGCTGAAAAACTGAAATTTAAAAAGGTTTGCAGAATTAATGAGAAAAAAAATATATTTTAAATCTGTTCCCAAAGCTTGATTTTTGAATTGACAGTTTTTGCTTTTCAAAACTAAAAGAACTTGTTTGTTGTAGGAGAGACAAAACAATCCGCTAAATGTAGAATAAAACAGTGGGTTTATGCCCAATATTTTTCAAAATCTGTTTTTCATATGTGAAACCGTTGACCAATTTTATTCAACAAATATTAACCCTTTGAAAACCCTGGCTTGAAAATCTTTACTTATGTGAGCAGTATTTTAGCAGCTTCACCAACTGCCCTGTAGCTACTTAAGGAAATAACACCAATTGGGGGAATAAAACTTTTAATAATAAAGCTGAACATTTGCAAAGATATCAATACATAAAGGATCTGATACTTGCTTCCTCCCATACAAGGGTTTCAAAGGCTCTTAGGCATCTTCTCCTTTTGTTATTGCCACTACAGCCTCCTGCGTCTTTACCAACAGCCTGACTGTCCATGCTTTTCATCAACCTCAGGTGTTTCTGTTTAAAATCTCCAAAGCCAATGGGTGCAGGTTTCTGGTCCTACGGGGCCTGACATCCTCCCTAAAAGGCACGAGGCACCTCAGTGTTTCATACCCTCCATTTCTGCAGCTGGCAGGGTTTTCTCAACTATTTTCAAAACCACCACATAGCACAAAAACGAAACAGCAAATTCAACCATAGTAACCACAGTTTGGGTTTTTTTCCCCTGAAGGATCACCCCGGCTCTTACATCCTTTCTCCAGTGCCCCCACCCCCCAGTACTATGCACAGACCCCCTCTGTCTCCCCCTTCCCACCCCTGCCCTCCTGCCCGGCTCCTGTGCAGTGCTGGCCCTGCAGCTCGAGGAAGTTCAGAACTTAGCTGAGAATTGCTAAGAAGTGATTTTCTCTTAAAGTCCACATTTCTAAAACTAAATTCACTATCACACTGGAGTTTTTCTTTCGCAGTTTGAGGTAGAAAATCATATAAGTGTATGAACATGAACTGCTAGTCGGTCTGAAGTCTGTTTTATTTACTCTTATATACACAGCCTCTGTGGCTATTCTAAATTATTCCTCTGTTTTTTCACTATTTAATGTCTTTTTGTACCATTAATTTTTACTATATCCACCCAGCTATTAAACCATAACAACTTAAAATCACTATGTCAATAGGACTGTTTGTAGCTTTACTTGCTTGTGAATCAACATATAGCAATCTGGCTCTTGGGCATCTGACTCTACCTTCTTCAATACCTAATCAGTGCACCTCTGCCAACCCCTTGAGCCCACCGATAATTCTTATTTAAACTGTCAATAGGTTTACTGTGTCTCAGTAACCCTCCAAGCTGAACACAGTCCCCCAGTGCAGCCACATCAGGGTTACACAGAGGGACTGTTCCTTCCCTGTTTTAGGATATCTCTGCAAGTAAATTTGTACTGCTTTGACTTTCTGCTATGTAATGTTTTTCCAAAATCATGTCTGTCTCGCTCTGCACTGTAATCCATTTTTTTTCACGCAATCATTTGTTCCCAAAGTTGTCTCCTTTCTAGGAGTAGGCACCTCCAGTTATTTTCGCCAGATACAGTTGCGTTTTTTCCAAGCTGAATCTTGTTTCAAATATTTCTGAGTGTTTTGAATCTCTCTGTGGTTTGTTATTTCTCTGGGCTCCAGATTCTGTGAACCATCATTCAGTTCCCCCAGCTAACATCCCTGACATATTGGTTATTCCCCTTTAAAGACGATTCATTGGATGACACCAGGGAGGATATAAATATCAGCATATCCCAACACTGTTCTCAGAAAAGGTGCTGATGCCCTGCTTGTTTCTGAGACATACTTTGAACTGACTTTTTAGCTCTTCCATGGATTTTGCCATTTAGGATGACCAACGTAATGCATTGGTCACTTCATCATCGACGTTACCTGTGGGGGCACTAATGCTGGATCACGCTTTGTTATACTTTTGTATACTTTGTGTACTCCAATGGACAGGCAAGACCAACTGCCAGTGCCCTTTGGCAATATTGCTTTATTTTCCTGCTCAGGAAGGAAGCAGCGTGTGCTCAGTCATACCTTTCATTGCACATATTTCTTCGCCCTCTCTTTGCATGGTCTGTGCTTCAGCAATGTCGTGTCTGAATGCTCCGCTGCAGCATCCTGGCAGACAGAAGTTGTCCAATACCAGGAGAAGCTGCAGAAAAAACCATCCTTTGCCGTATCTTATTTAGGCACTAGAGGGACCTGCTCCTCCTAGGGTGGTCCGGACTGCTTGTACCGTGTTCCTGAACTCTTCCTGTGGTCAACAGGAAGACCTGGCCAACCTCCTGAGCAATGATCAGCTCTGTGGAGGGCTTACTGGGCAAGGCCACAGCAACCAAAAGAAGCGATTGCAGCTTTCTCCCCGCCAGACCAGGTACCAACACCATATCTGCCACAGAAGCAATGAGCACCAAGGACCCAAAGGCTCCAGGCAGAGCTTCTGCAGCTGGTGCTGAAGCCCACAGTGCTGAGGTGTCTCTGCCAGCAGCACCCATAGCTTAGGTACGGTAACACACTCTGTCAAAGGCTATTATAAACCTGCACGTGTAGAAATGAGGAATCAGGTTCTGACTTCCCACTCAAGGTCTCACTTATGTGTGTAAGTACAAAGGCTCAATAAAGCCTTTGCATTTAGACTTTATTCACTGGGAGCACTCAACCATCGGCATAAGTGCATCATAAAATAGACAAAGAGCTGTAATTTGTACCAATGGAGCTTAGCATTTCCTGGGGTTGTTGAGGCAGATTTCCATCATGGGCAATGCTTTAAGATGAGCAAATAGGAGGCTGATAGGGTCTTTTCTACAGAATTTCCTACCTTCGACCTCTCCTTCTTGTTGCCTTTAAAAACTCCAGTGTACATCCGCAAGCGCCTCCAGATCAGCAGTATCTAGGCCACTAAATAAAAACAGCCTGAATTTGAAAGGCGTGACGTGCTCGCAGCACCCATTCAAATATCTAAAAATTAAGCCAGTTTTACCAAGGCAGCTGTAAACCTTAGCCACTGATTTCAGTCAGGTAGGTTTCCAGTCCAATGCTCCCAGCCTCTCTGTTGCATCCCTTGGAAGAATTTCACATGTCCACACTTCTGCAGGACCTCAGGCTCCCGATCTGAATCACTGCAACCTAACACAAGCCCTCCAAAGCCCTCAAAGATGGGCTCCTTCTTTGTATGTCCTGTTCATCCACACAGAAGCGTGTGAGGGGAGGTGTCAGCATGAAAGGGATTGCTGAATATGCTGTTTTTCTCCAACACTGATAATAACTTCAAGCTGAGCATAGCCTGCTGTTTGCCTAGTCCTGGATCTGGCAGTCTGCTAACTGACAGTCTCGAGCTCCCCAGTTTCCACTCTCCCTCCTTCTGTTTCACTAAGGGTTTATTATGGAAGAACCTTGCTCCCTCAGGCTTTGCATAACCTCCTCGGTCCCGTCCCAAAATAAATCAATTTTGGCTTGACAAAACTAGCTAAAAATAAAGCAGGAATTTGGTGGAGGGGGAGACACCGAACAGAGACCTGCATTTTGGGGGTTTTGTTTTTTAATTACATTTCTGCGATTTAGACTTATGAGTTAAGTATAAAGCTCCTGCAAAGCAAGCTTGCCTTTTCTCCTGCCTTGCCTGCAAGGAGCTGTCAGGTCTGCTAGGGCTGGATCTGCTGTCCCAAGCAGTCCTGGCTGAAGCTCCTGGAGGAGCAGACCTTGCTGCCTGGAGAGTTGGTGGGCAGCTCTCCCGCTGCAAATGCATGCATTTCTCTGCTGCTCTCCTTTGGTCCGGGGAGCTGCAGAATTTTTCTCCTCTTATGTAATGGTCTGCTGGTGCCTTTGCTTGGAAAACCTCTTTTTCAGCTGGAGGGTGTCAGGAGCCCCGTCCTACCTCTCTTGGGTCACTGCTCAGGAAGCTGCTGGCCGGGCCAGACGTGTCAGGCTGTCGGGCAGCAGAAGGGAGCAGCTCACTCCCCCTTCCTCCCCTTGCCCCAAGCCCCTCCCGGAGTCAACTCCCCCCCTCTTAGGGGCAGGGGGCAGCTCCGCCAGGGCGACCTCGGGCTGGAGAAAGGGGAGAGGTGGCAATTTGGGCTGGGAGCTTTGCCTGGAGTGGTGCGTGTGTGTCCCCACACACCCACGGGCCACAGCGCGGCTGGGGCAGGGCTGGGTGCGGCGGGGGGGGGGCGGGATGCAGCAGCCGTGGGACCGGGGGACGGCGAGGGGAGCGCGGCGGCTGCCGCTGCTGCTGCTGCTGTGGGAAAGCGCTTCGCAAAGTCTCCGGGCAAAGCTCTCCCTCCTCCGGCAGCCGGCGGGGAGCAGGGGCGGCCGGGGCAGCCCCGCGGCTGCGGCCCGGTGGCGGGGGGGGGGGGGGGGGCCGAGGGAGGGGCACGGAGGGGTCGGGGGACGTTAAAATGCATCATCATCCTCCCGCCCCGGCAAATTCCCCGCGCGTGTGTGTGTGTGTGCGTGTGTATAGGGGGTGGAGGGAGAAAAGCCAGCAGCTGTGCTTTGCAGCGGGGGGGCTGGGGGGGGAACCCGCTGCCGGCGCTCGCTGCACCGCCCCGGAGAAGCGGTGCCCGCCGCGGGGCTGCGCGGAGCGGCGGCGGGCGCGGAGCGGGCACTGCAGAGCCGGCAGCGCTCCCGGTGCAACGCCTGAGCCTCGCCGGCGAAAGGGGGGCACCCGGGCGGGGGGGGCGGGGGGGGACGATGCTAGTTGGCTGGGGGGGGGGAGGGAGGAGAGAGGGGAAAAAAAAAGAGAAAGGGGAAAAAAAGAAAGCAGCGACCCCCCCTCCTCCCTTCTCTGCCCGGTCCCTTCCACCCCCGACACACACACACACACACACACAGACGCACACACACCCCCCCATTGATCAATATTTGGCTGTCTTGCTGCAACTTGCTGCAGTCTTTTAAAGGAGTAGTAGAGAGAGAGGGAGAGAGAAAGGGAAACTGACAGGAAGGGGTAAGGAGCTACACATGTCACATGTGCTTTCTAAGACGGCCAGGAGCATCTGCAGGCTGGATCTGGTGGAGGATGCTGCGGCAGGTGATACACAGAGGGCTCCAGTCGTTTTTCTACAAGCTGGGCTTATTCGTGAGCAGGCATCCGGTGTTTTTCCTCACTGTGCCCGCAGTCCTGACCATCATCTTCGGCTTCAGCCTGCTCAACCGCTTCCAGCCTGACACTGACCTGGAGAGCCTGGTAGCCCCCAGCCACAGCCTGGCCAAGATCGAGAGGAGCTTAGCCAGCAGCCTTTTCTCCCTCGATCAATCCAAAAGCCAGCTGTATTCGGACTTGCACACCCCGGGGAGGTATGGCAGGGTGATTCTCCTCTCCAAACCCGGAGGCAATATTTTGCATCAGGCTGATGTGATCCTGCAGATCCACCGAGCCGTGCTGGAAATGAAGGTGAACTACAAAGGCTATAATTATACTTTTTCCCATCTGTGTGTGTTGAGAAATCAGGATAAGAAATGCGTGCTGGATGATATTATTTCAGTGCTAGAGGATCTGAGGCAGGCTGCCCTCTCCAATAAGACAACAGCCAGGGTGCAAGTGAGCTATCCCAACACTAAATTAAAGGTATGCTCTTACTGCATGCTTTTGCCAATTAAAGAGGCAGCACTTCATTTCTTGTCCTAAACAGCAAAGAGAAATATAATCATATCTCTCTCTATCTATCTAAATGTGTGTGATCTGGGCTTTCCTCGGGAAGCAGCTGAAACCGGTGCCTTGCTATTGTTCTGTACGAGGAGGGAGGGTGGGGGGACCGTACGCTAACGCACCGGGCGAAGCAGGGAGTGGAGAACAGCCTCGGGACCGGGAGACCTTGCAATGCCTTGAAAGGTTAATACATCGGGGAAAAGGGACAGGAGGTCGGTGGGGAGCTGAGAGCTGGGGTTTCACTATCACCTTGTCCAGCCCCACTGCTGTGGTGGGATAATTCATCTTTAAAATGGGCAGAAAAGGCTTTCCTCAAATGCACGCTGAGCTCCTGTATCTCCCTGCCTCTGCGAGTGCCGTAGGAGCAGCAGGAGGCTTGGACCAGAAGCGATTTCAGGTGTCCTGCCTTCTTTTTCTTTACCTGCATGCAAAGAAGGGGAAGGGAGGTGGAATTTTTTCTCTCGGTGTGAAAATAATTAACTCTGCTGCTGATGGATGGGCTGGAGTTTTGGGACGGATCCCATCAGCTAGAGGCTTCCAGCAAAGGCGAAACAAGGTAAAAGGTGAAAGAAGTTTCAGTCCTTCCAATTAAAAGAATAAACAATTCGGCACAAATGATCTCAGGAATATTTCCCTGGCACACAAGCACCCATCTGCTTTCCCTCTCATCTGGAGCAATCCAATCCACCAGGACTAACCTGCTATGAGCAAATACGGTGCAAAGTTTGCAGGTGGCTGCTGAAAGAAGTTTCTGTGAATTACAGTGTATCTGCATGCTCCCCCAGGCATTGCACCAGAGGCAGGATTTATTCAATAGAGTGTAACAAACTCCCTAGCACACTAGTTACTCATGGCTCAGGTCACAGGAAAGAGGATATGGTCCTTCCTGTAAATCAGAGAGGCTCCTTGGGGTTACCCATCTCCCTTTTTTCAAAGAGATCCTCAGGGAGGTAGTCCTCTTGCAAGTACTGGCCAGATCCTGAAGTTATCATTTGTTTCTTAGTGTTCATTTACTGGGAAAAAAAGTAAAGCCAGTCCCTGCCCCAAAAACTAAAGCAGAGAAATAGATTGATTTTATTGGGTTTTCTTCAGTAAAAGGGCCAGGTGGGACAGTTGGGATTTGGTCCCGTTGCTCTAGATGTTACAGTAATTGCTTTGTGCAGAGTTGTGGCTGTTTGAGTGTGTGGAAATGAAAAGGTGTCCTTGCTGCTGCTGAAAAGTCCTGAGTGCAAGGAGTGCTCAGAAACACAAGTTATTCTGGTTTAAATATCCCTGAACAAATTTTATCTTTTAGTTTGCTGTGAATATAATCCTGCTATTGCAGTATTAAAGTGCTTTCTTTCCATTTTGCTTATTTTTAAAGTCAAGATTAAGCTAGTTCAGTGGAGAACACTGATAATCTGGACTAACATAATTATAAACCAGCTTTATACAGAAATAGTCATTCTACTTTCTCAATCCAAATTAATTTTCTTGTGTAGAGAAACCTTAACTGAGCTTGGCAAAACTAGGATGGGGTCACTTGCGATGTGGTTTTTTACTAGGAGAGTGCCTACAGCTCCTCCTTTTTTAAAGATAAAAGCAAAGGGAAAAATAACCTGGTCTGGAGTAGAGATTTATTGGAATAAATGATAGATAGATAATTCACATGGAGAAAGGTTTTCCCAAAGCATAGATGTCTGACTCTAAGCACTGCCAAATACCAGCCTGGCACCTCCAATCCCCCAAGTAGTTGTTGTGTATCATCTTCTGGATGAAGAAATAATGCCCTTAAGTGTCTAGGTTTAAAGCTGGGCAGAGCAGGCAGCTTTCTACCCACTTCTCAGTGAAGGGAGGTAAAGCCGCCAAAATCTGCAACTGCACTTTAGAGAAAAGCTAACGATTACAACCCATTTCTGTGGATAAGGAGAGTCCCTGGTGTTACTGAGAAAGAGAAACACACTTTGCCACAGTTTTTCTTTTTCTTCTGGTTCAGTAAGGACTCTGTGGTGGGACCACGGTCAGCCCTGAACCTGGACTGGCCTTCAGCTTTGGCATGTCCTCAGAGACTCCCCTCCTCTGGTGTCTTTGTCTCCAGCTGCTGGGAACAAATTACTTCTTTGCATAGATTAATTCACCAGGTGAGCCCCCTCTCTGTCATCTCTGTTGTCCCATCTACCAAGCTACAGGATTAGGAAGTTGTGGGCAAACATCTCTTGTTCTCCTTTAAGCCATGGCCAAAATATTGATTTAATCTAGGCTCCCAGGCTGACCTCCCCCTCTCTGCACCTCTGAGCAAAGACTGTAGAAACCCCGGCCTGTGTTGCTTGTTTTGGTGTGTCTAGATGTGTTTAACCAGAAATAACTCGGATGCTGCACCCACTAGGGTAGATCAGTCTCTGGACGTTCCGCAAAGGTAACAACCCTGTGGCTGTAGCTATGAGGTTTTTCATTTCTCTTTAGTTAAGTCGTGACACGAAGGAGCGGTTGTAGCTAGACCTCATGGGAATGCAAACAAGAGGGTCAAATCTGGCTGCCCTTATTCAGTGTGGACCAGTGTTCATTACACTCACTGGTCTGTGTCCTTGGGAGCTTTTTCAGCTAAACTTTCCTGCACCATAAGGACCCACCAGGATCTTCTAGGTTGCCTCACTTTCTCAAAGGACACGTTGCTTGGTTAATACTGGTAGATTTTGCTCTGTCTTGTTCTTTTAATAATGGCTTCAGATTGAATAAAATTCTTCTAAGAACAATACAGTGGTCTTACAAACAGAGAAGGTGTCCCAGATGTGTTTAGTCTGCAGCTGACATGGGCCAAGTGTCAACCTGTACTGGCTTGAGAACCACTATGACAATATTGAGTTGTTCCAACCGCTTTCCTGCTCCATCTGGGAGCTGCAAAAACATCTTGTAGCTTTTTCTTTCCCTCAAGTCTTGTGAGCAGCTCTTGCTTTGGCCCTCTTCTTGTCTCCTGCTGGAGCCCAAATTGGTTCAATTCTCTCAGGTGGGGCTGGCTGAAGGCTGGCTGTGGGTGAGCTCTTGCCAGGTCTTTCATGGGAACTTTGTGGGAGCCGTACGAGCAGGTTTCAGCAGACTGCTTTGGTTTTGAAACAGCTGTTATTGGGCTGCAAAATCTGATGAAACTGCTGGGCTTTTCCTAAGAAAATCTGGCTGTGAAGCGTAATGATTGTTTAATTGTTACTTGCTGTAGTGTTGGAAGATTTTATAGCCTTGAACACATCTATCTTCACTGCCCCTATGTAAGTTGGGAAGTCTTGGTCTCTCCACTTCCCAGAGGAGGAGCAGAGAGATAGCACTTACATCCAGAGCACAGACTGCAGTCTGGTTTCAAATGCCTGAGAGATGGGTTTAAAATCCACTCTGGCAACACAGGGGTCATTGTAGGCTAGTTTACTCTTCTGAAAGGCCAGGTGAACTGGGCTGTACAAAAATGCCTGCTCCTATTGCTTTGGGGACACTCTCTAGCCCGTTCAGTTATTGCTACACTACGCTGCAGTCTGCAGCCCAGCCAGAAGAGTGACTTGCCCAAGGTCATGCAAGATAGACCGTGGCGGAGCAGGAAAATAAAGCTGGATGTATGAAGTCTTGATGAAGACTTTTGAGATACATCCTGGAGCAAGATTGTTCATGCTTTCCCCAGCCCAGGACAAAAAAACCCAATGTTCCTGTGCTTGGGGACTGAATTGTGCCCTAACCACATAGACTGGGCAAGTCTACACTGAGCACTGACCCTCAGACATCAAACTGTTAAATTGCAGGTTTTAACAAATTCTGGCATAATTTTTGTCAATTAAGACTTCCAGGACAGTGCCTGGGCATGGCTTGGGAGTTAACATGGGAAAGGGTCCATTCCTGGTTCGTATATCTACTCCATTCTGGGGATAACAGTGTGTATCTGCTTGGATATGTTGTGCCCCTGCCCCAGGGCCAGAGTATGATCTGAGGCACATTTATTTATTGGTATAGACAGAATTATTGATTATATGGGGATTACTTCTTGTGCACTATCAGATGTGAGGAAGGAGATTGGTCTATGACCCTGATTTGCCAATAATCCCAGCAAATTTGCTGTCCTTATCAGGAAAAAAGAAAAAAAAATCACTACAAAGAATGAGAATGATTTCTGAACACAATCCTTACCTGGAGGAAAAAAAAAGCATGAAAGCATTTTTTCAGGTATTTCACCTTTACTGTTTCTTTTCATGTTTATTTGCTAGTTTGTCTGAGAAAACTTAAAAATTTAGAACTGATCTCTCTGAGATCAGAACGAATATAACAGCTGCTGGTTAAAAGGAGCCTTTGTAAGCAGATTTTTTTTTAATACTGCCTTCAATTAATTATCAGTCATTTATGAACACTAGGCTAAACAGCAGCAAATAAAACAGACATCTGTATTACTACATTCGTGATAAGCACATCAGCTGGATATTGAATCCTTTGTTGCTTAAGTAGAAAAGTTACTTGCATTCACTTAGCATCCTGAAATCTGTAATTGCAGATTTGCTACTGGCCAGATTCTCAATTTTTCTCACACTGATTGCTGTATTTCTAAATAAGCCTTGCTCCGCTTGCATTCGTGGAGTCTTTCCCACTGCTCTAAAGTTAATTCCTCCTTACGTGACCCTGAGGCACTGACCACCTCCATGGGACAGAGAGGATATAAAACCAGAGCCCACCTACATCAGAGTATGCATCTGCGTATCAATAATATCCACAAACTGTTTATTCCTTCAGTAAAGTTGGTTCAAGTATAAGATTACTCTGACTCCACGGACCAGATGCTTCCTTGGAGGCAATGTGGCTCTGTACCGATTTACAATATCACCTGTCCCGATCCAAGCCTGTGGCTCAGGATCCTGTGAAGTGCTCTATGGCTGGAAAAAGTTGCTAAGTCAAAGCAAAATAATAAAACATGACCAGAAGAGGAAGGCTGGAGGCTGCAGATAGTTTTCATCTCAGCCTCTTGGATCAAGACAGGATTGGGCAGGCTGAGCTCGGAGTAGCTGCTTAGTAGCATGAAAGCAAGCTGGTAATGTTTGAAGGCAAGTAGCCTCTTCTGGCTCACAGGTTGGGAAAACTTCTTTGGGAAAAAAAAAATAATAAAAAAGACTGTCTTGTTCTTCTAACTGTGTTTTTGTACTGTTGGGCAGGACTAGGAAGGGCTCCTCACCCAACTCACCTGGAGGGGCTGGCAGAGCTGGTGTCTGCCGTGGGTTAGCTGTGCCTTTACTGGGAAATGTCCCTGCAGCTATCAGCTCTTGAGGGCATGGTCAGACAGCCTGCCTGCCCCACATGGGCAAGAAACGAAGTGTTTCCTTGCATTTTTAGGAAAATTCTCCACTCTTTCCTCTGCTTAGTACATTAGGAACAGTCTCTTTCTTAGCTCTGCTAGACCAGGTGTTAAGACAACCCCCTTGCCTAAAAGGAAGGCCAGACTATGAGCCCCGACTGCACCAGGGACATGAAACCAGGTTAACCTGTACCAGGACAAGCTGTCCCAACATAAACAAACAGCAGAAAGACAGCAGAAACCTATGAAAGCAAGGATGGGGTTTAGGGTGCTCTTTTTGCATTGTTGTTCTTCAGTTATGAACTTAACTTTCTTTATCAGTCTCTGGGCTAAATTCCACCTTCACCCCACCAGGGCTGTAGACAACAGGTTCACTGGGTGTGGGGCTCATTCCTTCCCATCAAGCAGCTGAGAGCAGTGGCCGTGTCAAAGACTGCAAAGAAAATATTCTCCATTGACCTCTCAGATGACCTTGGTCAGCTGCTTCTTGCCTTTCCCTCCCAGCTATTCCACTCTTCAGTTTTGTCAGCACTTGCTGGGAGACGTGGCCTTTTATGCAGTGCCAGGCCTTCTGGAGACCTTGCCATGATGTGAATAATAATAAAGAAGCAATTGGAAGATTGTTTGGGCAGAGAGAAAAGGAAGATGCAATTGCAAGCCCCTTCAGTTAGTACCTACCACTCATCACTGTGGATCTGGGATGGATGTCAACCACTTGCCAAAGGTAGAAAGTCCAGTAGCACTTTGCCATTTTCCTACAATAGCTACTCCTCTGTGGACAAAAAAAAACCAAAATTCCTTTACTAAATATTCGGTTAACTCTTGGCAGTGTTTCTACGCTGACATAACATCTTCTAATCTCAGCCATCCCTAAGCCTTTCCAAAATGTCTTTCAAGCCCCGTAGTGTACTGGCTGTGTGAGCTGTTGGAGGGCTCTGAACTTCTCCCTCTGAATTTACAATGGATGGGTATTCTAGCTATCTGTAAAGAATTAAAACAAATTCAGATACTGCCATGCTAGCAAGGCATGAGAATACAATTGATGAGCCTTGGTAAAGAAGATGTGTCATCTTCCCAGCCAGAGAAAGATGCTTTAGCAGAGAGGAGAGGAGATCCTTAAACCAACATTAACTGATTAAATATATGTTTTGTGGCAGAAGAGGGAGGAACTTTGTAAGGAGAAAATTAGATTAATAAATATGTTGGAAAAAGTTCTTAAATTATTTAATGTCCTTTATGTATATGTGTGTATGCATATTACATACATCCCTTTCTTAGTTGGTAAACAATGATGTAAGTAAGGTTGTGCTAGACATTTTGAAAATAGTAAACTAAGAACAAAACCTGTATTAAACCTTTTCAGCCATTAAGAGATGAAAGAGCCCTATGCAGAGCTCTGCACAGTTATTATTACAGAAGTCATGTCGAAAAAACCTGCTGACTGGTTTTCCGAGAGGAGTGAATTGAGTTATTAAAATAATGATCTTGCATTTCTGCAGGAAGCTTTTAATTTATGCAGACCCCGCATCCATTGCACACTCCTAGTGCAAAGAGTGAGACATGCTGTGCATGGCTGGGACTTGAGCTGAAAAGCAGCTTTAACTACAGATGAAACAAAGTTTTCAACAACGTAGGAAAGCAGGTGCTGCGTGTGATGGAAAGGGAGGGGAAGACAACAGGAGGCAGAAAGGGCAAGCTATAAAGTCTTTTATACCTGTGTTGCTCACTATATTAGTCCTGTTCTCTGTTTCCCTACCTACCAAGGCGCAAGATGCTCATGTGGAGAATAGATAGTAAAGGAAGTTCCTCGTAGCGGGGCTGTGAAGGATCCTACAAAGGGAGAGAGCAGTGACAGAGCTCCTGAGCATTGCAGAGACGATCACATGCAGTGGCACATGCCATTGCCCTAGCCCTGGATTCACTGGGTGTGAATTAGCTTCACTTTTACACTGGTTAGGCCATTTGGGAGCAGGAGCTTTGGGTGAAGTGCTTGGAGATCTTTGATGACACTAGTAAGTGTGACTAGGAAGTGGTGGCAGCGGGAGGGTTTCCAGCTAAAAAGAATTACTGTGGAACTGGCTCAAGGGCAGACCGGGAATAATTTGTTGGGGGGCAACTCTGGTACGGCAAAGAGATTTTTCTGCAGCTTTTTTTTCCCCTTAACCCCGCTCACGCACTGGTGAGTAATTCCTGCACAGTGCCAGTTCTGCATGACCAGCAGCGGCTCTGCGAGATGTCGGACAGCCCTCCCACAGCCGAGAGTGAGCCGGATCTGCCTTTCTCCCTGGTTCTGCATTCTGGCACCAAACCTGCCCTCCCCCAGTCCACTCTTGCTAGCAAACTGGTGCCACAGCCAGGGACCCGCTGGGGGGATCGCAGGTTGTGAGACCGGCACGTCGCTACCTGGCTAATATTGCAGAAAGGTTTTGGTCTGATAATGATCTATAACTAAGATGGAAAAAGTCAGTCGGCACCATAGGTGTATAATGTTTCCTCAATACCTACAACGGTAAAAGTTTCGGCATCTCCCAGAATAATTCTTCTTAAAAATTCCAGTTGCACAAGTCCCAGATTCTGTTTGTCGGCTCTGAGGGCATATGAGAAGGCAAAGGGCAGCCTTGCCTACCTGTCCCACGCCTTTGAAGGCAATGCCACACTGCAGAGACTTTAAGTG
Organism: Mycteria americana; assembly: GCF_035582795.1. Lineage (NCBI taxonomy): Eukaryota > Metazoa > Chordata > Aves > Ciconiiformes > Ciconiidae > Mycteria > Mycteria americana. Next base: position 7,569,639 of record NC_134367.1, on the reverse strand, counting down.
TAATGCAGCCCACTTACCTAGGGTACACAATCTGAGACTAAAGATCAAGATCCTAATGGGCCATTCAGCCACAATTAATTTCCTTGTGCAGTTGGTGGCAGACTCGGGAGGTGTCACTGAATATCTGCACAGGGAAGCCCAAACACCTAAATTGCATCCTCTTGCAAATTACATAGGGAACATAAGCATCACCTATAGGACCGGTTCAGTAGACGCCTAAAACTTGTGCCCAAGTTATGTACTGAAGCAAGACAGAAAAGTTGCCCTTGTGTAAGACAAGGTCTTGCTTTTCTTACACCTTGCATAATTGTTTCCGCCAGCGTTACACAAGTGCTGTCAGTCCGATGGGGAGGTGTTATTCTTACCACATACATGGTGTATTTTTGCACGTGTGTCAACAGCTTCGTAAATGGTGCTATGATTCAGAAGTGGCCGTGGAGTGTTTTGCTGCTTCTGTGCTAAATCACTCCTTTACGTGTGCTAAAACATGCATGTAGGGCAGGCCCATACAATTTCAGCTGAATGTTTTTCTATCAGAAGTTACAGTACTCTTGAAATCAGAAGTGTCTGTGAAACAATGTCTACCTTGCCCTTAATTTTGTCTTGGAGGAAGAAATGAGAAGGGCAGGTTCCCATAGTTTCATTTTGATGTGTCCCCAACAAAATGCTTCTATTTTTTTATGTTGAAATGGTTCTTTCAAAGTATTCATTCAACATTCTTCCCAAAATATTTTGCTCTCACATTATACTGTAGATTAGAAAATAAAGGAGAAAAAAAAAGTTACTTTAAAAGGAAATGTTTTCCCATGTTCAAACTTAGGGGAAGGAGAGGTCACTCCTGTTTGAAAATCACAGAGAAACGAAGTCACCCCACCAGCTCTGCCTGGCAGGATCCCCGCTGGCTGAGGACACAGCCCAGTCTCCGTGGCCATGAATGTATCCCCCAACAGGGTGCTTTGGCTCTTTTAATGCCATTTTTCACTGGAGACCAAGGCACTGTATTGATGGGCCAAGTGATCCTCAATTCCAGTTTCCGGAGCAGGTTTAGTTTGTAAAACAATTTGCAGTTCGTTAAGAAGAAAGATGCAATGCAATCTCTTGTTTGACCAGGCCTGTGATATATAAATCACCCTTTTTCTAACCATTTTCCAGGATGGTTTCTTAGAGTAGATTTTGATTCATTAACTACATACATTAACAAATTCAATGCTGAGCAGATGCAACATGGAAATATTCATGTGCATTTTTGTCCTTAAAATCCACACTTCAGTTTGCTCACGTTCTTGACTCCTGTCCTGCTGAGTGAGGTTTTATTCACAGACAAGTATAAAACATCCTCCAATAGAGATTGCACCACATAGACTTTTGGATCCGGATGACAAACCCACTTCTCTTCAGGAGTGGCTGGAAGGTGTGGTAATAAATGCTCTATCAGTGGTGTTTCTTTGTTAACTAACATTAATTTTCCTGTCCATAACTGATTTTCTATCTGCATGTAAAAAACGCCAGTCACCCAGCTGATGCACAACAGATTTATCATTGTAAATTGCATAGAAAGTTGGGACATCAGCAAAGAAACATGAACATTTCTGAATATTTACAAATGTCTCTCCAGTCCTTTCTTTCCCCAGGCTTCAAGATTAGCACCAGTATTAGGCTGTAGGTATATGCCCAAAAATAAATTTCACAAGCTTGACAAGCTTAAGAGCTCCCCTTCTCTCATAAAGTATTTCATGATGTTTCACTTTTAATAAGAATTTAGTTTTAAAGAAAAGTTGGGAGTTTTTTATTTCCTGAAAGAATAAAGCTTGTATCCTTACAATTTTTACCATCTTCTTGCCTCTAGTACAAGATTTTGGAGGTGGGAGAAAGAGGAGGACATCCTTGAAGGGAAAAAATGTGTTACATAAATGTCAAATACTGTAATTGCATATGTTCAGTGGTCTTTTCATCAGAATATTCACCTCAAAAGGAAAGTTAAAGCAGGTCATTTGTCACTACTTAACAGATCTGAACAATGCTCCTTTAGGAATGATTCTGATACTTTTTTTGTGGAAAACCTAATTACTCTTTGAAGTAGCAAAAATGACAAGGAAAAATAAAGGCAGAATAGGACATTTTTTCACTTCCTTTAGAGCAGCTAAATAAAAGGTAACCAGGATAGAGAAGAGCCCAGAATGAAACTCAAAGAAACTCAAGTGCATCCTGAGATGATAGGACCAATTTGAACTGGGTCTTTCCTATAGCCTCTTCAATGAGGGTACAGTGGACAGAAAGGACAACATTTCAGATGCTGCTTTGCGAAGGAGCAGTTTGGGGGGTCGGATGGTGATTTTGGTGCAGGACCACATATTCAAGAATTCATATTCTGCTGCAACTCAGATCTTCCTCTCCCTTACATTGATTTTCCCATCATAAAGGAGTGCTGTGGTGCAGCTGGAGAAATTCAATCAAAGAGCTGTTGGAGTTTTATGAGCAATCTCATGCCTCTTCCGTGTAACATCAAGAGGTCAAAGACGTAAAAGGTTTATAAGGTCAGTCTAGCCCATTCCCTAGCCTGTGCAGGATTATGAGGAAATCCTAACAGAAAAATTAATTCAGATTGGCTTGGATGGGAAATCAGTCATGTGGGTTGGAAACTGGCTGAAAGATTGTAAACGAAGAATCATGATAAATGATAATGTAACAAGTTTATGGAAGGTATCTTGCAGGGTGTCTGGAGAATTTGTGTTAGGTCTGGTCTCATCTAACATCTCTATTAATTATCGGGAAGTGGAATTGAATTGCACAGGAATGAAATTCACAGATAATATTAAACAAGGAGGAGATGTCAGCAGCAGCTGAGTCAGAGAATTTACACAGACAGAACAGGAGCAGTTAGAAACCCGAACAGAAAATAAAACAATTTTTTGATGAATTTTGGTTGCATTCTGGTCCCCAAAGAGCAATCTAGGGTCCTCCTTTGAAAAAGATTCCTGTGAGCTGAGTTTTGCAAATGTCGAATTGAAGATGCAGTGCTTAAATGATAGGACTAAGGTCAAAGACAAAGTTGATGTTAAAGTTGGGATTTTGCAACCCCCATGGAAAGGGCACTTAGTTTTACTTCTGACTCTGACACTGCTTTGCAAATATGGACATTTCACTACTCAATGTTGTCTTTCATCCTTCACCTTCTCACAGATCAAGTTCTGCAGGACAAAGACAGCTCTGTACGTTAGAGTTTGAACGGTGCTTTGGAGGCTGTAGATGATGTGTTAAATAATCAGTGAAGCCTTGATAGGTTGTTGTTTCGCCTTGATATCTTTCTAGAATGAAATCAGTCTTCTTCTGGAGTTTTGTGCTGACTGTGTGGATTTTGGATGGGCCAACCTTGAAGTTGTTTTGCCATGTTGTCCATCATCTGATTGTTCCCCAGCACTTCAAATTTGAATAGCCTCATAGCCCTAATGTCACAAATTGGCTCCATTTTGTCCCTATTGAATTTTGTCATTCATTAATTATATTCCGGTTGTGCCAGGGAAAAATTCTTGTAGCAGACAGTCTTAATACTCAGTTGAGCAGGACAGTTAAAAAATATTCGGCTGGATCATTTCTACTATTTTTTGTCCAACTTGAGTGTGATGGCAGAGCAAGTCTCTAGGAACACGTTGGTGATGTTTGTGAAATGGACTGTGGAGTCAGGCCATTTCTTCTCCTCTTCTTGACAAATGTCCACAACATCAGGCCATTTGCTGAGCGGCTGGTACCTGGTCTGGTCTGCAGAGTCAGGCTGTGACCCTGCCCTGCCACTGAGGGTCCACGATGTAGCAGCCTGTGGATGCTCATACAGAGAGTCACGATGGGAACACCCATCCCAAAGATGGGATATATTTCTTCTCATTTGAGCCCTTTTATGTTTGGCATCTAATCTAAACTGGGCCCAGCGTGCAATCAGAGGAGAGAAGGGTGAGCCTCCAGAAGAAATGCATTTAACTTTTTCTAAGCAACTACATTAGGTGGGGATGACTTCACCCTTCAGAAACAACATGGACCAGAGAAAGAATGTTCAGATTATGCATTTACCTTTCAGCTGGTTAAAATTAGGTGGGCTAAATCCCACAATACTTTCATTCAAATCACAAAAAAAAAAAAAAAAAAAATCCATGAAATTTTCATAAACATGGGAATATGCTAAATTTTAAGATCTTTATAGCAAAAACTTATGCCAGATGAAGTGTTTCTGAATGACCTAGGGTATAATCTGCATTTGCACTGACATGAGAAAAAACTTCCCAGAATAATTTCATGGGGAAAATCAAGGCTTCTTCTGAAGCCCATTGCAGCTTTGTCTCACTCCAAATCTCTGACAGGGTTTTGAAAAACTCTTTTTGGAAATTATTATTAGACAGTTGCAAAAGAACTAAAATACATTAATCTGAATAAGGAATTAGCTTCCACTGAAGGAACCGGAATTAAATGCCATCCTCCTGCAAAACAAATTGCCAGATATTGGCAGTTTATTGCAGGAGACTGAGATTTTGCAGAGTACTCAGAAGACAAATGCTGAGTTTCTATCACCTGGAAGTGCTTTACCATCCGATTACTCTTTGGCTTCTTTTATCAGGGTTTTTTGCTAAATATTTATTTGTTTCAAATCCAAGGGTGGCTAGATACCACAAGGTCCCACCATCTGCAGCACTTTTGTTTTAAAATTAAAAGCCTGATCCTTCCTGTTCTGCCAGAACCAAAACCTTTCCAGATAGGTTATACTAATATAAATTGAAAAACCACTTTGCACTCCAGTGGACTTTGAAAAGCCTTTTTTAAAAACATGTATTACATTGAAGTAACTGTAAAATATCTATTTGGGGAAGAAAGTTTTGATGTCTTGCAGGGCAATGTCTCAGACAAGTTGAAAATGTGGTTGCTATTATTTACAATGAATATACTACATTTCTTCAGAAGTGCTTATACACAGTAACTAAATATTCATCTTACTTGGTATCTTGAACTCATTCTTAACAATAGCATTACATTAACATATAAGTCTAGGAACACATATAACCTAATGTTAAGCATTTAATGAAGGTACTTAAATTAGGGTTTGGGACATTATAGGCTTTAGGAGCACTAAACCCCCTAAGAATGAGATTCAGTCCATTTAATATCAAAATTGCCCTCTGGAGGTGCCCCGTTTTTCTCTTCTCCTTGATCAGGCAGCCTGGTAGTCCCGGTATTTCTAACCTGGCAGGTTTGGTTAGGCAGCCTGACTCAGGGCCTCAGAGTCTAAATTCTGACTTTTCATGTTTTGAGTCCTGTTCTGGCTGAAGAGGCACATCCAAATCAGAAACTCTGCTTGAAGTTAATAGCTACTGTGTACTCACACAAAAGGACAAATACTCAGCTGTGAAATACAGCCACCTTGAGGATGAAGCTATTCAGGTGTTGCATAGCTGACACCATCACCAGACTACGGGGTTTGAGCACAGGAATTAAAGAAAACCTGAGCCAGCTGGCAGCAAGGAGGGAATTAAATCTTTTTTTTTTTTTTTTTTTCCTTCCCATTGAGTTTGCATAAAACTGGATTAGTTCTCCAATCCAGTTCACCACGTGAACTGCTGCTCCCAAACTTGGTAGGGAGGAGGTGCAGGCTCGGGAAGGAGAGGGAAGGGACCCCTTTGGCTGCATCACCAGTTTGTACTGTGAAATACAGTGACTAAGGAAACTCCAGCATCAGGTGGGAAGATCTTTGGAGCATGGGCAGCTTCTCCAGCTGTGCATTTGCACAGGACCTTGCACAGTGAGGTCCTGGGCCATGCCAGAACCTCACTGGTGACCGGTGAATATGGTCTGAGCTGAGACCTCAGCATCTGCCGTACCTCGTGTGGGTCCTCCCAGGCATCAGCAGTGCAAAGGCTGCATCAAGATGAATTGCTCACAGCATGTGGAGCTCGATCAGTGGCAGTTTTTAGCAACTCCTGCAATCTCTAGATGAAGGTTTTGGGCTGAAGTAAAATTTTCAGGTTGTCGCATGCTGTTGTTTAACACTTGTTTATCATTGCAAATGTGCTCTGTGCTGTCTGAGACAGCGCAAGACACCCTCTCCCACAGAATATGGCTGAAAAAAATAAAGAAAAGCTGGCCCTCATAATGTCAGCAAACTTCCAGTGGGAGAGCTCTCCAGTGACGGGAGGCAATGAGAAGCTCAAAGTGGAGATGATGCCATGAACTTTGCTTTTTTGGCTGGAATAAGAATTAAAGAAAACATGTTAGAGAATCATCTGTGACAGCACCTTCATCTCTATGGGCTACTAAGAACATAAGATTTTATCATGAAGGGCACACTTTACAAGGTGATCTTGAGACAGATTTTTACAAATATAAAAACTACCTGCTGATGTGGGAGTGAAACATCTTTTTGAATGTACTGAGTTCAGAAGTACCTTGGGTGGGAGTCAGCTATCTCATATGCAGATCCACAACCCCAGCTTCAGTTATATTTTAATACATAAATACAGGCCTACTTAAATGCCTGATTCCCACTCCCCCTTTCTAGGTTCTGGTCTAATGCTATGAAAAAAAAAGAAAGGAAAACCATCTGAAATTAGATATTTTTTTTGGCTCTCTCCAGCTAACAATTGGCCAAACTCATTAAAAACCAGTGTGTGCTGGAGGAAACAGGGGGATGCTTCAGGGCAGAGAATTGCCAAATTTGAGATTAAAAAAAAAAAAAAAAAAGAGGGAAAACTGATTAATTGTGTCTTAAAAAGGAGGAATTTTCAGCTGGAAGTGTTAAGTGTCCTTAACTGTATCTGCTTTGTGCGGTGCCTTGTTATACCTTATTGGGCACCGCGAGAGTGGAAGCTCCTGATAGGACTTGAGTAAGAGCACAGCAGCACCTTGCATTCAAAGGCTGGGCTTAGTTAAGCCTGCAAACTGCTTAGCTGGAAGTTAACCTCAAAACCATGCTAGCCTCAAAATCTTGCCATATCACACTTGACTCTGATTCTCAGTTATTTCTTTTCTTCTTGCCTTTGATAAAACATTATCGCAGCATTTCAGTACTTTGGCTGCTGGTCCCCAGAGAAACCAAGAAGAACAGAGACAAGAGAAAATTAGAGATGTTTTCCAACATAAAACATGATTTAAAAAGAAAAAAGCACCCTTTTCTGTGTCATTATTGAAACTTCACATTGGAAGAGCTTAAATGATTCCTGTGGATCTGCTTTACTCCTCACTTTTTATTCTCTGCTGTTTATTTTTTAACATTTCCTTTAGATGGAGTAATAAAACCAGGCAAATCCAATTCCTTTTGCTTCCTGGATGGTTTTCTTCCTATTTCTTATGTGTACTAGACTTCAAGCGGTGTAGGGAAAACAAATAGAAGAGGTACACAGTGAGATGCACACAAAGCAAGAGGGCCTACAGACCTGTCAGTGAAAACGAGTGACCCCTTTTTAGGACCTCCTTTTAGGGACAATTATTGGATCCCTCCAGAACCCTTCAGCTTGGGCGTATGAAGCGCTTGGTGAAGTTTTGCAAACAGTTTTGTGCCTTTTTGCTTTTGTTGATATGGAAAGATGACAAGAAAAGAGGTTTTCTGCTGTATTTTTATTTTTTTTTTACTTTTGGAATTACGTTTTTGTTTAGCCTATAACTCCATGGACTTCAAGAAAGCTTTAACATTAGACCTTCACAGTAGACAGAAAGCATTCTGGTGGAATATTGTCCTATTTACTCCCGTTTGGAGAAAGCAATGACCCTCTTCAGATAACAAAACTCTCTTGGATTTCACTGGGGCACAAGATAGCTTTAATTCATTAATCTTACTTACTTTTTATGGCCAATTTCATTCAAATATCTGCATTTGGGAGAAGGATTTCTTTGTTAAAAAATGAACAGTTGCATTCTTTCTCCCCCTTCCCAGCAGCTCATTTCACTTTTTTTGTTTGTTAAAGAGCTGGAAAATCCACAATAACTATGAGACTCACAAAGGTGTCTTCCAGCTATGTTATGGAAGACGCTATCTTGGTGTGTCATGCTTTAGAAACGCACAGAGACTGAAAATTGGGCTAGATGGACTGCTGGCCTGCACTGAAAAAACATTTCTTGTCTTCTTATGCTCTTTGTAATTTTCTTCCTTTCCTTTGAACATTTTTAACATTGAGTTTGAGCTGTGGAAGAAATCATGGAGTATTCTTTAATATAAAGTATTCATACTATTGATTCCTAGAGTCTGCCAAATACGAAAGATGGTGAAGTGTTCTTCACACACATGCTTGCATACAGGAGTGTGAGTGTTTAACTGCATATATCCAAATATTGGTGTTTTGCACGTGTTCCTTGAGGCACTGCTGTCTCCTTAGTGATTCATTCCTACATTTCTCCTTGGCACAAACAAAATCCTTTGGGATGAACACTAACTATGCCAGGGACAAAAATTCAGCTTTTTTTATTTGGACCTGGGTTTTCTTCATGGCTTAGCACCTGGCAGAGGCCTAGATGTTGTCCCAGTTTGCATAGGTGGAGGACAACAACTGTACCATGCAATGTAGGAGCTTGGATTTCCCCTCCTAAAGCCATGGGGTACCTCCTTGCAAAAGTCTGTCATAAAGCGGGATTTGAATATATGCAAAATATGAATGCTGTCCCACTTGGTGATGTGAAGAAGCATGGAGGTCCTGGGGTAGAAAACAGTTTTTGAAGAAATTCCCACACCTCAGTGCAAAGCTCCTGGTTAGCTGAATCAACCCGCCATGCTCTGGAGCCAGCCTGCAAACAGTGCAGGTGGGGGAATGCAGCCAAAAACCTCCAGTAATCAGGGCATGGTCCTGTGCCTGGTGAGAGGAAGCCACTGACCCATAAACCAAGACCCTGCTTCTTTCCAGACCAGGGACAGAGCTGGAGTTATACATGCCACCCTCTCCCTCTTCTCCCACTGCTCGCCCTTTGCATGTTGACCTGTTACAGGCCACTGGGGAGACCCCCAGAGCTGGGGACGAGGTCTGAATCCTCCTGTGCTGTACGGGTCCCTGCACAGAGGTCTAGGGTAGCACCGTACGGCCGTGCAGAGCTTGCAGACCAGATGCCTGGGAGCAGACAGACGCCAGCAGGAAGAAATAACACGTGCTACCCAGCCTGAAGTGTGACATTTGGGGTGGAAATACTTGAAATTTCCTATTCTTCTGTTGGGGTGGGGGATCAGTTTAGGGTAGCTAAACCCAGCCCTGCATTATTGCCGCTCTGCTCGATGCCACCATGTGGTCTGGGTCCCTGTGGGGAGGTGGGAAGGAGGGAGGCTGGAGGGGGATGGGAAGGCAGCGAGAGCTGAAGCAGGGACTGCAGTGCAGGGCTGTGCTCGTCTGCTGCCACTGGCATGGTGGCACAGGGCAGGGGAGACACAGCTCTGCTGTTTGCAGGAGGATGTTTGCTCCCACCTGCCTTCTCCTGCCCTCTTCTGGGTGGTCAGGGTGCAATGAGAACTGCTGCTTCGTTACCCCTCACCCTGTGTTTTCTCCTTCCTGCCTCCTTCTTTTTCACACGTCCAGTCTTTTTAGGGCACCCCACTCCATAGTCCCACTTTTATTTTACAGTCACAACAAACTCCACTTCTTTTGCGTCATTGACCACTTTCTTGCTACATAAATCCCCCCACAAAGCACGCTTCCCACTTGCTTAGTTTGTCCACAGCCATCCCTCAGACAGGAACCCATGCATGGATGGGCAGGGGAAACTGCTGGTCTGCGGTGATTATTTTTACCATCATCCCTCATCCTGCGGGATTTAGAGGCTAGATGCAACCTCACTTTTTGCTCTCTGATACCGGGAAACCCCCCTGGCAGGGACAGGCAGTGAAAAGCAGAGGGCTGAGCCCAACGCAACTGCCTTGAGGGCTTTTGATCCTGGACAGGGCAGAGCACAAACTCAAAGGACAACATAAAGTGGGGAGGGAGCCGCGGCTCTGTGCCTGCTGGAAACAAGAGGACAGTGGTATTTCAAGACCTGACCTGGTAGATTTACACACCCAGGCTTACCTACGACTTGAGAAGTCCTGTTGACACGAATCTCCTGTGGAAGGTGAACTGATGTCACTGACAGCAAGTTTTGCTGAGCCACCCACTGCAGGGCTTCCTCCTCTGCCATCTCACCAGTCCCCAGGCTACTGGGCACCCAAAGCCATCTGCACCCTTCACGCTTGGATCCAACTCACAGGGCTGGGGTGCAACCACCAGTTCACCTGCCGCTGCCTGAACTGTCAGTGCCAAAGCTATTTCACTGCTGTGTGTGTGATCCTACTCCTGGTGGAGGGGAGAAGAAGAAAAAGGCAGATAGGCCAGCTGTGCCCCGAAGTTACCTCGCAGTGCTTGCGCTCCTCTTTGTGCTGTCTGTAACCCCCCATCTTCCAGCAATACCCTTCTCCACGTAGAGGAAGGGTGTAATCACAGCCAACATGGGTATTCCTCAGCAGCTTCAAGGACACCACTGTGCCCCTGGGTGCACGGGTGCAGTTTAGGACAACCAGGGACAAAGCTGTGTTGGGGGTGAACTGGGCAGTAAATCCACCCCTCTTTTCCCAGAAGAACTGGGATGGGATCTGAGGTGGACCGAATGGGAATCTGACCTTGAGAGTGAAGGAGCCAGTTGAGTGATGAAGAGCTTGCAGGTAGGACAAAGAACATAGGAAGCTTGAAAAGGATGTAAAAGTGAAATACAGTCTAGGAGGGAAGGTTTGGTGTGGAGTGAGCTGGTCTGGAAGGGAGAGAGCTTATCTTGTATCTTCATTCCTGAGGGATGTGCAGGGGAAGCAAAGGTGGAGGGACAGCCTCTTCTGCTTTCCCTCTGGCCTTCCCCTCTCTTGACAGCTGAAAACCTGATGGGGTGATACTGAAGGGGCAAAGTGGGGAGGATGACCCAGAAATACAGCGTGTCCAGCACCAGAAGCTCCTCCACAGAGAAGAGGTCTCCAGTAGCAATCACAGTCTGTTATTGCACCCTTATGAATTCCTCCATAATTTTATTTACTTGGAAGGAATAGATCTGTGTTAGGAACACTTCTCTTATTCTCTGTTATTAATCCTAGAATATATAAGTCTCTTGAAATACTTTTCTCCTGTTCTTGTTTGTTTCAAATTATCTGATCAAAAACTAGAAACCCAAAGCAGTAAAGGAAAGGAGCATGAGCCCAGACTCATCAGAAAGAGGTTCCAGAAGGTTCTGGTTGCCTTTTGGATGCTCTGGGTACACATGTCTGTCGTGGTTTAGCCCCAGCTGGCAACTAAGCCCCACCCAGCCGCTCGCTCACTCCCCCGGTGGGATGGGGGAGGGAATCGGAAGGGTAAAAGTGACAAAACTCGAGGGTTGAGATAAAGACAGTTTAATAGGGAAAGCAAAAGCCACGCATGCCAGCAAAGCAAAACAAGGAATTCATTCACTCCTTCCCATCGGCAGGCGGGTGTTCAGCCATCTCCAGGACAGCAGGGCTCCAGCACGCGTAACGGTGACTTGGGAAGACAAATGCCATCACTCCAAACATCCTCACTTCCTCCTTCTTCCCCAGCTTTATATGCTGAGCATGAGGCCATATGGTATGGAATAGCCCTTTGGTCAGTTGGGGTCAACTCTCCTGGCTGTGTCCCCTCCCAGCTTCTTCTGCACCCGGCAGAGCATGGGAAGCTGAAAAGTCCTTGACCAGTGCAGCAACAACTAAAACATCTCTGTATTATCAACACTGTCTTCAGCACAAATCCAAAACATAGCCCCATACCAGCCACTATAAAGAAAATTATCTCAGCGGAAACCAGGACAATGTCCTTCACTTAAAAATCACTCTGGTGATCCTTGATTTCCCTGGGAGGGGGCTCAAGGTCTGCATGTTTGTTAACGTGCAGGACATGTCTGTGAAGGGCCCAATATGAGCCAGGGATGACAAGACGGGTCAGCTAGTTTTGTGTTTGCATCTGCCACTGTGGGTGAGTTAATCTCTCCTAACTTTTTCGCCTGATAAAAGCTAGGACCAAGTCTTAAGTAATCTTGTGCCTCTGCTGTAAACAGAGACAGGCAACTGCAGAGGGCAAGTCTGGTTTTTACCTGTACCTTAGGATGGGGCAGGTCATCCTTTGGATGTGCCTGACTTCCTAGTAACTATAAACCAAATTTGCTTGACTAGCTGGTAAGCTAAACTTCGTCATTGCCGAATAGCTGGAAATAACTGAATTGCTCTTTATTGCAGCAGAGACCTAGAGGATTATTTCCTCGATAGCTTCTCATGGCCACTTTCATACATTTTATTTTTGCTGAGCGAACAGACCCCATGGCCATTGCTGTGTCCCTGCTCCCAGTCAGCTGAGGTGCAGTTTTACCTCGAATGCGTTGCCCTCAGGGCTCGCTTGCCCTGGACTCTCTCTCCATCGCTGAGCCGTACAGAATAGCTGCAGAGGGACAAGCCCAGCAAGCAGTCTGGTGGGTGTGCAAGAGCACCTACACAGCTCTGAGGCAGGAAAACTGCTGCGCTGACATAAATCAGCATTACATGCGACCGTTTGAAAGGGATGCTTTAGGAATTGTTGGTAATTGGTGGCTGTGTAATAGGGATAGACTGGTATAAGGTCTCCATGGATAACTATACTAGGGACAGGGACAGAGAAATCCGTTCAGTTGGGGAGAAAAAAACTCCCTCCCAAGTTTTACAGTGAGCTAGAGGGAGGTAGGACCAACCAAATATGTTAAGCCTTAAATAATGTCTTGAAGAAAGGGGATTTTTATTCCATTTTACCTTGAAAACTTAAAACCTAGTTTTACCTTGAAAACTAAGTGAACAAAAGAAACTGACTTCATCCTAACCTCCGTGGATTTTAGTGTAATACTTGCTATGACCTATGTTTGGTAGAGTAGGAATGTCCTTATCACGGGGAGAAACAACTGCATTGATCTCATTAGGATGTTTATCACACAATATATTTCGACAGGCACTCCTGGTTGCCCTCTGTTGAACATTTTTAAGCTTTTAAGATAAAATGGAGTTTAACCAGGATTGCGTGCTTTATCCTAACATTTCTAGAATGTAGCTTGATAATTATCCATCACTCCAGTTGATAAGAGGCAGTAGCTAAAGAAAAATTAAAATAGACATAAATTTGCTGGCAAAGGTTCTGCAAATGTACTTGAATGAGAGTGATCTGGCAGTAGGGTACCAGGGCTCTTCTCCTCCTTGCCAGGGATCTGAAATGACTTTTAAACCTCTCACCAGCCTTAGCCTCCACTGAGCAGGGTGCTGGAAAGGCAGGAGCCATACCATCTCAAAAATACCTTAAACCTTCTGGTTTTCCCATGAGAAGGAAGTCAGTGGAGGCTGGTGCCATTCAAAGCGGGGAGGAGAAGGCGATCTGTCCAGGGCTGGTGTGGCAGCGGGCAGTGACCACACGGAACCCTGGGGATGGGAGTCAGGCCTGCAGCAGCTGCACTGAAACGATTAAGGAAACAAAAATGTCCCAGGTAATTTAGTAGAAAGGGAGTATTGCTAGTATCCCTCTGGGCTGCATGCAGAGGGGATCTATGCCTACATTAGCACCAGCAAGAGATATTTAGCTCAGTAGCAGCAGCTGGTTTTTTTAACCTGAGAGGTCCTGCACTCAGGTCTGGAGCAAGCCAAACATCCCCATGCCATTTACACATCTTTTTAGGATATTAAGGGTCCAAGCATCCTTACAGACAAGTTTCTAGTCTGAAATATGGTAGGGATTTATTCTGCATCCATCCATTCACCATTAGTGATTTTTACTGCTGAATGGATGAGGAGTTTGGATTTTCAACCACGTCCAAGACCAGGTCTGCATAAACACAGGTGGCAAAACCCATAATCCTGGGGGAAAAGGTGGATGATGGTGTTGATGTCTGGCATCTCTCGCTCCTCTGAGAGTCCTTAGTTCTCGTCCTCCTCCCTTTCAGAGTCTAAATCTACCAAATGGCTTTGGGACATCTAGAAAAAGAGGAGTACACAAAAACCAATTTAATAGTATCCGTCAAAGGAAAGATTTTTTTGCTTGGCCCCTGTTTAAGATCAAATAACATATGCCACAGCAAGTGAGCTATATTTCATGCCATTTTTAAAGATGCTTAGATCTGGAGAGAATTAGCTGCCATCAGAATGGACGATGGCCCTTTTTGTCCTTTGGGAGAACAGACATTGTGAAGTTTTCACTAGACATTAAAAAAAAAAAAAAGAAAGAGAAAGGCACATAGACAGAGCCTGAGAATCTGAAATTCAGGCTCCAGCCATGCTAGTGACCTTGCTTAATACAGTTATCATCTTGTGTTGTAGATCCTCTGGAGATACATGGGTGTAAAATGGTGTACAACCAATAAGTATTATCATTATTACTCTATTTTTTGAGTTTGCTTTTCTGTGTATAAGATCAGAGAGTAGTAACATATGTAGGTAAAATGTGTAAGGGATCTGTAGTCTGAAACATGAAACTATTGTTATGAAATTAAAAACAGCATCATGTAGGCATATACCAGGAAGGACATGCTAATTAACAGCAGAAAGTGCTTTTTTTCATTGAGGAACTAGGCAGAATGAAGGATCTTGTTCAAAACCTGCCTGGTCTTCAGGCCTCATTTATATAAGCCACTGCGGCCTCATTTTGTTTCCCAAACCTTAGGGCTTAGCCCAGGAGCTTAGCCATTTGCGTCTCTGTCTTTCACCAAGGTGGTCCTGGAAGACAACAAGAGTTCTTTGGGATGGTGAATAACGCCCCTGAAGTGCCCATGAGACACCAAGAGGTAGTTAGGTTATGGCTAACTACTTGCCTAAACACCAAGAGGTAGTTGCCTAGACAGCAAGAGGTAGTTACCTACCTAGGTGCCTACTTGCCTAGACACCAAGAGGTAGTTAGGTTGAGGCTAACTACTTGCCAAGCCTAGGGGCTTGGAGGCCTCTAGGAAATGCTGAAAGTCATGTTGGCAGCTGGGTCTTCATTCTTCCACACTTCAGTCTCCATCTGTAAAATGGGATGAAAGGCAATATTTTTTCCCATCTTTCTTCTGTCTTCCTTGCTGAGGAATTGTAACTGTTGATGTGACAGCCCTGCCTAGCACAACAGGACCTTTATCTCACTTGGAGCATTTGGCAAAGCCAGCATCTGAGCTGTATTAGAAAAGGGCCCCATTTTCCCAAATGCCGTGGTGGCAGGTTCATGTTTGCATGCTATAAAAGCAGCAAAGGCAAAACCGTTGCATAGATAGGAAGCAATCTGCCTTTGGAAGGAAGGGGATGGACAAAACGACCTCAAAGCAATTCAGCATCTGTGATTTCCTCGATTCCATCTGAAAAAGCGCTCTTTCTATTTTGCTGACATATGAGCTGGGTGCCCTATTGTACATCAGTGTAACAAATAGCCGTTATCTTCTGTTTCATGGGAGATACAGCAGAACATGATTTATTTGTGCCTGCTCTGTTGCCTCTTTCGAAATGTTGCCGACGTTCGGTGCACCTTTCGCAGAGGAAGGCAGATGGTCATCGCAAAGTTTCCCATAACCTTGCTGTGCGTGCTGCATAGTGAATCAATGAAATCTGAATTACAGTCCATTGTCTGAATTTGGAGCTGTGCTGCTGAAGTATCCTGCAGTGGCTGAAAATGTTTGAATGTCAACACTGCATACATACTCAGGAAATATGACATTTCTCCCTAAAATTTCAAAGCAGTGCCAAAGGGGATTTTTAACTGCGAAGTTGCATCTGATGTGAGCAGGGACTGCATTGCTCAAACCTTAATTACCAGCTTGGAAATGTACCTTTTGTGAGTATGTGAGTGTTAGGTGTGACCCCTCCTTAGAAAAAAGTAGAAATAATGACTCAAAACAGGATTCTAACATGAAATGACAAAGATGAGGATTTTTTGGAGTCCAAACAGCACCAGCTGCCCCTCTGTGCTAGCTGTCTCTGCTTATATGACATTTGCAATGAGGCTTCAGGTGATTTGAGAAGCTGGCATTAGACTGCAAATCACCTTTCATGTCAGCTCGTGCCAGGATGCCTCGCCAGAAGCCATTATTTCAATGGGAAATAACAACTGGGAATAGGGAAAAAATGAACTTCTGAAAAGCACTTTGTCACGTTCCCTGGGCTGTGGCAGGCAAATGCTGAAAACAGTGTGAGCTCCTGCCATGAAAGCAGGCATAGGCAGAAATTTGTCAGTGGGAGGATTACCTCCTTTACATACCAGAGACAAGGCCAGGTGAGTATATAAAACATTTTCAGCACTGTCTCTCAATTTCTGATATTTATTTGCTCTATGAGCAGACATCCCGGAAGACATTTATGTTTCGTAAAGCCTGGTACCTTGCTTCATTGATTTTTCCTTAGGATGGGAATCATTACAGCGAGCAGGTCTGGCAATTTCAGATAATGACCTGTGTGCAGCACAGGTGTTTCTAGAAATGGTTAATGTTGGATGTAATAGATGTTAAAAGTGTCTCCCCAAAATGCTTCTGGCCTTTTGCAGATGACTGCTTCCATGTGTGTGTGTAAGGCAGAGCATCTCCCAAATTCAGGCTGTCAGTCAGCTCATTCCCATAGCACATCTAGGCAAAGAATATTATCTCGTGTGAACTCACTGCTGCAAAATGTTTTATATATTAAGTGGCTTGATAATTTTACATTTTTATTAAATACAAGAGGAAATAAATCTGAAAATGTTTAATTCCATTTACACACAAAAAAGCAAAATGTTGGGGGTTTTTTGGCATGCAACAGACATTTAATCCCTGGGTTTAGAGTTTTTGATCCAAGAGATTACTTGTGCTAGGACATTTTTATCCAATCTACTGAGTCTTCTTCCTCAGTTTGCAACTGGGTTTGATCTAAATCCATGCAAGCTTCCCCTGTCTTGAAAGGGACACATCACAATTATTCTAGCGAACTAGAATAACCAGTGGCTAAAACGCAAGGACCTTTCTTACAAAAAAGAAAAAAAAATTAAATGGGACCAGATAACTCTACAAAAAAATAGTCTGGTCTTGTAAATAGATGGGGGCTTATCCTGAGTGCACCTGATGTGTCCTTTACTGGTTGTCATGGAGTTTTTATGTCCTAGCATATACTGAAATAAGTGAGACCAGAGTAAGGTTTATATTCTTGAAATATAAAAAAACAAATCCTGGCTAAATCGAGATGTCAGGTAGATTCTTATCTCTGTGCCACTGATAGAAACTTCATGAAAGTTTCATGAAGAAACATGAAACTTCAAATTAACAATTCAAAAAGTCTGATTTTAATTATATTGTTCTAGAGCCAGAGTAGCTATTAAACTGGTTCCATCTACATTTACATCTGTGTACTGAGCAACCAGGTCTCATTTTCTGTACATTGCCGACTTTGTAAAAGCATTTCCAAAGTGTCAGGAAATCACAAATCTTCCAGAAATTGATATTCATCTCAAACATTTCATACTTCAGTAATTGGAGATTTGTTGTTGTCTGTCACAGTTAAAATGTGGGCAATTGATCCTCTCCCGCAGGGTGAGGAGCTTGCATGCTACATTTCAGTCCCCAAACATCTGGGACCACAATGAGTATCTGGGCAGTCCCTGAACTGCAGCACGGAATTGCAAACGAGTCTATAATGAGTAAGGAACAGAGTTGAAGTGGCAGGGAACAGGGATGCGTCCCAAAGCCCTCTGAAGTGGATGGCACAACTGCTGTTGACTGCAGTGGCCTTTGAGTCGAGCTCTTGGCATGTCTGTGAAAGGAAGGTAGAGTCAAACGGTATCACTGTATCACATCTTACGCAGGATAACCACATGCTCATCTTTTTTACTTTCCCTCCCAGGATGGAAGGAGCAGTTTTATTGGCCACCAGCTCGGAGGGGTCATGGAAGTACCAAACAGCAAGGACCAGAGAGTCAAATCAGCTAGAGCCATCCAAATCACTTACTACCTCCAAACGTATGGCTCTGTCACCCAGGACCTCATTGGGGAGAAGTGGGAGAGTGAATTCTGTAAACTGATGCACAAGATGCAGCTGGATCACCAAGATCTGCAGCTCTACTCGCTAGCGTCCTTTAGCCTCTGGAAGGACTTCCACCAGACCAGTCTCTTGGCCAGGGGCAAGATTTTGGTGAGCCTGATGCTGATTCTCCTGACTGCTACCCTCTCGAGCTCCATGAAGGACTGCCTGCGTAGCAAACCTTTCCTGGGACTCTTGGGAGTACTCACTATCTGTATTTCCAGTGTCACTGCGGCAGGGATATTTTTCATTACTGATGGAAAATATAATTCTACTCTGTTGGGAATCCCTTTCTTCGCTATGGGTAATTATTTATCTTCATAATAATAGGATTAACGGAGCTTAATGACAGGATTGTAAATTACATCCTGGGTTATAAAGTGCAGATTTTACCTTGAGTGAAAGTCTAAGTCGTTTTCATCTTGTTAAATTGATCTGTGCCTTGCCAAAAAAAAAAAAAAAAAAAAAAAGGAAAAAGAAAAAGGGAAACAAAACAAAGCAGTAGCAACAATAAAGAGCAAATGACGTGGCTGGAATCTCGGCCAATATGAGAGAGGGGCAGTTTTATTGATCTCTGTTACAAAACGAAGGAGAAATTGTTATTGAAAACCAGTCAGCTCAGCACAGAAAATGGATATGTGTTGACCTGACCTTGATGGGAGGCCAGCCGAAAGAGTAAGTTAAAATAGGAGGGTGCCGAGGAAAGAAAGGTTTTAGCATCCTTCCTGAGGAGGGCTGCTTTTCCAGCTCTGTCTGAGGGGCAGAGGGGCACAGGTTTGAGTAAGAATAAGATTGATGGACTTTATCTCAGAGAGGAGATTACTGTTGTGGTATTTGCCAGCCTGTAAGCAAAGGGGCCTGTCAGTATCTGTAGCACATAATCCCTCTGTTTGTGAAGTCCCAGATCAGCTGCAGAGATTTCCTTTGTGTTGTGCTCGGGCAGGGGAAGGTGCAGATGATGAACAAACATAAAACCCATCTCTTTTAGAAGAAGAATTGTTTTCATTCCTTCTGTTCTCATTTCTGTTCCAAGCACTTTTAGTGCATCTGTGTGGTTAATGAGTTTGCTGGGAAGGTACGTTGGAAAGGGAGAGGGAAACGTGCCCAAAACGGCTTGCTGAGGCAGCGTTGTTCGGTGCAATCACATCCAAGTTTGTCAGAGTTTCGCCGTATCGTGAGTCTGAACCCCAGCAATGAATCTCTATGCAAAATCTCAGCAGTGGCAGCCCAGATCCCAAAACCTTCATGCTGGCTTTTTGATGGCAGGAAATCTTACCTGTGGACAGAACTCTGCATCTTTAGAGTTAATTTCTTAAATTCCATTCATGCTTGTAGTACTCAACCCAGTCATCTGCTACAGTGCGAGATAACTAAATATGCAAAGCCACAAGCTAGAATTAAGGTTTGGAGAAGGGTTGTATATTTTTCTTAGAAAAACTCAACCCCCTCCAAACTACATTTTCTTGCTCTTCCACTCAAGAAAAGTCTCGTAGATGTACACATCTCCCAACTCTCTGCCTCCTATTTTGCTGTCTCCTGCCCATGCATCCATGTTCCTAACCAAGGGGCCAAGCCATGGCCTTACCAGTCCTGCACCCAGCATCTCTGGAGCAGCTGGCCGAGGTGGGAAGGAGTGGGACAGAGTGGACGGTTGAGATTCCAGAAGGGAAAGGGAAGAGTATGGCAAAAGCCTCCAAGGAACTGCATGATTGGTTCAGCTTCATTAATGCTGATAAACAAAGCCATGCCAAAGCCTCTAATTCAATCATCTGCACTGTTAAATTGTGACAATGGCCCCTGTCATGGTCTGACCTGTGCCAACACTTCAGCTGCTGTGCACAGCTCTGCAGTGTAAGAGGGTTTGCTGGAAAGAAAGTGCTGAGAGGGGGAAGAGGCCACCAGGAGGAGCAGAGAACATGCCATGTTGTGACAGGGATGGATCCCAACCTGAGCGAGGGGTGTGGGCTTAGGAAAAAGACATCTGCGTGACGGATGGAGAAAAGGATGACAGTGGGGAAGGGGGGGAGCTCATGCTTGTTGTCAGATTATGGCAACCCTTTTGTTGAGAGTCAGGAGGTGCGTATCAAAGAGTGAGGCCAAATGGCACTGCCTTGCTTGTGCAGCATGTTGAAGTAAAGGCAAGAAAACACTGAAGTGATGAAAAACACCTTCCCTCAATTGTTTATTCTTCTGCTCGTGTCCCTTTTTAGACAGCTGTAGAGAAGGGTGACCTGTCTGCTTGACAGGTCCCAAAGTTGTTACTCCCAAGGAGCCCCAAACAATGCCTGTAGGTGAAGCTCATCTTTGGGCTGACCTCAAAAGCATCAGCACCCATACCGGCCAGGAGCATCAACTGAAATGGCAGTAGCATTGCACTCAATTTATACACACCCTGCAGCCCCAGGATGAGGCAAGGGTGGGAGTTTCTGAAAGCAGAGTGGCCCGGTTTCCCATCTAGGATGGTGGTAATCCAGGAGTTTGTTTGCTGTCTGAGGAAAAGTAATGTTTATAACTTTCTGTTGGTTTTCACTGTCATTCTTGTCACAGCCACTGCCAAGAGCAAAGAAAAGAAAAAAAGCTCCCTTCAAGTGAGATATTTGCAAGGATTGCTTCTATAACGTTATATTGAATGAACTTCAGGGTGAAAAAGAAAACATCTAAGTAATCCTTCTACAGAAATTTCATTCAGGAATCTCAGACTGAATTGGAAATATTGTTAGAGAACAGCTTGCAATGCCTGGGAACTGCTGCTGGTAAATATTGGGCCACAGTTTTATAGTTTGGTGAACTAAAAAACAGGAAAAATGTCTTACCAAAGTCATACCAGGCACGTTGGCATGTTGGCACATTGGCACATTGGCACGTTGCATCCTGCAACATGCCATGTGCCTTTAGTCCCTTAGATGACAGTGCCAGCTAATGACACCTTGCTCTGTCCATGACATGCCCAGGGCCTCACAGACTTGGGCTCCTCAAAGGGCAGGGTTTTCTCTTGAACCTGGTTTACCGTGAAGTGTCCTGACACCTTAGAGGATCCACTGAAGACCCCAAGGCTGTTAATTCTGTGGGGCAATATGTAACTGTGGCCCCTGTTGTACCAGTGTCCCTTGCTGCTAGCACAGTAGAAAGCAAAAATTACGTCAAATAATAATTGAGTGAATATAGCTGAAAAAGTGTGCAAAGTGGGGTTTCCCAGAATTATGAATGCCAGATTTGCAAGTCAGCCTTTCAAAGTCAAGTTACTTGGATTAAAAAAATGAAAGCAAAAAAACAGGCAATAATAGCCACAAAGTGCCTGCAAGTGCAATGCTACACAGAATACACAGGCAACCTTAATTCTGGCAGCTCCTAACTTTGGAATGTTTCAACCTGACATTTGCAAAATGTCCATTTAAAGTATGTTTGTTTGGTCAAAAATATGCAGTTTCTTCTGACGTTCACTTTCCAAAGGATTAATTTGAATGTAAATTCTGTGATGTTCTTCTGCATTTGTCCTTTTTCCTGCAGAGATGGCAGGATGCTGCCATCTGAATGACAGGAATAACCCTGGACTTGTACAAATGTTTAAGTCCATAATTCCTATTCCAATGCGGAGTTTCTGTGGGTTTCAGTAGGTGATAGAAGCCTATATAAAAGTGAAATGTTTAACGTTTTTCTACATTTGGACTGAATGACCTACACATTAATTATTTACTGTAGTCCTGCTGTGAGGGAATGGTCTGCTGGGATAAAGCATATCTCTGATATACTGGGGGAAGAGTGTTAGCTCCGATTGGCTTTTCTCTTTATCCTTGAAGGTGAGAAACTTCAGTCTTAAGTTAGGCATGAGGGCAGCGGTGGAAAATCCTGCTTACTCTCACTCCCTCTTCCCAATACCACGGTCTTCTCAGACAGCTGCCTCAGCAAGATCAGCTTCCCCGGTACAGTGTCTACCACTGTGTTTTTGGAGTCAGCAAGGAGGAATTCTTCAGAAAGGTCCTGTGCAAATAACACTCTGGCTGCCAGGATCTCCTGCAAACAGGAGCAAGAGGTGTTCATTTTTAGCTGTTCATACCCCAGACAAATGGTTAAATGTAGTGAGTTAGAGAAAAGGTGCTTCTTTAGTTTCAGGGCTTCCTCCTTTAGGAACTGAACTGGACCTAGGTGTTTTGTTTGTCTCTCTTTTTTTTTTTTAAATTGGGTTTTAGTAACCACCATGTGAAATCAGAATAAGGGACAATTCTACCTGGCGTTTATCTTCTGGGACAAATACAAACTGCAGTTCCTTCTGCGAGTTTGACACCAGCAGAGCTATCACCATTGGATGTGTTTCAGATAGGAGATAGAGGGCCACATCATTGAGTTTCCGATTTGTTCTAGATGTCAGAAATGAACCTGGTTAGATGTTCACATCTGCCTTTTGTGCTTGGATTCATGACGCAATTTCAACGGGATGTTATGTACGTGACATAATTATGGTTTCCCATGCCTAATCATCACTAATTAATATAACCAGAAGGTTAACTACATAATTGAGATATTATTGCTCCCATGATTTGCTTTTTAATGCACAGGAACCAGACTGATATCATCAGAGAGATAATGATTTAACTCAGCTGAGGATCTGACTGTATATTTCTAAATGCAGGTATATTCATTATGTTATTTTACACTGTAATTATTTTTGGCCAGTCCATGAAGCACCTTGTTATATAGATTAGTGGAAATCTTAGGTTAAAAATGTAACTACAGTGTAATTAGAGTGTAATTATGCTTTTTGTATTATAAAGTGTATGTGTTTCTTAGAAGGCTGGATTCACAGTGGACATAAGAAATATTTCCTGCCCTTTCTAAGTCCAGAACATGAAGACCATTAGATCTTCAGGGGAACGGCTATTTCTCATTGAGTCTTTAGAGAACACTAAGCTCAGTGGATGCCCTACAACACATTGCACTATTTTTACTACTACTAACAATAACAATACTGTTAGTAGCGGTGTAGTAAAGAGATACAAAAACTTTAGGAAGCAATAGGCTACCTGTTCCAGCAGTAACCCCATGCCTGATGTAAGAGCACATATGGATGGCAGAGATTGTACTTACAGTGCAGACTTTTCTGGTAAAATTCCCAGTTATTTCTTCCCCTGAATTATTCAAATGGAAGGAGGAAGCAAGGCAAAAGCAGACGAGACTCCAGGCAGTTATTAGCATTTCAGACAGAAGTCATCTAACTTCTTTTGGATGGCAGTTGTTAAAATAATGGCTGGTGATCACCTTTAAGCAAATCTGAGATGTCACAGTATTACCATTGATGGTAGAGTTGTTGGAGATTACAGAAAAAAGTCCTAGTGCAGATGAGGAAACTATTTTTTTTAAATCTCAGAAGACAAATGTGAGTGCTAAAGTGCATGCTATTGCTAGTTTACCTGTACATGAAGTATCACAGTATTTCTAACCTTTGCTTCAAGCAATGGAGTTTCTGATTACAGCTGCAACTTAGAAATATTTCAAGAGTGACTCCTGACTTTGGTTTTGTCCTTTTCTTGCAGCAGTAAAGCAAATCCCATATGAATCTCATGTTATATGATCATCTCCTCTCTGTATGAGGAGCAAGAGAATGACCCTGTAGAGCAAAGAGACCTATTGACATAAACCCCCACCACTCCATGCCTTAGAAGTACAGTGAATCTGTCATTTCAGATGTTACAGCAGTTCATGTCCCCACCCACTCAGCAGATCATTAAGCACTTGGAAATACCTTGTCCTTAATTAGAAAATGTCCGTTCTTGACTTTCACAGTAAGAAATGGGAATAACAAAAAAACCATGGGGCAGCAGGAGAAAAAAATTGAAAGACATAAAAATGTTTAAAATTACCTATTTGGATGGGCAGACAACATAGATAATTCATATGAATGGGTTTAGACATTCCCCATATTTTTAAGGTTGATTTCCCCATAACCTGGTATCTCCCTAAGAAGTCTATTCCCAGTTGCGGAGGGTTGGTTTTTTCATTTCTATAGGAAAGGATAACCTCCCCAGAACACTCTTTCCTGGATTTTGAGTAGAAGATGAAAGCCTGTCTAGGCTAGTCTGTTACACTTGCACCATGCAGTCTGGCCCTGCAGCTATGTCCTGGAGCTGTCACGGTTAGGGAGAGGCAACAGGACTGGGGCTGTCCTTCTCAAACACAGGCGAGATGAGGACACCTCCCTTGAGCCTTCTCACACACAACAGAAAGGGATGCAAGAAGCAGCACAGCCAACCTCAGTCCTAACAACAGGGTTTGTAGCACCTAATTTCAGGTGTCCCAAATGTTCCTCCCTTAACTGAAGTGACACAATCTCAATTTCCTTTGCAGTCAATAGAGAGAAATAGGCAACTCCAAAGTAATTTGTACCATCACTTAGTACATATTTGGAATGAGTAGCGTTAAAATCTGGAAGGCCTATCTGTCTCTGAAAAAGCTAGGGTGACTGCTTAGACTTTAACACCTAAGGTTATATGCATAAGCTCTAATATATATGCACATGTATGCATATACAGCATATATGCATAAACTGACTTGAATCCCTTACAGATTGAATTCTAGCTCTTCTTTTCCTGTAGAGACTTACCGGAAGGTCTCTTAGCAACTCAAGTGTCATCGTGCCTTAAGGCAGTTGCTCCATCCCAGGAGGTGGGTCTGCAGGTCTGCTGGTCAGTGATTCTGAGGCTCCGCTCAGGTTGAAGCACTCATCCTTGGACCATTGCCCAAACACAGACCATCACTACCAGATCCTCCATAACGACAGAGCAAATACAAAAGACATTGGCTGGGTTTGTTGCTTGAGAAAAGCCAGCTAAACTCTTCCTCCTTCTGACTCTAGTGGGAACTCAATTAATCCATTTGTCCAAAATGATGTCTCCAAATACAGTTGTCTTTTTTTGTTGTTATTATTATTAAAACAGCTTCCTCAGCTGTCCATGTGCAGCTAACAGACTGGTAGCTGTCATTTGAGCTGCTTCTAAGATGCTGCAAGCATTTCTACAATCCTTTGAAAAAAGTGGTTTCATAAGAGAAGAGAGCATGTTTTGAGCTAAAAAGTCGAAGGCTAAAAAGAGTAGTTTTCTTCTACACTTAAAAATGTATGTTTAGTACTCTTAATCAATACACAAATTCTCTTCAGATAGTAAAGGATGTTTCCTTTTCAGATACCTCATGCATTTGTCTGAACAACTCTCGCTTTCATTTTTCTACCCTTTCATGGCAATGCTCATTCCTATGCCTGGGTTGTTTAAGATTCTTTATTGGATGCACCTTTTCTGCATGTTGATCTAATTTAGCAGGAGTTTCGTTCCTTGTACTTAGTATGTATCGATGCACATCACATTTCCATTTGGCTCATTTGGGCTGGAAAGGAGTTGCATCATGGCAGAAGTGATTTAGCTCCACGTATATCATCCCTAATAGGGCAATGTCAAATCCAGCCTTGAATAGCACCATTGCTAGCAATTCCATAACCTGCCTCGACAGCTTGTTCCAGTGCTTAAACAGCCATACATTTATAAAGGTATTTCTTAATATTTTCACTGCTGCAGCTTATGCCTATAACTTCAGAGTCTGTCTGGCCTGACTGTGGAGTGTAATTTTTCACAGTATCTATGTATTTGCAAATACTTTTAGGAGATTTTATATGTAGGGCTGTGCATGCTTCAGGTGGATATAATTTCCTACCAGATCTTTTCTTCCACAGATATTTTACTGTAGTTCACGCTTTCCTGTGAACTCCATCCATACGGGAAGATTGATGGTGGCTTCTGGTCTCTGCTGGAGCACTGTGGATCTGCAGGAAAGAGCAGATGTGGGATAGGCTGAGGATGTGTCCTGTGCTCTTTGGTGTGTGGAGGGAAAATGCAATCTTGCCTTGTCCTTACTTTTCTGCATAGAACATAGAGTGAATGGTCCTATGCTCTCAAGCA
Organism: Mycteria americana; assembly: GCF_035582795.1. Classification (NCBI taxonomy): domain Eukaryota; kingdom Metazoa; phylum Chordata; class Aves; order Ciconiiformes; family Ciconiidae; genus Mycteria; species Mycteria americana. The sequence continues at coordinate 7,543,716 of NC_134367.1, read as the reverse complement.
CACTGTCTGCTCACCTGAGGTACCTTGTTCCTCTGTAGGGAAATCCAAAGTGGTGGCTCTGTTTTTTAAGCAAAAATGAAAGGCAGCAAATGCGTTTACTTTCTCCTGGAATACATTTTCCATGCAAATAGCCCCTGGAACTCACTGTTGTGAGATACGGTTGTGGCTCAAAATTCAGCCTGATTCAGAAAGAGCTGGATTTTTACACAGCTAGCTAAAACATGTTCATTATTTTGAATACTATTGCAACACTAAATCATAACAGTAAGGAAGAAATATAAAAATTGATGGCCATGTTCAAAAGCCCAGTTCAAAAATGGGCACAAAGAAATTTCACTTGTGAAGAAATTTACCCATAGCTGCCCTCTTTCAGTCTGATAATTTTCCCTTTAAGAGTTAGGAACAGGATACAGAACTCAATAGACCATTTGCCAAATGTTCTAAATCAATATTTATTTGCTACATTCGTCTGCAATGCCAAAACCTTGCATAGAATTAAAAGGTTAAAGAGTCTGTTGCAAATGCAAAACCAGCTAAAAAGACCTTACTCGATATTCTATCATTTATATGTCCTCCTTTGTGCAACCACTAGCCACTTGAGGTTTTAACAGTTCAGTTTTATCCTTCCATTTCCGATCCTTTTTTTCACTCCATTTCTTTCCAATGAAGAGACTTCTCCTCTCTGGTGGGATAACTGCCTGCAGTAACATACAGCATGCTGAAGCCACACTGGCTCCAGGTTCATTGCTGCCTGAGTGGTAACAAATGATAGCAGCAGCCTACGTTATTCAACAAGTATCATCTTCCATGTCATTGGCATACCCCTGTGTTACTGGCCTTCAGGAAAAAGTATACTCGGGTCTTACAGCTGTGACTTTCCATGTGTTAGTCCTTCTGGATGTGGTGATGCAGGTCATGTTTCATCCACACTTGTCTGACTGCAAGACGAGGATGCTGGTTTGGATGCTCAAAGTGGTTGTGAAGAGCTGCAGCAGCAATAGGTGTAGGCACAGGGCTGCAAGTGGTACCACCAACTGAATGAGATGAAAACCTCAGGCCTTTACAGCTTTGGATCACTAAAGATGCTCTTTAATTTTTGTTCTGCAAGAGTGGGTATACTGTCCTCAGTGTCTGGCTGAATTTCAGAGTGGATAATCGAATTTCTATCTTCTTCAAATTCCCCCTGCCGTGCAGGTTAGATACAGAGTTGGTGAGCCTGGCTTAAAGCACTGTGCAGGTGGAGCTCTGTTAAGCAGCTGCTGGTTTTTACCCAGATGTGACTTTATTTCACTGGTGAATGCAATGGCCACATTATGTGGCTCAGCAGTCCCTAAAATCATTCTGTGATCCCTGAGAATATGTAACTGTGTCTTGGCATGTTGTCATTGCATTTTCCTGCAGTAATCTGTAGTATTTCAGCAGTAGGGAATTTTTGCTCATACTCTACTCTTAAAGTCCAAGGTAGAAAAGCATTTCTTTACAGCCTGATATGACACTTAGACCTGCCCAAACTATACATCCCAACCCATATTCAAATGCAAATCTGCCACAGAAATTTTAGATGTTGTAGCTTTTCCTGGTGTTATGAACTCCATTGCTGTTGATATCCTGCATATGAAGAAAACTATTTTGCTAGCATAGCCGTGAAACCAGTAGTACAGTTAGTACTGTATCATTTTGCAAACTTTACATAAATTCAGAAACAGCAGGTATAATCTACTAGAGGGAGCACTTGCATTGCTTTATAAAGAGGACCAAATGGCAGATTGCTGCACACCAGGTAAGACCCTAGCAGGTGAAATTTTCTGTGTTTCTTTAAGTTTCTAGTTGATATTTTTACTATTACTGTTGAGAAATTATTATCCTCCAGGGAGGATACAGAGTTGCCGAAGCTGAAGGCAGAGAGGTGTTCTGCATACTGAGTGCGGAGCAGTGAAACCGTTTGTCCTTCTACTGTAACTTAAAACAGTTTAGCACAAAGTTTTCGGTTAAGGCAATTTAAACCTTCTGAAACTAGACTGAGAGTGCTGGGAATAAAAAGGCTGTTTGCGCTCAGAGTAGATACCACAGCAAATAGAAACTGTGCAAAGAGCAAACCCAAAACCCTTCTAATGCGCAATCTCCTCGTAGGAGCAGCTGAAAAAGAAGACCCCACAGGAGAGATGCTAACCACGCTACTGAAAGCGTTACCAGAAAGTGCGATGTTGGGGCTATACAAGAGCTGAACATATTAGGCAAAAAACCAGTGCAAATATCTCTCCCATTGCACTGCCAGTCAACTTCAAGGCCCCACTTTTAGGAGTGAGTGCTGCTGGACTAACCTAGTCCTCGGCTCTCTGCAAAAGTACAGCTCAGTGCCTTTTGTAATCCCTTATGTGGGCTTTCAGCGTCTCTCCCATCAGAGCCAAGAAACAGTAAGAACTTTATCATGCAGTTAGCCTTCTTTTAAATGAATAACCTTGGTAGGATATTGAGGGAGAGAAGGCTTTACTAATCATAGATACAGATGTTCTACCTCTTTCTTAGGTTATTTGAAGTCAGGCTCTGAACAATGCAGCTAATGAAGCAAGTCTCAAAAGATCTCTCTTACGTGGATTTTGACCTCTAATATACTTATTCTTTCCCTGAGGGGAAAGTAATGGATCTCTTTACGGACTATTTCCAAAAAACAAGTTTAGAAATTTATTATGATTGAAATCTCTTCTGCTCTGCCACAGTTTTTGAAATTGGCCAGAAGGTATGAAAGTAATTGGTGCTTAAGGTCGGACAAACGAACCCAAATGCAGACACAAACATAGAACATGGGGCAAAACAAGGCAAAAATGTCAATCCATTTTCCTTACATATAGGATAAAAGTAAAAATAAAAACTGTATATGCGGTAAACAGTCACGATTCAGCTTTCACAGCAATGAAATCGTTAAGCCTCATCCGCTTGGGAGTTTTGTTCACAAGTTGGCAAAGATATTTTGTCAGCTTTTAAATTGCAAGAATATTGTCAGTGCTCCATGAGACCTTTGCTTGTCTTTTGTGACCTCTTTTACCCGACCCTGTCACATTTGCATATGACTTCCCTAGGACCTGACACTGTATTGCAAAACACACATCAAACAATGCATTGCTTATGGAACTTTTTGTTTTAGCTATTGATAAATTTTTCTTGGAGTTCATTCAATGTTTATTTTAAAATATGGGAATATCTTTAGTATAATCAGTGTCACAAATATCCTGTTTAATGTCTTTTACTGGAACGCATTGCAAGGTTTTAACTCTTAGAGGGGATTGTTTGACCTGACATTAGTAAGGAAAAGTGAAAGCATCACAAAAATGGTTGAAAAATAGATTTTTTTTACCTGCAGATCAGGTTCTTCAATGACTTTTCCCTTAACAGTGTGTGTAACTGGGTCACCGATCCACTGATCATCTAGTCCGACTGCCTGACCATGCCAGGGCTGACCAAAAGCTAAAGCATGTTGTTAAGGGCATTGTCCAAATGCCTCTTAAACACTGACAGGCTTGGGGCATCAACCACCTCTCCAGGAAGCTTTTTCCAGTGTTTGACCATCCTCTCGGTAAAGAAGTGCTTCCTAATGTCCAGTCTGAACCTCCCCTGGTGCAGCTTTGAGCCATTCCCATGCGTCCTATCCCTGGATCCCAGGGAGAAGAGATCAGCGCCTCCCTCTCCGCTTCCCCTCCTCAGGAAGCTGTAGAGAGCCATGAGGTCACCCCTCAGCCTCCTTGTCTCCAACCTAGACAAACCCAGTGTCCTTAGCCGCTCCTCATAGGACATGCCTTCCAGCCCTTTCACCAGCTTTGTTGCCCTTCTCTGGACACATTCAAGTACCTTCAAGTTTTCAATTCCCGTTTCACCAGAAGTTAGCAAACTTAGACAGTTATTTTTCATAAATTTCTTTGAAAAGAAATTGTCAAAAATTATTTCATTGGTCCAAGCGTAGGAAACTTTTTATTTCCTGGAAAAAAGAAGTGATAATAATTTCTAGTTTTCATAATTTTCAAGTTCTTTACTTTCCATTCCACAACCTCATTTCTCCTTTATTTTTCCCCTGGGAAAAAGGGAAATAAAGAAAAATGGGAGGAAAAAAATCAGGGTGTGAGGAAATGAAGAAAGGAAGATGTCCAAGAGCTCCTTTTGCTTTTTAAATTGTAAACACGCAGGAAAGAAAAAAACACATTTTAGTAGATGAAAGATTTAACTAAAAAAGTTCCAACAACTTTATCTTCTAAAATCTTAATGTTAAGTATGATGGCAACAGATGTTTTAACACCCTAGGTTAAATATTTATCTGGAAAAAAATCAGTAAATATTATCCCATAAAATGGCTTTTTAAATGGTGCAATAATTATTTCCATGATATCATGGAAAATAGGTCTTATTAAACAAGCCTGATTTTTTAAAATTAATCTCCAAGTTTACACAAGAAAAGAAACCATGCTGGTATAGTATATTCAGATAATGGTAATTTGATTTACTCCTGCACAAGATTTTGATACATGCATGCGTTTGTACTACATTAAATCACTGTAGCTTATATTAAATGTAATAATGAAATATTAATTTGTAAATGCGCACTCTTCCTTCTGGGAAGACATAAATAATCAGGCCAAAAAGAATTTCTTCTATGCTATTCAACACCTTTCCCCATGTTCTGGAGTGGAAAAGAAATCAATAGTAGTAAAATTCTCAGATAATGCAAGGTTTGGCAGATAAAAATAATGAAAATGCAGCCCAAGCACATCATCAGGCAGGCTCGTTTTGTCAACATGTGCTTCATCACAGTTAAGTGCTAGATTATGCATCTAGAAACAAAGAATGTATTCACATTTGCAAGATGAAGAATTGCATCCCCAAAAACAAAAACAAGGAGATCACAGTAGATAATGCATCGAATATGAATTCCTAGTGTGCTGCTGTTGTTAACGTGGGAGGATGAAACTGGAAATGGGTGTTAGAGAAAGAATAGGAAGGTGATACCAGTTAGGTGAATGGCTTTAGGAAGATGCTAACTGGCATTTTGAGTGGGATTGACCTGACAGAATGTAGATGTCTATCACGTATGCAGTATCTCTATGGCACTGTTGAGCCCTTCCTAGAGTATGTTTCAAAAATAGACTGTAAAACTGGAGTCTTTCACTGGGAGGAATACGGTGTTCATGTTGTTTTCAACAGCAAGCAGTACAGGGCAGGTGGAGATGACATAACAAGATCCAGTGCCTGGAAGCTGCAGTTAAACCACTTCGTACCAGAATGAAGTGCCATTCTTTTACACCAAAAGCAATTAACCACTGGGACAATTTTTCAGGCCTTGATGGACTCTGTATGACTAGAAACTTTCAGACCAAGACTGCATTTTTAGTGTACAGGCTATACCTCAAACACTGATTTTGATGCAGAAATGATAGGTTACAATGTTTTGGCATGTGATCATAATAGTTTTCCCTAGTCTTAAAACCTATGAAGTTTCTGTTATGGAAGAACAGAAATTTTGTCTTCCATCTGTGTGACAAAGCAGCTTTGCTTTTGCTCGTCCTAAATTTTTGTCTTCTCAGATTTATCCCACTATTCCTATTTTATGTCCACCTTTAGGGAACTTCAGATAATTGTCTTTACTCACCAGACTCCTACAAATATTCCTACAGAATAATCTTATGTTCATATCTCTGTGTTACATACCTTTTATTTTGCAAGACTTCAATAATAAAAACCACTCTGTTATTTAATGGTATTTTGTAAGACTATCACATTACAACCAACATACCAAGAATACAAAATCATTTCCAAAAACTTTCTTCTTAGTACATTTTGATAAGTGCCGAAGCTCCACTGACCCATCTGATATGCACAGAGGTTTCTAAACCGCTTTGCTTCATTTGTTCTGGAACATTTCTAGTTTTTAGGCTCTTCAGAGCAGCCGTGACTCATCAGGCAAACTCTTCCAGACCTACACATCTTTTTACTCATATAAATGCAACGCAAGTGAAAAATACTGGAAAGCTATTATTGTTCGTACGGCTACTGGCTTTTGATCACATTTTGCTTGAACTCATGTAACAGTAGGACTGCGTGAGACGTTGCATCACAAGGATTTTCTCTAACCAAGACATACTGCATCTCTTCTGTCAGTTTCTATTTTCATATTACTTCCAGCTACTTATTAGTCTTAACCACATCACTCTTCCATAAACCCATTCAGTGTTTCTGCCTTGTGGCTAGTGTGGAGTCCCAACAGAGAGCCACTGAAATGCTTATATATCTATTAAACCATGTGTTGCCTCTCAGCACAGAGATTAATTTCACCTAGTTCCCTTATCTGGTACCTTGTTAATGGTATTCCTCTTTAATACTTATCTTTCCTTTTGCCTAGACGTGAAACCTAGTTTCAGTGGTTAGCAATTGCTGTACTCTATCTCTTAAGATCGGCATCATGATTAGTTCTTCACGTTTTCAGTCCTTTGACATCCCTTTTTATGTCTTTCCAATACAAACTGGCAGCAATTCCGTGAAGCTGGTTGCAACCATCATTCCCTTCACACTGCTAGAGTAGATGAGAAGGCTGAGTACTTTGGCTTTATGAAATGCGGTGAAGGAAGAAGTCTCAGTACGAGCTGAAATTCAAGCTCTTCTTGATCAGAGTTATAGCACTTGTTTCTGAACACACTCGCTGGTTCTGTGATGATCACAACCTGGATTTCACAACAGCGTAAAGCCCATACACAGTGTCTCAGACTGCAACACAGGGCAAAACCAGACTACTTAAAGTTTTCTCTCCTCACAGCTATCCCTTTATGTCTTTCTTTTGGTAGCTTGCGTTCCTCAGATCACTGCTGGATACTGAATTTCCAGTATAACAGATTAAGGCAATATCCAAATCATTTGGGAACCTAGCACTTTCTGGAAATCAGAAACTGCTGCTTTATGTAATCTATGTTTAGAATTACTAGCAAAAGGGAGCAATTTTTAAGGGAAATTGAAATAAAGCAGTTATATTGCTTTTTCCTTTTTATCCCTATCACGGCAGTTTTACTTGCTGCTGACCATCTCCTAAAGTTATTGCCATATCATTTCCCTGCTTCCACAGATTCATCTAATCATACATTTTTCTTCCACTCTATTTATGCCTCCTATACACCAGGTTTCTTGTGGTCCATGTAGTTCATCAAATGTTCTTCCTTCATTCTTTCTTCCCACAACCTTCTATGCCCTTGGCTCTTCAGCAGCAAACTGTGGTCTTTCTTGTTTCTCTGTTTCCAGTTATAGCATTTGATTCCTATTTGCATCAAACGTATGGCATGTGACCATGAGCCTCCTCTAACTGCTTTGCAAATCTCTGGTTCCTAAAGAATTAAGGATAACAATGTTTCCCCACTATGCCTTCTTCTTAGAGGCAGCATCCTCATAAATCCCTCTGTGCCAGCTGCATGCTGCCTCCACCGATAATCCCCAGACGAGGTGACATTGTTGAACCATAATCCATAGTCTCCTTGTTGCCTCTTCATATTTGTTAACCTGTTCTTTTAATAGTCAAACACAATAATCTTCCAAGTGACAACTAAGGTCTCAGTTTATCTGCATGGAGTGGCAGAGGATCCAAGCAGCAAGTAAAGCTAGAAGGCAAATTTGCTTCCAGCCCCATCCCAGCAACCCTGCAAAATGTGCTTCCTGCTCACCCAGGTGCTGGTTTGCAGTGTCTCCCCACAGCAGCTCCTTGGATCTGGAAAAATACAGCTTCTTGTGGGGGCTAGGAGTAGGACCATGTTGAGGGGCGCTGGAGGACCTGACTAACTAGAAGGTACTTGGCTCTCAGCATCCTGGCACCTTTTCCTACATCTTTTGCAATTATCTCGTTGCCCTTCAGAAAATGCATTGGTAAAATGAGCTAGGCTAACACTGTTCATCTGCGCTTTACTTTTTGGATTTTGATGGGTGAAAATCTGCCATGGGCTGCAGTAGCCGTGTTGCTAATTGCCTAGAGTGGCATCTGTTCATGCTCCTTCAGGGAGAGTCAAGCTCTTAGGTTTTACTTGTCTCTCAGACCCCCATCTTATCCGATCACAGGCAGTCAAGCGCCTTCAGTAAGGCCCTCCATTGACTGGAGGGAGCTCTGAAGAGCCCTGCGATGCCTGTGTCAGGAAGGACTTGCTGTTTTGGTCCTAGTGGGAGCAGAGAAACAGGAACGTCGTGAAACAGGAGAGCTCCTTGTACCAGATACTTCCAAATGCTTGAATAAGATGTGTTTGTATTTTTCCGTTAGAAAAAAAATATTGTTGGCTTTGTAGCGAGACGAAATATGTATGTGGTGGGTCAGAGAAGGGGCTTCTCTACTTCACCCTCCATCAATCTTCCCCCTTCCCAAAACTCTTCTCAATAAATCAGTGTGGAAATGGCAGAAATCATGCCCTTTTCTCCCTGGCTTCTCATTGTCATGGCTGAATTCACAGGATGAGTCTATCAAAGTCAATGGAATTGCCTCAGAAATTAATTTGTGTGGGCTAGCTTGCAACAGATGTGCTGTTGGCTTCTGCTTTTATTATTTCTGTGCTTATAGCATGGCCCTGTTGTGTGAGATCCATTCCAGGCCCTGAGGACCCTCCAATACAAACTCACTCTGGAGACTGAGAGAAGGGAAAACAGAAAGATTTGACCACTGTCACAGAGGAGACCTGGCTTTAGAAATTTAATGTGGCCCTTGTCTCTTCCTTGCATGGTCTGATTTTTGGACCATGCCACCCAACTGCTATAAAACACGGGTGGGAGTAACCGTGGAGGAGGTTCCCAGATGTCTGCTTGGGAAGGTGTCCAGGGCTTGCCATCACCATGTGAAAAGAGAGAAGAACAAGCCACTTTCTAATTTCAAACTACTTTCTAATTTGATACTTGTGATTGATATATTTTATCTCACTAAAAAGCACTTATTTGTGATGGATGCAACTGAACTAGGTTGGAATCAGGCCACGAGTTCCTTGGCTAAGGAGGGTATTGCTGCAGAGGTGGAGGTGCATTGCACCACTGGGGTATAACTGTTTGCTTCATGTTTGGCCATGAGCCACCACCAAAACTTGTCAAGAGGACTGAGACAGCTGTTCTAATGCTATATATGTCTATGCTATGCACTCTGGGACGTCCATTCAAGTGCAAATTAGCATTCAAGGTGAAAGATAAAGAAGGGAAGCAGCTTGTTCATCTGCTGGTCTGCACCCAGACATGCCCACCCAAAGATCTACAAGCAAGTAAGAATAACCATATCCTCTTAGGAGAACCATAATGATATTGGGAAGGTCAGAGTCTTGCTGGAAATACTTCAGACATACTAGACATTGGCTGCTAAAAGAGAAAAGAAGAAAACTCTTTTGCTCAATGAAAAGATAAATGAACAAGAGTATCAGCCACGGTGCCAGCAGAATTGCTACAGGCACCAGCTTCACCGGAGAAGTAGCAATGGCAATGGCAAATAATTTTAATAATCCCCATCTGATATCAGCATCCTTCTGTTCAAGTATCTAGCTGAAGTCACAGCATAATTAACCTTGGCTGGGTTATAAGATCAGCAATGTCCTGAAGAGACTTGCACTGAAAGAATATATACTGTCACAGATGTGAGTAGGAAAATCATATAAAAGTTGTACCAGAAATTTTGCATATGGCATTTCACAGCTAAATATGAGCTTTTATAGGAATGAAATATGTTAAAAGTGAGATATAAGGCCTGAACATTGGTTTGTAAAAGAACTTTTTTTACATCTCAGAAGTAAGTGTGATCCAGAGTCGCAAGCAGGATGAGGCTTAGGTACATACTTTCATGATTACCAAACTACTATTGTACTATGTAACTAACTATGGTTATCAAAGTACTATTGATTTGGTGTATTCTTCCTTAATACAGTTCAGCTGTCATGTGCTTTCACACCAGAGAAGATGACACTACCTCCCCAGAAAACACCAGCAGGCAGTTTTACACAGCTGCTCCCGTATTGTGTAGTTATTTTATGAAGAGACCCACATTTTTTGTCTTAGTGACTGCCACCCTATCTGGAACGGGCAAACAGCAGCCGTCATTGCAAGAAGACTGTTGATAAGGATTTATCCTGCTTCATTCTCCAGCATTGCAATGTATTTAGGTAAGCAAAAGCCACAAACTTACCACTTAAATATGGATTAATTAAAGCCAGATTTTCTCCTTTAAACATGTCTTATTGAGTAGGGAAGAAGGTTAAAACTTGGAAAATTACTGACTAGGTTTTTGATCTAAGAACCGAGACTGGACTAGAACAAGCAAAAGGGTGAAAAGGTGTCCTTGGATGGGTGAAGAGATTCAAGATGAGGCTCAGGAGAGAAAAAAAAAAAAAAAAAAAAACGAAATTAAAAAAACACCCTTAAAGAAACAACCACACATCTTGAATCTTTTCTCTATCCTGATGAAGTTGTAATGACTTAAGTTTCTTCTTTGTGTTAGTTAAAATATTTTTAATATCTTTCTATAAACATACATTTCTACTCTGGCAGAAGAAAAGGCATAAGTGATATATTCTCAGGAACAGCTACTGTAATTACATTGTTGTTATAATGAGACGATAACATAGCTACATTGCAGTTAACTTTGAGATACTTCTCATGCCCATTTTTCACATAACTGACAGTTCATCTACGTGATGGAGTTATTGATTTTTTTCTCTATTTCTTTCATGCTTAATAAGCACAGTTTGTGGCATAGAAGTAGTAACAAAAGCCTTTTAGCCTAAAATATAATTATACAGGAACAACTTCAAAATTACAGCATAATTGAAATGCTACTACCCGCTACAAGCAGTTTTTATATAATGAAGTGTAGAACCATGAATATACAACTGGTAACTTTTGAAGTGATTAGATACTATAGTGGCATATCTGGTAGGAAACCAAAGACAGATGTGTTAAAAAATATTTGTGGGTCTTCCTTCAGCTGGCCTATCAGTTCCATGGAAGGGTCTATGCTCAAAAGCTGCGGTTCACTCATCCTTATTTGTTTTAAATAGAATATTCAAAACCACAGATTAGTATATAGTATATGGCCTCTTTGCTCATCTGAGTATTTTAATATAATTTCAGCTTTAACTTTCTTCCAACATACCCTTAACTCAGTATAACTAGGAACAAGCTGAAAGTAGGAATCTTTGACTTATGAATTAAAATGTGAGTCTGATAATTAATGAATTACAATAGCAGTATTGCTCTCTATTTGAGCTAAATGAAATAAAGAGGCTAGGGGGATTCTTTAATAATAATAAACATGGAACTCTAATTTCTTTTTATGCTCTGTGATCACATACAAAAGATCTAACAAAAATAATTGCATTAGATGTCCTATTTTTGGAGAAATGCGTAGCTAGTATTTAGGAGGACTCTTATTGCTCTGATTTATCTATTAATGAAGCAAAACCTAGTTAATTACCTAATTTGCATTATATTTTGCATCCACATAGATGCTGGGATGAGCACTGGGGGAAGGTTTTGTATCAATCCATTTTTAATAAGGTTATGAAGTTGCCTGGGCTGACTCTGCAGATCAAACCATTGGATGTTTTTCTCCTGTTGGACTGAGAACTTGTAAATCAATGTACAGATCAAACAAGCTTGTGACCTGGGGAAGGCAAGACCTTTCCTTCTCCACTGCCAGGGTCCTGCTGCTGTACTGGAGCTGCAAACTGTTAACAATTATTGTCCCATGGTCTTGAGTGGAAGAAGTAAGGAAGATATTGTAGCTTGTAGCTTCCTACCTCTCACCTTCTTCCCTTCCTGCTCCACGGTACCATTGCCCTGAGGCAGGACATCATAACCTTGAAAACTGCCAACCAGAGCTGGGTCAGTAGTATCAAGGCAGAAGGTGGTAGGTCTACTGCTGCTTTTGCCTCCTTTTTACATCACACCTTCTGTGCTCCATGGTGTTTCTTCCCAGTCTTTGTCTGTCACTCCTCTGTCCCCTCGTGTTGGGGTGCCTTTTCTCAATCCATCTATCCTCCCGTCAGTGTGTGCTTGACGTTTCTGCATCCCAAGTATCTGTCAGGAGAGAGCAAGCCATAACTGCCTCAAGGAAAAAAAAGACTTACACAATTTTCTGTGAGGCCTTCCCAAGCCCTGTGCAGCAGAGAGTCTGATTTGCCATGCAAAGATAATTTGTGCAAGAATGCATCTTCCCTAACATTAGCTATTTAAAACCAAGGCATCCAGTCCAAGCCAGTTAGTTGCCCAGGCTGAGCCTGCAGTGGCCAGACAGAGCAATACCTCCAAGGAGCGCTCTTCCCATCCCAGGCTGGGAGTTGGAAACAGGTTTGAATCCCCTCTTTGATGTTCTCCTCTCTCTGTGTTGACAAGAGAGGAAGCCAAGGACAACAAATTTAGATTCTATAAAAAACTCTACGTGGCTGAAGTTAGGAGAGATTAATTTCATCCTTAGGGTCTTCTGAAAAACTCCCTCATGCTCCATGCAAGCACAGAAAAAGTGCCATTAAATAAGAAAACTCATAAAACAAACTAGGTCTTAAAATGCAAACATCTGCCATTGCAGAAATGAGGGGATTTGGCAGGAAAGAGCTCTCCAAAGAACAGTCCATAGTCTTCCAATCTCTGCTGCTTCAAGTAACAGTTACAACGGCTGAGCCATTTAATACTGAAAAGAGGGCAGACTCTCATCACTGGAGATAAATTACCAGTTCTGGAGACTCAGCTACAGCATAAAAGTAACAACCAGCTAAAAAAAAATTGTCCTAATTACACTGGGTCATATATTGAATATGGTAATTTGAGTGCTGAGTCACCAAGAGTGCTGAGGAAAAAGTTTCTGCTATAAAACAAAATTGGTGAAATCTGTGTTTTCTGTTTTTAAAGCCATCGTTGATAGTAAGATAAATAAAACCACATGGGCTATTGATCTAATCAATGCAATTGTGCTTGATTTTAATCCACTATTTTTTTAATACATTTGGAGTTTTATTCAGATGATTTACCTTTGTGTCTAAGACGAATTTTGACAACTAACATGACATTGAAGCTCAAAGAGCAATTTGAGCTCCTTATTATCCAGGGCAGAAAGATGTTAGCTATCTCTGGACCCAGTGGAGAGATGCCTACATAAAAGTTCAACCTGTGTATTTTAACTATTCAAAAGTTAGGCTTATAGCCTAAATTAGGGCAGAGACGTGCCACCTCCAGCACCAAGTGCTTGTGGTAACATCCATATCATAAACATCTGATCATGGTTTCCTGTTTGGATGGAGAGATCCTCCCTCAATATTTTTCCCTGGGCTTCTTTTCTGAGTTTTAACTCTGGCAGAGTGTGGGCTAAATAACCTGGTGCATACCAACCCATTGTTAATCTGCAACTTCTCTGAGAATAATGCGAGATCTGTGTATCTCTCATGCTCATGAGATAATCCTCTCATGGCATGCCACCATGGCATGCAGAAAACCTGATGGCACATAATTCATAAGAGATAAAGAGACATCCAAATACAGGCTTTAAAAAGTACTTGGCTTCACTGAAAAATGTGCTGGCAGCCTTGGTTTCCCTAGCATTGTGCAAGGGAGGACAAGGGCCATCTGATAACACAAAAAGAAAACAAGATGATAAAAGTCTCAACTCACTTTTCAGGGTAATCAACTTTCCCTGTTTTCTAAATGCCTCCCTAAGCTTAGTCCAATAATTGTCTGTGGGCACTTTTGAGATTTTGATCTGAATTGCTTAGTTGGCAGAAAGATAATGAAGTAGGGCTAGATCGTGCCAAAGAGAAAAATGTAACCCAACGGATTTGAGTATCAGCCTAACTACTATTATCATAACACAGAAAACATCATACAACATTGGGACCCAAAATTCTGCAGCAATGTTTCCGTACTCTCCTTCCTATTTTAAATTCTGATGCTCTTGAGGAATGGTATAAAAATTTCCAGTTTGATTAGGCTAAAATTTCCAGCTCAAAGTAGCACACAAATGTGTAGTAGAGCTAGCATAAATCAGTCTCAGTTCAATGAAGCTTACAATGAATTGAGCTCTGCTGTTTTACCCAAGCATTTTTCCCTGAGCATTATTTTCAGCCCTGGGTGAAGCTTCGATGGAGCCTATTGCTTCACACAGCACAGGCTCACAGACACAGGCACATATATCATCAGCACTGTGTCCATATTTGAATCAGGGTGGCATCACAGCCAAGTATTGGTGGGCTTCATTTTCTAATCACAATGCTGCAAAATTACACAGAAAAAACAGGTAGTAGAAAAACTGTTGGTTCCAGAATTTAATAAAGAATCAGCTGGTGACTTAAGAAACTTACTTTCAGGAGACAGATATGTGAGAGCAAAAAAGAACAGAAGTTCATCCCTTAAATCCTCTCCTCTCCTCTCCTCTCCTCTCCTCTCCTCTCCTCTCCTCTCCTCTCCTCTCCTCTCCTCTCCTCTCGTCCTCCCCTTTCCCTTTTTTTTTCAGAACAACTTTCTCTGGCATCTTAAAATCACTGTAAAAGTCACCTCTGGGAATAACAGTCCAGGCATCCTTGAGCTTAAGCTCCACTTTAGAGCAAAATAACACAATTCCTCTCTAATTGCCATAAACTTAGCGCACTTAGTGCAACTAGATGTCACAATTTTAAATTCCCTCATCAGGCTGGCATTTAGTTACTCTATCCAATGAGATTGGAAAATGATCTTGAAGTAGAAGTAAGTATATAAATATATGTTTGTATTTCTGAGGATAGAATTAGTGTGTTGTTTCATTTGTGAGAGTCTTGCAATTTTTTCTGCAGCTGAATCTGAGGTCTGACAAAGTAGGAACATGCCCTCCGGGCTGATTAAACCAAGTGAATTTCACAGCCTCGGCAGATGAGGGTTGAAGGTCTCCTGATACAGTAATGGTGCGTGCTCTGCTCCCAAGAGGTGGGAGAGGATTATTTCAGGTTTGCTGAGGGTTGTGGTTTTTATGAAAGGTTTATTGCCACGTTGCATTGGTCTGTGCTAGGAGATCCTTCCTCCATGGGGAAAAGCAGCCGACACTGGCAGTTTTCAAGTAAAATTCTTTGTAGGACAGAATAACAAAACAGACCATTGTGATTTTCTGATGTGACCTCTCTTCCAGGGCTGACAATAGAAATTATTGCATTTCTGGAACGAACTACATAAAGCAAGAAAATAATGAAAGACAAGACACTTGCATCCTACTTGCTTTGTTACTTACCTTAACTCCACTGAATTTGGTGTGAGCCCTAGATTCATGGCACTTGTGCAAAGCGCAGATGGAGGGTTTTCAAGATGGTACCCCAAAGTGAGTGAAAACTTCTGAAAATGTATGCTGCAATCTTGTTATTCCCCAAGTCCACTGCATTGGGTCAGACAGAAGGAAAACAGGCAATAGGCAGAGAGTAGCTGGGAAGGAATATGACCATAGTGAATAAAAACACTCATGAGGAGGGTATAGGAGCAGAGGGAAGCCCTTGGCAGTAGGTGCAGTTCCTGGGAGTTTGTCAGTAATGACAGCCCAAAGGAAACCTGGTTCTTGCACAGAGGAAACAAACAAAAACCAACACAAAATACAGAAGGAACTTGCATAAAGAGGAAAAGGACTAGGCCAAAGGAAAAGGAAAAGGGAATTTGTTTAAGGACTGGCAATGATGCTCCAACAGATAGAGATGGAAAAATTTTCTAGCAAGATGGAGGTGAAGACAACTGGGAATACACATTCCAGGCTCCTCAACCACCTCATAGCCTGTGACACTGACAACCAACACCCACATGTTGAAAAAAACCACCATTGTCATCACTGTTTGGATGTTTCGCCACTTCCAGCATCTGTTGCTACAAGCATCTCCCCTTCAGTCCTTGGCCTGTAGAGAGCACGGAGGAGGCTGGAGAGCACTTCAAGGAGGGCCTGACAACAACTGTGGGCATGGGTAGCACTATCATAACATCGTAGTCAGTGCTGGGAAGTGCCTTTTGTCTTTCTGTTGTAAGTTCATTTCTCATTCATTCCTACTTGTGCAGCATTACACCTCGCTCCTCTAATGATTATGCTGTCCTTACTCAAACAGAAAAGCACCTCTTAAAACAAATCACAGAATCACAGAATCACAGAATTGTATAGGTTGGAAAAGACCTTTAAGATCATCGAGTCCAACCGTTAACCTAACACTGCCAAAACCACCACTATACCATGTCCCTAAGCACCTCATCCAAACGTCCTTTAAATACCTCCAGGGATGGCAACTCAACCACTTCCCTGGGCAGCCTGTTCCAATGCTTGATAACCCTTTCAGTGAAGAAAAATTTCCTAATATCCAGTCTAAACCTCCCCTGGCACAACTTGAGGCCATTTCCTCTCATCCTATCACCTGTTACTTGGGAGAAGAGACCAACCCCCACCTCTCTACAACCTCCTTTCAGGTAGTTGTAGAGAGCGATGAGGTCTCCCCTCAGCCTCCTTTTCTCCAGGCTAAACAACCCCAGTTCCCTCAGCCGCTCCTCATCAGACTTGTGCTGCAGACCCTTCACCAGCTTCGTTGCCCTTCTCTGGACACGCTCCAGCACCTCAATGTCCCTCTTGTAGTGAGGGGCCCAAAAGTGAACACAGGATTCGAGGTGCAGCCTCACCAGTGCTGAGTACACCGGGACGATCACTTCCCTAGACCTGCTGGCCACACTATTTTTGATACAAGCCAGGATGCCATTGGCCTTCTTGGCCACCTGGGCACACTGCTGGCTCATATTCAGGTGGCTGTCAACCAACACCCCCAGGTCCTTTTCTGCCTGGCAGCTTTCCAGCCACTCTTCCCCAAGCCTGTAGCGTTGCATGGGGTTGTTGTGACCCAAGTGCAGGAGTTTGCACTTGGCCTTGTTGAACCTCATACAGTTGGCCCCGGCCCATCGATCCAGCCTGTCCAGGTCCCTCTGCAGAGCCTTCCTCCCTTCAAGCAGATCAACACTCCCACACAACTTGGTGTCATCTGCAAACTTACTGAGGGTGCACTGGATCCCCTCGTCCAGATCATTGATAAAGATGTTAAACAGAACTGGCCCCAACACAGAGCCCTGGGGAACACCGCTTGTGACCGGCCACCAACTGGATTTAACTCCATTCACCACCACTCTTTGGGCCCGGCCATCCAGCCAGTTTTTTACCCGGCGAAGAGTACACCCATCGTAGCACAGGGAAAAAAATTGTGAGGGTACTTCACCAGGGTAAAGTTGGTATGACCAGATATTGCTCTTTCCCTGGTGTACATACTCTTCTGATATTTATTATTGCATTCCTTTTGCCTTATTTTTTATTTTCCTCAGAGTGTGATATAGAAACTTCCTCCTTGACTGGGTCTTGAAGACAGAAAGTTGCCAGGAACTGCCTCTGAATTAGACTCCTTTCTTCAACTCATGGTTAGTTTCCTGGAAATGCATCATATCATCTATTTGTCACTTTTCTCTGATGCACCATGAGGCTCCTCCTGCTCTCTCCTAACTTGAAGCACTCAGCTGAGATGCTGGCTTGCCCAAGGCACTCTTTACAGGCAAAGGGAAAGAGGGATCTTCAGCAGGTGTTTCTGATCTCAGTAATCTATCTCTTCCCAGTGATTATAAGGAAGCCTGGTGTAACTAACTGCTAGTGTAGGTACCACTTAATTGCCTAAAATTAGGTGGGATGAAACCAGGCAGCAGCATCTAAAACTGAATACCATATTCCATGTAGAAGCGATAAAGACATTGTACCCTCCCCATCTCTTAGGCTATTTCTGACCTAAACTGGGTGAGCCTTTCTTTTAAACCATGCAATGCAAAAAATACCTGCTTGACCTGGTCTTTTTCAGTAGTAACCATCACTAGTTAATCCATCACTACTTACACAAGTATCTGGATCTTGTCTTCCTTTTTGTTATTAGATTGGTATTTTCACAAAAATTTTCATTGTGATTTCATCTGTCCGTGAAAACAATTCTGTGGAGTTTCGCTGATGGCATTTTTGAGATCCAGTCAGGTCAGGCTAAGAGAAAACAGGTTGAAAAGTGATGATCTCCTTTACAGAGAGACAGAGCCCCCACCACTCCTGGTAAACCAAAGGTGATCTCTTATTCTTCAGTGTCTCCAAAATTTTATTTGCCCTATTTTCAAATTCCTGAATCATGTGTACAACTGTGTGCAATGAAGCTGGAGCCTGGGAGGCTAAAACATGAGAGCAAAATCTCCTCTAAGCTTTGCAGTAGACCTCTGTGATAATTACATCCAGCATCATTCACCACCACCAGGGAATATTCCATGATTTATCACTTTAATTTATTTCTTTGTTGCCAGTTTTTGCCAAAGGGAAAAAAACAAACCTATGGATTAGCTATTTGACTGACATGAATAGGAATACTTCCAGTAAACTCTGTAGACTTATGTTCTCTAACAGCCTGTGGTGGATCTGATGTTATTTATCTCTCGTGGAAGAATGCATAAATGCAATGGCATAAAATATACCTTGACACACCTGTGTCCTGCAAGAGCCATGCTTCTACAAAATGTCTTCCTTAGTGCAAAATGGCACAAGCCTTTGACTATCATATAATCAAATAACATTATTAGTAAAGGTACAATCTTTTATGCAGTTGAGAATATCTATATCTGCTTTTTTTTTTTTTACATCTATGTCGTACTGGATACTTTGAGGGGTCAAGCAAAAAGTTCACTTTTTATGGACTGGAAAGTGGGATAGGAGTAATCATAAACTTAGCTAGGTCCCAGCAGAAATTATTTTCTCTCTATTTAGTACTAGTGAGAACTTGTCTCATTTGTATATTTTGATAATTGAGGAAAGAAAATTTTAGAAAGCCGCTCTGTAAAAGCATGCTGTTTTCTTTAAACTTCAAGGTGTTGGTGTTTCTCCTAAGAATAAAGCAGGCACATAAATTTATGTTGTTGTAACTTCATAATGGATGTCTCTAGCAGATGGCACATTTTAACGAGGTTGAAAAATCCCTGTGGGCTCAAAAGAACAGGGAACATAACAAACATTTCATAGGCAAGCTAAATCCAATATATTTTAAAAACCAAAGAAGACTTTTTTCCAGTAGCCAACCTATATACGGAATGTTTTTATTCTCAGGGGTCTCTAAACAAAACAAACCCCAACCATTTTAAATGTGCTTGAAAATCATTTTGGTCTCCTCTAGGATGTTTCTTATGCATGTTTTACCTCTGGTTTCCACCACAGACATGCTTGAAGAATTCTGTAGAGAATTACTAAAAGTGACAGTGTGTTTATATTTCCTAAGGGCCGTGACACAAAAAAAAATCACCCCTTCCCTAATTTCCATCAGGACAGCCTCATCCTTGGTGTACCTTCTTAGATGACTAGAGATCTACTTGGAATAAAATGAAGCTGAACCGATGGAGCTCATTTATACAGGATTGAATCCAAAGTAATTTAAGGAATTTTAGCAGACGTACTTGGGTTTAAAACAGCGTAATTGAGATGGCAATTCAGAAAAGTATTTAAGCACAGACATAACTCCATGTCTGTTCATGCTTAGCTTTAAATATCCATTTAAATCCAATCACTTAAGTACATGCTTAAGTATTTTCCTGAATGGGATGCTTTCCTGAATCACAGCCTAGAGTCTAGAGTGATGTTCACATGTTATGATTTACAGTGTATTTAGGTAATGTCACACTTTACAGGCACTCGGAATGGGAAACTTAAAGTGGTAGTGGTGTTTTAGAACAACCTTGCTGTTTATTATGCAGACTTGGCTTGTGACTCTGTGTTTAAGGCCATTTTGACTTCTTTATCTACTAAGAAAATAATTTCAATTCCTTATTTTTTTCCAGAGAGCTTCAGTTACTTCACCATTATGTTTTTAACTTTTACTCAGTAGGTCTGGACAGCCCCATGAAATATGGTGAGGAAAATCAGGTGATATATGCTATATGGCAAACAATGTACGTGGAATTTCAAAGCTCTGTTGGAATACCTTGACAAGTCAAAAACATTAACTGTTGAGATAGCCATTTTTGTTTCCCATCCAAGCATTTACAAAGCTCTTTCTTGAAATACACACTGTGTCTATTTATTTTTTCTCAGACTCTGAACTGCAAGATTTGTGATACTTAAAAATTTCAGATCTCACCCACACATCAGTCTTCATAAAGACTCTTTTGAGAGATTAATCTCTTTAAGAAGATCAATCATCACAGGGAAGAGGATGGGGAACTTGAGAGAAAAAATCTTTTTATATCCTGTGTATTGTGTAGCATGATTAAGTCTTTGGATATTATTTTAAAATAAATAAGCCATAATTATTATCTTCAAATCACTTCGTAATATTTCTTAGTAGCAAGAGGTACCTATCTGAGGTACCTGGAGGGTCTCCTTTCTCTCTCCAGTGACCAAAGAGGGAGCAGAGGTGGTCATTTTGGACTAGATTCCTTTCCCCTTGGCTGAAGATAGGGAAGATGACTCCCAACCACCTTTGGTGTCCATAACATTATCTTCGCTATGGACTGATCCCTTACTGCAGCACAGACATCTCCATTTCCAGATGCTTCTAGATTCTCTGATACTGCAAGGCAGTAGCTGAGGAAGTGTGACATAACGTCATGCTTCATTATGGCATTTATGCAAGCCAATTTTGGGGATTTGCATTTATGTTTCCTCACTTTTTCTTTCTAAAGCATAGCTGATCAGAAAATAATTTGTTAAAAGCATTCTCAGCTAAAGAATTTCTACATGAAAGCACATGCTTTCCCCCTGGGGTAATGATTGTTTGACAAAAACAAAAGAAAACCATTGAATCTACTTTTCAGCAAAGACTTGCTTTTAGGCAAAAAGCAACACATTTTGACTGCTACACATCTGGTGGTTTCTAGTTATCTGGAATTGATTAAAAGTTCCAGCTACCTGAAACTGGAAACAGTAAAAAACCTAAGACATCCCTTGAAAAACTTAACCAAAAGATGAGCTTTCTGATTGAAAATAACTTTTTTTTTTCCTCACTGACTCTGATATTCTGAACTGTTCTTTATAAGCACAACTTCTTGAAATACTGTGCAGTCTTATTCTGAATGAGATTTGCTGTGGGCGTGTAGCTAACTTTGTGGAAATATATCTACTGTGTTCACCTACATCTGTTTAGATATTGTGTAAGAAAAGAAAGTGGGCTGGTATTTCTTCATGCTTCAGGCTTTTCGTGTTCCTCCACCCGCACATTTCTGAACTCATAGCATTACTGGTGCCACTACCACAACACTGCAGCTGAATACTCTTGGCTATTTTTGCAATTAGATTTTTGTTTAGATTAATGTCATAGAAGATAACTTCTTCCTTCCCCCGCATTTGAATCTCTTCAAATAACATATTATAGTCTTCGAGCTATAAAGGACCTACGCTAATGCACTTCTAATCCTGACAAATGTCTCTGGACAATATTTTAGTAAAATACATTTACTGCCAAAGGGCTTTTCAAAGCTAATGGTCCATTCTTAAAAATGGTATCTCATGGTAACTTGAGTTCTTTCTGAATTTAGGACACTTCACTGTGCAAGAATGTAACCTCATCAGAAAGAAAAATGAATTGATGTGAGTGGTATCCTGCTTTAGTTTCCAATTTACACCTTCTTGCCCAGTACAACTAGATCTGTTTTGCTGGAGAAACACACAGTGAATGAAAAGATGTTTAAATCCAAAAAGTGTGTTTTCCAAAGCCATTTTTATTAAAGTTTGCAATATGTTTTGCTGGCATTATATCTGAAAGAGAAATGCTTTGAGGATTCCTTATCCCCTCTTTTAAAAAAATGTTGGCAATCTGATCCAATTAAGTGGGAAAAGGGAAAAGCACAAGAGAGGCTGCAAAGCTTTGCCTACCTCATGTGACACAACACATACAGCAGGTTGTACCATGGTATTGGTAGGACATCCTTTGTCACCTCTCCTTCTCTCAAATTCCTACCCCTCTAGCAAATTCGTGACCTTTTGTGATTTGAACTCATACTAAAGCACACAACCACTATAAGATGCTGTAAATTTATCTCCAAGCTGAACTACAGGTTTAGATCACAGTAAATGCTTGCAGAAGATGTGAAAAATTATGTTCCTTCATATCTCCACCTCATCTTTGGAAAGATAGGAAGGAGAAAAAATAACGTCCTTTGATCTCTTCTTTTCCACAGTTACAAATCAAGCAAAGCCTGAGTTTTCTGAATTAAACTTTTCCATTTATATTTACTCTTTTTGTTCTTCTTGATATGTGCAAGACTCTGCCAATGTTTGCTGACCTCACAGAAAATGCTTGCTGAACATTGATTGAAAAACTTGACTTCCAGACAACTTAGTTAAGATAGATGCTGGTTTTATTATAAGGTATACAATATTTTTTTAAAAAAAGTCACCTTGAGAGATTGTCATATTGCACGAAGAACTTATTCTTGCACTGACAACTTATCCTTATTCTATTTTTTCTAAGAACCTATTGCAGTAAGAAAATTAATTATGCAAGCTGAAGAGCAAGATCCAGGGGAAAAAAGTGGAGGAAGAAATTCTTTCCTAGCTTTTGAGGAAAAAGATAGGCCTAATATATTAATTTTCCCTGAGCTGCAATGGTAGAGAAAAGCAGGTAGCAGTGGGGAACATTACCTATGAGTGAATTGGCTAAAGAAACATCACTTATGAAACTTGGTACCTGCTAGTGCTGTTGAGAGTGACTTACAAACATGTTTAGATAGTCCCCATAAACCAGTGAGGTTTTGGATCATTCCACTCTTCTGGAAACAAAAGATCCACAGTTGTTTCATATGGCATAAAACAGAGCATGACAAGATAAAAAAACCAACCACACTTACCTGTATTTCCTACTTGACAACTACTGCAGTCAATATTAACTTATCTACTTTATCTACTTCTGCTCTTGGCTCTTTCTCTAGTCATTGTCATATATTCATCTGACATATTTTCCTCTTCCTAAGTATTAAATTTACACATGGAGATTACATAAGTCCCTCTCCAATGTCAAGTCTGTCGTGGTAGCCCTGATAAGGAAGCTAATACTCCAAGTGGGATCTTCCAGGAAGAAGACTTTTATTTCTGTGAATGTTTCCTGACAGCCAAACAATCCCAACGATTCAATAACTGTTGAAACAATTCAGTCTGGTTCCAGGTCTGGGACTGAAAACATTCCAGGACTTAATGCCAATCTGATAAATGTTGGAATACATGATGTGTAAGTTTGAAAATTTCACCTGACAGAGAGAGAACTTTATATGGGGCTTCTGGTATAGAGGAGTTCCTGATGTTGGAGAACTGGAGAGGGACTGTGGGGTTGTCTAGCACCCAATGCAGGAGTTACATAGAATTTCATTGCCAGACCATGATATCTGTACGGGAGCGATCACAAAGACCATTTCTGACCTTGGAGGAGAATCATGGCCAACAAGTGAGCAGAAGAAGGTGAGAAAATGGGAAAATGAACCAGAGTAAGCAAAGTCAGGTATTAGATGAGATTTGCATCTCCCCCCTCTATTTTAAAGGCTAACTGACAACTTTATCCATTGCAGAATACTGAAGCCTCTTTGCAGATGAGTTTACTTGTTTTTTAAATTCTGCCAAGGGGCTGTGTCTAAGCTTGCAAAGCTGTTTACTGTTTGCCCATCCAGCAACATGTAAACAAAACACATGAATAAAAGAAACATCTTCTCTAGCTCTTCAAGTCAGAGAGAAAATATCACTCAATCCAGGAAAGACAATTGAATATGTCAAAAACCCAGAACCTCAAAAGTGTTTGGATATCTTATCCCACGGATAAGGTGATGGTTAAGCTCCTGCGCACCTTAGAAGATTTAGGAAAGATCAGAGGCTTTTTTATTCATAAGACACCTCTACCTATCAGTTACAGGGAGAAAAAGTTAGCACAGAATTACTGAACTGTGTTAATTATCTTTTTCTGACAGTCTGAACAAGCAATTGAATTGGGACAGTTTGGGAGTCTCTGTTGACTAATAGGGGAGAAATATTCAAGAGCTTAAAGGCAAGGAGTGAATTAAGAGTGAAGTTTTATTAATACATGATTGAATTTACTATTCTAAGGAGAAGTTTATTAGTATGTTATTGCTCTTTGGTCTTAATCTACAGAAAAAGATAATTTGGAAAGGCTTTAGAATTGTTAGGCAGACTCTGAAACATAAAATCATTAACACAGTAAAAAGTTAGAGGGAAAATCCTAAGGAGAACAGGTAAGATGCACATTAATCATAATTCCTATGCAAAGTGTAAACTAGACAAACAGGCAAGAAATAAGGTAACTAGATGAAGGACTTTTCCATTACACAGAATAAAACATTCATTATCACAGAAACCCAGAAAGACAACAGACTGATCTTGAGCTTGTTTTATTTGGTTTAACTCTCCTGCTTTCAGTATTATGATGCCAACTCTTGCTGAGCAGTAAAAGCTTTGTAAAAACAAAATTAGAAGGCAAAATTGAAATCCTGAAACTCACAGAAGCCAGAAGAAATAAAGGGTGGGCTTCATCTGTCATAACTTTAGCCATGCACAGTATAGCTGTCTGAGCTAGCTCCCTGAGCAAGTCATCGTAGGTTCCCTTTGTAATCAATGGGATGAAATATGCACTGTTGGGTCATAATTTATCTGTCTTGATTTAGAAGCCCTCCTAGACTGAAATGAATTTTCCCCTAAAAACATTCCTTTTTCATGGACTAAGGAGAGTGTCTAAACAGGTAGCTCAGTTACATGTGTTCAGATGAACCCCACTCCAGATGTTTTGTAAATGCACGAAATTCCAAGGAAGAAAATAGAGTCTATTTGATTCTAAGTAGAATCCATATGTAGCAAGGAAGAAAAAAAATGATAATAATTTGTAGCTTGGATTCCCATTCTCTTAAGTATTTATGCATCTAATAACCACTGGAAGAAATGGCTGTATCTATACTAGTTACCAAGACTGTGCCACTGTTTATTTTTTATCCTGAAGGCCAGCTGGCATTATCTGACAACATCCATATGTTTCAGTTCTCCTAGCCTTCAAAAGACAGCAACTGCATCCAAATTTCCTATTGGGAATGGTTCCTGGCCTATAATACAGCCTAAACTCTGCCTGGGAACTATTTATGAGAATGCTACTTGGCCCAGACCAAACCTGAGCCAGGGACCTCCCTGGCAATCAGAAATATGGCAAATAGAATTGCAGTACCCATTCCAGGGCATTGCTTAATGTACTGATATAGAGGTACGCACTGAAAATTACTTTATAGCACAGCTTTAAGAATTTGCGTTTCAATAACCTGTAGCACACTTCAGTAGAGACAGTGGCAAAAAAATACCTCAGTGCATGTTGGATCCATCTCAGAGTTATCTTGTCTTCATTTTCAATGAAATATAAAAAGACATTTGGAAGCTACAAAAGAAGGTCATAATATAGTGAGAATGAATGACAGATGGTGCTGATAAAGGCGAATATTTGCTGGGTAACCTAAGTATATATGAATATAGGAGATACGATCAATGGGAAACGGGCATTAAAGTGATCACTGGCAAATAACTGAAGTCAAAGCAGACCAAAAGAACAGAAAATGACTACACGGTTTATTTCTGATCACTTTATGCATGACATGAAGCAATCACAACAACATAGAGCTAAGCTTACAGCTTACCTTTTAAGTCAAGAGGAGGATAAATCTGGAGTTCCACAACTGGAGTTCCAAAAGTTCCTACACATTGGTAGATGAGTAGCGAGTGGTCCAGTCTAACAATGGGTATGTCCTGACAACTCACACTTGATCGCAGTGGGAATAGGCGGAATAAGAATGTCACCAACCACAACACTAAAAATGTATCTAGACGAATCTGAAAATACAGACTTTCAAAGAGTGCCAAGGTGATTAAAAGCCAGCTTGGGCTCTTGGAGAACAGACAAGACCTGGATGGTTACCACCAGGCTTTCCCTAGCATCACCATAACTTTAAGTAAGTGGGATGGTAGGATTATTGCAAAAGATAAGCTTTCTCTATGGAGGAACAGTATTACAGTAAAAACGGTATTTGAAAATGAAAAAAAAAAAATTTTACTTAGGAATAGTAGATGCTTATGTATCTCGTGCAACAGAAGTTGATTCAGTTACTTGAACAACGATGTCTGCTGCTGCTTGAATCACGCTAAGGGATATTACTTTAGAGGACTATGGGAAACTCATGCTTTTCTTGAATCACAGGTAGAAACCCACCAGGCTGTCTACCCTAGGACATCTTTAATGCCATGAGATGCCTATCCAGGGGCACCTGAATCAAGATAAGGCTTTCTGGGTTCCAATTGTATCAAGAGAGTTCAAAGGTGGGATTCAGCTGCTTAAATGCAGGTATCTTGTGCTATTTAAGAAGCCCTGGGACATATTCTGTCTGGTCTCCAGCTGCCAAATCAAAAGGACGTGAAGAAGCCCTGTGTCATTCTACCCTACCTTTGTCTGTGTGTCAGATGCTCAAAGGTATCTGAAATGTCAGTGGATGTCTATGTTTGCACAACTGGACTTCATCACTAGTAAGCAAACATAGTCAAGAGAGCTTTTCAGTTGATCAAATGTATTTGTCCACTTCAGGATGTGCTGAATATTTTTATAAATTTCACTGACTATTGAAAGGGCTTCCACTGACTATGATGAGACCATTAATACTTACCTCCCAGGTGCATACCTACACTGAAGATACGGAAATTTACGTACCTGAATCTGGATCTGAATCCTTCCCCTTTCTGTGGGTGTCTAAATCAACAAATAAATTCCACTTTCAGAACTCAGTTCAATTTTCTAACAGTATGACTCCTGTCAGTCATGTTTGGATATCTTGAATACTCAAGTCCTGGACACCTGTGTTTAGGCATCTGAATCAATTCCCTAGTGATTTTGGGTAACCGTATATTGTCAGGTAAGATAAATGTCTCCAAGCCAGCACAGCCTGATGAAATTTATTTTCCAAAGGATCGTGAAACTATCTGAAATAATCTTGTAAACTTTAGCAATTATTCCCTTAGAACTTGTGGAGGCCAGGGCAGGCCCCAGAGGATGGGATTAAGGCAAACGTAATACTTATCTTTAAATAGCAGCAAAAAGGAAGGATCCAGAAACTTATAGACCAGGCAACCTAACTGTGAAAGTCACAGACAGAGAAGAAGATTGTTGAACAATCACTTTGCAAACACTGGCAGGATAATAAGGTGATAAGAAGCAGCTAACGTATTTGTCAAGAACAGGTCATATCCAATCAATCTAATATCCTTCCCTGATGGAGCAGAAGCATAAAGTTTAATGTAAAGACATAGAAAGTGATTTATTTTAGTGATTCTTGTATTAATTTTAATTTTCCCATAAATAATGGATGCCAGATCATTAGTCTCTCTTCATGTGCTTTTTATGTCTTGCATGTGGCAAATGCCTCTGTTTAATGTGTGGTACATTTCCTAGGAAAATGTCATATTGTTAATTGACACTCTGCAGTAATTACCATACCCTGGCAGGAACGCTATGAGGCATATGTACCAGAATTTGGGATGGAAGTATTGCCATCATGAGAAATTACTCACTGCCTTGAGGGATTTCCCCTTCTTGGATCACATTTCTACATCTGTGTCTATCGTGGTCAATATTTCTCAGTTAATCACATTCTGCATGGATGCTATCAGCCTGATTTCCCCAACACTTACACTGGTATTCAGAATGCAGTGATCATTAAACTACACGGATGTAAAAGAGATATGGATCAGGCTCTTGAGTTACAGGAACAACACTAAATGCAAAAGCCCTTTTAAAGCAAAAAGAAGCCTTCAGTAAAATGATTTGTGAAGGTCCAAAGTCCTTAGGATTTAATAAGAAAATTATTGACTAGTATTTTTGAAAGCCTAGGGCTTCACTCTTAATGCTTTTCTGCTACAGATGCTATAAGTTACATGTCTACAGTGTTCAACTCGTTTTTTTCTTTTCTTTTTTCCCCCCCTAGTACTATCATGGTGGACTTTTCAGTATGGACTCCTAATCATAATATTTCACTACATGAAACCTGCACTGAATTATCAGTTGGCTTCCAGTAAAGATTTCAGCAGCTAGAAAGATGTATAAATACTAAATAAGCTTGGTGCACTCATCTTCTTGGTATATAGATTGTCAGTACTTTTTCAGCTTTTTTTAGTTTAAAGTAGTTCTCAGAAAAATTGGTAAGGTGACATTTGTGAAGTTGAGCATTAAATCAAATTTCAAAAGTGTCTAAGGGAAAATTGACAAATGTTAAGTTGTCTACACATGCATACATAGCGGGATTTTTAAAAATGCCTTTGAGGTAGATGGAGAAATGACTTAGATGTCTATCAGTCAGTTTAGATGTCATAGAATCATAGAATCATAGAATAGTTTGGGTTGGAAGGGACCTTTACAGGTCATCTAGTCCAACCCCTCTGCAATGAGCAGGGACATCTTCAACTAGATCAGGTTGCTCAGAGCCCCATCCAACCTGACCTTGAATGCTTCCAGGGATGGAGCATCTACCACCTCTCTGGGCAACCTGTGCCAGTGTTTCACCACCTTCATTGTAAAAAATTTCTTCCTTATATCTAGTCTAAATCTCCCCTCTTTTAGTTTAAAACCATTACCCCTTGTCCTATCACAACAGGCCCTGCTAAAAAGTTTGTCCCAATCTTTTTTATAAGCCCCCTTTAAGTACTGAAAGGTTGCAATAAGGTCTCCTCAGAGCCTTCTCTTCTCCAGGCTGAATAACGCCAACTCTCTCAGGTGAGGTGTTCCATCCCATTAATCATTTTTGTGGCCCTCCTTTGGACCTGCTCCAACAGGTCCATGTCTTTCCTGTGCTGAGGACCCCAGAGCTGAACGCAGCACTGCAGGTGGGGTCTCACCAGAGCAGAGCAGAGGGGCAGAATCACCTCCCTCGACCTGCTGGCCACACTTCTTTTGATGCAGCCCAGGATATGGTTGGCCTTCTGGGCTGCGAGCACACATTGTCGGCTCATGTCCAGCTTTTCATTCACCAGTACCCCCAAGTCCTTCTGCACAGGACTGCTCTCAATCCCTTCATCCCCCCACCTGTATTGATACTGGGGGTTGCCCCAACCCCGGTGTAGGACCTTGCACTTGGCCTTGTTGAACCTCATGAGGTTCACACGGGCTCACTTCTCAAGCTTGTCCAGGTCCCTCTGGATGGCATCCCATCCCTCAGGCGTGTCAACTGCACCACTCAGCTTGGTGTCATCTGCAAACTTGCTGAGGGTGCACTCAATCCCACTGTTTATGTCATTGATGAAGACATTAAACAGTACTAGCCGGCTCCAGTACGGACCCCTGAGGGACACCACTTGTCACCAATCTCCATCTGGACATTGAGCTGTTGACCACTACCCTCTGGATGCAACCATCCAACCAATTCCTCATCCACTGAACAGTCCACTCATCAAATCCATATCTCTCCAATTTAGAGAGAAGGATGTTGTGGGGGACCGTGTCAAAGGCCTTACAGAAATCCAGATAGACAACATCCATAGCTCTTCCCTTGTCCACTGATGTAGTCACTCCATCATAGAAGGCCACTAGGTTGGTCAGGCAGGACTTGCCCTTGGTGAAGCCATGCTGGCTGTCTCAAATCACATCACTGTCCTCCATGTGCCTTAGCATAGCTTCTAGGAGGATCTGTTCCATGATCTTCCCAGGCACAGAGGTGAGGCTGACAGGTCGGTAGTTCCCAGGGTCCTCCTTCCTACCCTTTTTGAAAATGGGTGCAATGTTTCCCTTTTTCCAGTCACCAGGGTCTTCACCTGACTGCCATGACTTTTCAGATATCGTGGAGAGTGGCTTGGCAGCTATATCAGCCAATTCCCTCAGGACTCTGGGATGCATCTCATCAGGTCCCATAGACTTATGTAAGTTCAGGTTCCTCAGGTGGTCACAAATGTGATCTTCTCTTATGGTGGGAGGGACTTTGCTCCCCCAGTCCCCATTTTGTGGTCCTTCTGCTCGAGAGGTGTGGGAAGAGAGGTTGTCAGTGAAGACTGAGGCAAAGAAGTTGTTGAATATTTCAGCCTTCTCCTTGTCCGTTGTTACCAGTTTGCCAGTCTTGCTCATCGGGGGCCACGCTTTCTTTGACCTTCCTTTTCTGGCTGACATACCTGTAGAAGCCCTTCTTATTATTCTTTGCATCCCTTACCAAGTTCAGCTTCAGCTGCACCTTGGCCTTCTTGACCCCATCCCTACACAACCAGGCAGCATCCCTGTACTCTTCCCAGGATACCTGTCCCTGCTTCCACTGCTTGTGCATTTCCTTTTTGCCCTTTAGTTTGACCAGCAGGTCTCGACTCAGCCATGCCAGTCTCTTGCCTTCCTTTCCTTATCCTGCTGATACACACCACCTCCCATTCTGCTCTTCCAGAAGTAATAAAATCTGCCATCATTGTTCTGCTAGTGCCAAAGGCAAAGGAGAGTTTTCTGCAGAATGCTTTGCAAGAAAATTAATTGATGACAGGCTTTTTGGCAGTTTGCAACCATAACATTTGTATGATCTGCTGATGCCATGGTTTTATTCCCTGCTAATCAGACATTGCTCTCTTTACTATGCAAGGGCATCTCTTCTAGCTATTGTTGGCATGGAGAAGGCAGACATCCTAACAGTAATAACTCAAGTCCACAACAACTTTCTGTTCATATCAGCACATATTTTTATAATGTCTCGGAATACTCCCCGGAAACAACCCCAACACATAACAGTCAAAATGTGACAATCTGCCTGACTGCTTCATGGTGTGGAAATCCAGCTTTGCCAGCCGCCTCCTTGGCTTCAGTACAAATCCCTACCTCACCAAATGAGCCAATTCCTAAGAGATAATCTTTGTCTGTATTTACACATGCCTGGACTCATCCCACCTGACATAACTGAGTTGTCTGCATCTGAAACTCTCTTCTAGAGCTCCCTCTAAGGCAATGGAAGGAGACGGACACCTGTAGATCTCCATATAGACAAGCTAGGTTGTCCTCTGTCTGTCTCTCTGGTTACAGAGAGAGCTTAGGATGATTAGACCTCAGATAAATACCTAAAGCTACACAGGAAAGGGAGAGAGATCAACAGAGAAAGAGATCTGCTCAGTGTGTCTACGTGGAATGAATATCCTTGGGATGACCTTCAGGCTGCGTCTATACTAGTAAAATCACAGTGACAGAGGGCAGGGAAGGACAGTGGATCCCTGTTCTCTGTACAGTTACAGAGTCCCTGGCATGCTTTTGCTCAGGGACAACTCATATTTTCCTAATCAACTGTTAGATGTAGTATGGGAGTCAAGAACGATTTAGGGATAGCAATTTAGTCTGAGAAGAGAGATTTAGTATTAAGGCCATGACCAGATCCTACAGCTGGCCTCCACATCAGGAAATGGTCTCTGATTTTATTTCTTTAACAGCATAGATGTAATCATATTGAGTTCTCCATTGACCGTGGATTGCACTATCTATGGAGACAGCTTGGAGGACTGAAGCAAGCTGGACTGCAAATAATTGGAAGTCTAAAGAGAGGAAAGCTAGGCCAGATAGACTCTAGCTTGGAAAGATGTTCTCTGCTATGGAGCAGTTTGCAGTGAGGAAGGGTTAACGACTACTGCATTGGGACATCCCAGCATGAAGCACAGCAGAACACCTTCACATCACTATACACAGACATAGCTGTGACTGTGGCTTCCTGCCATTGATGGGTGAGCTCCACACCTTCTCACAATACTCCTAACCATCCTCATGTCCCACCCTCCCCAAGTACTTTCTCTTCTCTACCTTTTCCCACAGTGCTCCAAAGTCTTTGCAGGTCCATTGAGCCCTGATACTAGAAAACCAACAGCTCTTTCCTGTATCCCTTACATTTGTCCCCGTACCATCAGCTTCAGACACTTTCTTGTTTCTCATAAATAAATTTTTCAGAAATGTCATGATTTAATTCACTTTCCATGTCTCCTGCAAGGGCAGGTGTCGTGGTTTAACCCAAGCCGGCAACTAAGACCCACACAGCTGCTCGCTCACTCCCCCCAGTGGGATGGAGGAGAAAATCAGAAGACTAAAAGTGAGAAAACTGGTAGGTTGAGGTAAAGACAGTTTAATAGAGAAAGCAAAAGCCACGCACGCAACTTCACTCCTTCCCATGGGCAGGCGGGTGTTCAGCCATCTCCAGGAAAGCAGGGCTCCATCATGGATAATGGTTACTTGGGAAGACAATGCCATCACTCCAAACGTCCCCCCTTCCTTCTTCCCCCAGCTTTATATGCTGAGCATGACGCCATATGGTATGGAATAGCCCTTTGGTCAGTTGGGGTCAGCTGTCCCAGCCATGTCCCCTCCCAATTCCTTGTGCCCCCCCCAGCCTACTCGCTGGTGGGGTGGGGTGAGGAGCAGAAAAGGCCTTGACTGTGTGTAAGCACTGCTCAGCAGTGACAAAAACATCCCTGAGTTATCAACACAGTTTTCAGCACAAATCCAAACATAGCCCCATCCGAGCTACTATGAAGAAAATTAACTCTGTCCCAGCCAACACCAGCACAGCAGGTGAGTCTTCTCTCACACCCAGAGAAAAGAGGGAAGCAGAAATGAGGCGCCTGGGAGAGGAGCACAAGCCAGCCCTGACACCTCGTGGTCGGGGGGATGACCCACACCACTGTAGCCTGTGGTAGTGACACAGGCTGGAGCTGATCACAGGGCAGGGTCATCTCCGGCAATACCTGTTTTCCTATGACACTGGCAACAGCAGGCGTGGTTGCAGCAGCAAAATTAACAATGTGTTGACTCCAACAGGTTGAATATGACATTTCTTTCAATTGTTCATCCACAGAATATCTCCCAAACATCTTGCTCCAAATCCCATCCCAGTTCACGGGCCTGCCCCTCTCCTCTTGTGTTGTGGTGAGTCACCTAGGGCAGATGCGGTTGATTTAGAGAAGTGCATGCGTGACTATCAGGCTGGTATGGGCATGCTGGCCAGTTGGCAAGCATTATGGGACAGAGTAAGTAAGAGAAAAACTCCTTTCCTGCCTTTACCTGGAAGGAGGCACTGAGGAAACGTATAGCCTCCACTCAGTGAGGTAAATCCCCATCACTGAGAATAGTACCCTATAAAACTAATAAACTTTTTATATGGTTTCTGTGAGGCATTAACAGCTGAAATCATAGCGGCTGAGGTTTGGTTTACTGCTTAACCAACATTCAGGGAAGAAAAAAAGATACATTAAAAGAAGGAGATATCTTACATTTCATACACAACGTTTAAGACATTAAAGAGTTGCTAATTAGAAAGTAGATAATTCTGGTTTACTGGAATTTATCCAGAAGCATGAGAAGCACTTATAAATCAGTTGAACTGCCCAGGAAAAGGTTCAGTAAGATGAAAGTTTTGTAGCAGAATTCACCATGAAATTGGCTTTAAATTTCTGAGACTGGCAAAGGGGAAGAGAAGAAGGAAAAAAAAAGTAATATTTGTGACTGTTTTCTGCTCTCCTGGTAGTCTGGTGTCAGAATTTGGGGGCTTTCTTTGAAAACTAAGAGTATAGAAAACTACTTTTTGCTCAGCTGAGGGTCAGGATTCTTGCACAGTCCTGGGACACCAATAACTGGAACTGTCAGAGGAATCCCAGGTGCCACTGCAAATCCGGAGAAAACAGCACGAGGTTGCAGTAACCTGGTGCTAGAGCAGCAGAACTCCACATATAGTGAGAGCATGGCTACGTGAAGCTTTCACTTTCCCGTTTAAAGAAAAGAGATATTTAATCCTAAGTTTACATAAGTAAGAATCCTAAGTTTACATAAGTAAGAATAAGATTGTGTCTAAAAAGAGGTTCCAAAATGCAGGTTATGTAGTAGGTTTTTTATGGGTAAACATTTGTTTCGGTAACTTACTGCATCTCTTGAAAAATACACTTTGAAAGATACAGGGTACATCTTACAGACCCCAGATAATGCAAGAAAATGAATTTTAATATTCCTCGTTGTTATATTTTTAACTTTTGCCCCAGTGCTCTGGTTTTTGTTTAGCAGTCTTTTAAGTTTGTACAGTGCAGTTGGAGCTTTATGAATGAAAACGCCATTATAACAATCATTTATCAGCTTGAGAGATATAGACTGAAACCGTGCAAATTTCTGGCTCAGTCTTATAATGATAACTCATGACAATATCTGAAAGCACTTTTAGTTCTTTAAAACTGAAGGGAAACAGCAATTTGCGATGTCATAGTTTGGATGAATGGGCAATATTCTCAGAAGCAATCATCTAAAATAAACTGGTATATAGGTTCCTGTAGGAGGCGAACAATCTTAAAATCTCTTTTTAAAACAGAACATAACTTTGCATTCTGTCCCATATTTAAATTGCAGTGATTTATATATATAGTTTGTTCATTTTATATTTATTGTTATTTGTCTTTCTGAGTAAATTCAACGTACTGAGAGCACATTGCAAAGTGCTACTCACAAAGCTTTGCTGACATAAAAGTAATAAAAAGAAGCATGCCATGAGATCAGTGATTCATTGAGAACAGTCAGCACCTTGCTTCTGGTGTAGATTATAATTTTCTTTCTTCTGAGCTTAGCAAGCAAAACCCTCTTTTGGTAACAGACTGACAGGCTGCTTCTCTCCAGATTTTTTACATCTCTCGGTTACAGCTACCAAGCAATTAAATGTGGTCTGTAGCCTGGGCTCAGGTTATCTCTGCCTCACGCCCATTGCAATGACTGATAATGCAACTTTTTAAAGGGTATCAAAAGCACTAAAACCAGAGAGTTTGAAGGAGTTTGATCTAGCAGTTTCCTCATTCCTCCTTTTTCTTTCACAGCATTGCACTTCTTATAAGGGGTAATGTCCTGTTTGTCAGACTTTTTAGAGAAGGATAGCTGAATCAGCATGTCAGATGAAAAGAGAAGCAGAGATCATCTCCCCAGTTCTTATTACCATGAAAAACTCTGTCATTTCTTAATGGTTGGTGAAATTAAAGAATGCACACAGTAAAGTCAGGTGGGAGTGACAAGCTCAGAACAGCCGAAGGTTTGGTCCTAAAGCTGGCACTAGTGATATACTGTTGTGGCAGTTATCCTATAAAGTAAGGCAGCCCCTCTGCCTCCCACCAGTACAGCTGTGAGTACTTTCAACCAGTGTAGACATCTCTATAAAAGAATGATAAAGTGAACTAGTGTATTGTGCTTTCTCCCATGTGCACACAGGGACTGATAGAATATTAAAGGGATTTATAGATATAAACGTGAAAGTTAGGTACCTCACCGGAACCAGGAAATTAAGCATCTATGTAGTTCTTGTGTGTGCACAGTGGCACAACACCATTAAACTTTGGCTAAACCCTTTACTGGAAAACAGAACAGGGCCAGGGCTGTGCCTGTCTCTATGGTATTAAATTGTTTGCATGCTCCCTGGCATAATTTTCCCTGTCCATGGCACTTTCCAAATAATTCCGAGGTGAAAATTAGGGTTTGGATATGGCCATTCTATTTTGGAGGCTAAAGAAGCAAAATACCATAGTGATGCTTAGATTGCACCAGCTGGCCTCCATGACAGAAAATTAACCCTAGAAATATTTAATTCATTAGAATGGATGCAGATTAGGAATCTCCAATGACGTCTGTAGGGAGCTATGCACAACAAAAGATTCATCAGAGAAAGCATTCCCTCTCCAGTC
The DNA here is from genome assembly GCF_035582795.1 of Mycteria americana. Classification (NCBI taxonomy): domain Eukaryota; kingdom Metazoa; phylum Chordata; class Aves; order Ciconiiformes; family Ciconiidae; genus Mycteria; species Mycteria americana. Next base: position 7,508,018 of record NC_134367.1, on the reverse strand, counting down.
CTTATCCCACTCTCTTCCTCCTTGAGGTATTAGGAAAGTACACATTCAGACTAATTTCGTGTTCAAAATTATTCACATCTGAAATTATGGATGTTCAAAATAATAATGGGAAAAAGGTGGGCAGCCAGCTCACCTTTCTCCTGGTATTCCTAGCAAAAAGGACCCCCTGCCCAAAACAGAAATGTTTCTTGTGTATTGCTTTAAGGCCACAGTGAGTTTCGCCAGAATAATAATTAAGTGAAAAGCTTAATTATACCCCCTTGAGACAGACTGCTAAAGGTCAGGTTTCAGATACCTTAATGAGCTGCTAAATGCTGCTAACTGGGAAAGGCTTTTTTTATGTCCCGCACAAGCCAGCCCACTCACATTTTTCATGCCAACGCTGGGCATATCAGATGTCTGTGGGAGTTTTGCCATGAAAAGAAAGCTCATCTTGTGCTTTATTTACAACCATTTCACCAGCTTTTATGAGAAGCAGCTTGAAGATGGGGCCATGCACCACAAAACTGGGAAAGAGCTTGTTGGTCTAACTCCAGCTCTTCACCGAGTCCTCTGGCCAGGGATTTGGGGGCTGAATCAGTGCAGTGCAGGAAAGGAGGCCTTTGTTGGTGGCAGCCCTGCCTCTTGAAAAGGCTGAAAAGCAACAAGGCAAGCTGTCTAGGGCTTGCAGAAAAAGCAGCAGTCATACGTTATCTTCAAAATTAGGAAAACAACATATTTTAACAGATGCCTATTAGTTTGCACTGTTTACTTCTTCTGTGTCTTGGTCTAACACCCAAGATATGAATCCCCAAAGTATGATATATGCATATATTGATTAATTCCAGGCTTTAAGCATAGAAATTGCAATAAAAGTCATGTGTTACATGAGAACAGCAAGGCCTGCTCAATACTAAGTGCTCACTGATGGATCCTGGTGATATTTTAAAACTAGATTTCTTTTTGCCTCAATTTCCCTGCCATAAAATTGGTGTAATACCCATAACAATCCTACAGAGGTCATGATATTCATTAATGTATGTAGTGCATGTGGGAATTAATGCATGCGCTGCCATATCAATCCATGGCAAAATAATCAATTTGTAATCAGTGCTGTGTACAAATGGTGAGGGTAAATAGGACCTGAGACCATGCAGTGAATGAGGCAAGTGTTTGTATCAATTCAAAGACAGGTTTCTAAATGGTATTACTATAAGACTAAAATTAGTAAAGTCAAAAACTTAAATGCCAGAATTAAGGGCTGGAAGAGTTGCACAGCTTTAATTCATTCTTCATGTGTATATGGATTTTAATGCAGTCAGCCCCATGAATACACAGGGATGTAAAAGCATTCAGGCTGATTCAGGCCAAAGGGTTTCTCTAGCTCAGCATCCTTTCTCTGATAGTAGCCAATGGCAAGTGCTTTAAAAATAAGGATTTCAGCAGGTCGAGCATAAAGTCACACTTTTCCAAAACACTTCCCCAGGCTCCAGGTGCTTCACATCTCACTGCCTTCCACATTCAAATATGTTGTCTCTGACTTTAATGGCACTTTCCATGCAGTTTTCCTCCACGAATGTATGCAAGTCCTCTTAACCTCCTGAATGGTCCATATTAGTGTTACAGGTTTTTGAACAATTTTGATACGAGTCTAGCTGAGAGTCATGGAGCAGCAGGCATAGCATCAATATGTTGCAGTTGTAATTTTTCAATAGAGCTGCATAATGAAACGTAAGGAGTAGGGTTTTATTCCGGTCATTTGGATGAGTCATTTCTTCTCTCTTTGGTTCATTTTGCTTTTCACTCTTTGTCTAATGAGAGGAAACTCTTAGGTCCAAGGATAGGCTTTTGCCCATGCAGAGCCACGCTGAGGACCATTATAACCATTTGGCAGCTCAGCTGAATGAATTCCTGCATCCACAGCATTCCCTGGCACTGCTGTGTGATAAATGGTATATATGTAACCTACACATCCTGCATCTGCAAACTGCAATCCCCAGGGTAAATTTATAGGGAATATGGCAGCGGGCTGTTGCTCCCCCACAGCGTTACCGTGTGAGCAGCACAGCTTGTGTATTACAACGTAGGGCAGCAGGCACATCACTGCATCAGCCGCTTGGCAGCTGCCTGTGTCTCGCAGCCGAAAGGGAAGATGCTTCCCCGCCTGAGCAGTCCCACCGGCTGGACGACCTGAGCCAGAGCTGCGGTGCTGCAGCGGGGTGCGGGCATCCGGATGCTGCAGTGCACCGAACGCCTCCCTCCCGAGCACCGTCTTGGGCTTGGCAAGGGCAGCAGAGCAGCCTCCCTCCACATTCTTGTGCAATGCAGAACCTGGGCTTTTGGGGAAGGGAAAGGGAGATTTAGTTCCTCCTTTTTGAATTGCTGAGTCAGCCCTCCATATTTCCTTCACTCCCACCAAGCAGGAGCGAAAGGCTAACGTTGCCTCCCACTCTGCCTTCCCATCCCTTTTCTGAAGTAAACAAATGTCAGCAAATCCTACGCTAACAGTGCTGTTAAAAATATCACCCTATCAGCAGATGGGTTCATTCCCTTTGGTCTGGAGCTATCTCTTCATTGCAGAAAAGGTGTTTTTACATCAAGATAAGTAGTTTCGATGGAAACCTCAGTGGCTGAGTGAAGAACAGGCGTGCTATGCTCTGCACCGTAGTGTCACCGTCTGGAGTAATTTCCAGACAGAAATTATTAGAGAAGGAATGGATTTGACCTGCATTAACTATCAAGATAAAAGTTAGTCCTGCTTTTCTCAGCTAGAGCCTGACCCTGGGGTAGCAATCAAAAATTAGCTACTTCAGCCAAGATGCAGTACTCATGCTCTTTAGCGTGTTACAAAACCCACAAACCAAGCTAACCACAGGACCAGATCTTCAGCCAGTGTGAAAAGATAGTGCCCCATTAGGCTTTGGGGATGTAAAAGAAATATCTTTGATCAGACAGCCTCTATCCTTTTCAAAGGGCGATAAAGCCCCACAAAGCTTTGTGCAGGAGAACTTCCAGCTGTTCAAGCAAGGGGACGTCGGTTGGATAGATGACCGATGTCACTGGAGAAAGTGAAGGGTGAACTTTTTCCTGCTTATTGAGTGTTACACACTTCAGAAACTGCAGACTGTGCAGACAAATGCATCTTGTCACTGAAAGGTGAAAGTTTTCCCCTTTCATCACTGGGTCCCACCACTGAAAATGTTGTATACTTCCCTCATGGGTAACTCCAGAAACTTGTCCCACTCCCTTCAAACACTCATGCGCTCTCTTCATTTGCTCAGACTTACAAATGCACCGGTCATTTTTCAGACATGTATTCTATCACACTTTTTATTTGTTTCTCCAACTACTTAACCATTTTGTTGCTTTTCTTTGAAGAATCCACAATTGCTCTCTCTATACCAGAAAGTAGCAAATGATGAAACTCATTGTTTCTATAATGATTCCAGTATAGATTATTTCTTCTGGATGCCAGAATCCACACCTGATCAAAGCATTTTTCCTTTCTTGAGACTCACTTATTCATTGGATTTTCTTTTGGATGTTACTGGGTTATCAAATCCAGGTGATAAACAAAGCATGTTCTGATCAGTGTCACAAATCCATCCTATGCCTTGAGCATAAATGAAAATATAATAAAGTAATTAATAGCTTGATCTAAATTAATTCCCTTGTCTTCTATATGTCACTTAAACTGCTATCAATGAATAGCAATTTCCATATGTGCAGTCCTTCTTTACAATGTTCATTAAAAGGCTTAGATGAGAAACAGCGAAAAGCATTTTAATTCATTGCTAAGCACAGCAGAAAACTAAGCAGGATTCCAACTTTATATACAATCTGCAAGCAGTATACGTTAGCTCAAACGTAAATCTCACATAATGAGGTGTGCAGCCTGATGACTAATCAAATCCATTGAAGCATTCTCCAAGTTCAGCTCTGTTTCAATGCATGGGGTGAGGGGGGGGTGTGCTATTTAATATTTCACTTCCTTCTGACAAGAAGAGGCATGAAAAATGGTAAATTTGACCTTAAAATGAACTGCAGCAAACAAACCTTGAATACAAAGTGGTGTCACTACAGTTCAGTTAGAAACATGTGCGTCTGGACTAGCAGGTCTTTGGCTCATCTCCAGTGCCCAGCCCTGGGCTTCTACCCAGCGATGCTTATGGTGAAGCTCTGGAAAGGCCCTTTCAATATGAAAGAACCAAAACTGGATAAGATTCAAAAACAGAGATGCCAAATTCATGTTATTATTAATTATTCTTAATTTAAATCAAGATCAAGGCCCCATCACGCTGGTCTCTGTGCAAACAGGGATGACAGTGTTTGCCTTGGAGAGTCTGCAAAATGAGAAACAGAAACTGATGAAAGATTGAGGATGTGCCAAAGGGATGTAACATGTAAGTAAATGATCACCATGTGATTTAGCCCGGTTCCCGTAGTTGCTTGCTCATGTCTGGGCTTCTTTATGTTGTCTGGTACAACATTTATTTTGAGGTGGATGGGAAAGGGTAGAGTGAGGGGGCTGTCAAGGACTGTGAAGCTGATTAGCTGAAGGGAGCATATAAAAGAAAGGAGACCAAAAGAGGAAGTGAACCGTGGCTTTTCATCTGTGTTTCCAACAGATAGGCATTAATGTAATTTACAGATTGGTGTTCCTAAGGATCCTTAAGATCTTGGAAATTAACAGACTCCACTATGACTGGTACATCATTACCTTGTTTTCTTCTACAGGCATACATTTCTGTATAGACATCCTTCTGCAATAGAAGGATTTAAGAAAACAGGATGGAGACAGAAGATATGATTTAATCTCCCATAATTTTAGCAGTCTAAAAGTCAGGCTCCTCGGCTAAACTAGCTGTCTCAGTTCCCTTTTTAACAGGTAAAAAGAGAGAGGCATTTTCATTGGGACCGTCATGAATACAGGTAACCTTAGGCTAAAGCAGCCAATATCCCCTGCTGTAGTCACTGCAGGGAGATCAGCTACCACAGCTATGGCTGGGGTTGAGAAGTTTGCAGTATTTTATGGGAGCAGTGCTAGGCTGATACTGAGCTCTTCTGAAATGCCATTATACAGCAAACACCAGACAGAATCAAATGTTTGCCTCTCTCCTCATTGCTTTTCAGCCTCAAACACTCACAGGGTTGCTATCTGCCAAGCTCCACTGAAATGCCCATGAGGAGACTAACTCTTTTATGTTTTGGCCTCATCAGCAGTTCCCAGAATTCTTTAAAAGGCTTTTAGAAGTGCTCATGTGAGCAGAAATAAATGCAATCACTTGGAGCACACATGAAGGCATCAGTCGTAGCCTGTATGTTTAATAGAAGTACCCCATGATGCATCGTTATTTTTTTAATGGGGTTCACACTGTAATGGGGATACACCAAAACTTGGGAGCTGGAAGCCACTAATGTGTTCAGGCCTGCAAAATGGCCATAGGCTGCCAGAAATATTTTTAAGGAAATCAAAATATCTATTAGGCATAACTGACTTCATTTATGATATTTGTGATAGCTTGAAGTGCATTTGCTGTGTTTGTTGAAAGTGCTAAAATCTAGCAATACCAAAATCACTTCTGTAGCACTGGAGATTTCCCTGAGGTCCTTGTCGCTAAAGACGCACAGTTCAGCTGGCTGAGGTTTCATTGCACTTGGTTAAACACTCCTGCTATAGAACCCAGCTCTGTAAATTAGCCAATTTATTATGATAGGAATCTGTTGCTTAAAAAACCAATTCTACCCTGCATACTTTTCAAGATGGAAAGGCACAGCAGGGTGTAAACCCCTCTGTCAGCATGGCTGCATAAATCTGGTTAGAGAAAAAAATGTGTATGCCATGGCATCACAAGGGGAATGTACCTAGAAATGGCTTAATTTCTCTGTTTAGATGCTTTCTAATATCACAAAATGTGATGTCTCAAATGAGATAAAGAATCATATGTTTAGTGAAAACAAAATTTCTGCAGGAGATTCATCAGCAGATTTGGCTGGGCTTTATACATTAGTTGCTGTAAGCTCAGTGACATTCAGAAGGTGTAAATACTGTAATATCACTGATAATCCCTACAACTCAAGGAAACTCCTCCCTTTGGACAACGCTAGTCAGTGGTGCATTGCTTCCACAGTTAGACCCTCTGTCCCCAAAGTCTGAACCATCCCAGGCATCTTACTGGTAGGAGGAGATCCTACTTCACTTGTACGAAGGTTCTGGGGAAAGAGAAATCTGTGAGCGATTTAGTCCCTCATCCGCCTCAGCAGACCCCCTTAGTTACCCTAGTTACCACTAAAATAGCGTAATAGCTAAGGGAAAACTAAACAAAGAAGATATGGTCAGCAATCCAAATGTGTGAACAATTCAGTTACAATCATTTCAGAGCTAAGTAGACAGATATAAAATGAAAACCATTCTTTTCCCACCTATATTTTAGATTAGTTAAAAAAAAGAATATACTCTATCTCCTCCTTATAGTTAATGAATCTGGGAAGTTGTTTATTAAGCCTTGTGGTCAAGGTCCACTTCTTGCCTGGATTCATTGTCCTGAGATTTACCTTTATGGAAGAGGATCTAGATTAAGGTACACTTTTCCTCATACATTCCAATGCTGCCTGAGGTATCACCAAGCTTCAAATCCTCTTTGCCTTCTGCACCAGGGACCACAAGGATTTACTGACTGTTCATAAAGAATTAGTTTAATCATTCTTTCCGTTGCTTCTTCCCTTCTGAAATGTAGACGGTCCTTGGCGACCACGATCAATTTGCTTAATCTCTGTGTTTCAGTTTTCTAAATGTAAGTGGGGATTCTAATATTAGTGATTAAGCAGAAGAACAAATGCATCCTACATTGCACTGTGTTGAGATGGAAATTCCTCCTCTGTAAAAAAGTGATTGTGTGAGCCTAAACTGTCTCAAATGGGGTATATTTTCAAATCAATAGGCCTGGATAAATTCATAGTTTCATAAATTTTAAGGCCAGAAGAGAATATTAGATCACAGCCTCACCTTCTGAATACCACAGGCTGTCACGTTGCACCCAATTAAACTATATTGTCTTAAAACATTTAATTAGACAGAGAATAGGTCGTGTCAATATGCTACTAATGGCCATGGCCCCTGCTGTCATGGGGCATTGATTCGATAAAACAAGCCCAGTTTTTCCAGGAGATGAATTGGCCTCTCTAGTGCTAAGGAAGAAAAAAAATCTCCATGTGCCCTGTTTGTCTACTCCCAGGGGGAAAAAATAACATCCTCAAGGAGTTATAGGAAGTTTTTCTAGGTCATTTCCTGTAGAGTCACAGAAAAGAATTTTAACATAAAAATATACTTACTGCCCACCACTATGATTTCAAAGAAACCTGTCATTGCATCCTGTATATACATGGCAAGATTACAGGTGTGGCTGTTAATGAAAACTGAATATAACGTTTGGGTTTCTTAGTGCAGAAAGGTTGAGTAAAGCTGTGCTATGGTACTTACTTCTAAGGGTTTTTTTTCCCTATGATTAAAAGCCCTGTGATTTTTTTCCTTGTGATTAAAAATCCCATTATAGTACCCATTGCAATTTTGATTTGAATTATAGCATAGACAACAAGGATACCATCACATTGATTGCTCTCACCTATAACAGCAAACCCTCTTCTATATGTCTTGATCTGAAAAAGTACAGAGTTGTGCTGGTCTTCCTTCCCAGAAAGTTTACAAAAGCTGGCAGTACCCAGCCCCTCCTTCAGCAGTGCCTAGTGACTTCAGACTGAGGTCTCAGTGGATGTTACGTTGAGTGATAAATGCAGATCAAATTCCTATCCCAAGAAGCTGACGGTTTGTAGCAGAAGGAACAGATAAATGCTGAACAGACATGCTTTGCTTAGGACAACACAGAGGGTAGACTGGTTTTCATGCTTAAGTAATCCTAAGCATCTTAAGTCAAAGTTAGGTATGATGATACAAAGGTAGAGATGTAAGAGATCGTGAGACTCTGCATAGAATCCACCTCACAGCACTAAGGTCGTACCTAGCACCTCCATTAACATTTACCAATCTAACTTTTTTAAAAAAAAAATTGCAATGAAGAAGACTTTATAGCCTCCTTAGATAGTGTGTTCTAGTGTTTAATGAATCTTAGAGGAAGACAGCTTTGCTTTTTCTGATATCTAACCTAAATGTTTTTTTCTGCAAATGAAGCCAATGATTCCTTGTCCTCCTCCCAGCAGAAATAAGAAAGAATTGATTGCTGTCCTCTTCATAATAACTTTTTTCATGTTGAATGTTATTGAGTCCTCATTGGCATTGTGGTCTATAGGGGAAAAAAGGCCAACTCATTCAGCTTTTCTTTGTGCTTTTCATATTTCACAAACAGGCTATTGTTTGCTGTTTTCATTCCCCAAGGCATTCAGACAAATTTTTCCAATTTTTTTTTTAAATGTCCCTGCCCACAGCACAGGGACTGGACCTAGATGATCTTTAAAGGTCCCTTCCACCCCAAACCATGATTCGATGATTCTATGAAAATATCATGCCCTATTTCAAAACAGTGCTCTAGTTTATGCCTCCATCATACTAGAGTAAGCAAAATTATTACTTCCAAGTTTTTATGTTATTAATGTTAATTCACCTTTCCACATGTTGTAACAGAATATTTGAAGTTCCCCATATCCTCTAAACAATCTTCTTTCTCACTTCTCCTTCACCTGTTATTCCTTATTATGCATTTCTTTCATTTGATTTCCTCAAAATGCCTTGCATTTATCTTCATTAAATTTAATCTTATTGATTTCTGAGCACTTCTCCAACTTTAAAGTCTTACTCTACAGAAGGTTGGAACTCCTCTCCAGTTTAGCCTCACACACAAATTCAGTAAGTGTCCAGATCATTAACGGAAAATATCAAAAAGAACCAGGCCCAAGATGGACATTTGGTGCAATCTAACTTACAATGTCCCTGTGAAAACTGATAGATCATTAGAAACAACTCTATATGTGCACACTTTAAATCAGTTGAATACATATTTTCCCATGTTTTTGTCTAGACAGCATTGCCTTAATTTGCTTGTCAGAATGCCAAGTACAATAGTATTAAAAAACTTACTAAACAGCAGAAAGATATTAAAAACCTTACTGAGATAGATAGCCTGTCTCCTTCTCCTTCTTTCCATTAGAATCATAGAATCATAGAATTGTTTAGGTTGGAAAAGATATTTAAGATCATCAAGTCCAACCATAAACCTAACACTGCCAAGTCCACCACTAAGCCATATCCCTAAGTACCACATCTACACGTCTTTTAAATACTTCCAGGGATGGTGGCTCAAACATTTCCCTGCGCAGCCTGTTCCAATGCTTGACAACCCTTTTGGTGAAGAAATTTTTCCTAATATCCAGTCTAAACCTCCCCTGGTGCAACTTGAGGCCACTTCCTCTTGCCCTATCACTTGTTACTCAGGGAGAAGAGACCGACCCCCACCTCTCTACAACCTCCTTTCAGGTAGTTGTAGAGAGCGATAAGGTCTCCCCTCAGCCTCCTTTTCTCCAGGCTAAACAACCCCAGTTCCCTCAGCCGCTCCTCATCAGCCTTGTGCTCCAGACCCTTCACCAGCTTCGTTGCCCTTCTCTGCACACGCTCCAGCCCCTCAATGTCTCTCTTGTAGTGGGGGGCCCAAAACTGAACACAGTAGTCGAGGTGCGGCCTCACCAATGCCAAGTACAGGGGGACAATCACTTCCCTAGTCTTGCCGGCCACACTATTTCTGATACAAGCCAGGATGCCATTGGCCTTCTTGGCCTCCTGGGCACACTGCTGGCTCACATTCAGGCGGCTGTCAACCAACACCCCCAGGTCCTTTCCCTCTGGGCAGCTTTCCAGCCACTCTTCCCCAAGCCTGTAGCGTTGCATGGGGTTGCTGTGACCCAAGTGCAGGACCTTCCACTTGGCCTTGTTGAACCTCATACAATTGACCTCGACCCTTCGATCCAGCCTATCCAGGTCCCTCTGCAGAGCCTTCCTCCCCTCCAGCAGATCAACACTCCCGCACAACTTGGTGTCATCTGCAAACTTACTGAGGGTGCACTCGATCCCTTCATCCAAATCATTGATAAAGATATTAAACAGAACTGGCCCCAACACTGAGCCCTGGGGAACACCACTTGTGACCGGCCACCAACTGGATTTAACTCCATTCTCCATTAACTCCAAACTCCTTTTAACAGCTCTTCGGGCCTGGCCATCCAGCCAGTTTTTTACCCAGCGAAGCATACGCCCATCCAAGCCATGAGCAGCCAGTTTCTCCAGGAGAATGCTGTGGGAACTAGTGTCAAAGGCTTCACTAAAGTAAACAACATCCACAGCCTTTCCCTCATCCACTAAGCAGGTCACCTTGTCACAGAAGGAGATCAGGTTAGTCAAGCAGGACCTGCCTTTCATAAACCCATGTGGACCGGGCCTGACCACCTGGTTGTCCTGTACATGCCATGTGATGGCACTCAAGATGATCTGCTCCATAACCTTCCCCGGCACCGAGGTCAGATTGACAGGCCTGGAGTTCCCCAGATCCTCCTTCCAGCCATTCTTGTAGATGGGCATCACATTTGCCAACCTCCAGTCAACTGGGACCTCCCCGGTTAGCCAGGACTGCTGATAAAGGATTGACAGTGGCTTGGTGAGCACTTCCACCAGCTCCCTCAGTACCCTTGGGTGGTTCCCATCCGGCCTCATAGACTTGTGTGTGTCTAAGTGGTGTAGCAGGTCACTAACCATTTCCCCTTGGATGATGGGGGCTTCATTCTGCTCCCCATCCCTGTCTTCCAGCTCAGGGGGCTGGGTACCCCGAGAACAACTGGTGTTACCATTAAAGACGGAGGCAAAGAAGGCATTAAGTACCTCAGCCTTCTCCTCATCCTTTGTCACTATGTTTCCCCCTGCATCCAATAAAGGATGGAGATTCTCCTTAGCCCTCCTTTTGTTGGTAATCTATTTAGAAACATTTGTTATTGTCTTTTATGGCAGTAGCCAGATTAAGTTCTAGCTGGGCTTTGGCCCTTCTAATTTTCTTCCCATGACATGCTTGTAGTCCTCCTGAGTGGCCTGCCCCTTCTTCCAGAGGTCATAGACTCTCCTTTTTTTCCTGAGTTCCAGCCAAAGCTCTCTGTTCAGCCAGGCTGGTCTTCTTCCCCTCCGCCTCATCTTTTGGCACATGGGTATGGCCTGCTCTTGCACCCTTAAGATTTCCTTCTTGAAGAATGTCCAGCCTTCCTGGACTCCTTTGCCCTTCAGGACTGCTTCCCAAGGGACTCTGTCAACCAGTGTCCTATACAGGCCAGAGCCTGCCCTCCGGAAGTCCAAGGTAGCAGTTCTGCTGACCCCCCTCCTTACTTCTCCAAGAATCAAAAACTTTCATTTTGTGATCACTATGCCCAAGACAGCCTCCAACCATCACATCACCTTCAAGTCCTTCTCTGTTCACAAACAACAGGTCCAGTGGGACGCCTTCGCTAGTTGGCTCACTCACCAACTGTGTTATGAAGTTCTCTTCCACACACTCCAGGAACCTCCGAGACTGTTTCCTCTCTGCTGTATTGTATTTCCAGCAGACATCTGGTAAGTTGAAGTCCCCCACAAGAACAAGGGCTAACGATTGTGAGACTTCTCCCAGCCGTTTATAGATTATTTCATCTGTCTCTTCGTCCTGGTTGGGTGGTCTATAACAGACTCCCACCATGATATCTGCCTTGTTGGCCTTCCCCCTGATCCTTACCCATAAACACACAACCCTAGCATCACCATCATTAAGCTCTAGACAATCAAAACACTCCCTAACATACAGGGCTACCCCACTGCCTCTCCTTCCTTGCCCATCCCTTCTGAAGAGTTTATAGCCATCCATCACCGCACTCCAGCTGTGCGAGTCATCCCACCACATTTCCGTGATGGCAACCATATCATGATTTTCCTGCTGCACACTGGCTTCCAGCTCCTCCTGTTTGTTGCCCATGCTGTGTGCGTTGGTGTAGATGCACTTCAGCTGGGCTATTGATTCCGCCACTTTTTTGGAGGGAGAAGCCCTAATTCCTACATGACCATTCTCAGGCACTTCCGTGGTTTCTAACACATCAATAACCCTTGTGTCTTTGCTGCCACATGGATCTCCATCCCCTACCTCCACTGAGATGGCAGACGAAAAGACCTTGCTAGAACACCGTCCCTCAAAAATTGGCGTGCTGCCCCCAGGCTTACCTCTAGTGAGCTTAGTTTTATCCCTAGCCTAGTTACTTTTCAAAGCAAGAAATTAGGTTGACTTGAGATTATTTGGCTTTGATAAATCTATATGATTTTTTGATGATCACTTTCCTATCCTCTCAGTGATGGTAAATTGGTCTGCAATTGCTTATTCTATTAACTTTTGAGATAGGAACTAAGCTGATGGACATTAAGTTCTGCAGGTCTTCTTTCTCTTTTTTGAAGGTAGATACTATGTTTGTCCTCTCCATTCTTCTTGGACCATCCTATCTACATTCATTCTCTAAGGTGACTGCCTATAGTTCAGAGATTGCTTTGGCTCAGCTTTTAATTGATTAATTTCTCCAGGTTCTTTCAGCTTGAATAAATTTAACTGAATCAAGTGTCTTTAATCTCTTATTTCACTCTTCATGTTTTATCCCTATCCTCTTCAAGCTTATTTTAAATATCTGCTCATAATTAACTTTTTGTTTTGAAAATTGAGGCAGAAAAAGCGTTACATATTTCCACCTTCTCTGCAGCCACCCTTATTTGCTCTCTTAACCTCATAAGTAATGGAATAAAAATTTCTCTTGTCTCCTTTCTTCTTAACTAGTCATAGGCCATTGCTTGTCTGGCAAATAAAAAATTGCTGTACTTCGTTCATGTCATGTTAGTACTAGAGAAATTTTGCAGTTTTGACCCAGAGCCAAAAACCTGTGAACCTTCCTAGAACTGCTCAGTGAACTTAATTCCACTGTCAATGTCAGTGACATTAGCGATGAAGCTGAAGGAACAGAATTTTACAGAGTGACTGGTGTCTGAATCATCAGAAATGTCAGGAAAATATTGGTTTCTGTCCAATTCAGAAAAAAAATTATTTGTATCCTTGGTGGGAAAGGGGAACAGACCTGCTTATCTGGGGAGAACAACAGAGGCTGACTGGAAAACTTGGTATAAGAGTAATGATGTAGGAAAACCAGTCAGGGAAAGATTTCTTCTTGTGGCAGCAAGGGAATTACTGCACTGTATTCCCCAGTCCCTGTATTTGTGTGATAGAGCTGAAGTTATCTGCAAAAGAGGGATAAGTGGAAATTTTACATTTGTGTAATAATAAGAAGAAAATTAGTGCCAGTGTTCATCCTCAAAGGTGTTACAAATATCAGTATTTCATTTCCTTAAGATACTACTTGTTCTATTAGAAAAAAAGTCTAGAGTTTAATTACAGTATTTTAATTTTCAGTATTAACACAAGTTAGTGTATTAACACACGGTGTATAACACACTAACACACATTAGTATTAACACACATTAGTGTATACTCTTGGGTAGTCTTTGCATACGTATATGTTTCACAGTAAAACCCCTTTCTATCAGTCATTACATACCTACCCTCAGCTTAAATGCACCCATGTACTCATCACTGAGAATGAGTACTGACACACTAAAATTTATAAATTAATAACATTAAAAACATGATAAAGATGCAGCTGTGAACATATCCTTACAGATAGGCAGATAAGTGAGATTTTGGAATAAGCAGGGAAAAGTCAATATTACTGTAAATTGTTGATAGAGCTGGTAGAGCATTGCTTCACCTAAGGCTTCTTTTGAAAGTGCCAATCTATCATAACTTAAACTGCTTCTGCAAAAGAACTGCTTTTGCTAAATTTCCAATTTTAAAACATTACAATGATCCACACTATCTGTTTTAACATTTTCGAAGTATTTTATTTTTTATTTGGTTTTGCCAATCACTTTTAGCTGTGATTCGTAACGAGAGCCTCCCACAGTTATTCTCTCCATACATTTGCATGTATAACAACAGCCTGCAAATAATGGACCCATTTCAGTCATATCTAGAAGAGGGACAGAGATCTCAGAGGCTACGGCAAGTCCTAGAAGCTTTGTGAAAATTGACACCTAGAAAGAGGAAAAATCCCAGATTAGTACCTCCTAGAGGAGGTAGAAGGCAGAACTCAGCTATTTTATATTTTATTGGTAACATCCAGACAGTAAATTAGCATATGCGTCTTGGACAGCCAGCTAGGGAGCACACGCCGAGCTGTGGACATGCGGTCAAGGAGAGGTGTCAGAAGGGTGAGGGATGCTGGGACTATTCAGATGGGAGATCCCAGGAACAAAGGACAAATGCATAGAACAGGTTTTATTAAAGACATTGCTCATAGACCAACAGGTTTACATTTTGCTTAGTTCAGCCATAAAGTTATACTGGCTGAGAGTTTGAAACAAACAAAAGCCAGTCTTTCCTTCATTCAGCAAGTAATGAAGTTATAAAGCTCCTGGTAGCAGGAAGCTGCGGTGGCCAAAAGTATGAGTGCATTTAGCAATGGGTTAGACAGATGAATAAAGGTCCCTCAATGCCTCCAAACATGACGTTGCAAATACAGCCCCTGGTTTTGGCAGGCCTTTTGACTGAATGCAAAAATCTCAGAGGCTAAAATGGAAAAGAATTATTCTATATGTTTCCAACCTCCTTTTCTTGAAAATCTATCCCTGCACTTTGTCAGGTCAACTAGACAGAGGTAGAGCAACCTTTGGTTCAACCCAATGTGGTTACCGTCATGTTGTTAAAGGGAGAAGAGAGAAGTTAGAGAGGAAAGATGTTCGTAAAATTTCAGCTAGACCCTAAATTAGTGTTTCCAGTGTGAGGTCTGGAGACCAAGGATTCCCTTAGTCTTAGATCACAGCAGGGTACCTGGGAGAGTGGGAGGAAGAGAGGAAACTGAGGTAGAAAACAGCATCTCTGCTCAGTAAGATCACTCTGTCCTCAGTGGAATAGTCTTGACGGTATGAGGAAATGGGAGGAATGACACCAGCAAGAGAGGCAGAAATCCTGTGCTAGTACTCATCCCCTCAGTCTTCCTCATAAGAAAAGAAAACAAAGAGAGAGAGAGAGAAAGAAGAGGGGTGCCTAAAGCTGGAAGAGAAGGGACAAGAATGAGGTCAGGAGCTGGCTTGGAAAGACAGGTGTTATGGACATATGGGATATGAACATGTTTTAAGTGGTAAAGTCATACATTAAAGGGATCTTTGTCAGAAATGTCTGGAAAAGAACCATCCAAAATCAATCGGCGGATGGAGAGGGGGTGAGTACAGACATCTGAGGGAGATCATTGTGCTCTACTGTCCCCAAAAGAAAATGAAACACAGCTCCTACACTATTAAATTAAGCCATACCAGGACACGGGCACTGGAAGTGGTGACCAGCCAGCCTGGTCCACACCCTGCAGGGTACTTACATGCTTGCTTTAAGCATAATATAAAATTGCATCCAAGTCACTGGATTCTGCAGCTTTACTCAGCCCAAGGAGCCAATTCTTTCTGCGTGATGGTCCAAAAGTGCCAGTGTGCAAGACAGCAGTGACTTGAGAATTTGAACAGACCCCTCCTAAGCTTACCAGGGAATTCAAGGTCCCTCCTGAACCAAGATGCTGATTCTTAAGAGAGCAGTATTTCCACACAGGCTTTTTGCTAACTGCAAGACTTCTGTAACACTGTATGTTTATCTTTCACTGGGGACATTGATTTGCAGTAAAACAGGTAACATTCACAGAACTTGACAGTTTATGCTGTAATTTTCCCTGTCTAGAATGGCTGTCAGGAGTCTGTTTTGGGCAACATAAGCAGCTGCATGAATCCAAACAATTTAAATCAAAAGACAAACTCAACAGACTTTTTGTTCGCTATTACACACTTCATTATTTGCAAATGTCCTGTTGTCATATTTCTGGTTTTGTTACAAGAAAATTACCTTTGTGCATGCTTTGTTGCACGCAATTCTTCTACTGCAGAGACTGAAGGCACACAAACAGAGGCAGCAGCATCTGCAGTCTGCTTCTACTTTTTTCCCTACTCAGTAGCGTGTTTCCTTACATTGTCCAGGATTCTGTCAGGGCTTGATCCAAAGTGCAGAGAACTTTCCACTTTCTCATCCAACCCCCCAAATATGTGGTTTTAATTTTTGACCAAAATTTTTATTTGAAAACCAAACTCTTTTGGCTGTGTTTTTTAATGTTAGCTTTTATATTTTTCCCCAAATTGAAATTCTCTAATGGGAAATAAAAGAATATGTGTGTGTGTATATATAGATATATATATCCAACATATAAATTATATGAATATGTATACATAATGAATAACTTTTATTAGTTAAAACTTTTCCAGTAAGATTAGCTTCAACTTTACCATTCTGTCCCAAAGTTTAATAGCTGTAGACTTCCTGGACTGTGACTGTGATGAGGAAAATGAAATAAATCTGTATTAAGCTTTAATTTATTAAAAAATCATACCCCTAAAATACTTCTCAGGATGGAATACAAAGTAAGAAGCTGTCATGAAGCACTGATCACATCTGGCTCTTTTCTGAGTGTCCTCTCATGTGAGCTAAGGGAATTCCTTCTCCCCAGGAGGAGCTCTGGGTAGCTGAGAGAGAAAAAGAGAGACAGAGGGAGACATAATAATGAAAAAACCCCGTAAGTTTTCCAGACAATTGATGTGGACCAGTGATTTAGCCAGCACTGTACTCACCATCATTACCACCAGCATGTCAACTTCCGTATAGCGTGGAAACTTGTGTACTATCACTGAGAAGTTCCAATTTCACTCAGTAGGTAGAGAACTGTCATACAAATTATTCTGGTTATTTGTATTTAATGACAGTACATTTTTTCCTTTGTCCAGCATGAAGAACCAAGGTGTCCCTTTCTTGGTCACACCTCCTTGTTTCTCAAATAATGCCTTTAATTTACACTCTCTGGAAGAAAATGTTGTTACTCGCATTTGTAAGTGTTTTAAACTGAATCCCTTAAACATTGAAAGATGTAGTAGAATGCCACAAGGAATTTCAATAATGAACCCCAGACTTGAACTAAACTAAAGGTTCTCCTTTGTTCTATATAGGCAGTCCATTTGGGAACTAATTCAATGTCCATTAAAATCATTGAGTGTCTTTTAAAGGGTATTTAATAATTTCATTTCTGAGCATGGAGAGTCTCAGAATATCAGGCTGTTAATTTAAGCACCTGCATATGAATTCTGGTATCTAGCTTTAGACAGACACTTCACAATTTTCCATTTGTTTAACTGGTGACAAGATCATAACGAAGCTTAGCTGACAAGATTTTTTGCTGCTGGAGGATGAAAAACCTGGAGGATGATGGGACCCCCTTTATATATGGACATGTATATACTTTGTTTTCTCATTTCAGGTCATGGAACCAAAGGAGTGTTTGAACTTCTTTCAGGATGGCGTCGAACCAGAGAGAATCTGCCATTCAAGGACAGAGTAGCAGATGCCTACTCCGATGTCATGGTCTCCTATACAATGACAAGCTCCTTGTATTTCATAGCCTTCGGCATGGGAGCAAGCCCTTTTACCAACATTGAAGCTGTAAAAGTCTTTTGCCAGAACATGTGTGTCTCCATCCTGTTGAACTACTTCTATATCTTCTCCTTCTTTGGTTCCTGCCTGGTCTTTGCTGGCCAGCTGGAGCAGAACCGTTATCACAGCATCTTCTGCTGTAAAATTCCTTCAGCAGAATACCTGGACCGGAAACCTGTGTGGTTCCAGACCATGATGAACGATGGCCATCAGCACACTTCTCATCATGAGACCAACCCGTACCAACATCATTTTATCCAGCATTTCCTCCGAGAGCATTACAATGAGTGGATTACCAATATCTATGTCAAGCCATTTGTGGTCATACTGTATCTCATCTATGCCTCTTTCTCCTTTATGGGGTGCTTACAGATTAATGATGGAGCCAACATTATCAACCTTCTTGCCAGTGAGTCTCCAAGCGTCTCCTATGCCCTCATACAGCAAAAGTATTTCAGCAACTACAGCCCAGTGATAGGTTTCTACATTTACGAACCTCTGGAGTACTGGAATGGCACTGTGCAAGAAGACCTAAAAACACTAAGCCAGGGGTTCAATACAGTGTCCTGGATTGAACAGTATTACCAGTACCTTCGAGTGGGTAACATCAGTGCAACCAACAAAAGTGACTTTATCAGCATCCTCCAGAGCTCCTTTTTAAAAAAGCCAGAATTCCAGCACTTCAAAAATGACATCATTTTCTCCAAAGCTGGAGATGAGAACAACATAATTGCTTCTCGTTTGTACCTGGTGGCCAGGACTAGTGAAAACACACAGAGGGAGGCAGTAGAATTGTTGGAGAAGCTGAGGCCGCTGTCTCTTATACAGAGCATCAAGTTCATTGTGTTCAATCCTACCTTTGTTTTCATGGACCACTATGGTTTATCAGTAACCATGCCTGTCCTGATTTCTGGTTTTGGCATCCTGCTGGTGTTAATACTGACCTTTTTCCTGGTTATCCATCCTCTGGGAAATTTCTGGTTAATTCTCAGTGTCACCTCGATAGAGCTGGGTGTCCTTGGCTTGATGACCTTATGGAATGTAGACATGGATTGCATTTCTATACTGTGCCTTATCTACACTTTGAATTTTGCCATAGATCACTGTGCACCCCTGCTTTATACATTTGTACTAGCAACTGAGCACACCCGAACTCAGTGTATAAAGAACTCCCTCCAAGAGCATGGGACAGCCATTTTGCAGAACGTTTCTTCTTTTCTTATTGGGTTGGTCCCCCTTCTCTTTGTGCCTTCAAACTTGACCTTCACACTGTTCAAATGCTTGCTGCTTGCCGGCAGTTGCACACTTCTGCACTGTTTTGTTATTTTGCCCGTCTTTCTAACCTTTTTCCCACCTTCCAAAAAGCACCACAAGAAAAAGAAACGGGCCAAAAGGAAGGAACGAGAAGAGATTGAATGCATAGAGATTCAGGAGAATCCTGATCATGTTACAGCAGTCTGAAAGGCTTAGAAAAAATAATAGTATATTCTCTTTTTAAAAAAGCGTTGCACAGAGATGCAGGGAAAATAGAGCAAAGATCTCAGCTGCTTGTGCTGGCCAGGTCTGACAAGGCAAAGGAAGATCAAGAAGGGGTATTCATGACACATCAAGGTGCAAACTTTTTTTAACAAAAATAATGAAAGTAAAAATAATCTCAAATGTTTCCTTTGAATCCTCATTCTCCACCAGGGAAGAGTCGGTTGGCCATTAAGTGTTCCTGAATCTCAAACTGTAGCTCTAATGGGAATTGCTTGATCTGTCATATGTAGGACTGAAGCAAAGGTGAAAAAAAGAGTTACCATTAAGTAAACAGTAGGGAAAAAGGCAGATTTGTTTGATAAAATTGCCCATGGAAAAGAAAAAAACAACAACATTTCAAATGAGAAAAGGGAACAAGACCAAGAGCGATAAAAAATGTCATGGTATTTTTTTTTTTATTTTCTTGAGCAAGTTGGTTAAGATGAAACCTATGCACTTGGGAAGCAGATGTTTAAAACAATCTAAGCCAAAGTACTTCCCAATCCTAGCATACCATGTATATCTGTTACACCACAATTAGAGTGTTATTGTGAATATGGATGGCAAAGCTGTACTGCTGAGGGGTAGAGGTACTGTTTATATAGGAGAAGAAATAATCATAGCCATTCGGAAATTTAACATTTAGTTTATTTAAATGTGACACATGACCTTTATCCCAAGAGGTCACAGCTGGTAATTAGTACCATACACACATTTTTGTATTTCTGAATTGTGAAATTCCCCTTGAACTAACAGATCTCACAAAAATAACCCAGGCCATTACCACTGCAGCAGTATTTGCAGTTCCTGCAGTGTAACACTTTTGAATTTTAATTTCTCAGTGTTGACATTAAATACTGAATATTAATCAAGCAGGCACTTTAAACGAAATGATGGATTGCATATCACAGGCATAATGTGATCATGTAACAGCTGAGTCAGCTCTGGAGCTCCTGCCCAGAGTAGTCCAACAGTCCACGGTCCACCACCATGTTTGGTCCAATGGACGAAGGGATATGTTTGCTGGTCCCTGCAATATGCTGCAGGAAGTGGGATTTTCCCCTTCTTTAAGCAAAACATCAGTCAAATACTTGCCACACACACAAAAAAAGACCTTGTTAAGGTTTGCACGGGGCTGAATCAACCCCTAGTTGTAAAAAGACAGATCGGTCCCCTGTGGGAAGGGGAGGGGAGGGCGAAATGTCTTTATTATTATTACTCCTAAATATTTGAGTGTTGATCGTCTGCAACATAAAGCTTTGTTATGGCAGTTGAAATTTCACAGGAGAGTGCAGTAAATCTGCAGTTACTATGTGACACTAGAAATCATACTGTAAAGAACTATGAATGACTTTCTCTGCTTTGTAAACTATACAGCTTAGTAGCCCAAGAGAAGGGATGAAAACAGATCTAGCCATTTTAGTTTGCTCTTGGCCCAGTTCTGCACTGGAGCTTGCCATGTCCATCTCCCCTTTTAGGATTTTAAAAGGGCTTGCTTTCTACTCTCTGGAGTATGGTACAGAATCACCTACATGAGCAATGTCTTCCTGAATATATAGTATCCATGAGGACACTAGGTAAAGATATCACTATATGGAGTGTTTAAGTCTACTTTGTATTACTTGTAGGTACCTTTAAAAGATGTCTGGAAGCTGTTTGACTTCCAAAATGTGTATACATGTCTATTCGTGGCTGGTTAACTCAGTCTCAAACCTGCAGAGTTTGCTGATGAGGGTGTGTACATATGTTTCACTAAAAAGCTCTCTGCAAGAAGTTGATTCTTTGTTCTGTGACATGTCTCACCTCTTCCTACTGTTTCATGGATAGGAAGAGCCAGAGAAAATTCACCTGCAGCACAAAAAGCCATTTGAAAGCCAGTTCTAATGTTCATTAGCTGCTTCTGTTTCCAAGGAATGCAGTTTCGCCTCTTCTCTATACTTTCTGTACTTTGCCATTACCATTTGCCAAAAATGACCTCTGTGTTTTAGGAGTGGTCAAAGCTCTTGATTGTTCAAGGGACTTTTTGTGTGCAACAGGTTTTAGAGAAAGATAAACTTTCTAGACAGGTAAAGCTTCCAAAGTTTGAATCCAGATCTAAACTTCTGGTATAGCTAGATCAGGGTTACTGCTTTGATCCAAGATATTCAAGGGCCAGCTGCAAAACTGAGATCTAAATAGTTTAGTAAGATTTAAGAGCAGGGGATATGCGCTTATGTTGGGTTATGGCTCAGATGCATCTCTAGTTGGGAAGTATTTACTGATCTTGATTTGCATCTTGAAGTCATTGTGCGATATCCATCCTTTTTAGAACAGTCGGTTATGAATGTCAAGCTTTCCATACCTTCTTACATTTCCTCCACTGTACATACGAACCCTGGATTGTTGCAGCACAACTGTGACCCTTGGGTATCACTTCTGGAGGTGTCACAGGACAAGTTGCTCGTCTTCTCTTGCACTGCCTAGATGTGTCCCAGGGATCTCTGTCATGCACTGTATTGAAGAAAGTAGCGTTTCCCAAAGCCATCAAAGCCAGGATTCATCTCATCTAACTTTGGACGTTGACAGTGTAGATATTTATATCTGAGCTCCCTTTATGGCCATAGGAGAGGAACAGACACTTCTGACCCATTTTACAGCTGTGCATTAGAAGTAAATGAATCAAACCTTTAAAAATGCATATTTCTGTCCATTGGTGATAAAGGAAACTCGGTTTGATTAGTTCAGACACAGATGTCAGCAATGCAGACTCATCCAGATTTGATGAGATTAACCCCACTTAAAATGACCAAATATCAAGTGAAAGAGAAAATAAGAAAACCTTAGAAACTTGCTTCCCAAGCATCTATTTTAGAGATAAATCCCAGGAGTAACTCAGCTCAAATTTTATGTTTGGTTTATGAGGCTTTTATGCAGAACAGATCATTTAAAAATTGCCACCGGAATTCCCCTAGCAGCGACTGGTGAGCTAAGAAATCAGATGTCAATATTGAAGGTGGGCTTACACAAATGAGCTAGAGTTTGATGAGATGTCAAACCAGCTTCTCTCTCAATATCGTGCATGCACAGTAGTACTTGTATATACCAGACACAAGATATATAGATTACACTCTGGGACTAGAAATTTTTTATTTCTACATCAATGCAGGAGTGGAGCAGAAAAAAAACAGATCGTCCATGGATGTCATTCTATTACTTTATTATCAACCATTTTCCAGATGCACCAAGAAAAGCTGTTGCAGCTGTTACTCCTGCAGATTGGCCAGTCTCTGTGGAACAAGGAAAACTTTCATCTCAAGATAAAAAAAAGATTATTTTCTTCTGTAATTCAGTTCACACTGGAATCATTTGGGGATGAGGAGTCCATATTTTTTAATTCCTTCTCCTTTTTTTGCTTATTTTGCTTTCCAATTTTTAATTTTGCTTTCCAAATTATTTTGCTTTCCAGTCCTTTTCAATAAATTCTACCCTTTTCTGCAGCACCCATTCAGCTCAACTGGAGCTACATAAGTACCTGTGAAGAAAGGACATAGCCCATGCAAAGCAATTTGACACTCTGATACATGCTGCATATTAGATCTTCATTATACACTTTTTTTCCAGTTACCATTGGTCCCCTGGGATATTGTGCATATTCTTTTAATGTCTGATTTTATATATGGTCTACATAAGCTGCCAAGAACCCTGTGTGCATTTCCTACTTGGTTTGGTTTCAGTCCCTCAAAGTATATTGGTTTGAATTCATTGTTGAGATAACTTTGTTGAAGTCAACAGATTTATTACCATGATATATCTGGCTTTGCATGCTTTCTATCTGGTAAGAAGTGAAATCATGACAAATGAACCTCTTACATTGTTGATATGCTTGTTGAACAATATATCTGTCTATACTCTATAGCCATTGTTGCATGCTGCATTCAGGAGGCTGCAGTGAAGGTATATTTTCTTTCTGTAATTTTTTCTTTACAGTTTCCCATGAGGGCTATTTTAGCCTTAATTAATCTATTCCTCTGTCTTTTTTGTTAGCGTTAAGCCTTCACCTCTGTAGTCCAGTACTTGATGTTTCATAAATTTATTGCCTAACAAAGCAACATACTTTTTATGGCCAAGATAGGTATGGATGCATGGCACCTTGCATGTATAATTTAAAGATATTATCTTCAGGGTTATCATTCTCAACCTTTTACTTCAAACAATTCCTATTTAGGATTTAACCTGCCACATGCTAATATCTATTCGAGTTCACTTGAACTACTCTAGTTTTGAAATTTTCTCCAGTGGGAAGGAAAAGAACCAGGGAGGAAGGAAGAAATATGAAGTAAAGTAGTTGTGTAATCAGTGTTCTTTTTTCCCAAAAGGCTCTTGCTGCTCTGCTCTTAATTAAGTCACACTGAGTAGTGACTCTAGCATAATTAAGATTTATTTCAATGGAGTTATTCCATATTTCACTATGACAAGAGCTTGGCTTATTGTCTTTATGCAAGTACCATGCTAAGTCTCTTTGATTAATTTTTCTGTAATTATAAACTTTAATAAGTTCTTTTTCATTGCAACACTAGGTTTTCAAGTACCTCAAGTTCTCATTTGATGTCCTAGGAAACACTGAAAGGAAGCAAAGTTAGGCAGTTAGTGAGCAAGAGACATGTTGGAGTGTTGGGGAAAAGGGATACTTCACAAAAAAGCAGCATATCCTCCAACAGGGTTTTAAATAAAAAACTATGTTGAGGCTATCTCAGAATATTAAGGTGAAGTGGAAACCAAGTGAAACATGCTGTTTGGAGGGTAGTGTAATCAAATTACAGACAGTCAAAACTTTGATTCTTCTTCCATACTATCCTTCACAAGCAAAAGGGCATTTGAACAGGGAAGGAAACTGAATATGGAAAGAAGCTCATCCATCACCTAAAATGTTTCTTTTCACCATAGTCTTGCATAAAGCAATGTCACAGACCAAGTGAGTGCAGATTCTCCCACCTCAGCATGGGCCTCTCCATGACCTGTTTTCCATGTACAGCAAGGAAGGGATTCCATCTTGGCTTTCACGCACCCTTGGGGAGGAGATTCAGAGCTGCTTCCTTACCTGATGAAGCTGTGAACAAGAGCTGAAAGGTGCAAACCATGCTGCAAGCACAGTTGTTGCATGCCCCTGTTGCTTGCTGTCTGCCTTCTTATGAGCAGCAACACCACAGTCCCCTGGGGATACGCAGATCTGAGTGCTAGCATTCATAATTTCCCCAGGAGTAATCTGGAATTTGTGATCACAGCAGCTCACAGGCATACACTTCTGACCAAGAAGACTTTAGGGGCTTTTTTAGAGGTGTTCTTTGAGAGATCCCCATTTCTCACTAGAGACCCCCACATATCACCTCACCTGCCCAACAGGGCAAGGTGCAACTGCTTCTTCTGACATGTCAGTCAGGTAGAAGAAAGTTTTCTGGAAGCTTTTCCTTTCAATCCTCAAGACCTTCTTTTCCCCAGCTGTTTCTACCTTCTTCATGGCTTGAAAGCAAAGGATCCAATGCGAAACTTGGATGCTCATCCTACTCATAGTGGTGCAAAACGTCATTGCTTAATGGTTGAGGTGGGTTGTGGGTTTTCAGGCCAAACACAGGGATCTGGCCTTCTTGCCCAGACAGGCAATGAAAATCCTGCTGAAAACAAGTAGATGTGAAGCAGTTCTGAATATCTTTCCTTGCTTTCTTTGTTTCTTCTCTAACTTACCGATCTGCCCACAATACTAATCTCATTTTCTTCCTGCTTCCTCATTAAAGAAAATAAAGTTTCTCTTTCCTGCTCCTTGAGGCTAACTTTCCTTTGCAGCTCGACTTATTTTGTACTTTAATCTTCTGTGTGTGCTCTCAACCTCTTCAAAATTTTCCTATTTATTTTTGAAAACTCTGAGAGCGTAACCCTGTTGAAATAAATGGAAGATGCTTGGATGCATCAAAGTGCAGACTCTGGTATGGAACTAGCTAATTTATAAGAGCACCCCAACAGCTAAAAACTTTCTTCAGACAGAAAAGTGTCTATAAGAAAACTCAGAAAATAATTAAGCCTAAATTTCCTTTTTTCTGCACTTTTTATCTCATAAACTTCTACTCTTTCTAGTTCTTTTTACTGCAGGCATTTCTTTTTTTCAGCATGCTTTTATCATAGAAATGCCTAGTTTTTCACTGCTTTTCTGTCTCAGAAACAAAAATAAATGGGTATTTCTTCATGCCCTCAAAAAGAAAATATTGCCCCTGCTTGGAACATTTTGTGCCAAGTTTCTGTTCAGAGCACATTTTCCAGGCTGAATTACACAAGCCTCTGGAAACAAGTAATTCTACTGGAAATGCTGATACAGCCTTAACTAGAGAAAAATTAATGGTACCTCAACTGTGTCCTGCTTAACTTCAACCCCTCTGCATCAGCCTGCTGGGTACTCCAGGCAGAATTTCTAACACAGATTGATAATGGTCTCCCCATTACTTGCAACACCACTATTTTGGCAATAGCAGCTGTATAGTTCTCCTTAGCACACATCAGAATCTACCCTGCTTATGTACTAAAATCATGAAGAGATTAGCACAGCTTCTGCTGGAGGAGGGATATGTCCCAGGGTGAGGCAGTGTGACTGCTTCTCAGTTTCCCAGCTGTACGTTGGAAGTTGTACTGAGTTCCTCTGTAAAGGACAAAGAGCATTGCTTTTGTTGCAATAAGCCACTTGAGAATAGGACATTAATTATTTTAGATTCAGTCATGGATATAAATTTTTTACATGGGAATTTGAATAGAAATGTCAACTGAATAGAGAGTAAAAGTCTTCATGAATAGAGAAATCTTGGTCCAAAACATGTTTTTTCTATTTCTCTTGCAATTCTGGCATGTTGCTTCTTTTATCTTATTTCCTTTCATCAATAAGATCTGAACTTTTTTCACACTTTTCACACCGAAAATAATTCCTGACCTATGAAAACGTCCTGTCTGCCAGAAGCAGACTTTCCCTTGGAGGAAATCACATTGGTTTCAACTCCACGTCAAGGGAGATTTTGCAGCATCTGGCACAGCAGAAGTGTTAGTATGTACCTATTCAGATATAGGCCCTCATTCCCAATGTGTACACCCAAATACTAAATACGTAGGATTTGTGGGATGTGTGATTTTGCCTCTATAGCAAAAGAAGTGGTAACTGCAAAATTCAGTTCTGTGGCCAGATCAACTTTCCACTATGAGGTGGAAAAGCAAAGAGTGACCAAGGTGCCAGCCTAGCTGCAATTATTGTACCTGTGCAAGAACTTCAGAGATGGATCATCTAGCTGTGAAAGCCTAAACAGTGACAGTAGCTAGCCCTGAACAAGAACTTGCTCTCTTCTCACTACCTGAGAGAGCTATGTGTATAAAAACAAACTCATACTGAACAGCACCTTGAAACCTGACCTAAGTCCTGGGCATGATAAAGCCAGTTGAAGCATGGAACTTAGGGTGCAACCTCTTAAGACTGAGGCAGTTACCTTCAGAGGTGATTCCAGGTTATGGCATGACACAAGTGCTGGAATTAATCTTCAAAACTCTTAAATATCTAGGAAAGCCCCTGGCACAGCTTTGGTCCAGAAAACCAGCTCTCTCCCCAGCAATTCCTAGGCACAGTGTGGGTGCTGGCATGGCCCAGGGACTGTTCCTACCAGACAGCTTGTTTACAGTTACCCATTTTTTAGACCACAGGAGAGTTTAATACTATGGACATTGACAGACAATGCCAGCCTCCTTTGGGGCCACCCTTGACATTGCTTGGTTTACTAGCAAAGTTATAAATTCAGACACCAATGCAGCCTGTATTCATACTGGTATTTTACTTCTGAAGTTCTTAATCTGGCAATGCACTCAAGTAAATGATTTAGTTTAATCAAATTCTTAAGTCTTATGGACCGGGACATCTTTAAATTTAAGCATGTATTTAAGTACTGAGCTAAATAAGGATGCACTTATCTCTGTGCTTCAAGTTAAATATGAGCTTTGCAGAAAAAGAGGCCTTAAAAGAAAGGCCTTTTTCCCATAATATACTAAATCCTACAATTATAGCAGCAATTTCACAATATGTAGAAAGACCGTGCCAAGCACATATATTTTTCAGGGTTTCCATTTCCCTGATGTGAGACATCTCAGGGATATTTTAGTGATTTGTTACAGTCGTACAACACTCGGGCGAGAACAAAGCCTTGCTGAGCACTTTTTCTGGAAAAATAACAAGAAGATATTTGACTCAGAATGAGAATACAGTATTTTATGATGTTAAAGCTCATTTTTAAAAGAAAAAAATGAAACTTTTCATTTAATGTAATTCATTATTTCTTTCAAGTGATACTCTGGAGAAGTGCTGGATATGCCTCTATTATGGGTAAGAGAGGAATTGCTTGATGAAGTTAAATTCAGCTTTGACAATAAAAAAACCCCAAAAGTTGACTTTGTTCCTAGTGTAAAACTTGCCATGGTATCATCTGTTGCTTTTTAATTAAATTAAATGTGAATGGTGACATGAATGGGGCAGAAGTGAAGAATCACCCTGTACATGTCTTTGGGCTGCATCTGGTAAAGAACTCGTATGTACACCAGGAAAAGAAATCAAGTCCCCACTCCCGCAAAAAAAGATGCAACTGCCAAGCCATAAACATTGTGAATAATCCCATTGGATTCAGTGGAGCCATCAGGATGTACATAAAGATATGCCCATAAGTCTTTGCCAGTCTGAGGACTGGGATAAGCAGATATTCTAATCTGAAAAGGAGACAGAGGGTCTCAAATCAGACATTTCCTCAACATCGTTAAAAAAGTTCAGTGTAACTGATCTGTTTCTTACAAGAATAATGCTTTTTAAAAAACTTTGCCCTAAAATATGAGCTCATTAGAAACACAGGTACTATAAGCATTTAGGAGTTTAATGACAAACAGTGTCTTTTCATGAAATAAGTCTTCCCCTGTGATGTCTGTAGCCAACACTTTACAGAAGCACATGACCAGATGGAAAGGGACATGTAAAAATCAGATATCAAAGATGTCCCCTCCTAGGCTATAGTCAAAGGAGAGAAATAGGTACTGCAATTCATCTAGCTCAAACAGCTGCTTTAGGATGAGGGTCCCTGCACGCATCTGATGGCAGCTGCCAGAGCTGGTGAATAGCCTAGGATTAGTTCGTATTTATTAGTTCATAATTAGTTCATATACCTGACAGCACGTGTTAAAGTGGGGTCAGACTAATCCCTTTGAGGCATCGCTGTTCATTGTAACTGCAACGAAAAAGTTGATAAATAATTTTGGGGTGATGGGGAACGGATGCAGGATGGCAGCTGGGTGTCTGGAGTTACAAACACCACAGTTGTGCGCAGCCAAGAGTCACTACAGGGAGAATACAAAAAAGACTGAATTAAGCAAGTACTGTAGGGAAGATGAAGGTAATTTTTTCCAACTGTGATTTATGTCCATTTGCACCCTTATTTAATGTAATGCTTGTTCTTTTTTTTTAGTCCATAATGGTCAGCTTTTCTGGCTCCCTTTAAGTTGCAGAATTTGCTTAACCTTTTTTTGTATGAATTTAGCATTAGGTGTTTAATTACTGGAATTTCTCAGGTGTAGGAAACTTTACTGTACTACAAATAAACACCATAAGTCAATATTGGTTCCCCTCCCTCATAAAGCTCCCTTGTTGCTGAAAACTGTTAATATTTTTCAAGATTATACCATGACCATATTTGTATAACAGCCTTTTACTGAGCTTGAAATTCTATACCAAATACTTATGTCTTTGAAAGACTGAAATCTTCAATAAAATATATTACTCTTAAATATTAGAATTTTCCCTTTCTTTAATAGAAAGATATTCAGTATTAATGCACATTACTGGACCGTTTTGTCAGGTGCCTGTTCCCTTACATTTAGTTTTAGAGGAAATGAACGGGGGGTTTTTTAAGAGCTAATGTGGAGCTAAGACCTTGGGCAGCACCAGGAACTGGCACCTCCTTCTTCACAAGAGGTGCAGGGCATTTCAGGGCTTGGGAAGAGTGGGTCAGAGTCAGGGAATTGGCAACCCTGAGCTGGCATATGGATCCTCATGGACTATCAGCAGATAGACAATTTACAGCTGCCCTGAAGCTATGCTAAATGCAACCAAATGTTTAAATTTCCCAGGCAGAGCTGACTAGATAATGGCCTCTATAGGACATAACCCAGTTCCTTTCTTCACCAACTGCTCATGCCAACAGCTCCTTTCTCACCAAGTTCTCTCTCGCTTTCACATTCAGGCTTCTCCCTTCTCCTCCACAATCCTGGTAGCTCTCAGCTCCCCTTCCGGCAGCGGTAGAGTTGGGAGTTCAAGCTCTTGCAGTGCAAAGGCATGGGGCATGGTTTTCTCTCACTATGTCTGGGAAGCCTGAGGGAACCTGCCCACATTGTGCTCAGTGCTGCCCCATGGGTACGAGATCTGCCCCTGTCTCTGTGCTATCACTTCTCTTGCTCTTCATAATGGAGGTACCAGCATAAGCATCTCTCAGGCCCTTGAGTAAATAATAAGCTTAGTAGGACACGTTAAATCGGGTATTTCACGTTCATTCACATTGTCCCCATCAAGTGCAAATGGCAATCTTTGGGTTTTGCCTTGAAGTCTCTGGCTGTATCCTGAAGTCCTGGCCCTCAGTACACTGTCTAGAGGGAACCTACTGGACTAAGACTCTGTCCTTACCCATGGACCTGGTTTCCTTTCAAATGAAAAGGAGGGGATGGTGCAGGATCACAGAATCACAGAATCACAGAATCATATAGGTTGGAAAAGACCTTTAAGATCATCGAGTCCAACCATAAACCTAACACTGCCAAAAAACCACCACTACACCATGTCTCTAAGTACCTCATCCAAACGTCCTTTAAATACCTCCAGGGATGGCGACTCAACCACTTCCCTGGGCAGTCTGTTCCAATGCTTGATAACCCTCTCGGTGAAGAAAAATTTCCTAAGATCCAGTCTAAACCTCCCCTGGTGCAACTTGAGGCCACTTCCTCTTGTCCTATCACTTGTTACCTGGGAGAAGAGACCGACCCCCACCTCTCTACAACCTCCTTTCAGGATCAGAGGACACGACTTTGTCAATCATATTAGAGAGGGCACCTGACCCAGGATGTAGGCCTGTCCATCTTTGTCAGGCTATTTTCCACAGATACACTTATTTTCCATTTTAAAATCAATCACCATTTCCGCAGGTGAGTTTTCCAGCTAGTGGCCCCAAAAGGCACTGAAAAAAGGACACTGCGAGAAAACTGCCTCTGCTAGTTGTTGCTGAGGAAACTCGCCTCGGTGAAAGGAAAGTGGCTAGTTGTCATCTCGTGTGAAGTGGTAACTCCATTGTGTCTTTGAGCTGCAAAACATCTCCACTGCCAAACATTGGTAATACCGACTGCAAAAAACACATGCTAGTAGAATAATACTGAGGCTGTTCAGCTGAATTGCAAGAAGTCATGCAATTACTTCAGTTGAAACACTGTTTGTCATCAAAATCGTACCGTTCATGTTACAAATCACTAGTCATACTACAGCACTTTACCAAGTTTCTGCCTAGAATTTCAGGACTACCAAATACTGCAACCTACACAATAGACATTCAGCTGTAGCAACTTATCTGTGCTGGTCCCATGTCAAATGCCCTCTTGTCAATCCATTGCACAGGCTCTTCTGGAAATCAAGCTAGTTAGCTTATCAGCATGATTCCTGCATGTACAGCCAAGAATCTCAGCTGATACAAGTCAGCCTGAATCATACAGCTGCAAATGAAGCACACGTCCTTACCTACTGAGGAATTTGTCCTCAAGTTTTTTTGTCTGACTTAAAGCTGTCGTATCAGAAATGTTTAACCAACCAATTTACTAACATTGCCATAAGAGGTTTTTTCTTTTTCTTCCATTTTCTGTTTTTGTTTGATTTAACAGATTTGGTGTAAAGTACGCAATTTTCTCCATTCTTCTTCTGTCAGATTTATTTGAAGGGGAAACAAAAGAATTTTCTTTGATTATATCATAGCTACTTATACAGTCTTACTTGGGACTAGATGTTCACATCAGCCAAAATGAATGAAGCAGAGAGCTACTGTTACCTCAGAGGCTCTGGCTTTGCATGAAACCAGAAGAAGTCAACACTATTTCTCTTGGCCTGAACTAGGTGCTGCCATTTCTGCTTGTGTCAATCCTGTGCTAATTTCACTTTCATGAGGGAGGATGCAGATTTGACCCAAAGTAACAGAGGTACCCCAGAGAATTAACGTTCTTTTTTTCATTGTTTTCTAAGGAATGCCTAGTCCAGAAACTTCATAGATTGCTATGATTAAGAAAAGGTAACCCAGAACCGTGGCATGAAATTCTCCTCTTCTCTTCATTGCCAAGGACATAGAAAAGCTTGACAATTAAACAATTAAAATTCATTTCATCCACCAAGCCCTTAAACTCTACTGAGCTCCAAGAAACAAGGGAAATGTTTGCCTGGCTTGGGACTGCATTCAAGTTTGGTAGTAGCCATAACATGGTGGGGGCTTCTGCAACTATATTTGCTACGAAAATTTGAGAAAAGCTCAATATAAATTTTGCAAACAAATTTCACTTCCAGAAGCTCTCTGGCCATGGAAAGTTTCTGTCTCTCCCAACCCAGGTCTGGTCTGGGAAATTTTAATGACGGAGAAAAATTGATGACAAGAAAACTGTCTTCTGTCTTTCCGTGGCAGGTCTGAGCTGTTATCTGCAGGATCTCTTGTTTGTAGCTGGCCACTATAAAGAAGCAGCAATTACGGTTCTAGTAGATAGCCACTTAGTTGAGGATGCTGGGGTTTGGCTATTTCAGGATATATTGGTACTTATACTGCCCTCCAGTGATAAAGACAGTTGTTCCAATCTGTATTCTAGTCTTTTGTAGCAGCTTATTTCTAGTCTTTGCTCAATTCTTACTGAAAACTGCAGTTCTCATTCCAGAATTTTAGCCAGTTCCCGTCTAAAAATAATAAAAATAATATATTTCCGGTTATTTTTATTTGTAATTTTTGAAAAACTAAAAGTAAATGCAGATCAATTTATTGTGAGAAATAAAATGTAACATGGACTTGAATACTAAAAAAACCATAAATACATAGTTTTGAACCTATGAAAGTTAAACTGTCACCAATTAGTGAGATTTTCAATTAATTCCTTTTTATAATGCAGATTGACTTTTTAGTTTTAGTTCTGCCAAAAAAGGTCCATTTTCATTGTTGTTATTCCTGAAAATAACTCCCTTGTACTCTCAACATTGGATCCATATGGATTTTGGTGGTGTATTGATTGATGGACCTTAGATCTGTTCTGAGTTGTTGGTGGGTGCATGTAGAAGCATTAGAGATTGGAAAATATTTTAGTATATTTTACTCTGCTCATCTCATTCATGATTCACTTTTGGATTTCCAATTGTAATTTACATTTTGCTTGGGAATGCTGCGGTTGTGCTGATGGGTATTTCTCCATCTCTCCTTTAAAGGAATACAACTGTTTCATCTCTTTCCTAAGATGCATCGCAGAGATATGACTGCAGGTCATACAGACGTATCTGAGTTTTAGAGTATGGGATGCAAAGAAAACATTTCTGAGAAGCTGAGTAAGTGCCTGAGTGGTTGGCTTGTGCAGAAATCCCTCTTGTCCCGATTATCAGTAGTAACTATGCTATTGCTGTTAAAACGAAATTAAACTCTGGTTTTATACAGTGATTGGCAGGACAGGACAGGACAGGTCAGTACTTCTGTGGTCTGAATCTGAAGGAGGTGGCGTGATCTTCCCTTGCTGAAGTCAATGAGAAGCAGCCACTGAATTTGTTAGGTGTAAGATCAGTCCGGGCTAAGCAGCTTTTCAACTGCAACAATGCAATGATCAGAGACCCCGTGTGAGGTGTGTCCACAAGATGCCAATACATGGAAGGAAATGGTTTCTTGCTTTTTATTAGTCAGGGGTGGTAATTTTACCAATCCTTTTGGTCTAGACTTCCCTGCAATAGTATTGAACAAGAGCTTGAACAGGACTGTGTGACATCCAGGCCGAAAAATTTCTGTACAGATCATACTCACTGAAAGAGTTAATATCTGAAAAGCTTTGTAGAGTATTGTCAGGGCTTGCTGGATTTAGGTCTGTTTTTCTGCAGCCAGTTCAGGAAATGATTTTATGTTAACAGATGATGTGCCTGAAGGTAGCACTGAAGAACAGGCCCAGGGATGGAAAAATACAAGAACTAATACCACACTAGCAGCTTTTACATCCTTTGCACAATTGGAGCTGCCCTCCTAATCATCTCAATCTGGCCCAGATTAATTGGAGCCTTACCAGCTGTGAGTCAGTCTCACACGTTTTCTGCATATTTGCTAATTAAGACAATTTTCGCTTTTTATAGTTGCTTTAGTATTCAGAGCAGTTTGCCATGGGCTAATTATAATCATTGAGTGATGGCTTTGGAATTTCATGTTTGTCATGATGTTTTATCACATTAAGTTGGAATCCCATAACGCTTCTTGAGCAATGATAGACAAGGAGGTCATCTCTATGCTGGATGTTATCCACTGTGTAAGTTTGTGCTGATATTGGGCATCTACTATATTTTCATTCTGAAGCATTGCAATCCTTTCTACTCTTCAGCTGAAGAGACTGGAAACCCAGCTGACTCCTGACAGAAGAACACAAAAATACTGACTTCAAATCCAGGGCACAAGCCCTTTACTTTCATCCTACAGATGCTCTTGCTTTGTGTAATTTGGTAGAACTGGATACCAGAGTACTGAGGGGCTGGAAGGAATGAGCCAAGGCAACATATTTTTCACAGCATTGCTCCTCTATTTCCAGATCCATGGCATTTTAAGAGCTTAATCACTGATGCAGTGTGGAAAGTCCTTAGTCCCCTTGAGCTGAAGGAGCAAGTAGAGGAGCTCAGTCTCACAACGTAGTTGTTGCTTCTTGCGATCAGCGCTGTATCACAGTTTACAGCAGCTTTTCCCTATGCTCTGTGACAGATCCTGCAGTTGTTCTCAGGGATTTCCCAGCACTGACACTTCCCTGGAGTAACTCTTAATAGTTCTCAAAACTTGACGCCAAGGTCCTGAAACATCCTCTCTGCTGGTTTGCTGCTTATCACTTTGGCTGCAACCGCTTGGCCTTCAATCCAAGTTTGACAAACTTGGAAACAGTCAAATCAGGGCATAAAGTAGAAGACACATCACTGACTAATATAAGCGTAGTTACTTAGACTCATCCTACTGTGTGCAAGGGAATATATTTACTGAATTCAAAATCTGTGCAAACCTATAGCCTTGCAGAGAGTCTTTCTACACTGAGTAGTGCTGCAAGGATGAGAAGACAAGGCAGCTTTGCAAGCAAAGATACAAAGCTGTGTCAGCATGGCACTGTGCTGGAGCTCATCACTCCTGCTCAGAAATAAGGCTATCATGTGAGTAACATCACACCAGCACAACTATGCCATTTTCAAAACCAAACTAGTACCCTTACACAGATCCTCTACAACTAACACTGGTATCTCTAACCTGACATAGCTTTACAAGCATAAATATTCCCACTTTTGCTCATATCTTTCAAGCACAGGCTCACATCTCACTGGTGTCTGTGGGAGAGAAGCATGTGCTTATGAGCTTTGAGGAGGATTTGAGGAGTTTACTGAAGTGTAAGCAGCTGGATATTTAATTCCTTCGAAGGCAGCAATAAAGACCAGTTGCAAATGGGATTTGCTTTGTTCTTGGTTGAGGGAAAAAAACTATAAAGAGAAAAATGAAATTTAGCAATGCAAAGAAGCAGTCATATCATAACCATGCTGCCGTTTCTTCTTGGCTTCTTGTTAGAAGACTAAATGTTTCTGTGTACAGATGATAAAGTTAAGGAAATAACTCAGAGCAAATCAAAATTAGTTGAAGTGCCTTCTTTTCGGTTCATGTGATGCTGGAGCCTGTCAATCAGATAGACTTGAAAATTTGTATCTAAGGGGTTTTCTTGCCGAGGAAATAATGTCAAAGATAATGATCAAGTAACTAAGACTGTAAATTTAAACCTTATGACTTATGACTGATCATGTACATCAGGCTCGTATTTCTTCTATACACAGATAAGGTAAATATGGCTCATATCTCTCTGCCTCTGTTCTGTTGTACTGTACAGATCATAGTCTGTTCTAAGTAGTTGACAAAATATAATGCCTTGAGTGTGCGTGTGGACCAGCTCAAATTTTACCGAACTTGTTTAGTTCCTTCTGTGCCAAAGGGCCATGAGATTTTGGGAAGCCAATGCTTTCTTGTGCCAGCTCAAAGTCATTATACTTAGAGGAATAAAATATTTGTGGTTGAAGGTAATGGTGTCAGCAGAGGTCAGCAGAAACAGATTTGACCAAATCCCTGAAAAATACTGCTAAGCATCAGCTTTCTTAGGACTACTCAATAAAATGTGCACCTGTGGCAATACAGAACTGCTATTCTAGAAAATCTCTCCAAGCTCTAGCATTTTCAGAATAGTTTCAGAGTTATGCAGCATTTTCATACCTTATCTTGCATACCTTTTCATACCATATCTTGCATATCTTTCATACCATATCTTGCATACTTGCAAGATGCTTGCAAGTATCTCTCAACAAACGGCTGGAAGTTTGCAGTCTTAATAATTTTCTCAGCGTACATCTTAAAAGAGAATGACTCCAAAGGAGTCCACAGCCCTCAGCATATTAGTAAATCTACAACTGCATAAGGCAGGGGAAAACTCACTCCTTTCCTACATATATAATGTCTAACACCAGCAAACAAAAAGATTAATAGAAATTGAGAAGAGTAGATCTGTTTTTAGAGCTTTAAGGGTTTTTTTTTATTTCCCTTCCTGGCAATTATCCAAATTTTGGAGGTTGCAGCCATTTCTGTTGGTAGGAGAAATTGATAAAGAATTCAGCTATTTCTTCAGTGTCCTCCTCTTTCACGTACGAGGTATGCAAAAGACACTGCCTCCAGGCAGGAGGAAGCGGCTTCTCTGGCTCACAGAAGGTCCCCTCTTTTCCACTGGTTCAAAACAAGAAGTTTCCCATAGGCATCTTTTGGAACCACGCGCCCAGTCTGGCTGTAGTCTTGGTTATTTTTACGTCTCCGCTTCCCTGGTGTCTTCTCCAGCTTTCCTATCTATCTTTCCCTCCTACACAGAGCTTCAAACACCCCAAAACAGTCAAGTCGCCCCTTTCCACATAGACCCCACACCCTCTGGATAACATTGCAGGCTTGTGATGGATGGAGATGCGTAGGTTGTTTCAACTCCCTGGCTCAGCAGGTGAGCTGCATAGTTCATTTTACTGTCTTAGCCTTCTTTTTGCCTTTCCCCCAAGGCATATCTTATGTGATCGGTTATGAAATATAGCTGAGGGTAAGAAAGGCAACATCAACTCTTATGGTACGTGATATGATTAGTAACGGTTAGGCTCAGCCACAACATTGTCCTTGGCTTTTAGGTCAACAGAGAGCAGGACTTGATCACTGAGAGCTCCAAATGCAGCTAAATTCAAGGTTTGATATTTACAGACAGTTCAGATCATAGTTGCATCTGGGAGGTACTGTGCTACATCCACCAGGCAAAATAATTAGTCTTTCACTGAAATAATTTTTCCTGCTATCAGCAATGATTTGGCTATTGATGTAAATTAGGATTATAACTGTGATCATAAAAAGGCAGTTACACTGGCACATATTTCCCATCCATATTCAGCCACAGAGATGACAGACAACTTTCTAAATGAAAAGGTATCCATTTCTATGTATAATGCACTGTAACATTAAAACTCTTCCCCAAATCAATTTGTACATGGGTGGAATAGAAATAAGGGTGGTTTCATAATTTTTTCTGAAATCCTTATAATGGAAAAGCCTCAGTTTAAATAGAATATAATTGGTAACAACTGACGGCTTGGTAGCATATGATTTTTGTGTACTTATATATGTTATTATTCTCTCATTTTTCAAGCATTTAATTCACCCCCTGGCATTCAAACATAGGTGGCCCTTCTTTCCTTAAGACTTCATTGGGACATTTTACAGCAATGGCCTCTAAATAACAGAATTTTTCCATGTCATCCTGGCCGTCCTGTTTTAAATAGCTCATCTCCTTAGCATAACTTTGCACTTATGTTCTCAATTAGCCAAGTTTCAATTTTTAATTATTCTGAGGAATTCCCAGAGGAATAGCTCTCTTAAAACCGCAGAAGGGTAAGGGATCTCCTGCTCATAAAGTCTAACAAGCAGTCCCTTGACAGCTGATTCATGGAAATGTGATTCATGTGTTGACTTGCTAAAAATAGATGTGGCCGAACCAAAATAGAAGATCCAATGTAACAGAAAACCCCTTGAAAAAACAGTGGCAGAAGTATAAGCAACCTCCATAAAGCACTAATGACCCAAAGTGGCCGATGTCTACAAAAGTCAGGAAATCAGGCAGATTTTTTAAGAGATACCTAAAGATGGTGCTTAGCTCCCATTGAGGCTCACTGCTTAGGAGCTTTTAAAAATCTAGCAGAAACATACTTTTATCTTCTAAAGTCTTTGAAAAGCCTGGCTGTACAGCACCTTTGAGGTTGCCTCATTAGTGGAGCTCCCCAGACTGAGAGCTTCAAGAGGCCAGTTTTTCAGAGCTTGTACTTTCACCACTTTTGTACCCCGTAAGGGATATCTAATCAAGGACTTAAAAATCCTTAGATGTGCTTGAATATCCTGGCCATCTTAGTGTTAATGGGAGAACCCAAAAAATGTGAAATTGCCTAGAAATAAAACTGAAATAGACCAAATTGAAGAGTGGATTGCAGGAGGAAATGGAAAGCAAAGCCAGTTACAAATGCATTAATCTTTTTAAAAAAATCATTCATCAATAACGTAGGTATAGTTTCCACTACTGATACAGGTAAAGTCAACTTAAAGAGTTTTTTGTTTTTAAATCTTGCTGGAATTCCTTTGAGGTCTCAACCTTCTGCCTTCACTTAATGGGAAGGAAAAGCTCAGTCCTGTTCCCTAGATCCAGACAGATACTCACTGAAATCAGTCACATTATATAGAGCTCCACACAAGCTGACCCACTTGCATGATCAGCTACTCAAAAACTATAAGTCTGTACTCTGAAAGATAAATCCAAGCAAAAATTTAATTTTGATTACAACACAGTTTAAGTGCTCAAAATGAAAATGCTTTAGGAAACAGACAGAACATGCCTGTGGAAATTGCATGTAAGTGGAGCGGAGGCAAGGGGCATATGTAGTTGAGAAGGAATTAAATTCTCTTTACAAAAGCCCCTCCTGCATGAGCTAAAGCAGAGAACCCCTACAAATGAGGGCTTTTTAATATTCAGGCAGCACATTGCCCTCCTCCCCTTTGTTCTGCAGGTGTTCTGCAGGACACGTCTCAGGTCATCAGGAGTTGTTTCAGAGATCTCACTGATGACTTAAGAGCACTCAGCATGCAGCCATAATCTTTGGATTACACCTTAGAATTACAGACTCGCTTATCTGAGAAATAAACCACATCCACACTGTCATTTAGGTCATTCCCAAGTGGAGACAATCTGGATCCAGGGATTTGGTTTCTCTCACCACAAACTTTGAGATTAGGTGCAAAACTGTGCCCTCATATGATTTGCGCTTCCGACTTCTGTTTTGTAGTTTGGGAACAACTGGATCTGAATGCTTGATGTCAGAAGCTGAAAACCACATAAATAAGAGCAGAACAAAGAATGTCAAGTCACTGAATACCTTTTAGCTGAATAAGCCAAGAAACAGTAAATTTTTCACTGTGTCCTGAAACTCAATGAAGTTTAAGCAGAGCAAAGCAAAACAGGAGCCTACTTTTTAATTAGATAAAGCAGACAGAAGAGAAAAACTCGTTCTACACCAAAAACCACTATCAAGAATGTATTTTTACAGGCATCTCTGGCACAATCAGCATCATAAACTAAAACCTTTGAAAAATGAGGGGACTGTGCAGAGCACAGGGATCTAAGAAACTTGACAACACAATAAATACATCCACAGGGTCATTAGGAATGGCAGACAGAAAACTTATGACGTGATGTATTGCTCTTGGGTTATTATGTCCAGATACCATTAATTTCTCTAAGATCAATAGCAACCAAAGAATTCAAAATTTCTACACTGTGTGAAGAGCCAGATCTGAGGCTTTTGGATAAGAGCATATCAGAAATTTCTTTCTTTTTATGTGATTTTAGTAGCTGTGAAAACTGATGGACTGGCAGCCCTAGAAATAGAATGCCTTGATGTAGCCAGAGCAGAGATAAAACATGGAATGTCAGATACCGCAGTGAAGAGTGTATAGAGGAGGTGAAGGAAGATACAGTAGATAACAAGAGTTGGAGGGTAGATAGCAACAGATAAGAGGACGTTGTTAGACTCAGTCTTCATGAGCAGCTTCTTGAAGGAGTTGTAAGTTGTGTTGAGTGAATACACTGAATTATTTTGTCCTGTGAGAGATTATATTTTGTCCTGTGAGAGATTATGCCTCTTTGAAAGCCATTCATGTGCTCCTCAATGTGCACACCCCTGCTTTTGCACATGGCCCATAGTGTGAACGCTTTGCATGGCTGTACTATTTGCATGAATGCTTTTGCATGGCTGTAAATAAAGTATAAATCCTCTGCCTAACTCCGAAACAAGGTTCTCCTGGACAAGGCAGGTTTGCTCTGCTAGCTGTCGAAAACTTTTTTCTGCATAGAAGGATACAATTATTCACGTGCTGGCAGTGCAAACATCTCTTGCCCTGAGAGGAGTGTGTAAATTTCTGCATGTGTATTTGCACACAGTCAAGACCAATTCTTTGTGAAAAGAGCTGCTGAGAGATCAGTTTTTCATTTATTATAGGTATGTCTTACATGGCATTGCACTCAGCAACATAACCTAGGAAGTTTTCTCTGTGTAAAATTTGAACAAAGATCAAATACTGAATACAGTGGCCACAGGCGGGAAGACTCCTTGGTTGAGCTCTTGTCAAGTTCTCAAGGCAGAAGTGGAGTTTCTGCTCCCATCAAGGCTTTTAACCATGAGCAGAGCTGGTAAGATTTCCCAAATCACGTGCAGTACCTACCTCCTCAACATCAGCTCAGCATTAAACCCCATTTGCTGATGATATTCAGTACCTTGTAAGAGTTATTGTACAAAGGTCCATTTCTCCACCATGTATTGGTCAGACTCTACAGCCAAACCGTACATCTCATGCAGAGCCAAGGTGGCGTATCTATAAGTCCCCCTTAAGAAAGGGGTCACAGGAGCATTGCATCCCAGGGGACTTGCGTTGGCCTTGTGGGAGAGGTAGCCCAGCTCCGAGCCAGTCAGGATGCTAAGCTATAACGCCTAAGAGGAGACAGTGTGCCCTGACAGGGAATTATAGTT
The DNA here is from genome assembly GCF_035582795.1 of Mycteria americana. NCBI lineage: Eukaryota > Metazoa > Chordata > Aves > Ciconiiformes > Ciconiidae > Mycteria > Mycteria americana. The sequence goes on along the minus strand of NC_134367.1, from coordinate 7,467,476 downwards.
TAATGTCCCAAGGATAAGAACTGAAAGAATCTGAATAAGTTCAACAAACTGAAACAAAATATTGTGAGGCTGAAATATTAAAACGCTCCATCCCATTTCAAACACACCAAAATGAAATATTTCTAAATCCATCCCTTCCAGGATTTAAGAATAAAATTAAGAATAATAATCACTATACATTAAATAACAATAGGAACAGTAAAATCCTACTTTTAATCCCAATTTGCAATAAAAGCAAGTGCTGATAAAACAACAATTTCCAAAGACAGAAACTGTTTTGTGCTGATGCATTAGCTGTACAGCAGAGCTCGTAGGGCTCCACTGTCTAGGCTGTCTTGAAACAAAAAAACCTGAAGATTGCACCAAGGCAGCTACAACCCTGGGGAGGGCAGATGGATAAAGACACAGAGTGAGGCAGAAGAAATAACGAGACAGTGCTGGTAATAGTTGCCCATGAAATCTCCCACACTGTACTACTTATGTAATATCTCTCCAGTATTGTTAAAATATAAGTTAACAGATTTACGATGGATTTTTTGTGGCAAAAAAAATGAGCAGAAATTCAGCCCTCACATGTCCCTCTTACTTTCATAATTGTCTTAGGTTTTCTCTTGTGGCAAGTGGAATTAGACTATGCTCAACAGAGAAACTGAAAAAAGATGATAGCAAAAATAAAGGAGCAAGATACCATTTCTTCTGTTCCTGAAAGCCTGGGGAAGGAGCACCATGCATTTTCCCATCTATGCAGCAGTTTTGCTGATTGCTCTGGATCAAAATTTAAGGGAGGAGGGACACCAGGGATTTTATTTCAGAACACAGTGTTGTACAGCACAAGCAAGAAAAGTTTCAGTGAAATTTTACATCCCTATTCTTGTTTTCCACTGCAGGGATAAATAATGGATGAGCAACCTCATGTTTTATTGCCAAGTGTAAATAAATGATTCATTTATTTTATGTGTATATGTATATATTTAAAGAGTTGTTTGTAATCAAATGATAGATTCTACTAGCTCATGACCCAGAGTTTAGTTCATGCTCCATAAGGATGAAAATTTACAGTATGAATCAGCAAATGGTTCTGCTTTCTCAGCACACGCGTTACAAAGTGTGACGTCTCATGCATCATTCAAACAGAATGCAATGCACGCCATAAAGGAGGAGCTCGTAGTTTTCTGTTTCGGTGCTCCAGCATTTCCCAATATTAGTTACTACTGAGCATTAAAATGTCCAGTGTTTTAGTAATGTCATTTAGATCATGCTCTCATAAGGGTAGTGTGCCTAGTGCTTGCTGAACAGCTGTTTGTGAGGCTCTATGCATGCTTTCATGACATGACCATCACTAGAATATATGAACATCAAATGGTTTGACTCCTGAAAAAGCTTATAAGAGGATTAGTTACTTGATAGCTTTTGAGACTTGAGTCCTTTTGGATACAGGCTCCTACTTCTGCTCATTCTGTCACGATTTGTATTTCACTTGCTTGCACCGAGGATTGCTCCACAGCGTCCTGAAACTGTTGGAAATGCTCCCTTTGACTTCAGCAGGTTTTTGCATCAGCTACAGGGGGGACGAGAGTGGGCTATTTCCAAAATTATTGGTATTACTTGACTGAAATATAAGTAACCATAACCTGTTATACAGAGGTAGACATATTGAACAGCAATACAAGGACAAATGCTACCATAATCTCCAGGGTAATATCACTTCCATCGATCTTATATTTTGAGTCCAAATCTTTCCCAATATCCATTCAGTTACTGATAATTTCAGGACAAAGAGGAGATAATTCCATGCTTTCTGATCTATTTTATTTTGACCTTTCCTTGTTCTTTTTGAATTTCAGACATAAATTAGGAAGGGAGACTGCATTGCATTTATTACATGAAGTTATCTTCTGAACTCAAAACTCTTCAATTTCATGTTTGAAATTGAACACCAGCACAATGAAGCCCAAACTTCAGTCTCATTAACATCAAAAGTTCCTATACATAAGATTTGTCTTATTTTTTAAGTATACAGTACTTCTAGTTATGAAACATTCAGCATTTTGAAACATGTGGAAGAGCTTGAAATGCATCTGTATGTTTAGCCAAACCTCCTGCACACCATAATGTTGATTCTTTTGATTATGATTAGTTAGCAAAAAAAGAGATCCCAATTTCATTCTATTTTCTTGATGGAATCTCCTATCCAGCTGTATTTTCTTAGCTAAGACAGATTCATCCTCCAGCAGATCATGTGGTTAGGAACCTATGTGCAATTTCAAGGTGGCACTTTCCTGAAAAGTGTTAAAATCAGACTTTTCAGTATGTTTGAGCTAAACAACCTCACTGGCTTCTGCAGTTAAACTTCGTCTGACCTTGATCAGAGTTGACAAGTAAATAATGACTGCTTTTAAAACCTCCAACCCAAGAATATAAATACAAACCAAGACTCCAACATGAGAGCCTGGGATTCTTCTGACCAAAATAAGGACATCTGTAGAGTCCGTGTTTGGCCAAGAGACAGAAATAAGCATTTCCTGGGCACAATCCATTGTATCATAACAAAGGTGACGAAAACCCAGGACAAATGAAGTGTGCCCTAAAAGTACCTACTTCTTTCTGTTGATGACAAGGAAGCTCAGGAGGTCTAGTTCAGGCATAGATCTTGCAATTGCAGAGGTGAGGTGCGGTGAATAAGTCCTCTGTGATTCTGAAGGCATTTCTTTGGAGTACATCTCCTCTGGGGATGGAAGCCAACAGACAAAATAATGGGTACAGCCAAATATCTAGCAAAACTTATTTCCAGGTAGTAGCAGGAAAACTACAAAGATGAGGATGGGGTATATATGAGACCTGCCCGAAGCCTAGCAACAAGAAGAATATTTTTATGAGCTTCAGTGGGCTTTGGAACAAGCCTGCTGAAAGAGAAATCTGAGAATGTGTTGACAAATGCACCTCAGAACAGGTATGGATACGTACAGAGGAATCAGCAATGAAGCGTCTAACAAGAAGAGCTGCATTATTGATATATTCATTGCTGATCCTGACCTTGGGATGACAACAATTAATTATTTTCAGTAGGGCTTCCATTAAAATCCAGACTTAAAACTGTATATTTATTTGTAGTTTGGTGAGGGGGGAGGGCAAAATCACAGAAAATTATCTAGACAGTGTCTAAAAGTTGGTAATTTAACAGTGACTATTTTAGACAGTGCAATATACTTACTTAGTGTAGTAATAAATTATGTGCAGTTTGCCAAGTAATTTACCCAGTCATCTTTTCATCATTTCAGCTTCAAAATGCTTTAAATAAACTGTGACATTATGTAAATGACTGTGTATTTATTTAACTGTTTCTTTTAGACACTAATCATGCAAGCAAGAAAATACCGGGTATTAAATGGACTATGCAAAATAGATACAAAATCACAGACTTTAGACTCTGTTCTATTAATTAGATATGAATGATAAGCTGTTCATAATTTTAATGAGGAACATAAGTTACTGTCGATACTGTATATTCATTTTTCACATGAGATTTCATTTCATCGCTTGGACACTTCTTTCCAGGGAAGCAGCTGCTTTGTAAACACACAGTAAACAAACTTTGGGCTTTTTTCAAGTACCCTCGCATGTCGGTGCATGGTTGAGTTAAGTAGTGATCGTGTCATTTAATGCAGTTCTATAAAAAAGTCCAGGTTACAGTCTTGCGCCTTTACTCAAAGTCTCTTCATGCCAGTCTCTTGTGAATGGAAGCCCTGCCGCGTTCAGCTGGAGAGTCCTGGTTCATAGGCATGCCCATACCTCATAGACAGCACAACACACCAGCACAATGTTAGCAGCACCCTGGTGCAAAAAATGTATGTAACATTGCAAGCTTTACCGTGTAATCTATTTTAATGTTTTAATGCTAATTAATACTTGGATTTTCCTTTTTTAAAAACACAGTGTTATAACCATTAAATTTGACTATGCGCTCCCCTGCAGATAGTTGTTTTGCTGAGTTCAGAACATTAAAATTCCATGTATGGGTTTAGATCCAAGCCTGCTGCATTTCCACTCCTGCCTGTCAGAGTCACAGAAAATGATTAATAAATCATCAACTATTAATATCATCCTTTCAAGTCATAAAAGGCTGCAATATACATCTATGATTTTTAAATAAAAGTTGATGACTATAGGCTTTTTTGTAAAAGGTAACATAGTAGGGGGGGAGAGATAATCTGATGAATGCTGTTATTTATTTTAACTTTTATATTAAGTTCATAGAAAAAAATATTCTCTCTATAACCTGCCAAGATTTATCAGCCTGTGAAATTTTATAATACAGAAAAGTCTGAATTTCTAATTAAAGATTTGTCAAATAAAGAAAATAAGTGTGCATGTATTTTCTCTCTTTGGGGGACAGTCATGTGAAATAAAATGGTTGAGCTGCATTTGCAAAGTCCCGTGTCGATGCATTTCATTGCTCTGTGCAGATCCATTCAAACGTCTGGGGACTGAAAATGGTTGTCAATGCATGTGTATAAAAGAGAGAACTGGGTCATCTCTCTGAATGCTTAACCTGGCATTAATTTCAAATTTATCCTACCCGTTTTCAGATGCATGTGCCCAAGGTTCTGAAAGCAGCATAGCTGTGCCAGGGGTGTTATATCAGTTTTACACTGATGTATGACAGATTATCCTATGTTTCTCTCTCTCCACTGACTACCCAGGGAGACTAGAGAGACAAGGTTTCTAACTTAAGTGCTTGAATTTTTGCTCTACATGAGATGAGATTAATCCAAGCCCTGGGTTTCCATGAGTGAGGGGAAATTCCTTATCAAGTCCTATCCAAATCACATGCATGCCACATAAGATTAACTCATATGAGAGGGACTGGTTAACTCCAGCAAGATAGAGTGAATGCCCACCAGTTACTAGATGGGAATACGGTGTCTGGTATAATCAGATCCTCTTGGATTTAAACATCAAAGATCCTCTTAGACGTTGTGGTGAAGGGATTTGCTGAATAAATTGTAGCATTAGGACTTTGGAGTCTTGAGGCTGTCAGTACTAATGAGCAGAAGTTCTTTGTCAGACCTGCAAGAAAAGGAGAAAGGTATGGTGCAAGGGTGGATCTCAACAAAATGAAGAAAGGAAATATGAATACTAATTTTCTTCTTTTGTTAACATCCAAAGTAAAAGCTTCTTTGGATTTCAGCAGGCATAATCAGTTAGAAATACAGAATTAACATCTGGTGGTTTTCTTTCCACATCTTCTCAGCCACTTCAGAGAGGAATATTAGCTGCATGTGATAATTTAAATGGAATTAAATAGCATATTTTGAACTTGCTAAGACAAGAAACATACACAGAAGCATAATGATATTTTTAACTCTTGATCTCTCCTTTTTTCCCCCAACTCTCAAAAATTCTGGGCTCAGATTTTTCACCCATTTGAACATGAAAAATCTTTTTTTAATTGTCCTGCCATTCCTCCTCAAAGTCATTGCACCCATAAGGTAAGAAACATTAAACTTTTTCCATCACATATTGATCAAAATCTATAAGAAAATAGCTGCCTTCACTGAATGGAAGGTCATTCACTGTGCAGTACCTTGCTAAGATGTAAATGATCAACCAAAAAAACCCTAAAAAGCTCTGTTCCTGGCTCCCGTCCAGGGACTCCTTCTTCACTCATGAACCAGATACTATGTCCATGTACTAAATGAAGTCAACTCTTTACTGTGAATTGTATTAAACTAGGCCTAAATCAACACATTATCTTCTCTCAAATGCCATGGAAACCAAAAAAGTTCAGCCTACAATACAAAAATCATCTTGCCTAAGGCAAAAGCTAATTCCTTATGTTTGTGTATGTTCTTGCCAACACCAGAAGAACATGAGGTTGCTGCATTGGCCCACAATAAAGTTGCATCTGACCACATAGCCCATCTAAAAAAGTGGCCAGGGCAGATAATTATGGAAAGAATATAAGAAAGTGAACCCATATATGGTTTTTCCTGTGTACACACTCATAGTTTCTACAAGTGTAAGGTTTCTACAGAGAAGATAGTCTCCACTCTCCTGATCCCCTTACTTATCAACACAAATTCAGCTGCCACTTTTACATGGTATCTGATAGACACTTCTTCAGGCTCCAAACTTGTCTAGACCTGTTTGCATCTATTTCCATGACGCAATACTATTTCCCCGTATACTCAACCAAAACCAGACCCAGGTTCTTCCTAGTTGCAACATCCTTCTTTTTGGCTTTGTGAGACAGTCTTGGCCTGCTGCTATCCATCAGCAGTTTTCTTCTGGGCTCTTGACATCCTTTGGAATAACCCTGGAGAACATCCCAGAAATCTGAAAAACTACCACTCTGTCTCTACTTTGGAAACCATTCCTGGCGTGCTGCCCATGAAAACAAGATTTAGCATTAGCTGGAGTGCTGCTGTGCAGAAACACAGGCCTCTCATGCTGAACAACTATGTACCACTTTCTAGTGCCTACTTGTCCTCATCCATCTACTCCCAGCCTGCCTGTATTCATCCCTTGTCCCTTGTCCTCATGTTGAGATCATAAGCACTTTGAGCAGGCTTTGTTCTGGATAAGTACAGCATTTAGCACAATGGGTTTATGGATTAACGCCATTTCAAAAATGGTGCAGTACCAATCATAAGTTGACCCTTTGACTACACAGGCCAAAGTACAACATTGTAAATCTCTCTGATATCTTTTTAAGTCTGAGAAGTCTGTCACCAGGATTTCTTTATCAACAGTGATGTCTTCAATTTCTGCATTGTCATCGGATCACTAATATGCTTACCCAATATTATATCCATTTTAAAATGTGAAGCCCTACTAAGTAAGAACATAGAAAGTGCCTTAGCTATGTTTGATAAGGACAATAATAGTTTTGAATTCACCACTGCAATTTTTGATGTCAATAAACTATAACATAGTATTGCAGCATCTGCTATTATGTTATAACAAGCCCCATAGGCTGACCATTACTCCTGGATATACAACTTAAGAGTAGATCTCAAGGGCAATTATTCTTTTAGAAAGTCTTTTAGGAATTTGGAACTGTATGGAAGGGACAAAAAGGATGAGAAAATACATCTGAGGTTCTGAACACCCTCTGCAATTCACCCGCAGGCAAAGGAACACTTTGGAGCACTTAGCACCAGACTGGGGCTAAATGCGTTAAGGCAGGCTCCAGAGCTGTCCATCCACGGCACGAGACTGCTCGCTCTGGGTTAGTGTGTCCTGCTGAGAAGCAGGTGGCAAAAAAAACCCACTAAAAATAAAGAACACCAAAAACAAGGTAGACAGAAGTGCAGTAAACTATCTCCATGATAAAATATCTTCTGATCTCTTATTAGTTAAAGAGAAATTAAATGTCTGGAAGACAAGATTCAAAACCTCTAACTAAGGCCTTTTTTGTTCTTATTTACTAGAATTTCTCTTGCTGTTCTTGTTATCCTTGCAATCACTCAGTCCCTCTTTGAAGGTCACTATGGTCCACATAGTACTGTTGAGAGCATGAATTCCACTGACCATAAATCATCTAAAAAAAAATCCTATTCCAGAGTGTAAAATTTGCCACTGCTTAATTTCATTGATGATCTCGTTAACCTTGTGCTGTAGATTTCTCTTTAGCTACCCCTAAATCATTCATTACTATGCATGCTCTTATCACGTCTCCTCTTATAAGCAGATCGAATGCTCTGGCATTAACCACCCATATCAAAAATTCTGCCTCTTTTGGTGGAATCATGTTAATTGAAAAAAAAAAAAAATCCTATTCCTTTCTTCCCTTTCACAGGTATAGAAAATTCTCATGCCACTCCTGTGACTCCTGACATTGAAATGTAATTTTCAGAAAGCACCTGTATATTTTAAATGTCTTTGAAACACTTGCATTTTTGTCCTTTCAGAGAAAGGTTGATCTCATTGTCTATTTTTTGTTTCACTTTCCCTTCCTCTATGCTTTGTCGTTTGCTTCATCTTTGAAACATGCAGGTTCGCCCTCATGTGAAAGGCAGCTCTTTGCAGACACAGATAGTCCATTAACCCCACTTTGGAAAGCCGACTCTCTCTCGTCTCTGGAAAAGCATAACTGAGCAGTGGTCATAACATATTTTCTGGGCCACAGTTTATAACAGCTGCAACGTTGAAAATCAGTTTTCTGACATCCTCTCCACATTGATACCTACAAGATAATTACAGCAGCCCTAAATGTGAGGTAGTGTTAGAAAGTCAGCATTATTTAAACCATTTTTATATTATTTAAGCTTCAGTACTTCCTATTTTGCCTGTTTTGTGTTCTTGCCTTTGCTTTCACTTCAAACAGATCAGTGTTTTGCGAAAAGTCCATCAATTTTCTTTGATTATTTTTTGTCTGAAGATTGGGAATAAAGGTGAGAATTTTTACTGGGATCTCTGTAGCGACTGTAACCAGAAGACTTTTGTCCATGGGGAACAGGAGAAGTTCTCAAAGGGTGGGATGAGTTATTTTCTGAGGCAGCTGTGCCATGACTGATGTGTCTATTCTAGGGTGAAGTTAATTTCTGATGTAGCTCCATACATGTAGACACCCAGGTAGGAGTCTGAATATGGAGATGAGTCCCCCCCTGCAAAGTTAGGTGTGATGCATCCCCTCAGTTGGTCCCTAAGTCAAGTGAACTGGTTCCCATCTAGCCTGTTTAACTGGGGGGAAAAGTATGCAAACAGGGTCAGATTTCAATCATTTGCAGTTTTTTAAGTCAGTCACTTTGATCATGGCAAGTGAGGAAGGATTTTGCAGTGGTTACAATCCTGCTTCGTCTTTAGTTATCTGGGATGGACATAACGCCAAGGGGCTAACTAGAGGAACACAGCCACTGCTCAGACTCCCCTGCCAGCTGAGACACTTATTGAAATGCACGTTCTTCAAAAATGGGATACTCTCCTCATACAGTCTTCTGCATTCTGCATTTATTAGTGTCAGTATTAGTAAATGCAGAGAAAAATTGATATAAAGCACTTGTTTTTAGTATACAAGATCACACTGTCTTCGGTAATAACGGTTGCAGATGAAAAACTGCTTCAATGAGATTGCTCAGCACAGCTTTCCTGTGATGACTAAACTCTCTGGGATCTGCAAATAATCCTAAAATCCATGTTTTCCTTCTATATATTATGTATAAATACAAATTTCTAATCAAGATATGCACTCTCCTCCTGGTATATATAGTCGAATAGTCCTGAGTTAGTAAGAAATAGCTTTCTGCTCTCTTAAAAATTCAGATTCTTCTCTAGTGGGTCTTTAAATCTTTGTTCCAGGAATTGATCATCCTGTTTTGACGTCAATGGCCAATACTGAGGTTATTGGGTACAGCAATTTTACATCCAGCTCCTCTGTTTTCCTTCATGTTTTACAATTAGCCAAAGTTTAGCAGAAATATCAGCTAGGAAGAAAGCCTCTTGTCATTTTAGATTCATCAGCTGCAGAGGCTACCAAGAAAGGTCAAAAACAAAAGCAAACATATGTCTTCATATTTACATTTAAAACAGGCAGCCCAAACAGCAGAATGCTCTTTGCATTTGTTAAGCACAAACAAAGCATCCTCTGTAGTGAAGTGTGAAGGTAACTGATAAATCAGCCAACAACATTTTATGTTAAGTGTTTACAAAAAGAAGTATTTAGGACAGAAAACACCACTTGTCCCCTGGAAATATGCTTACCCATGATTCCACCTTGAAAATGGCTCCACATCAAGAAGAACAAGAAATCTAACTTAGCACCTTCATTTCTTTGTTTCTATTGTTTATTTATGTGCCAAATTTTCCTTTTATTCCATCTTTTTTTTCCTCTGAAGATAAACCTTCTTTCTAGATTGTTGGTTTTTTTATTTGCTAACACAACGTTCATTTTCCTTGTGGCCCAATATGCAGAGCTGCACAGATGATAAACCAGAGCAATCTGGTTATTATTTACCTATTGTTTTTCATATAAACCATCCCCAAGCTAAATTTCACAAGTTTTCTGTTCACCTGAAAAATATGCACATACCTTTTATAACCTGGGATCAAACTTGCTGACATTCTGCAGTGATCCAAACTCTGATTGAAAACTATTTTCATTTTTTTCTCTGTAGTAGCAGAGCCTATTGCCTGAACCATTTGCATCATGAGAGTTACATGGCTGTGCACTCTGGGATATATAAGATGGGCTCAGGCTTCTAGCCACAATGAAGGATAAAACCATGATGCATCTCAACTACCATTTCAGGACAAAATTTTCAAAATGTATTCTCCTCTGAACTGTCCATTCTTAAAATAGCTCAAAACCTTGACATTTCATTTAAAAAGTTTAAGTTTACATACAAAGTACCTCTCATGGAACAGAGGTACGGATGCTTGATCAGTTCTGGCTCTTAGCTCCTTTCCTTTCTGCAGGGAGCACGATCTGAAAAACTGTGGATAAAGCTATAAATAATGTAATACAAAAGCTGTGCCGTACTAGCTCTCTGACAAATGGCCACTCTGTCCAAAACAAAACACTTCTCATTGAGAGAGTCTTTATTCTAATAACAGGCCTGCTATACCCATCGCCTTTTTGGTTTCATCTGTCCTATATCATCATACTAATGCCACGGCCAGCCATAGTCAAACTGGGGACATTCCAGTTGAGGGTCACTAAGATGGTCAGGGGGCTGGAGACGTATATGACATGACACAGATAGGCTGTGGGAGTGGGGTTTATTCAAACTACTGAAAAGAAAACTATGGGGCAGATCTCGCAGCAGACTTCCACAGTCTAATTGGGGTTAAGGAATAAAGATAAAGCCAGAGTTTTCTCAGAGGTGCACAGTGAAGTGACAATGGGCACAAAATGCTGCAAGGGAAATTTTGATGAGATACAAGGAAAAGAAGTTTCACCCTAAGGATAGTCATATATTAAAACAGGTTGCTCAGAGAGGTCATGGAATCGCCATCCTTGGAGATACTCAAACTCAGATGGGCATTGAACTGGCCTCTGAAACCTAAGTGATCTTGAAGATAGCCCTATTTGAGATTACCTGACCTCCAGAGGTCATCTTCCTCTTCCAAGCTAAATTAGTCTACAGTCCTATGATTTTATATTTTAATACCTTATTTTAATACTCTAGATCTGTCCAGATTGTGCAAGTTGACTTCTGCACCAGAGAATGGACCCTGACACTATTTAATTCTAGTATAGATGGAGCTTTTCTGCTCCAAAAATTGGGCATTGTGTGTCAGAAGTCTGTCATTTTCCTTCCTTGTCTTCTATGATTATTCACAATGCCATATATAGGGCATTATATACATATATAAAGTATATATCTGTATTAACAAGCCTTTGTGGGGAACAGGAAGATATTTTTACATTATTAGGCAAGGCTTTTTCTATTATTTCCCATGGAAAAATGTTAATAGCTATTAAAAGGAAAGAAAAAAAAAGGCATTCATAAGTGTTGGTTTGTGTTTTAGGAAAGATGAAAAAGAAGAAAAAGAACAGAATCCCAGACCATAGTTTTCTTGAATATTCAACGTATATGACCAACTCTTCATCTAGAAAATGTCATCAAAACTCTACCATGTTTCTGAGGTTCCAGTTTTTATTGCATCAAGGTCAGCTAATTTGTAATAACAAACTATGATATATCCAACAAGTAATATCTAAATGGTAATAAATATAGAATTTAATTCCAAGTTATAACAAATCATGGTGGGTTGACCTTGGCTGGATGCCAGGTGCCCACCAAGCCGCTCTATCAGTCCCCTCTTCAGCAGGATGGGGAGGGGAGAAAATAAGATGGAAAAAAAACTTGTGGGCGAAGATAAAGACAGTTTAATAAAGCAAACACAAAGGCCGAGTTCATGGAAGCAAAGGAAAACAAAAGATTTATTCTCTACTTCCCATCAGCAAGCAATGTCCAGCCATTTCCTGGAAAGTAGGGCTTCAGTACGTGTAGCGGTTGCTCTGGAAGACAAACGTCGTAATAACAAATGCCCCCCCCCCCCCCTTCCTCTTTGCTTTTATTGCTGAGCAGATATAATACGGTATGGAATATCCCTTTGGTCAGTTTGGGCCAGCTGTCCTGGCTGTGTCCCCTCCCAAGATCCTGCCCACCCCCAGCCTACTGGGTGAGGCAGGGGGAATGTTGGAGAGACAGCCTTGATGCTGTGTGAGCACTGCTCAGCAGTAGCCAAAGCACTGGGGTGTTATCAACACCTTTCTAGCTACCGGTACGAACACAGCAGTATGAGCGTTGCTATGGGGAAAATTAACTTCATCTCAGCCAGACCCAATACTCTCTATACTCCCTTCTGATACTGTACACAAAGTGCTTTTCAGGAGTGGAGTGTTCTGAGATCTCCTGCAGATGATCCATTGGCACACAGGCCATGTGGTAAGGAAAACAGAGCTCCAAAGACCATACCAGACAAGTCATCTCCTTCATGGCACCATCAACTGAGGAGAAATCTAATAAAGCATCAGTGTAGGTTAATGCACAAGCCATATGCAGCTATTTCTTTGTTTTCAACTGAATCAGCTTTGGAGATGGCCATGGTAAGGTTCTTCTCCTATGTTCCTCTTTGCTTTTATTGAGATCGTTGCTAAATTCTCAGCAGGTTTACCAGGAAGATAGGAAGCAAGCTGGATCTACCATGTGTATAGCGTCTTCAGTGCTTGAAGGATCAGTAAGCTCTTTCATACATATATATGAAAAGACACACATCCAGGTTACTGTATTGGGTTTGCTTGGCAAGGTTTTGGTAGCAGGGGGGCTACAGGGGTGGCTTCTGTGAGAAGCTGCTAGAAGCTGCACCTATGTCCGATAGAGCCAATGCCAGCCAGCTCCAAGACAGACCTGCCACTGGCCAAGGCTGAGTCCATCAGCAATGGTGGTAGCACCTCTGGGATAACATATTTAAGAAGGGGGAAAAAAGCCAACCTGTGGAACTGCAGCCGAAGAGAGGACTGAGAACATGTGAGAGAAACAGCCCTGCAGACACCAAGGCCAGTGCAGAAGGAGGGGGAGGAGGTGCTCCAGGTGCTGGAGCAGAGATTCCCAGGCAGCCCTTGGTGAAGACCATGGTGAGGCAGGCTGTCCCCTGCAGTCCATGGAGGTCCATGGTGGAGCAGATATCCACCTGCAGCCCATGGAGGTTAATGGTGGAGCAGATATCCACCTGCAGCCCATGGAGGTTAATGGTGGAGCAGATATCCACCTGCAGCCCATGGAGGACCCCATGCCAGAGCAGGTGGATACCCGAAGGAGGCTGTGACCCCGTGGGAAGCCCATGCTGGAGCAGGCTCCTGGCAGGACCTGTGGACCTGTGGAGAGAGGACCCTATGCTGGAGCAGTTTTGCTGGCAGAACTTATGACCCCATGGGGGACCCACGCTGGAGCAGTCTGTTCCTGAAGGACTGCACCCCATGGAAAGGACCCATGCTGGAGCAGTTCATGAAGAACTGCAGCCTGTGGGAAGGACTCACATTGGAGAAGTTCGGGGAGGACTGTCTCCTGTGGGAGGGACCCCACGCTGGAGCAGGGGAAGAGTGTGAGGAGTCCTCCCCCTGAGGAGGAAGGAGCAGCAGAGACAACGTGTGATGAACTGACCGCAACCCCCATTCCCTGTCCCCCTGTGCTGCTTGGGGGGAGGAGGTAGGGAATTTGGGAGTGAGGTTGAGCCCAGGAAAAAGGAAGGGGTGAGAGGAAGGTGTTTTAAGATTTGATTTTATTTCTCATTTTCCTACTCTGATTTGGTTGGTAATAAATTAAATTAATTTCCCCAAGACGAGTCTGTTTTGCCCATGACGGTAATTGGTGAGTGATCTCTCCCTGTCCTGATCTCGACCCACCAGCCTTTCATTATATTTTCTCTCCCCTGTCCATCTGAGGAGGGGAGTGATAGAGCGGCTTTGGTGGGCACCTGGCATCCAGCCAGGGTCAACCCACCACAGTGACCATTTAAGTCTTTTTCTTCATAATTAAGACCTGAACCACTGAAGTAGTTAATATATACAATAACCTTTGTACTGTGCCTTTACCCCAGAGGAACAATGACTGTGATTCATAAGGTTCATTATGTGCTACATTTGGCACATTGTCAACAATACTACCTTTTAAAGAGCCAGGATTAAGGGTAATGGAATGGAAAATTTCCTTTTATCCCATTGCTGGGTCAGTCTGGGTGTATCCCATGTATTAGCTTGCAACAAAAAGGCAGAGTCTGTGTCTTCAAATCACATGCCCTTTGGGAATTTCTAAAGGAAATACTACCAACAAAGGAAAAGGAAACAAAGTAAAGTGTGTTCAGCGACCTCAAAGAATTAGTTCTTTTATTTTCTTTCCTTTTTCTTTTTAGTTGGCCTTTCCAGGTTCTTACTAAAAGCATAATTTAGTCAGAGGCCGTCTTCCTTTTTAATGCTAAATATGTAGGTTGAAAACTACATATTGCCTGGAATTCAGGGTTACAGATGAAAACCATTCACCTTCCTCTTACAATGCAGCCAGTGTCTGGCATTAAAAATTGGGCTGACTTCAGTTTTTACAAATGGCCTATGCAAACCCCACCAAAACCAAAGGTTTTTTTGTTCAATCCTAAATTATCATTCCAGCCAAGCCAGCATTGCCATGTTCCAGATATTATCTACTTTTATCTCAGACCTGACAAACCTTTCCCCCAAATTCCCTGTCTATCCTATCATGCTAGGCAGTCAAACAACTGTGCCAGCTACAACATCACACAGTTATACTGGTAAGATAAATATCTCAGTATAATTCTTAATTGTTATTAGGTAAAATGTTCATATTCAAACTGCCTGCTAGAAATCATCTTGACTATTAGAATAGAATAGAATATTTCATGATTATCATGTCCATGATCTACCGTGATCATCTACCATGGTCATCTAGTCCAACTGCCTAGATTACTGGATATAAATTCAAGAAACCAACAAATAATTCCTATTCTTCATGTCTTACACACCCAGGTTTCCTCCAAGATAATTGAAAGAAGGTCCTAGGTTAGGCAGGCTTGGACACTGCCATCAGTTGCTGCTTTCCAGGATCCAGTAGCTTCAGACAGAAAGCTTAGATCCTTTGTGAGAATGGGAATTATTACTGAAAATAAATATTTACAGCAATCTGACATTCTAGACAAACTGCACATTTCCATTTGCTGCATCAGTAAAACTGGAGCTGAAGGCTACATGAGCACGCTAGTTGTTGGAGAATCACACCAAGAAGTTAATTTCAAGAACTTGTCATTTGCACAAAACAAGTGGTAATGAACAAAGATGATTTATTAAACTCACTGGCAGAAAACAATTGAAAAAAAAACATTTTGAACATTCTCCATCCATTAACACTTCTGTTTGAGGAACAAGGTATTGCACATCCTGAAAAATGGGATCCAAGTGCTTTTCTTGGTTATTTTCCTTTTTGTTTCTTACATTGCTACAGGCAGAAGCGAGGTTACCCTATGGAAATCGTCATGCCTACTCTTTGAAAAATGCTATTCCCTTGTCTTCTCTTAAGCTTTGTGGTAAATTCTCTGCCTCCTGGTCTCTCTAAAATAATGTGCATGGCCTCAGGAATTTCTTTGTGTAACTCCTGCTGCATGCTCAGTTATATGCCGTTCAGCTGGCCTGATCTGTATGCATTTGGATTTTCCAGCTAATTACTTTACTCTATTTGTATCATCAGTTTTATTGTTGCTGTTTTTAAGAGGCTTTTTGTGCTTAAGTAATTTCCAGACTTTTTTTATTTTCCTGAAATACTGAGTTACAGGAGAAGGCGGCAAACCTCTTGTGTTCCTAATCATAATCCCCCGTTTCTGAAACCTTTAGGCTTTCTCGTTATTACTTCTAGCAAAAAAACATTTAAAAGCCATATTTCCCTTCTTGATGCCCTGTTGCAAGACCAGGTTTTCCACATATAATAGTTCCCACGCACAGGGCATTTGCAGGTTACTCCTGGAGTTTTAAATGCTGAACGTAAAGCATGGAGGACTTGATGCCATGAGGAATGTTGCTCCCCCAGGTGCAATACCATGTCACCATGCTCTCGGACAGGAGCAGTATGTCTGTAGCCAGGCAGTGCCCTGCCACCTTCTCGGATCACACCACCCACTACACAACAGAGCCATATTCTCACTTGCTCGTACTGCTTGCAGAAAAAAACACAGGGTTTTTCTTGCCCAAGTGCTGTGCAAGGAAAAGACTCGATGAACCGAATGGACTGTTCGATTTGTCCTTCTATTGTTCTGGCACCACTAATTGATCAAAATAAAATGAAAAAGACTGAGTGGCTTAGAAAGACTGAGCTCAAAATGAGACACTGTTTTTTGATAAAACTCATGTGCCAAATTCATCTACCTTTGTGTAAACTGCAGTCAATTGTCCTCCAGCAGACAGTCAGCTATCTCCATCTGTCCTTCAACATCACATTTGCAGAAGCTCATCAGGTTAAGGTGAGGACCACGGTCAGGCCATCTGCCTTTGGCCTCTTCCATATCACAATGATTGTGTGCCACCCAGTTACTCCTATGTAACAGCCTATAATTTGCATATATAGATAAACCATATTTCCATAGAATCATAGAATATCTTGAGTTGGAAGGGACCCATAAGGATCATCAAATCCAACTCCCTGCTCCTCGCAGGACTACCTCAAACTAAACTATTTTCCTTAAAGGCACTCAGGTTTGAACTAAAGACATCAAGGAATGGGGAATCTACCCCTTCCCTCCATAATTTGTTTCAACTCTTAATCAAGATCAGTACTTAAAACAGATTATCCTGTTTTCTATTGTTTATTTATTTCTTATTTATGTTCTGTATTTATATACTGCAAACCGAGTCTCCTCTGAAACATCTGCCAGGCCCAGTAATTTGACACAGTAATTGCAGTGACTTTGCTCTGGGATGGAGGAAGAGTGCTCACACTCAGCTGCTGCTGAAAAAGCTGCTCGTTGCCACCCTATATTAAAGTTAGCAGCCAGCTGCCATTGCTTAACCTGCTGGTGTGTCTTGATGTATCCCCACACCACAGTGAGGAGGCAGCTTAGACTTGCTGATGAAAGTTGGCTGTCCCCAGGACGTGTGCCCTCAGTCTCCTCTATCAACAGTGGATCCAGCTCTGGAAGGAGCTGATACACAGCCCAAAAGGCATTAGAGACTTACTCTGGCTTTGTGGGCGTTGCAGCGAAAGCTCCAAGAGCAGAAATGGCATGTTCAGGGAAACCTTGAAAACATCTACTGGGAACTGACGTCACTTCATTTGGATTTTACCCTAGATTTCTAGCAATAGTAGGGCAGGCATCCTAAAGGGGTTAATGTTAATAATTACATGCACATTAAATGTAGGTATTTCCGTTCAGCTTTTGATGCCATCTAGATGGCAGTACCTTGAATATCAATCTGTTTGAATGAACACAGTCTTCACTGTGGTATGCCTCTAAGTTTATTGATGCTTCCTTTGCTTCTGGCATACACATGGTCCCTATTAACAGCAGAGGAGGAAAGAAATCTATTTGTGATTGGCAAAGAGATTTTTCTCTGGACAGTAACTTTCCATACTTAAGCACTTTCATAGGCTTGAGAGTCTATATTTTTCTCTTCCAGCAACACTGCTTTGCCAAGTATGCCCCTTTTATTAATACAAATCTTTTGGAGGTGTCACACTCTCCTGCCTTGTGCTGAACTTGACCTTGGAGGAGCACTAGACTTGTTTGGTATACGGAAACAGAAGAACACCCTGTCCTTCCCTAGCTTCCCCACTACTTCCTTCTCAGCCAGCTGTCATCCTTTAACAAGCAAAGGAGCTTTAGATGGAGGTAAGCAAATATAATAAACTGATCTCTTTGAAGATGAATTACACCACCTTCTTTTTTTTTCTTTTTGGAAGCCTTCAAGACTGAAATCCTAATAAACAGCTCTTCATAAGATATCCACTGTCACTTTTTATTTGTCTGAAGCATTTTTTTTTTCCCACTGGTATATCTTTCAGCATTTACCCAAGCCAAAAAAAATGCTACTTGCTGATATAAACAGGCTTGCAATATTTAAGCAAAACATATAAGCTATTCTACAAAAGCCAGGTTGACAGCAACATTTAAAAAATGAGACTATAATGTAGTAAAAGCATTATCCTGGCTTGTGTCTGCACAGAGAATAAGAAAATTAATGAAACATTGCAACAAATGAGGACGGGGAGAATTTTGCAGAGAAGGGAAAAATGAAAGTGGAGCTACAGAAGAACAAAGCAAAACCTTCTGAAAAGGCCATGTTTGACTACAAGAATTTATGGCTTCTTTTCTTATCTCAGTGGACCCTCTCTTGATAGGACAAGAGGAAATGGCCTCAAGTTGCGCCAGGGGAGGTTTAGACTGGGTATTAGGAAATTTTACTTCACTGAAAGGGTTATCAAGCATTGGAACAGGCTGCCCAGGGAAGTGGTTGAGTCCCCATCCCTGGAGGTATTTGAAAGATGTGTAGATGTGGCACTTAGGGACATGGTTTAGTGGTGGTCTTGGCAGTGTTAGGTTTATGGTTGGACTCGATGATCTTAAAGGTCTTTTCCAACCTATACGATTCTGTGATTCTGTGATTCTGTGAAGGCACTCCCCATGCCAAACCTGAATGCCTTGTCACCTGTCCACTAAACCCTTTTTCTTCAAAAGGCTTAAGCCCAGTTACATGCCCATTGTATTTCCACAGAATGGTGTATCCTTGTTTCAAATATAGCAGAGCTTAATGCATCCCTGAAAGCATCCCTGTCACTGATGTTAGCAGTATAAACATGGCAGGCTGAGGATATATTCCCAGCAGAGCTTTGACAGTACTCAATATAAGTCCCTATATGCCTATCTATGCGGAAACAAATCTGTTACTTGATGATATCTCTTTCTATGCAGCCACTCAGGTGAAAACCTTCCTCTTGCTGTCGTGAAAACCTTCCTCTTGCTGTCATTCCTTGGTGAGATACAGCTTTTCTGTAAATAGCAGTGCAGGCTGATTTCTTGCTTTTGTTCCTTCAGATCTTGAAGCAAAAGCTCTAGGAGCAACAGGCTCTGGCTATGGCACCAAAAGTGGGTGAGGTTTATGGTACTCAACATCACTTTTATTGTGCTATACCTTGCCTTAGTGCCATACAGCCCTTTCTGGTATTAATCCCAGTAGCATCCCTGGAGGGTTGTTTGTCTTAACCCAATCTCTGTACAGATGGAAGAGGAATGAGTGATAAGAAACTGCGTAGTTACCTAATGGTGTAGCCAATGGACTATTGCCCAATCTAGCAATATAAATGAGTCAAACTGACTCTGAAACTGAGAGAAACCTTTGGAATAAAGGTAGTTCCCTCATGAGATGGAGACAATGGCAGCCAGCAAAAAAATTGGGGTGTTGGAGTGCAGCCAGAATATTAGCATGCTGCAGATATTTTTGCTTGCTTGTCTTTGGGAGTCATTGTGACCTTGGAAGAGTTAGCATGGCCATGCAGCCGTCCCACCCTTCAAGCTATGTACAAGGGAAGCACAAAACAGATGTAAAGCCAGCTTGGTATACTTCTATTTCTGCTCAGCAGAGTTCAGTCAAAGTATATCCAATATTGGGCTTGTAATCATATGTTCTGTACTCTGAGGTTTCTCTGTTCATGTAGTGCCACAGGAGTGGTAGAAAAGAGGCGGGTGGTGAGTATGCAGGTCCTGCACATGCACCAGTGCCCCAGTGGTAGACCATGAAGAGGGAGAGCTTGGCGTGACCAGTGGATAAGCAACTGCATTTCACTCTTGTAAGCCTCAAGTCCAGTTCAACACACCACGGAAGCTGACATCATCATCTTCTCACTCTCTTTTCAAAATCCTACGTGGCTTACTGTCTGCTCAGAGATGACTGTGATGCGTTAGAGCATTAATGCTAACCAATTTCTATGCAAATCTCCATATGACTAAAATCCAGTGGATATTTCGCACCTTCTGGAAGACTATGCATTGGACGAGAATGGAACAGGAATAGAAAACTTCAAAGCTTCAACTTCAAACCCTATCTTATTTAAAAATGGCAGTTTTATCTCTGCATCATTCATGATGTCTTTATACTTTATTCCACTTCCTTTGCATAAACATCAATAAGACTTCAAAACCAAAACTTTTATTTTTTTCCATTAACCCCAGATTTACCTTACTGCAGGTATGGTACAGAGCAGCAAACTGCTTTCAGCTAGAGTATCATTTTATTCTTTTTTCCCCTCTGTTCTTTTTTTTTTCTTCTGACTTTCTTCTTCATATAGCAGCAATTCATGTTGGCTCCTGAGGTAGGCACAAAACTACATCCTGTGGCTATTGATTCATACAAAACCCTAAACACCTTTGCAGGCACTCCACTAAGGGATTTCAAAACCCACAGAATTATTCCAGGATAAATTCTAAGTATTGCAAGATTCATCTCTAATTAAATGAACAAGTCCCTTGCTAAAAGACTTTTCTTTCACAATGGTAATGAAGACATTGTCCTAGGAAATAATTTTAGCAAAGACTGATTTCATAGTTTAAGATACTGGTCACTGAGAGTGAATTCAGTGAAGACGACATTCAAAGAAGTAAAAATTGAGACTGGCATCCATATCAAAAAACTTTGCACATGGTTTTGGGGTAGTTCTTTCAAGGTTACAGTCTAATTCCTTGGACAAGAATCCTTTTTGCACGAAGGTCATCTTTAGGTTGATGAGGAGAAAGAATATTTCTTGGAAAGATATGGATGTGAGTCTCAATTTCTACTTCCCAGTCTCTTCAGAAGGGCAACTCACTTTGGCTAAACAATTCAATAGTAATTGGGCCAGAGAAAAACAGAGAAACTAACCGTACAGGCATGTGGTCAAGCATCTTTGAAATACAGCAGAACCTGATTAAAATTCTTTTTCCCAATGTGAGGGAAGAGACTCTTGAACCTTCATCATCCATTTGCTCTGCGTGCACCCTACACTACTTGCTATTCTGGATGTCAAGAAAAGCTTTCAAAGGTCATAATAGAAAATGGGACAAACATCATTATTACGCTTGGTATACAGGTGACGCATTTAGGCAAAGAGCAGAATTTTACTAAAGCCTAAGATTTGACTGCCACTGGATGTATGTAGCCTTTAAGCCCATCACAGCTTTCCTTCTGATAGGCAAGTATGTGTCATTTGCTTTACATGGTTTTAAAATACTCTTTTAAAATCAAGTATGCACCATTCCAAGTGGAAAAATTATGCACACTATTTTCCACAAAATATCAAGATAAGTGGAAACACAGCAGCGTACTTCTGAATATGTTAAGAAGAAAGAAATTCTGAAAAGTTATTTATAGCCAGCATAGCTGGAATCAAAAGTTCTCCCTTATCTATCAGCACAAAATCAAAATTAGAAGAGTCAAATTATAAAAAATAATAGTCCAGAGAAACAAGGTCAGTGAGTGACCCACTTCAAACTTTGTCCAACCGGGTCACCTCCCTTTCTGATTTTGTTGTTGTCTTATTTAACAGTTAAAAGTAAAGAGAAGGAATTGGGGAAAAAAATCTAAATCAAAACTTAAATTGTGGTGACTACCCTGAAATATCCTAAAAGGGGACTGCCTTCTGCAAGTGAATATCCATCTTTTTTAAACATTCTGTACCTAAAAGATGACTTGCCTTCACCACTCCACCATCCTTTCTACCTACTGAACTCCTGGGGTAATGTCAGTAAAACTAAAGATGGGTTCACACAAACTTGTTTTCTTATTACACAACAATTTTATGAGCCTTTTTTCTGGTCTGACCAGATGCCCACGTACTGCAGCCCTGCACCCTTGGGGACTGCAGCTACTGCCAAGCAGGGAGAGCTCTCATGTGGTGAGGGTTTTAAAAACTCAGGGTTGGCCCAAAACACTGACTCTGTGAGATCTAGGGTTGCTCCAGCACCACGTCATAGAAGTACTCATAGTTCACAGTATTTTATTCCTGAAAATCAAACTTGGATAAAGAGCGAGCCCTAGTTTAATACAACAGTGAAACCAATCTCTTACATTGAGATTCAAACCCCTGTTTGATTGCTAGCTGCAAACCCTGGTTGTTTTAACAGCCACACGTAAGTTTTACATGCACCAGAACCTCTTCCCTTTTTAAATCCTGATTAAATTCTTCTTTTATTTTCAGCTTCAACTACAGAAAAAGCTTACCATAAGCAGAAAGCTCCTCACTAATCTCCAAATCTCCATGGAGAGTGCATCTGTTATGGCGTGCTCTCTGATCTTATAGTCTTCCTACTGATCCAAAAATATTTTTTTGCTCATAATTTTTTTTACAAAACCTGTTGTTTCTTTTTCAGTATATCAAAGTAACAGCTATGAAATAAAGGCAAAAAAATTTTGTTCCTTTATTCTGGCTTTGAAGAAGCCAATAGAAATAACCCCTGATTCACTCACAGAACTATTTTTATGCCATTTATAAGCATGACCTTCAAAGAAAGACAAAACACCTTCTTCAGTGCCTTGAAATACTTGTCATTGGATCTAAACCTGCATCAATGAAATCAAAGCGCAGTGCTCTGTTTCAGTAGACCCATACGATGCAGGGAGGAGCACCCCTCACCAAGGCCATTAAAGCAAGTCTGTTTAAGCGTCCTTGAATGCTTTGTCAGGTAACATGCTTTATGTCACCTCTGTGGGGCCAGACCCTGCCAGGAAGAGCTCCTGTGGCTCCTACAGAAAAGTCACTTTGTACCTTTGCCTTTGTATGCTCACAGAGGGCCTCTGCGCAATCGGACAGCGGCCCAAATTCTGCTGCAGGATGAGTGCCCCCCTAATGGCGTGCTGCTGGCCTGACGCACGTCCTTTGCTTGCATCAAGCCTGCCAGTTTACACTGTGGCGTTTCATCTGGTGCCTTCCAACTTCTGTGCCATGAAAAAATTGTAAATCCGTTCCTTTCACCCTTTCCGTGCTGTGATCCATACCGGATCCCATCAGACTTCCCCCTCTTCCAAGGCAAGTCCATTTAACCTGTCATCGTACAGAAGCTGTTCCATGTCTTGTAACAGGGTTTTGCTGCCCTTCACCAGATCTTTCCCTCTTCCACTGTTTCCTCTGAGACAGGGCACTTGGAGCTGTGCATGTACAGTGCAGACATGGCGTGCCAGGAGTGCAGGCAGCAGCGTGGCACTATGTTCCAGCTCAATCCCTTCGCTTGCCATTCCTCCCATCATTCCTCCCACATTTTTCACTGTAGCTGAGCTCACTGTGGGAGCAGAGCAAAATGAGATTGAAACACTGCCATATGCAGTGAATACCACCCAGCATTCAGCTTTACACTGGTGTAATCTCCTGCAGTTTCTGAGCCTTGGCTGGCCGGATTTATGGAGAGATTACTGCTGAAGGGGAGAGGATGAGTCTGGGAGGAAAAGCTCCTGAGGGTTGTTGCAGCCTCTGCCTGCCCATATCACTTTACCAGCATTGCCTGGCAAGGTTTTCCACTGTGCACCTTTTGTCAGAACAGGAAAAGGAAGGTGAAGAGTGCTGACTTCCTTCCCTTGCTATCCACAGCTGGACTGCCCACTTGTGCAGCCCACCAACCCCGCCAAGCCATGGGAATCCAACCTCAGCACTGCTGTTGCTCCAGGGAGGCTCCAGCTCATTTTCCACCCTCTGGTCAAGCCAGCAGCATGACCGCTAATCAGAGCAGTGTCTGAAGCAGCAGCATAGCATCCTTTGGTTTGCTTCCCGTAGCACAGACCATCCTCTATCCTTCCTCATACTGTCCCTTCATGTGGAGGCTGAGCCACCCTCCTGAAAACCCTGCAGGGTGTTGAGGACATTGTACTTGAGCCAGGGCAGCCCGACTGCGGAGCACAGAGCAGGAGGACCGACTCCAGACAGAGTTTCTCTGGGCTCTCCCTTGCAGCCGTCGCTCCGTGAGCAGCACCCAGGAGCGATGTGCTGCGTGGCTGGGGGCGGCAGCAGGAGCACCGCTGCAGTGCAGGCGAGCCCGGCAGCCCTGCCTGCCTGCCCGCTGCTCCCTGGCGTCACGCACTTCCTGCTCATCCCACCTAATTAACCCCCACAGTTTTGCCTTTTCCCTGTGACACTGCTATTCAGTTGCATAAACGAACCCATCCTGGCAGTAGCTACCAGCCCACACCCGACCCAAATGTCAACAGCTGCTAAGAGCAGAAACTGTCCCCCTCTTCCCAGTTTTCAACTCCCCCCAGTCGTCTCGAAGAAGAACAGGGCAAAACTACTAGTAAGAAGGAGAACATCCCACTTTCATGTCCCCTCAGGGAACAGCAAATTAAAAACCTCTCCAGGTAGCACTCCACTAAGCCGCGATGCCCAAACCATGGTACCTCCTGAAGCTTTGCAGGATCCCTTGGCCAGAGCTGCCAGCTGTCTTTTGGGATCTTCGGGGCAGAGGGAAAAAGAAGTGGAGAAAGTGTTTTGTTCTTTATTTAGAGAATCCTTTTAATCAGGGTGGCAGAGACAAGGACAAACAACTTCTTAACCTCAGGCTTTGGGTGCTTCTCATTGCACCGAAACGGGCCTCACCCTCTTTCTGCAGCCACTCAAGTCATGGCAAAGCACTTGACTACAGACACACGTGGGTTATGGCTTGCATTGCAATGGCACCAAAGGCCAGCCTTGACGTGAAAACATACAACTTTGTAATCAAAACCCAGAGACAAAACAACAGGTAACAATATCAATTCTTTCTCTTGCTTTATTTGAAAGCACATTCAGATAACAAAGTGCAGAAAATAAAGTCTGCCCGTGATGCCATTCATCTGGTTGTGTGTTTAGAGGAATAAAAAAAGGCAGAGAAAAATGAAAATAGCCAGTCTGTTGTTCTAATACGCTGACAGCAAAGTGTCCCCTGGTGTTAAGTGCAGCCAGTATGTTAGGTTCTTTACTGCTTCATAACCCAGTGTTATATATTAACAACATATTAACTCAGCAACACCACTTGAGAACTTACACAGTTATGTACAGGTTCATTCCATAAATTTTCTCTTACATTGTTGATTGCAGTTCCAGGACGTTGCACTGACACACAATGTATTGGAAACATTTATGGGCACTAACAATTGAATTTCGTACTGTGAGTTACAAGACTGTAGCAGTTTATGAACTCTCCCACCGCTCTGACCTATAAGGTTCATTAAAAATCATACTCAGATCTTCCATGACACTTTGAGCTCCGGTATACTGAAAAAGGGCAGTAATAAGTACTCTAGAAAGTTCTGTATTCATTTCTTATAGCTGTATACAGCTTTGCATGTTGCTTGCAACACCAACGTGCTATTACTGACCCTTCAGCTGTGTTGTTCAGTAGGCCATTGGGAAAGTTAAGCGCATTTTAAAAAGAATATAATGAAGCAGAACATGGAGGAAGCTGAAATCACTCAGCAACAGGAACAAAGTGGCATTCAGCCTTCCTCGCCTTTATGCTACTGGTCGAGTTAAAGCCTTACTGCAGTTGGTACCTCCTCTCAGCAAGAGGGATCCTCTTAGCTCAAGGTCTAAGTCAGAGCTGGAGAACTAGCCCCTAGAAAGTGATCAATACATCTGGCATTTCTTGGGTCCCACGTGCTCCTATAAAGCCGAAAAGATGCTTTCTCCTTTTACTTCTATCACAGTTTCAGAGCATGGCCAGCCCCCTGATCTCAGTGGGGTTGCTCCTGGTTTGTCTCATCGCTAAGCCAGAGAGCAGCCCACCCCCTGCCTACTTTCCTTCTTCCCTGTGGACCCAGACCTCTGTGGCAGGCACTGTAAACTGGGTGCAGCTCCAGCCAGGCTGGTAAGGCTGCTGTAGTGGAAACCATGCAAGACAAATAGGAAACGCAAGACCCTTTTTTACATTAGAAACTGGAAATAGATGTAGACCATGGACTTCTGAGGAGGTGTGTACCTATTTTCAGCAGGAAGGAATCTGGCCCCCTAAAGAAAGGAGAAAACTAGCCTGTGATTTCTTGCTCTATAATAAGCATAGATTAGTGTCAGGACTTTAAGTGTGAATACAATTCTACTGCCAACAAACTGAAACAATAAATATAAAACATACACCAAAAACTACGCTTGAAATAATTTCTTAATAGGACACACCTTCAGTAGTAGGAATATCTTTCTATATAATGAATACACCTAAGCTTTGCGATGACAATCGAATTTCAGTTATTTTGAGTCAGTATCACTAAAAGTCTATTGATATCTTTGTAAATTTAACTCTATTAGAAATATAATTCCTACGAATGAAAATGTAAATCACAAACCACTAACAATTTTTTTGCTAAAGGTAATTTTCTCATGTCATTTCCCTGTGGTTATTTGGTATATTTTAATTTAATCACTTTGAGATTCCAGATTTATTATTGTATTCTCAAAAGCTCAATAACATAACTGAAAATATTTTATTCCAAGAAATCGTCTATGGCAGAAATTATAGCACTTTATTTCAGCTTGAACTCCAGTGGTTGCAAAATGATACCTCTCTCAAAAGCTCATCTAATAACTGAGAAAGCAAAGCTACTTCTTTCATAACGAAGTTTAACTTGGCATCTATACATGCCACTGCATTGCACCAACTTTGGATTTTGAAACAACTCCACTAGAAATGGAGTTTCACTCTATGACAGGTCTTTTGAAGCTGGTTTCAGTGTATACAATCTAGCTGTCTGTACAGCGAGGTCTGCACTCATTTCCCCAGCAGCACTGGTAGGTCCTAAGGTGAGATACTGCCAACGTTTGTATTAGGAAATTGTTCAGAAAATCAGATATCAGGACTAAAAGTGGCCATTTAGCAGTATTTCCAGTTGTAAATAACTTCTGCTAGTGGATTAGCTAATCTGTTCTTGAATATCTGATAAGTCATGCCCTAACTTCTCCCCCTGAGATCTCTTCCAAAGCCTGATTGTTCCTCTAGTTCAGAAAGTCCCATCTCAGCTTTTCCTGCCTTAGCTTCCAGCTTTGATTTCTCATTCTGTCACCTTCTGAGGCTGTGAATAATTCCCTTACTTCGTTTACATTATTATTGCCTCAAAGCTATTTATAGACTGATACAATTTACTCTCAGACCTTTCCTCTTCTAGGCTACTTATCTTAACCCTGTCATCTTCTCCTCTTAGCTTCTGTTGCTTATACAAGATTATTTTTTTTTCTTCCCTGTTACACTTTCTCTAAAGCTTTCCTTAGCTTTGGGGACCAGAACTGCAGGCAGACAGGCAGGTTCTCTACACGCTGATGAATCTAAGATAATGACTTGCAATTCAGGAACAAGGATGTTCAGATGCTTCAGAGGAACACACTTAGGTGTTGCAAATTGCCTCCATGAATGCAAAACCTTACACTAAGATCCCTTTCTTGATACGTTTTGCAAGATTGGTGCAGAAAGAGCAAGACTTTCACACCAGCCTCTGATTTTAGGATGCTAAGCCTCTGTGTAGCCCCTTTTACAAACCAAAAAGACCTTCACACCTCTATTTTCAGATCTATTCTCAATACATATCTATTTTCTAAATGTTTAATATTTTCACTAATGTAGGATTATGTTTGATGCAATGTAAACATTATTCATAATTTAAAAGGTATGCTATGCCATACACTGTATCCACCAACTATGACTGAAATATGTTCTGTGCAACAGTCAGGTTTTGGTAATTGCACTGTTTACTTGACATTTCATGAAGTTCTTTGTCATTTTGCACAAAGATTAAGAGATCTATTCCCAAAATTCCCTTTAGGTGCGAGGTCCAAAATACAGACCAACGGTCTACCTTACTGACTCAGGGAACCTACTAAACCTTTGTGATTTATTAGTATCTTTCATCCAGATGTTGCACAGTTACCTGATTTGATACTGAATGTCTCTCTCAGAATAGATCTCTAACAAACTACGTGGCAATTTTCTAGAGTTTTCTTCTCTACCCACTTGAGACACAAAACTACAGTCAGTGACTGATAAAGGCTCATTATACATGATTAATGAAGAATCCTTTAAGTTCAGAAGTAATGAAAGTATGAAACCCTGCAACTAAGCCTTGTATTTCAAAAGATTTTGTTCTGACCAAGACCCACTCCACCAGCTATAAAGTGAAACAGAGGCATAACTGGGGAAGTGAACATCATGCTGGGCAATTACAAAAATAGCCCTATCACTGTATGCACCATGTGCCAAGTAAAGGGGAAAACAAGTCAGCCTGAAAAGCAAAGCATGTAAATAAGAGAAAGGTCAGTAGGGGATGCACAATGGCTCAAGAACATGTGTAAACATGGTGATGATAATGAAGGCCTCTTCCCTTCATTCAACGCTCTAAGCTCAGCAACAGCTCTCCATAAATTCTAGTTGCAGGTGGCTAAATGTTCTTCCTTGGGGCTGGAGAACTGCAAAGACTTGTGAAACTTGGAAAGATGCAGATGTGGAGGAAAGCCAATCATCCATCTGTCTTGGGAGAGAGGAAGGAGAGAAATGGGTGTTGCGGTGTACATTATTTATTAAGAGCTTCTTACCTGGGGCAAGACTCCTCTGGGAACATCCTGAACTGGGAAATGTACCTAAAAAGATGTAAAATCAGCTTTCCTGAGGGATGCAGATTGACGTGTCTGAAAGTTCCCCAGTGGGAAGAAGAGGTAGAAACACAATCATAAAATGAATTATGTAGAATTACAGAAGCACTAAGTGCCTGGTCAGTTAAAAGCCATTCAGACTTATTCTCATGACCAAGCTCACCCTGCACACTGGACATGGGGCATCCTCCAAAAGACGTTGTCCATACACAGTCATCCAAGAGAAAAGTTCTACGGAAGAATCCGATCCACTATCATTGTGCCTGTCAATTCATTACTCATGCTCTTTTCATATGAAGACACATTAGTTCTCTCTTTCCCTTTGGGAACCACAAAGCCAAAAATCTTCTGCTGGCTGCGATCTTGCACTATAGGCCATAAATACTTTTAACAAACCACATGTTGGGTTGGGGTTTTTTCATTATTATTACAGATGTAGAAATAAATTTTGTTACACCTGCATTCACATGCATGAACAAACACTCTCTACTGTCTTCCAAAAGCTCACAATCATAACTTTCAATTTTAGTGCTTTACTTTTTTCAACTTCTGCCATAAAATTTTGCTGAATTACCCTATTTCAACTGTCTCTTCAAGCACTGTAAATCTTGATCATTCTACATTGTCAACAGATTTCAAAGTCTGTAGAAAAATGTGTAGAGGCACTCATCACCTATGACTGAAAATGACCAAATTAAAACTCTCCATATCCACATGCTTCGCATAATTTCACTGGCTGTAACCTTGAAATACAGAGTAGTGGCTTAATCTCAATGGGACAATCTTACTGTCCGGGTAAGCTCATTAGCTAAATGGAATCTTAACCTGTGTCGATTATTTCCTTCAAGCCACTGACAGTGAATTCAGGTAATATATTGCTTCTTGGCAGCTCAGCCTGAATGTATACATAGGATACATAACAAAAGATTCTCATTTATGGCTATTATTGTTGATGGCATTATTTTCATTGAAAAACATTTGGTTTAATGTTAATGCATAAAACAAGGAATTTTCTTAATATAACAAGGAGGCTGAAATATTGAAAATGCAATAAAGAAATCTTTCTTCAGAGCTGTATTCCTCACTCATTCATCACACTGAGTAGGTTTTACTTTGTTGGTGCTTTGACTAAGCTCAGGTCACAAAACAATATAAGTTTGAATCTTGCAAAATATTTAAAAGATTTCTTGAACAGAAAGTGAGAGATTCACTGTCTTTTGATTACCTCAGACCAAAGTTACATGTCTCAGTTTTATATAATCATCAATTATCAGACTCAACACGTGGAGAGGACAAAACTCTACCATGAGTATCAATGGCAAATGATTACCTTTTGAACCATCAGGCTACAGCCTTCAATTCAATTCAAAGTTCACCTTGAAAATTTGAATCCGTAATAAGGCCCCTTATTCCTCTACCACTGTGATCCCAAACAGAGCATGAACTAACTGTACGAACTGCTTTATACAGCTGTACAAAGAAGGTGCTCCAGTTCTCTTTCAGCATTGAATCAGATGAGATCCACGAGCTCTTAGGTTCAGATTCTGCATTTAAATTACAGTACTGCATGCTTGAATGTTTATGTCCTGTTTGATTCAGGAAAACATCTTTCACTTGAACACATGCTCAGTATAAACATGTCTCTAACTCCTGCTCAAACTGGAGTCCTAGCGTTTCTTAGAGAGCAAGATACTATTCAGTAGCTGTAAAAGAGTGTCTTCAAACAAATGTAATTATGGCACTGAATAAAAAATAAATATGTTTAAATAAGTCATATGAAACATGTTTATCATGATTCCAGAAGTTCATATTTAGAGTTTACTAAACCTCTGACCTATTTAGATAGCACATATATCTAGTACATTCCCTATAGCGAAACCCAAAAATATTTTACAGTCTTTAAGAGTATAAAATTCAGCCCTACCACAAGTATGTATCCATTTCTGGGATGACCCAGAAGCAATTTCAAAGAGAGAACATAATTGTAAAAAATAAAGAGAAAACCTTCCCCAACTGAAACTACAGGAAGAGTTCATGCACAAACTGAATTGATCTACCCTGAAATCTGGCCAGACTAGTGGGTAACTCCTTCAGTCTTACCAGAAGCTCTGCTCCAACTAATCTGCATTTATAGGGCCACAGGACGCCTGCCTTACATCAGACCTTAGTTATGATAACCATCTATAGATACCAACCAAAGTTTGCCTGGATTAAGAAAGGAATAAAAGCTGCTTGAAAATGGAGGAAAGATTGTTAATGGCTTCATAACCAAATCTGGAAATATTGTAAAGGATGTCTTCTGCTCTGGATCAATTCTTGGGCACAACTTGCAACCATAGTCAAGAAATAAACTTGCCTTATACTGAAGGGTCTATAGAAGTGAAAGAACTCAACTTCTTGGGAAAAATTAACACAAAACATTGTAAAGGTAACATGGCAGCTCCTTGTACCTCTGTGAGTTCTCCTAGTATTTATTCAAACTTCTTTTGCTAAAATATTGCAGAGGAGGAAACAATACTCTATTTTACTCAGCTTAGGAAATTCAACAAAATTCAACTTCTGCTACATTGTCTGAATATCATTTGAGAAAATAGGAACTGTTTGCACTGCGGAATGGGAGTGCTGGGACATGCCAATAAACATCAGATTACTTTAAACCTTTATGATATTATTGTATAAAACAAGATTAACATCACTACAGATCAGCTACAAAAGAAGTTCAGTTCAGTATGGCAGGGAATACGTTAAACACAATTGTGAAATAACAGTATGATAAAAAGCACCATAAAAAGTTAAACAGGAAAACAATTGAAACTCTTCCATAAATGCTTTCTTTCCTTAAAGGAACAATTCAGAAAAAAACTTTAACCTTCATAACTTTCTCTTTTTTTAATGAACAGTCAATACAAATCTGTGTGGGAGACTCTTGGATTTGCAATTAGCTTTTTTTTTATAGCATCATATTATTCCCAAAGAAATGACATACAAACATTAAAATCATTATTTTAAGCATTAAAAATCTGCTTATACTGGACTGCTAATTTTTTGTCTGTAGTGATGCCTCTACCTTAAGGTACATCCAGAAAAGGAAAAGAAGAGAATGGGAATAATTATGGCTCAGATCCGATGCAACTATTTTGGCTGCCTTATTCTGCAGGTCTTTTCAAGCCACATTGTTATTCTATTGAGTGTATTAGGAACTTCCAAGCTTTGTTTTAGTAGGACTGTAATTCTCCTAAATTGTTCCTAATCCTCATCCTTCCAGGCTTAGTGTTTAAAAATCGGATACAACTGCACTTGAGAAAGACTTCTCTCATACCTATGCTGTAACCTTTCTCATGAATTCACCAGTTTTAAGTCTGGTTTCATGCTTAGGATCCAGGAAGGATTTGTCGTTTTATATTAAATACTGATATCATAAAGAATGGTGAAAAGTACAATACAAGGTGAAAAAAGTCAGTTCCCATTCAAGCAGTCAAACATGTCTGCTTATTGCCATCACATTTCATTGTCATTTTGGCCAGAGAATGGTAAAAAGATGTGCAAACTATTGGTTTGCTCAGTTTGGCTTGAATGGGGCTGACTTCATTTAGGTTCTGGTTTTTTGTTACAAAGTCATTCATGATTCCAAACTGTTTAAATGAAACTAACATTTGAGCAAGAGACCTTTCCCCTCTCGTTCACAAATACTGACCATGTGTGGTGTATGTGTGGCACTTCTGATCTTGCCTTGGCTAAAAAAAAAATATTTCTGAATATTGAAGGACAGAAGTCAAAGTGGTTTTAAGATAGCTTGTAGCCACGTGAGTTGGAGAGATATTCACAAGGGATAATCAGTGGGCTAATGTTTCTCCAATGGGTGATTCGGAGCCCTGATAAGTGAAGCTCTGACTCTGATTTGTCCTCTAAGGAATCCTTTCTCTCCTGTTCCAGTTCTGCAGTGGCTGCAGTAGGAATCTAGGGACATTAGCTTTAGCAAACTAAAACTGGCCTTTGTGACTACTTCCCTTTCTGTGAAGGAAAATATCGTCCAAACTATCACTTCTGTTAGTGCTAAAAAAAAAGTAGTTTAAAGATGCTGAAGTGAATAAAATTTTTTATACATATGAATCTTCGCTGTTTCTTCTTCCTCTGAGTAGTTAAAATATGTGCCCAGCTCTAATTGCGCTATTTTAGTCAGGATGGAAAGAACTACATTGTACATAGGACTAGGGAGTAAAATAAAACTGTCATCATGTTTTAATTTATTTACAGAAAGAGGAACTTGAGACAGTGTAATTTTTTGTCATCAGGTTTTCATTTGTTGTATGTGAAATGAGCCTTCATACTTCCAGTTGGGTTTCGTTCATCGCCGTTGAGTCTCTGTGTGCAGATATGGTATACATCCTATGGGAAGGAGAAAGCACAACAATCATTTTGTTCGTACCAAGCTGACACTTAAGTTCCTACTTCTGGGAAGTGATTTTTCCCGATTATTTTGTTCACTGCATAGGCCTAGGAAAGCCAACTTGCATTCAGCATGAGGTACCAGGTGAATCTCCTTCCTCATTCAGAGTGATAACATGGAGGTTAAACACAAATCCAGCCTCCAAAGATTCATTGAAAGCTACTTTGGATTTGTCTCCCATTTGCCTAAAACTGCAGATGGGTTTTTGATAAACTATAAATTCAGCACCTCAAACACTTAAAACATATATAAACTCTATGTTCTGCAGATGAGATAAATCTGAGTGTAAGATTACGGAATAATCTGCTAAAGGGAGCTGTGGAATCTTGAGTTATTGACTCATTCTCTGAACAATACATCAAAAAATGCTGGACTTGGTAAGAGAATAATATGAATGATGAAATGGGCCTTCATGCTTCTAATAAGTACATACTGAGGCACATATGTTCTAGGCTTTTGAAGCAAATTACTCTACTGGAATTCTACGGATTCAGTCACTTATATGTTGTAGGGCATTTGTGGCCTTTTTATCAGCCTACACTGTCAGATTAACATCCATCATTATCTCGTTGTTGTTCAATCACAGAAGTAAGATACTTGTCTGGCATAAGACAGACCTAGAAGCATTTTTCCTCCAAGTGCACAACTAGTGTCTCCAGGAACTCCACCGGTGGTCGGCACAGATTTTGCCAGAGAGTTGTAAATAGAAGAGAGGCTTATTTTATGAGACCTTATTATTTGTTTTGGGGTTTTTTGGTGTGAGTGGTACTTACAGGGTGATTAAGGAACTATTGTCTCTCCCTGCTAATTCTGTGGCTGAAAAGCATAGTATTAATTCCTTATATAATTAACCTGTTAACACAATTCTCTCCCATTTACTTCACTGGCAATGGAGGTCATAAACAGCTTCTGGATGTGACCCATATGATGACATGAAAGAAAAGGAACAGGAGGACAGGACTGATCCTGGAGAAAAGCCTGGAGAAAAGCCTGGAGAAAAGCCTGGAGAGCCTGGAGAAAAGGAGGCTGAGGGGAGACCTTATCGCTCTCTGCAACTACCTGAAAGGAGGGTGTAGAGAGGTGGGGGTCGGTCTCTTCTCCCAGGTAACAAGTGATAGGATGAGAGGAAATGGCCTCAAGTTGCGCCAGGGGAGGTTTAGACTGGATATTAGGAAATTTTTCTTCACCGAGAGGGTTATCAAGCATTGGAACAGGCTGCCCAGGGAAGTGGTTGAGTCGCCATCCCTGGAGGTATTTAAAGGACGTTTGGATGAGGTGCTTAGAGACATGGTGTAGTGGTGGTTTTGGCAGTGTTAGGTTTATGGTTGGACTTGATGATCTTAAAGGTCTTTTCCAACCTATACGATTCTGTGATTCTGTGATCCAAAAACCATTAAAACGAATGGGACTTTTTTCCAACTATACCAATGGAGTTGCAGCTGCATCTAAAAGTAAGAACCATCCCCTTGCTTCTCTTTTTACACCTACAATCACTTTACAAATTTCCATGGCAAGAAAGACCCTGAATAGGTCACAGTCAAAAAACAAGAAATAAGATTCAAAGAGCTGTGACTCTTGGTAGATCTTATTTTGGTACATTTTTGGGACATTGTGTACTTAAAGATGTCCTACTTCTCAAAGAAATTACCTTGATTTCTTCAAAGAGTTCTTCTTCTGCAGTGTCTTCAATCCACCTGACCGGCAACAGGCAAACTTACAATCAATGACCTGGTAAATAATTGGGTTGTACATGGCTGCTGACTTTGCAAGCAAAGTTGGTACGACTGAAAATTGAATGGGAACTGAATCCGGTTGTCCAAAGGCTGACCACACAGAGACCACAGCGTAAGGGATCCAGGCAATGAGGAACCCTGCACAGATCAACATTGCCACCTTGTGAGAGGAAAAGAGAAGAGAGAACGAAGTTAATCTAGCAGTTAGACAGATAGCGCAGCACAGAGCTAGGCGGAATGCAAGGGAACATGCAACAGAATGGAAAAGAAAAATGAGAACTCGCTTCAGATACATTTACAATATGAACAAAATCTGTCACGCATTTCTCTTCTCTTTATCTAGCTCCTGTTTTCCTTTCACCTGACACAGAGCAGTTAATGAGTCTGTTATCACAGACCTTTAAAAATGCTATAATGTTGGGTTAAACATGAGGAAACTAAATGAGATCTCAGAAAATAATAATTCTTTGACATCAAATTTAAATTCTTTAAGGAGGAGAGTCCTTTAAAAACATACAGACTCTCTTTTTCACGATAATATATAACACAGAACTGTGAAAGTTTTTGAAAATCTTAGCAAGCTCTTTGAAATTAATTTGGGTTAAACTAGAAACATTTCCTATAGGGTTTTTCTTTGTTGTTTGGAGTTTTTTCTTGCTTATTTGCAGAGCCCCTCACTTCTACAGTCTCTTCCAATCCAGTATTCCTCAGACTGTCAAAAAGAAACCCAGTCTCTTTTCCATCCCACAATAAAAGAAGCATGCACTGGGAAAACAAAACCAAACCAACAATTAAGTGCAAGTCTTCCAGATTCTGGGTCCTTTGAAATCAGATTCCAAAGTTCATAAAATCAAAGTTCATAAAATCAAAGTCTGAAGAAGTTTCCAGGACTAAAGTAGGTCCTGATGGTATGTGGGAGTGGAGGACCCTGAGTATCTCTGTAGGTGAGTTTGTTTAGGAGGGTATATTCTTGTCTATATCTACTATAGCTCCTTCTTCTGTATCACCCAGTACCAGTCACCGAGGCAAAAGGAAAGGAAATTAGGAAAAGAAGAAAAGAGAAGGGTTTGCAACACCCTGATCTAATGCAGGGCTGCTTCCTCGCTTGTAGGTTGTGCTGATGTCCCACAGAGAAGGTGTCAAAACCCAGTGGGACCAATAACCTGCCACGAGGGTGGCCATTGGTAACAGGAGGAAGGAGAAGACTTTTGCCAAACTAGGTTTACCTTCTGCCTGCACCCAGGAGGGGGTTCTACGGCCTATCTGTCACTGGAAAAATGCCAACCATTTGAATCCCTTTCAAGACAAATATGGAACAAGTAAGCGTAAAGTCATTCAATAAGGCGTAAGCTGTCAAGTCTCTGGGTATAGCCACTCAGCAGATAAAAAAAATGACTGTATTTACCTGGGTAAGCTGGAATTGAAACTACTGGGAATTTAACTGAGAGTGAGAATGCTAGTACAAAGTCTCGTTTTCTTTCTCCTAACCCATAGTATGGATTTTGTACTCCGTTAGAATCTCTAAATGCTTTAAAAAGCAAATTTCTACCAAACATTTAGGTTGCATTCCTGGTAAGTGAGAAAAGGACATCCTTATAACAGGAGGAAATGTAGCCATAGGGATGTTTAATATAAATATTAAAGAAAAACTGTTTGGGGCCAAAATTTGTAATTTATGAACCAGCCTTTACCTGAACCAGCCTGTCTGCACTCAGTCACAGCCTGATATATCTTCAAATGACATCATGCAGTAATACATCTGAAGAACATGTGCCATTATACTGCTGCCATTGACAGACTATTACTGCATCCAGACTGATAGCAGTGTGTGTGCACTCATTTGGAATAAGGCAATTAGCAGCTTTATAATAAAAAAATCATCAGAAAGCACAAGGTTTTTGGATATTGCATAACCTTTTGTGGAGCCTTCGGTTCCACATCTTGATGGTAATATTACTTTCAGGGAAACTTCATTCTTTTATGGTTTTTTTTGTTGTGTGCCACTGAAGAAACCGTGCATGCGAGCCAAGGATCTCAAACACAGCCTGTTCATTATAAATTGTGCTGTGGAGTTAAATGGGTTATGATGGAGACTCATTTTCCATATTTACATTTATCCCAACATTATGTTCTCCACTGCAGAACCAAGACAGAAGGGACAACTACTAGTGTTTAGACTCAGACCGCACTGAAATTTTACGTGATCCCTCCAATATGACAAAAATAAATCTGCAACCTTGAATCAAAAGTTTACATTGTTCTTCAAAGGAAAGGTACTGAATAACCACAAAACAGTACTGTATTGAAGCATCCCTGTTTAAAGGCAAGTACAGTTTTACCAGCTGTATCGGCAGCACTGACCATACAGGTAGCTAGCTGAGATTCTCCGTTATGTTTAGACATAATGTCACTTATTGCTGTATATTATATAACTTTCAGTTCAACTCCCCAAAAATATAAAATTTGTAATAAAATTCAATTAGCCAAGCAAAAATGCCGCTTGTCTCCCTTTTGGCATGGCTTACAGAGGCTGATGAATCTTCTACAACTAAGGCATCTGGTTTTGTTCAGTACAAGTTTTTATTTTGCGAGATTTCCTAGCACAATAACCAGTATCAGCAAGGATCATGGCTGTCACCATTGCCAAATAGAAAATAGATTCAATCAGAAAGGGAAAATAGGATATCATCTGAGATGGCAAATTAATTTTATCACTTAAGTGCATTTTTATCAGCAGCTCATGGCATAAATGATAAATTATTTGCATAAAAACAATTGCAATATCACAGGATTGACTTTGATTTATATCTTCATTAACAGAGGAACATAAGCCGTCTGAAAGTTTTATTTCCCTGCTACAATAATCTGCTTTTTATCTGTTTTTCTGTTATAATTCCTGGGCACCTTGAACGCCTTAAAATAATTCTTTACAACTGTTTCTGAAAGCAAAGGGAGTTTTATGATGGGGAACAGGGCCACAGGGAGATGATGTGACTTATGTAAGGTCACACGGGAAGGCTGTGGTAGAGCTTCAGACTGAATCACAATCTCAGGGACTCGAGTGCCCTAATCACAAAATTATGTTTCAACTCCTGTCTTTTCCCATCTTGACAGAAACAGAGGAGAAAGCTAAAAGAACCACCTTCCGAGCATTGTACTATTGCTCAGCGTAGGAGAGCATATGGTTGAAGTTCTCCAAGCCTGCTTTTACAACCTGACAAAGCAAACGGAGTTAAATCTTCCTACCTACCTTGGTCAGCTTCATTTCAAGTATGTGACTGTTCTGAATCCTGGTATCATAGTGAGCAACCTCTTTGGTGGATGATTTGACTTTTAAGATGATTTTGACATAGGAAAACACAATCACCGCAGTTGGGAACAGGAGGCAAAAGAAAAGAATACTCAGAATAAAAGCCTGTCCAGCCACTGAAGCCTGTGCCAGCCACCAGTCCAGAGTGCAGGAGGTCCCAAAAGGCTCGGGGGCATAACTCCCCACACCAGCAAAAGGCACCGTAGCCCAGAACGTAGCATAGGCCCAGATTATTGCCAGACAGATAAATGCATGATGTCTCTTAAGCCAGGTACCTGGAAGATAATTCAAGAATTACAAGTTCAGGTCCATATCTATTCGGCACAATTGAACATGTCATTCTAGACATGCAGTAAGAGTTTGCTTGGCTGTTTGACAACAGCTCTGTAGGGTTCATCTCGCCTCTTTCCCGGTATCGATAGTGACCCCTGAGCTAGCCACCCCAGCTCGCGCTGTACCTCATGAAGAGAAATGCACACTCGTATGGAGGGCTCCACCTGACTTTATTTCAGATCTTTACGTTAGGTTGTGATGATTTACAACCTACAAGTGTCCGTGCAAAAGCAATCCAAACAACGACCTCAGCAACAATCGTGGGAATCTTGTCTAGTCATTTTGAAAATTGTTCGTGATCTGTAAAGGCATATTCATAGTGTGTGGTCATGTGAGAGGGAGGTTCAACCCACACGAAGGACTAAGTGTTTAATTCAGCCTTTCATTATTCAGCATGAAGGCTCACTAGCTGCAACTGTGTAATGTAACTTACGTTACTTCCTATTCCTCCTGTCCTATGTTAACTGGCTAAAGTTTGATCTCAGGGCACTTCTCAACATAAATTATTAACCCAAGTGACTGAAAGACAAGGCTTTACAGAGGAAATAACATATTCAGGATTTATTTTTACCTTGTCATTCTTTTCCAGTACAGTAAATCACCATGTGCGTACTGTCAGAAGTATTGGTAATAGGTGTTTTCATGTATGCTTGACCATTTTTTTTATTAAATGTTAATGGCATGCCTGGTGTTGTGGAGTGGAATATTGTCTCTCTGCGCATCTTGCATACAACTCTAATTCATCTAGGAAAAGCCTGAGTTTACAAGCTTTCCATCATCACCTACGTTCAACGTATTGGATTCAGATAGGACTAACGAGTTAAAACCTATGATTTAGGCAGAAATTCAGACTATGGTATTATAACAGCTCCTTCCACCTTGGAAGCTTTAATCTGTTTTCACTGCCCATCCACTGACATTGAGGAGCTTTCTTCATGGTTTGAGAATGACTTAAAACAAAATCAAAGCAAAGAAACAACTGTAATTTGGATGTGGCCAGTGCCCCTTCCCCAGCTGATTTTACATTTCCAGATCACTGGAAGGAAAATGAACACTGACTGACAAAAGATATATTCGAGCACAATGGCTGAGAGACAGAAAGCTGGTTTGTTGTGTTCAGGTGTGGAAAAACAAAGCAACAATAGAGCGAGCACTAAAAGAGCGACAATATTTTCACAGCTATTGTCAAACCATAGCAACCTATTACCAAAAAAAAAAAAAAACTCAAAAAAACCCAAACCAAAAAAAACAATTTCTGCTTTTGGAGCAAAATGAAGGTGTAGGTATATAGCCAGGTGCTCCAGGTTCCTGATGACTGATTTAGGCCTTATACAGAGAATGGCTAAGTTAACCACCTAGACTGAACATGTTAGATATGTTTATTGCTCTCCATCATTTTGTATGGACAATCATGATCAAACAGCCCTTGAGAAAAAAGGTTTCAAAGTGTTCTGTCTGTCTTGAACTAAGATCTCATACTAAATACCAGAGCTCACGGCATGAATGCAGCCAGCCATGAAATACTTACTTCAGCTCACCAAGTCTGTGAAAAATTGTCTATGATTTGGGTTGCCACTGAATTATTTTGATAAGACTTTTAGAGGAAGAATTGAAATCCTGCTTAATGTGAATGGTGTATTGAAAACTCAGCTAAGGAAACCTTCCTTGCACTCACACTTAAGGAAAAAGTATGGACATGCCAGGATCTATGACAGCAGATCTTAGCACAGTACCACAGCTTTTAATTGACTGCACGCTCAGCTATTGGACAGACCGGCTTACTTACACTTCCTAGCTGTAAACATTTCTTATAACTTAACATTACATGATCAATATTATATATCAATATAATGAAATCTGTTGTATGTCCCTCAAGTCACATGGGCAAGGTATTTCTTATATGTAAAGTCACCTTGAGTATTCCCTGTACTCTGTTGGGGAGTTAGTCCCTTCCAATGCAAGAAAAACATCTTTTCTAAACTGTGACAACATCTTTTAACTGGAAAGAATGAAGTACATAATACTTCGTATTCAAGAGATATAAGATATTGATGGATATGGTGATACCAGCTTTCATTGCTAAATTCATTTCATCCTCTCAGGTTCTGTTTCCATATTAGAGAGACAATATCACATTATGACCTACTGCACATCCAAGTCTTGTAGATGTTTTAAATAGCTTGCCACATATCTTAAAGGAATTCAGGCATCTAATAAGGAATGCTTTTATGTGTTGGTCCATAAGACCTTGCAATATGTGCAATAGCTGCATCTGTTAATGTTAATAGGCCTTAGTAGACACAAAGTGATTTGTCTATGAGTGATTACTAAAACTCATGGCTTAAGCAGACAGCAGAGAGACAACAGCGAAGGTGATAAGTCCAGCATACAAATTTAGCTGGGATTACTTGGATCATGCAAATATGTTTCTCTTATCTGTGTATTCCCCTCTGTATTTAACAAAAGCATTTGGAGGAGCTTAAGTATGATTTCAGTCTAGAAAACTATATCAGTTAATATAGTTTTTCTACAGTCACTTAATATAGTTTTTATATAGTCACTTAATATAGTTTTCTTTCTTACCGTAAGACAAGTGGCAGATTTTTAGGTATCTATCCAGGCTGACAGCTGTCATGGTAATAAGGCTCCCACAGCCAAAGAAGAAACCAGCCCATCCATACCAGCGGCAGCCCATCCATCCAAACACCCAGCGGTGAGAAAAGAAGGAAATTATACTAAAGGGTTTTCCTACCACTTCAAAAGGAGAAAGGAATGTCAGTTGACTGATAAAATCCATCACTGATAAACCCACCCTTTTTCAGAAACGCAAACCCTCCCCTTTGCCCAGATCTAATACTGGTAAAAATGCTCTGCAACCTGGAGAGAGGGCTTCAGGCAGAACAGATATGATGACTTGCGTGCCCTCCATCCACAGGATTAAGCCTAAGACAGCAGTGGCTAGATCCCATAGCATCTATGCTGTGGCAGGATGAGCCAAGCCTGCAGAATGGCTGGAAACAGGTGCTTCACTGCAGACCACGTGAACCAGAAGTAAACCCATACTCTGGTACTGGGCATGTGCAAGCTCTTCCCATTATGAGAACTTCAGAGTATGTGTTAAGTCCACACGCAAACACATGCCAGTATGTAAACAGTATAGGTGATGGGTGAGTCTGGGTTTGGAACAGGCACAGATCTAGTTAAGCTACATCCCTATAATCAATTGAGTGTCTTCAAACACAGGGTAAAGAAATTTGCCTTAAAAGAGGACTTCTGCAAACCTATCAAGGCCCAACAGTAGGAAGCATACTGTGGTAAAGCGTTAGGTTAGAAAGGAAGATGGTGCTATCGTCACAGCATGGACTTGAGCTGCAGAAGTGGTTTCAGCTCTTGTCTATACCAGGCTCTTCCTTGGTGACTCTCAGCAAGTCACCTGGCCACAGATATTAAAAAGTTTTAAGCATCCCCAAACAGAAGGGAAGTACCTAACTATTTTGGAGACTCTGTCCTAGTAGCACCTTAGCTCATTTCTCCATTTGTAAAACTGGGTGGTACATTATGGAAGAAGTGAAGTTAGGTCATATATTGTTCCATTCTCACCTTAAAATAGATTAACGTTATTCATATTATTTGTAAGTATCGTGAAAATGAGAAAGTAGAAATTGTAATTTTATAGTTGGAAATCTCCACTTCCTGATTTTACTTTTTTTTGTCTCAAACTGGACAAACAAAAAAATCAACTTTAATGGAACAGAAAACTCAAAAATTTACAATCTAGGAACATCAGCATGTTTTCCAAATCTTTCATTTCTACTTACCAGACTAACCTGAAATGGTCCAAGGCCTGAACAGTTCAACTGCAACATTCAAACAACATTAAATATTGAACTCCACCTTCCTGTGACTGTATTCCTTCCTGCACAGGAGTTGCCAGAGCACCTCAAGGAGTTGACAACATCTCAGCTGCCCTGGGCTAGTTTCCCTGGCTGAACCACACTGTAATGTCATGGAAGTTCAGTGAATTAGTTTATAAAGAAGACAAAAATGGTCTTGCAAACTGTAATTCCCACAAGGTAACCTAGTCATAGAAGTCGGGACAAAAGTCTCTCTTGTTGAAGTGATCTGTAGAAAACTGTTTTGAATTGTTCCCAAAAATTTTCCATTTCAGATCAAACAGATGTGAAACTAGACATTCTGTTTTCATTCTTAACAGAAAATTAAAACAGTTATACCAAAACAAAATCTTGCAGAAAGTGGCCTTTGCTCCAGTTTCTATGCCAAAAGCATCATGATTGAAAACCCTTCAAAATGAGACTTATTTTTAAACAAGGTATTTTGGGATTCTTTTCCTTTAGCCTAAGCCTGTAAGGAAAATTCTACCTGATCCTGAAGGTTGTGCTCAGGTCAATACATTATGTGCTCTTCTCCGAGCAGAAGCAATATACTTTAATTTGTCAAGCAAAAGCTGACCCCAGTGATTAAGGTTTCAAGAAAAACATGAAATATGGCAAGGTCTAGGATATATGCTAAGAGTCAGCAACTTTACTCATGTAAATCATTGCCAGCTCTAAAGGCCCAAACATGTATTTGCACAAAATTAAATTTCTCTTCATCAGCACAGGACTCAGAGCACGGTATAAGTGCAAAATGAGCCTGATGCAGTTTTGAACAAGTGGCTGGTGCCACCCTGTGGAAATCTGCAGGAAGCAGGGCCATGGCAGAACCTGTTTCTTGAACAAGGCTCCAAGACAAGTGCGTGAAATACCAAGATTTTGGAAAAAGTCCCATCTTCACTCCAATCGGTCCAGCAGACAGAACACATCACCTTTCTCGACACAATATCTTCCATTTAAAAAAAAAAAAAAAGAAAAGAAAGAAAGAGAAGGGAGAAAAAGCATGCATGGCTGTGCCAATCACAATTATTTTTAATTACAAAACTGAAACACACAGGTCGATTGAGATCCCCATGGAAGACAAGGTGACCAAGTAGTATGTTGGTGACAGACCTTAACAGAGAAACTAGCAGCCCTTATGCTACGAGGGCTCCCAAACAAGCTGTAGTTTGTATGGTTGGGACATACAGCTTACATGGTTAGGAGGTCTCTGTTTACATTCCAAATGTATAGCTACAGAAATTCTCCTGAAACACTCTGTCTCATTTGGAGCGACTCTCACTGGAGTCAGATATAAGCCTTATAAAATAAGACAGACTCTTAGGACACAAAGGAGATGGGAGCATCACAGAAGAGGCAAAAACTGGTCTTTTTTTTTTTTTTTTCTTCACTTCTAAGTGCTGCAAGATGGAAATAGTGTCTCCATAGCAGATACGCCAAAGAAACCATTGGGATTTCTTTGTGTGGTAACAGTGCAGAGATATTTATACTAACGTCTTTCTTCTGCTGA
This sequence comes from Mycteria americana, assembly GCF_035582795.1. Classification (NCBI taxonomy): domain Eukaryota; kingdom Metazoa; phylum Chordata; class Aves; order Ciconiiformes; family Ciconiidae; genus Mycteria; species Mycteria americana. The sequence goes on along the minus strand of NC_134367.1, from coordinate 7,423,688 downwards.
ATTCATAAGTATCTCCTTCAGAAAACCACGTTTACGGATCATCAAGAAGCATCAAAAGTACTGGTAGTTGAGGGGGTGAGCAGCTCCTTGGCTGTGTGCAGTAAGAGCACGATGACCTTCGGTTCTGGGAGGCTGGGAGCCATCATTTGCTGTTGTTCAGTGCTATTTTAGGAATCCGGATGAAGGCAAAAGCATTTGGCAGAGACGAGGGCAGGAAAAGAGTGCACTGGAGCTGGGGGAAGGGGTGATCATGGTGTATGCAGATGACTTTGGGAGCATGGGAACATACTGTCTTTTATATTGCACTGGGGAGATCCCATGGTCAGCTGGGTCTCAGCAGGCCTTTATACCTATTGGACTGTCTGCCACCCAAAATATCCTTTTCTAAAGGACATCCAAGCCTCCCCCTGCATTTGCATGTAGCCATAAGCAGTTGAATGAGACTCATGTCCAGAGCCAAAGGAATGATCTCCAAAGGCTTTTGACTCTGCAACGTTGTGTAAACCTTTCCAAAGCTCCCTCCTCTCATGCCAGGGCATCCTGGCTGTGGGGTTGAAGTAAAAATCCCTCCAGTTGGCTGACGTTGCTCTTACTGTATAGATAGACACTAATGCTTATTTTCCTGACCCAGAGATAAAAGAGAACAGTCGCTAGAGAGAAAATTATTAGCTTTGATAGGCTGATGGCCACTGGCATTTTCCAGTTCTTCCCCCTCATACCCCTCCCCAGTCATATTTGACTAAATATGTATTTTTGAGGTATCTAGATCTCTCCTGTTGCACCCCACAGCAGGAAAACATAATTTTCTTCAACTGTAATACCGAGCTATTTTGTGGTTATTGTGGCAGGATGCACAGGGGAGCTGTCTTTGAAGGCCTGCCCAATGCTGGGGTGAACAAGAATTTTGCCTGATTGATAAATCCAATCCTATTTTTTCCTCTGTACTTTTCATTTTTTTCCATCAAGTTGTTTAGGAATGTTGTTTTCTATCCTTCTCTCTTATTTATATGCAAATAATAGAGCAAAAGGCATTTTGGGCTCCCCATGACTTCCAGAGGACTGACTCTTGGTGCTGCCAGAAAGAATGGTGGGATAGTAAAAATGAGTGAAAATAAGACATTAAATTACCTGAAATGCCCAGATCACACACTGCTAAATTAACAGTCATTATCTCAGCAGGTCTCAACTTCTTTTTTCGCTTTGAAGACATAAAAATAACATACCCATTTCCCAGAGTTGAAAGAATCCCTATAAAAATAAAACAAAAAAAAAAAAGAAAAACAATCAAATTGGAATTCTCCTTAAAAACAGCAATATCCCATCTTCCTTGTGAAATCCTCTGATATTTTCAGCCTGAACCTGTGGTCCCAAGGCTAGACATTTTGCTCTGAAACATGATCATCTCATCCTCATTACGGAGCTCAGAGACATCTACTGCAGACATCACCCTCCCACAACAAATGCTATTTTCCCCCCTGCAGCAGGGCATTGCCTTCACCACCTGAGCCTGCACAGCTATCGTTTGCATGCACGTAATAGAAATCCCATAATTCCTCTGTTCTGATCAACCCCATTTGTCTCACAAACATTTATACAACCACAAGAATGAAATTCAGCTGTCTGTAATCACAAGGACCTCAATCTCTGACCAACCTTAATTTTATTAAATACTATAATCAGAGGTTGAGTGATACATTTTTAAAATAATTTAAGATATTACTATCACATCTTAAATTTTACAATAAAAAATTATTTCTAACATAAGAAGGAAAAATTATAAAATATATTTGATTTTAACTTCCAGCTGGAATTCAGTGCATGAGAAGGGATCCTGTTGATGTTGGCTGACATCTTTTTTGCCGTGTCACCACCCGAGGACTCACAGGGACCAACGCTGCAAGTGGTTAATAGCCACGGAGCTAATCACACTGGTACCAAAAATTGCAGGGTTTCCAGTTCCCTTAAAGAAAACTGTTTCTTCACTAACTCGTGTTTGAAAGAGTTTGAGCCCAGAGCGAGCGTTTTGCAGTGGAAACACAGGACAGCAGACAACTTCCCTTCCAGGAAGCAAGAGTCACCCCCGAAGGTGAACACCCCAAAGGGCCCACGGCCCACGGAGGTCTCACGCCGGAGCAGAGGAGACAAGAAGGAGGGAGAAGCAGAAGAAAACAGTGAAGAGCAAAGAGCGGCAGAGACCCCAACCTCCTGAACTGCCGTTGCCTCACCAAAGGGACCCACAGCGGCAATAAGGGAGAAGATGTTGGAGTTCAGTTCAGCCTGGGAAAGGGGGAGGAAAGGTGTTTTCCTTAAGTATTTCATGTATTCCTTAAGTATTCTCACTACCCAAAGCAGTAATTAACTGTTTTCAGTTAAATTCCCCACGATGAGTCTGTTTTCCCCACAACAGTAACTGGTGAGTGATCTCCCTGTCCTTGCTGCTACCCTGCCTTTATCTCCACTGCTTCTGCTCTTCCGATTCCCTCCCCGTCCCACTGCAGGGGCTGTAAGCAAGAGGCTGCCCTGGGTGCTTGGCTGCTGGCCGAGGCCAGCCCTCCACACTGTGCTGGTTTTGGCTGGGATAGAGTTAGTTTTCTCCATAGTAGCTCCGATGGGGCTATGTTTGGATTTGTGCTGGAAACAGCGTTGATAACTCAGGGATGTTTTTGTCACTGCTGAGCAGTGCTCACACACAGTCAAGGCCTTTTCTGCTCCTCACCCCACCCCACCAGCGAGTAGGCTGGGGGGGCACAAGGAGTTGGGAGGGGACACGGCTGGGACAGCTGACCCCAGCTGACCAAAGGGCTATTCCATACCATATGGCGTCATGCTCAGCATGTAAAGCTGGGGAAGAAGAAGGAAGGGGGGACATTCGGAGTGATGGCGTTTGCCTTCTGCTTTCCTGGAGATGGCTGAACACCCGCCTGCCCATGGGAAGGAGTGAATGAATTCCTTGTTTTACTTTGCTGGTGTGTGCAGCTTTTGCTTTCCCTATGAAACTGTCTTTATCTCAACCCACGAGCTTTCTCACTTTTACCTTTCCGATTCTCTCCTCCGTCCGGCCAGGGAGAGTGAGCGAGTGGCTGTGTGGTGCTTAGTTGCTGGCTGGGGTTAAACCATGACACACACTGCTATACAAAAGTTGTAAATAACCGAACTTTCCTCTATTGATGAGTCACTCTTTGTGGTGCCTTCCTACACATGGCTCTGGTGGTGCAAACTCAGCCATATTCCATGTTTCAAAAAGACCCCAGCAGCCCTCCAGCCGCCCAGCAAAGCTGCCCTCTCCAGATACGGTACCTTTGAACACCACATAATTTTCATCACAGTCTGCTGGGAGGCCAGACCTCAGGAATTAAACCTCAGGAAATAAACGGGTATTTCCTCTGGCCCATGAATGGAATGATCCCCTTGCAAGGTGTCATGTCCTCACAGAACCAAGAAACCCAACCTGGGCACATCCATGAGGCAGAGAGAAAAATGCTTCCCAGAGGCTAAAACTGGAGTTTCTCAAGAATTATGAGTAACTGTGGAACCAAAAGTTTACCAAACTCAGGACAAAAATACTTTGATTTTGAATTTTTCAGTAATAAATGCAACACTCCTCTAATTGGAAACGCTTCTTATTTTTATACTGACAGTATTACTCTCTATATTATTTTAAAAAATAAACAGGACAGAAGCTGGCTGATCATTTAATATTAGCTTTTCTCAGCAAATTTGATTTATCCTTGGTGAATTCTTATGGCTCTGAAAACTTAATCCGAATTATAAGTAGATACAGGTATTCATTTGAATTATTTTCTTCCTTGCAGCTCAGTAAATGAATCTCAGTGTTGCTGAGCATTTTTCATATGTCTTAATCCTTTTCTCTCTTAATGCCATTTTCTCGCTAGTGATATTTAGGATATCTACTGTGCCAGCATTTACCTTTCAAAAGTACTTGACATTTTCCCGCATCTTTTTCAACTGACTGGTAGTCCAGAGAGATGTCTTCATCAGACAAGTCTCTGAAGCAACTGATCATTATTAATAGCAATGTTTCAGAGAGCCCCAGCCCACTGACCTCCTAATCCTACAGCTGGAAGGGGTCCAGTGATAGCTTCAGTTGCCTTTTGTCTATACCTGCATCTGACAATTGCTTATGTGAATTCTTTTTTAACTCCTTGGTGATAGAAACTTTATAATCTCCCTAGATGAGCCATCTAATGCTTCGTTCTTCCTTCTATTAAAGAGATTTTCCTAACAGCTAGCTGAAGTCCTTGCTGGTGCAGGCTCCCAGCTCTGGTAGGTGCTGGCAAGGCTGCGTGCCTGGGCAGAGCCTGGGGTTGGAAACGGGAAAAAAGACTCTTCGGATATAAAATAAAGGCTCTTTGCCAGGAGCAAACAGTTCAGGGCACAACTGTCCATGGCACCATAACACTATTACATAAATACACACAAAGAGCCAAGGATGAGATAATTAAAAAAGTGCCACACACAGAGAAAGAGCCAACCTGCAGTGAAAAGCAAACGTGTATAAAAGAAGAAATCTGAACAAATAAGATTCCTTTTCTCCAATCTGACAGCAGTGCTAAACCATCAGAGGAAAAAAAAAAAAAAAAAAGAAGCTAGTTCAGGATTTTGTTTTCAGTTAAGCTGTTTCATAACACACTGAGGAAGTGTGCAACAACAGTTTGCAAATCAATAGTTACTTGCCACGGACTTTCAAAGGAGCCGACAGCCAGCAGGTCTCCGCTCAGTCGTTAGTCACCCTACCCGGCCCTACAGTAAATAATCAAGCCAGTGATGAAAAAGCTAGCGGGGGAAGTGACAAAGTGAAAAGAATTGGATTCTTATAACCACGTGTACCATTTGATTTTTTTTTTTCCCCAGACAATTAAAAAAATACACACGGAAATGAAGTAGTTAGGACAAAAGATCACACATTCACAGAGAATTTATCACAGGTTGGTCAAGACCCCTGATTTTCTTTAAAGACAAAAAAATGTATTTTTCTTTTTTCAAACTGCAATACTTCAGTTGTACAACCAGCCTGCCCCTAAAAGCTCTGCTGAGCTTCCTGATAGGATCCCAGCCTTGTTCGCTCACTGGGCAGCTGCTTCCCCTGTTTGAAATAAATTTTAAACTCACTTGCACCTTATATGCCTCAAGCACAAAAAGATACTCAATAGCAACCCCCACCTCCTGGCTTCCCCCCTTTGTGCAGCTAGTCCCTCTCTCCGCTATGAGGATGTCCACACAGGACATCCTCAAGAAGGGCCACCATTTCTTGGAAGAGATCTGCAAAAGAATAGGGGGGACAGTTCAGTGGCAGAAGGTGACAATGGACAGGTTCAGCCTGAACCACAAGTTACAATTAAAAACCACAGACATACCCTTCCTGGGTACGGAGCTGAACGCTCCAGCTTGGTCTTCCATCTTCTGCAGATTACACAGTTTACAAAGTAAATCTGCAATACTCCAGAGTTACCACAAGACACAACTATACCCAAGAGCTATTTAAGTACATAGTTTTTGCTTACTATTTTGGATACTTGGGAGCTGGGATTAACTATAAAGCTGCCAATTAAAGCAAATTTACAGCCTCAGCAAGCCTTTTGTGTAAAATTTGATGTCAGTAAATAGTTTCACAGAGCTAGACTTCCTTCTCCACTACATCAAGACCCCCTATCCACCACCGAAAATCTCTGCATGGCAGTGCTTCATGTCCCAACAGAAATGTGGATGCTTTGAAGTGTCAGAAATCATCTTAGTGGAAAAGGAAATTTAGGATTATGTTTGTTTGCAGAAAGTAAAAAAAGCCACTCACAAATTTACCTGGGAACAACAAAGATTAATTTCCTTCTAAGTTCTCATATTTTTGCAGGCCCTAGCTATTACTAAAATGTTGCCATCCACTTAAACATGAATGGGTAATAAAATACGGATCTGCACATCAACAGGAGCAAATGGTGGCATCCCCAAGGGGATAAACTAAACCAGTCTTGTAAAGGCACAACTCACATGTGAAGCATCAGCCCAAGCAAAGCTTTTTCTTTTTCTTGGTAAGAAAAATATGTTTAAAGACTACTTTACCCCATCTATTCACAAGCACAGAAGAAGACCTGAGATTGCTCCTTCCACCAGTTTTGTCTAATTCCCCCTGTTAGTGGCTGAGCTCTGAGATGTAATTCAGCTTTACTGGTAAAAAGCATAACACCCTCCTTCTTCACACAAACCCCTATAAAAAGCGGGGGTCTGCACTTCTCTTGGCCTCTGGCAAATTAATATCCATTACTGTATTGCACGCAGTGCCTAAAACACTGTTGTGCTGGTCTAGAAAACATGAAACCAGTTGCTGTTGCTGGAATGGCTGAGGGTATGACTGACCAGCAGCTAGGCAATGACTGCTTAAAATCATTACAATGATTGCTAAAAGGAATTTAAAACATCTGTGCAGGATACCGGTGGTATCTGATGCTATAGATGCAAGTCCAAGGAAGATGCAAATATAGCATTCACATGCATACATGAAAAGCATACTTGGCTGTAATGAAAGCTGCTACTGGAGTGTGTAATGACCATAAGGGTAAAGTAACTAACCAAGTAAAACACAATGCAAAACAAACACATGAAAAAATAAGTTAAACCCAGAGCAAAATGTAGGATATGATGTCTAAAGTAGAGGTACACATGTATACGGCAGAGCTATGGCTTGAACTTTCCTGGCTTGGGCTGATGGGCGTAATGAGTCCACCACAGACTGATGTCGAGTCCACAACGCCAGGAAGGTGGGAATCTTACTGATATATCAAAATTATTATCAACCCTTTATAAACTATAATTTCAGTCTCCTCACACTGCTCATGTAAATCTGTGCCTTCATGGTTAGGTTTTGGGTTTCCACTGGAAAGTCATGGTTTCTGTTCCTTGCCTTAGTTTGATTATAGCTATGTTTTTCAAGATGTTTCACACGTAGCAGGGGTATTTCTCTGGAACTGGATAAATCTACACTAAATACAGCCGATATAACAAGGCAACACAGTGTACATTGGAAGGATTCATTTCAACTACTCAGACATATTTCCTGGGATTAAAACTAAGCTTGCTTAACCGAGCGAAAAAAGAACCAAGGGGGGTTGTTTTGGACAGTTCAGTGAAGACATCTGTCTGCATAGCAGCAGAAAAAATATGTATATGTGAAAAGCTAGGATACGTACAAAACAGTGCATGAATACCGAGAACAGCACAGAGATACAGCCTCACCTGCCATCTCTGCTGCTCTGAATTCCTTTTTTGATAAAGACATAAGCAGAAGGCAAATGAGAAATAAGCATTATTCAAGCCTTTGTGAGACCTCCACTGCAGAAAATATTAGATTACTTACTTAGAACAGCCGGGGGAAAGGCGGTAAGAGAGAGTAGGAAGGAGGGATGTAAAATAGTGAATGAGAAACATGAAGGTAGGACTGAAAGATCTTTGTATTTTGTGCAGAACTGATAGAACAAGAGAATGAATCAAAACCAAAATAAATGTCAAGGAATACACTGCATACCCTGCATTCAGCCTGGTGTTCAGCCAGCTGACACCCGGAGCCCAGTTTGGTGTAGCACAGTTACGTGACCTTGGCTCAGCTTTACTGAGAAAATAGGTGCTGAACTGTGAGAAACTGCATAAACTAAAGCCATAAAGCATAAGGAAACCTAAACCAGAGAAAGAAGTGTAAGTGTTGAGGCAACGCTTAGAAGCTCAAGTACTTGAGAGCAAAAATATTGACACAAAAAGATATAACCTTGCCCCCATCCCCAAAGCAAAGGTGGTAAATCATCAAGAACAAGGACCAGTTTATTCCTAGAAGCAACAGAGATCAGTATTTCCCAGGTGACTGACAACTCCTTGGCGTATGAATACTTCACGTAGAAAACAGTCCCAGCTATCATCTGTGTGCACTAACCAATAAATAATTGCATTTATTCTGCTTGCAAAGTCACTTTGCACATGGTAAAAGACTCCAAAATGAAAGAGAGGGAAGGGTGTTAGGCAGAAAATACTGTTCAATATAATATGTTCAATATAACAGACGACAGCTGATGCCAGGAGCTGAGGAAGATTCAGATGAGCACGTCTGAGGATGTTCTCTTTGCTGTGTAGGCACATGAGAGAGGCTTTGAAAACAGGCCATAAAACCCACCTGGCTTAAGGGCAAAAGCCAGTTCTGGTTGGGAATGATTAAACCGCAAGCTAGTAACCTGTCAGCAGAAAAAAATCGAGTATTTCTTGACTTTTTGCTGGAAGGTCTACTGCTGGTCACTTTTGACTACCTGGAGCAGCTTTGTGTGTTGACACTAACTGTTGACACTGTTGACACCATATTTCTAACACATTCTCTCCTCTCCCTTCTAGATTTTTCTTTCTAGTATGAAGAAATACATAATTACACATCTAATGCACAGCAGCTTCTGCCTTCTTTGTGAGTGCCTGCAAGGATGCAGTGACATAGTCATATTTCAAAGATGAATTACAAAATCATTACCAATTACAGTCAAGTAAAACCCAGCTACAATATCAGCTTCTCTAGAAAGCTTTGATGCAAAGGGGTCTTCCTTCTGGAGATAGTGAGGAAGGTATTCTTCCTGGGAGGAAGTGTTGTGATCTGATGCCATCTCAGTCATGTGCAGTTCAGCGTCTGAAAAACAAAATAACAGAATTTGCAATAGATCACATCTGCCACCAGAAAATGCAAAGATATTTTTGTTCATAAACAAGATGCATCCTCCTGTCTTCATTTCTGCTCTACCAGCTCCTAGGGCATTTCAGGATCCAATTCAAAATTGCATAAAGTATCCTGCCATGATTTATTTCATGACTTACTTTATCCAAGAATGTCATGATTCATATGGCACTCATCACAGTAATCCGTCTGAGCAGTATCTAGGTACCAGTGTGTTGTAGCATTCAAGCCAGGGCCTCTGAAGTGCCTTCCCTGAATATCTTAAGGAGCTTCATGTTTCCAGCTGGGTGTAAGAGTGACCCAAGACTGAGAATACAGAAAAACCAAGCAGGGCAATTGCTTGTGTCTGAATAGCTTCATTGCTCAATATGTTTAATGCATACTGAACGTGTTGTCTTTATCTATACAAACTGTTCTTGTAATACCAAGAAACTGGGAATTATCAGTAAGACAGTCCCAGCAATTTCTGCATATCCTGAGGGGCACTATGTCTACAGATGGTAGCTCTGCAAATTTTACAGTTAAGTGAAAAGTTACAACCATAAATTCTCCTTAGAGTTATTTAGGTGGTGGGTTCTAATGTAAATAACTTTACATGGTTAAGGTTATAAACAGTAATTGGCTATTACAGTTATGAAGAAGCTGCAGGAGTATTAAATAGTAGACCCATCTGGGCAAGCTTGTGGAGTTTTCTTTCCATTTCCTTTTGTGTGGAAATGGGCTACTGAGGTCAAAAGTTCTAAGGTCAATAAAGTGAACCCTGATATGGGAAAACTAGAATCTGGCAGATGGCCATGAAGGTTACCCCTCCAGGACAACTGAAGAAGTAAAGTGAGGAACTCTAGCATAAGATAAAAACATTTCTGCAATGCTTGAAACCACCCAGCCAAGAGCTATTTAGGACATTCAGTCACCCCACTTCTTCCTGCCAGTGCTTGGTGGGGCAGGAGTGGCATGCAAGAACTTAGCACTTGACTCCCAGGGCTTCCATACTTCTTGCTGTGGGACCTGGGACAAGTTGCAAAGCTCTAAATTTCGCCCCTCAAAAGTCCAAACTTGCAGGGAGACTAAGCGAGGAGAGAAAATGTTTCATTATTTTACCCATTTGTTATCTCTTCGGCATCTTGAAGGCAGACGATCTTCTCAGTAACAGCCTTGTATGGCCAGAAACGTAGCAGATGACACCTACCTACACCTAAAGCACCCACAACCCCCTCCTTGCTGTCCCTCTAGCTTTGAAAAAAAGATCTCATTTAAGGGAATCAGGTCATGGGGGTACATTGAGACTCCAGGCATGGGAGACATCAAAAGGTGTCCCAGGTATATGGCTCCAAGTAGCACTAAGTCTTTAAAGTTCAGCAGCTTCATTGTTTTTCTTATTTTTTTCTCCAGATAAAGGGAAAAATAAGCAAAGGCTGATTAATTAAAAAAACCCCAAACCTTAGGCGACTTCATGAGCACTCTTCTCCTTCCACAGATATGGAGAATACGCACTCCAAATTGTTCAGTGCTCCAGATGGCAGAGCAACCATTTAGGTTTGGATTAGGTACCATGGTAGGGCAGCCTGGACACGGTCTAAAGAGACTGTCTTATACAAAAGGGTGGACTAAGGTATGAATCTGGGAAACAAAATAAACAGACTGATCATCCTCTCCATCCAATCGTAGCCACAGGTCTTGATCCAAACTCTACCTGGCCTTTAAAAGGATCCTGATGCTTTCCTGTCCCCCAGCTTGCATGGTCCCACAACTCTTATATTGCTGCAGCATTTGAACCATGTGGGTGGCCGAAGTGATACAAATGGAAAAGCACATCTGGGACCTGTCAGCACAATTTGGATTTGATATAAATAAGTATCAAAGAGTTTAAGGGCATGTTCCTTTTCCTGAGCCACACTAAAATCTCCGACTCAAGTCAATATTAGGTGGCTCACAAGGACAGTATTGTCCAACTTACAAGCATGCAAAAAAAAAAATAGCTTTAAAGAGGAAATTTCAACTTCTGTATACGTTAAGCCCAGCCAGAAGCCCAGTCATTGGGATTTTTAACCTGCCTTAGAAGCAAAGGTGCAGGTTTCCCAAGCAAATCACAGCCACGGGGCAGGAGGAAGCCCCCTCTGATCAAACTGGGCTGCTACAACATGCAGAGTTTGCTGCTTCGCTCAATATAAGTTGTTACCTGCTTGCAAATGTTAATGTTATGACAGGCTAGTCCTGTCTTGTTGCTGAAAAAGAAGTACCTTACCTTGTCTTTAAGCAGAAAGAGCACATTATTTCTTGAAAATTTTCAGCAAAAAGAGAAGGGAGATTAATCTCTAACTTCCAAAAAGACACACAAACTTTCCTCATTATTTTAAATCGTGTTTGGCAAATTAAGAATAAAGTTTCAGATATAAGAAGACAAAAACCAATTTTCCTCGATTTACACAAATAGTGTTACAGTGACATATAATGCAGGATTTTAATACCAGATTATGGCTTTAAAAGATTTTCATCACCCTGATTAGGCAGGAGTTAATTGTGCCCCCCAAATGAAGCTCTATTCAAGAAACAAATCTCAGTTTTAGAGTGTAAAAAACAGAAAGGGATGTAATTAACAAGACAGAATAATTATTCCTCTCATAATTCCAAGCCGAGAAAAACCATAAACCTGATCAGCATCTAGTGCCTCAATGTTGGGTAAAAAAATATGGAAAGGGATAACTTTTAAACTATTAGGCAAAGCCTAGCAAATGTAGGGGATGTGCATTTTCCAGATGAATTATTTCAGGAACCAAGATTTGAACTGCTAACCCTGTTGGTTTTGTTTCTACATGTGCTTTTTAGGATACCACAGTATTAAATGCCTGATAAAAGCCATAAAGGTTCTGATCCACAGCCCCTAAAAGTTAATGAGTCAGGGCAGGGACTATAAAATGTTATTTTAATATAAATGTCTGTCATCCAGCTTGCACCAGTCTTCATTGTTTGCAAGTTCCTGTGAACTCCTAAAACATATTGGGAAGCTACAAACAGGGGAGGTGTACTAACCCAGATTCAAATTATGCCTTCTTCCACGTCACTCAGATAAATATTGGCAGATGCTGGCAAAATCTGAAGTCCTTAATCTAAATTAGTAAGAAAACAATCATTATACTTATGTTAGCCTGCCAAAAATGGATGCATTCAGTTTGTGTAGAACAGCTAAACTGGTATGAAGTGGGGATAACATTTTTGTAACTTTGCAGGCAAATGAAGGAAATATTAATACCAACCATTTTCCGAAAAGAAAAAAAAATCTGAAAAAACTGAAAGCGTGTTGTAGCTCAGGGACAAAACTTACTTAGAATGAGAAAGAGCAGTATGTAGTGTGTGCCACAGGAATCACAGAAACTGAGCTACAATCGGATGCTGCACAGATTCCTCTGTGAAAGTTACTGCGGCAGCAATGCTTTAGTGTGCTTGCCAAGAGAGCACAAGGAATGAAATATTATATTCAAAGTTATGGACCGCATAGCGTTCTAATTACAACAGTTGCAATTATTTGTAGAAGCAGAGGAATTTACCAAGGGTTAAATGGTAGAGTGAAACAGAAGATGTCCGTGGACCCAATGCCACCTCATAGAAAGAATTAGTAGAGCTCATTTTAAAAGAATTAACACAGATAAAGTGCCAACATTATCAATTGTGTTAATTAAGAAAATAACTTTCTGTCCTCTCATGATATGTTAAAAACAATTAAAACTATGAATAATTTTATCTGAGTCGGTAAAAGACAAAAGCTAAAAGTGCCATTAGTGCCAGAGAGTATTGTTATCTTTTTAAGAGGAAAAAAGGAATGACCTTTTTCCTTAATTTGTCCAATGACATCTATTTCTCAGAGTCTCCATAGCAAAGTTAGTCAGCTCTCAGTGTCTGTTGGATCCCATTTCATACTGTCAAGTGTCATTTTTATCCTAAACTGCCTCTGTGTATTTTGCAGAGCCCATCTCACAAGCATGGGCTGTGGAAGGCACAGGCAAAGGTCCCCAGTGGGCATTGCCTTGTCCTCCTACACCCATCCTGGGTGCTGAGCTGGTAACACGGAACGGGAGTCCAACACACCCGGTGACAAACACTGCTTCACCCTTTGAAGACCTGCTTTTGAGTACTCATTTTTCTCCAGTTTGGTGATAACTGTCAAAACTCATTTGTATGACACACATCGTTAGCCAAGTATTTCCCAATGGTCCAGCTAGCTGCTGTATTTAGGACTGTAAATAACAGTGACCAGAAAACTTTTCCCAAAACAGCTACAGAGCACCATCCTTTTCTTTCCTTTTTTGACCTCCTAATGTAGTAGAAGAGATTTCCTTAAGAAAGACGGTCTTGATTTAATCTCACTTTAGGGCTAAAGTCTGAAGATTCAAGCTATGGACTGAGAATCTCTCTTTTGTCCTTAGTAGACTTGGTTAACCACCAGGCTGCTGGTTATTCTGACACCTTTTGAAGAGGAATCATCACTTTGAATTCACTAAGTTAAAAGTTTAAACTAACATTTCCTACATTTCAGCTGCGCGCTGTGCTTCATCACATCAGACTGCTGCTTCTGTGCTAATCACAACAGAAATCAATAAAATTGCAATGTCTCATATTTCTCCTATAAGAGAGAATCATAGAGCTTTTGGAAAATCAACTTTTTGGATGTTGATACTGGGAAAATACTTTAGGCCTACCTATCACAGAAGATCTGCCCAACCAACATAATGCAACATCACATAGCAACACTGGAAGGGCATGGCTAAGAGGAAAGCTACACTCAGAGTTATGTGGCACCCATCTCAGGCTAAACACCCTGCTGAGAGGTGAAACCTAAATTTTCAGTTAAAGCCCTGGTTGGGTGCTTCTATTGCCTTTCAGTCTTAAAAGCATGCAGTAAGACTTATTACTGAGTTTTGAAACAATGCAATAATTATAAAAAATGGGACAATAATAAATTCACAAGTGGTTACATGAGTGTCTGCAGCTACTTTTACATTACTAAGCAGTGCAGACCTACAGCAGTGGATCTGTAGAGCAAAACAGTTGCTGTTGAGGACCTTCATTTTTCCAAGGCTGTACAATTTTTGAGCACTAGTGCTCCAGGGGAAAAAAAAAAAAAAAAAAAAAAAAAAAAAAAGGCAAATGTATGAAAATAACAAAAAAGTGAATGATAAGATAAGCTTTTTTTTTTTAATCGAGTCCTTGATTCTGATTAATAAGCATAGATTAAAACCCAAGCTCTCAAAAGATGTTTTGCAGCACGAGTGCTTCATCTAGCGTGGTAGGTACACTTGGACAAGCACAGGAAAATAAACCAGTTATCAAGGATTGGTTTCTTCTTGCTCCCTCACAGGACCAAAGGATTCCACTTTGCAGTAGGTCTCCAATGACCAAAGCGTGGGAACAGAGAGCACTACACCACAGCCCATCACCTAGCTCATCTACAGACCATCTTTCCAGCACATCCCGTGCTGAAAGGCCCCCAGTGCCTGTGAAAACAGATTTAAAACCATAACAAAAGAAACCAATCTGCTGCTTCCTATTAGAAATGGACTTGTGCTTATTCCTGTGCTGCAGACATTCATATTTAATTAATACAAACAATTCCACTTTTAAATAATATATTCTTTAAAATGGAACTGTTCCACTGTAGCCAGCCTCAGGAGATCCAAAATCCTGACTCAGACACTATAAAACAGCAATATCAAGCCTCAAAACTTCTGAGACTAAAAAAATAAAAGTGATTTGAGGGTTTTTGTTTGGCTTAATCAACACAGTTTTGTCAGCCCTACATCAGTCATGCTCCCTGCTCTCTCCTCATCTCCCACCGGGGTGTTTCACCATGTCCTTTGTGGCTTGGCCAGGCTCTTCTTACCCTGAGGAAGGCAAGGACATGCCATCCCCATCTCTTTCAGGAAAGAAGCAGACCACAGAATAGCGGCAAGTTTCCTGATACCTTCCTCCTATAGGGAGGGCACTGAAGGAAAAGGGAGAAATATCTCGGTTGTTCCTGCAGAGCACTGACCACCTGATGTTTTTCCTATAGTTTGGACAAATTCAGGGAATTTTCACCTGAGGCTGCCAAAAGCAGGACATTTTGCAGGAGGTGAGTGACAACAACCAGAATGGGCCTGACCATTTCCTGTCATTTATCGGGCACTGACATTTGGTTTCAGGGTTTTGTAGACCTCTCGGTGGGTGGCACACTGCAGACACAGCACGAGACTTTCCGTGCCCCAAGCAAACTCCAGCCTGTGACCTTAAGGTCACATCTGCCTCTACAACATCATCTGGAGAAGGCAGGAGCTTCATGGTAACTGCTACCTCAGCAGCTGCAAACCACTGACACAATCTGTCCAGGCTGTGTTTTTGTCCATTTATATTTCATCACACACCATGACTTTGCCACTGTCCTTCTTGTCCATCCTAGTCCACCCGTTTTCCCATCTTCTGAAGGAGATTCTTACAGTCCCCTACCCTCCCGATCGAGCAGAAAGGTCTGGAGGACCAAGCAGAGCAACCCCCTGGGTCCTGCAGAGTCTCATCCCTTCTACTTGATGGGCAATTTTCAGCAAATTGCTAAACCTCTTCCCCCAGAAGGAAAACAGAGTGAATTTGTATCTACAGCAGAGGTGGGCCAATGGACTAATGCGTGCTGGTGTAATGGCTCTCAAGTCAGTGATACAAGCAAGAATAATGTGTTCTACTGTTTCGGAAAATTATTATAAACCACAAGCTGTCCTAAGAGATGTAAAGGCATGCAATGCTTTTATGAAGTAAGAATGAACTTCTTAGCTCCAGTAACAACAGACTATGATTTTGCATACTCAGAGACCTTAAGCTGTTTTTTTCCCCAGGATAGCATCTTTGGAAAACAACTGATTTATCTACAATAAGGAGATCAAAACTGAAATTTCAGATTCATCTCAGCAGCCTGTTATGTTTTCAATTTTTGATGTGAAAAATCACAAGCATTATGTTTCCAAAGTGCTGTATTTATACAGTTAGGCCTCAATATCCAAAGGGCACACAACAACATCCACAAGCCTGAAGTCATCTGAATTTTACAGTTTATTTCTGGGTTTGTTTTCCTATAGGTCAACAAAACAGCAAATAATGCTCTCTGTGGTGTAACGCCTGCTAATATCCTCGACAGCAGTCAGATATATCTTTGTGTCCAGGAGCAGAATCTGAAGGTGCCGGGGCATGCAAATCATGGAAAATTTCCTTCCTCTGAAAAAAGCAGTATATTTGAGCAAGATGGGTAGAGAAGCAGCCTTCACAACAGTCACCTCTCATTAGCGAGATAAATCTCTTAACTGTCCACTCTGGCTGCTAATAAAACCCCCTGCATGTGGTTTCCAAGAGGCCAGAACCACGATGCTCAATGATAATTTTGGAAGATCGGATGGTATTTCCAAGAGAGCCAATTGAGTGGTGACTGGGGCTTTACACCCTGCAGAAGGCAGACACTGAGAAACAAAATTGTGGCATACGATCATTATGACCCTTATGACTGAAAACCAGGCTGCAGAGAACATCAGGAAAACACATACTCCTTATCCGATTTCATAGCAGGATAAATTCTGGTTATGTTGTTACAGATGATTGTCCAGCCTAGTCTTAACAATGGGAATTTCACAGCCCCCAGAGGTGAATTTTTCCTGAAGTTAATTAAAATTCTCAAAGAGAGAAACTTGGGACCACTCACTTCTTAAACAACTCACATCGTTAGATCAGAGAGACTCATTTTCCCCCCAAATCCTTAATATCTGATATAGGCAGATCCTTTTCAGGAGGAATAATATTAGGGATTAATTTCACTATTTTAGGAGTATAATTAGTTTAGATTCAATAATCTGCTGAATTCAGCCTTGATAAAAGACTTGTTAATGCAAAACGGAGTTTGAGCAAGGTTGTGCCAATTGAAGTGCCCTGAAGAGGTAACACATGTATGGAGAAGGGCACTTGTACAGTGACAAGTGGCATTGCTTTGGCAAGAAATGGGCACTAACAGTGCTTTTTAGGGACTCCAAAAAAATTGAAAGTCACCATGATATTATATCACAACATATAAATTAATTGCAAGAGATGTAGGTGCAGGGAGGAGAGAGGAAAGTGTTAAGGAAGTTGGAAGAACCCGAATTCAAACTCAAACATTATTTTATCTGGAGAATAGAGGGTGATTAAGGGTCACTGAGAGAAACTCGATTTGGGAACAAAAATTAAAGTGAAGAGCCATGTAAATGACTGATAAACAATACTACAGATTATCTTCTGCTTGGGTTTTAGTTCATCAAATCGAGCTAACTGCAAAGCATCGTACACACCAACACCGCAACGACACGCTACGCAGCACCTGAGCCAGCGCCCACAGCAGAGGACATTTCCAGTGCCCTCACCGCGGGGCACGGGAAGGCAGCACCCGAAACGCATTCACAGCTTGCCCAAGAAGAACAACACATTATATCAGGGGCCTTGCTTGGATTAAAAAATTCATCTCCAGATTTGAGCCCTCATTGCAAAGTTCCTCAACTTCGAGAGACAGCATATTAGGAGGAAAAAAATCTGTGCTCCCACTGTATCCTCAGGGAGCCCTCTGGCACACCAGAATTTCCTCACATCCATGTTTGAGTTCACCCTGCTTATGAATTTCAGGGCACATACCCTTGCTCCTGTCTAGGGCAGACAGGACTATATTTTCTTGCAATAGTTTTCCTGGGAGTCCTGGTGGCGAGCAGATCTTCAGCTGTGTGAACCTGCTGCAGTAGAGTAACGTTAATTTACACGTGCCAAATATCTGGCTCTATCCCCCTCCTAATCTTGCAGAGGGAATTAAGGTGTCTCTGTAGACTTGAGCCAAAACAAAGCAAAAGAAAACAGAGCAGGCATTTCATAGGATCTGAAGAGGCTGAAAAGGTTTTATTGAATAAGGACATTTCTGTGGTACCTACAGCACAGCAGCGATAAAGCAGGTTTCACACTCCTGCTTTCCTGAGGTTGACTTGTGAAAAAAGCATGTGCTACTCAAATACAGCAGCTACATAATCAGCAGATACTGTCTAGAAGAAAAGGAAAAGTAGTCACAGTCAAGGCATGGTACAGAGAGGACAAAAATGGGGCTAAGTAACCCAGCAAGTACAATTTTAACCAAGAAACCACTTCCCCGGTAGTAGCACCACAGGAGAACAAGCAACAGGAAAAGCTACGAAAACAAGACCAGCTAAAGAAGAATAGAAAGGCAATGCCAACTTACAAGATACAGCACCTGCAATTTTGGTTTTGGCCCCTGCCTCCAGCCAAAACCACCTTTAGGTGGAGGTTTCCTATTGCAGAGGAAATCCTGTTCCTTCACTTCAACATTGTTCTGTTTGTCCATTAAACAAGTGTCCTGGAGACACACAAAAGCTTGATCCTGTCCCAAGGAGAAACAAGTGGCTTCCTGGCAGACCAGCTTATGAAATCCCATCTGTTCATTTCTCATGTAAAACAATAAAGCCTCAGTAAATACATGCATAACTATTTTCCAGCTTATAAACCTAATTAGAGTGGCTTAGAGATTTACGTGCAGTCATATAGCGAGTCAGAGGCTGGGAATGTAACTTGGAAACGTTGAATCCCTTTCCCTCACTCTCTGCTGGATGTCTCTCCTCCTATGACAGGCTGAGACTGATATTAAAATCGTCCTTTTGCTGCCTGTTTACTACCGAAGCAGTAGTTCAGCACTGCAAACTTCGGTGCAGCCGGGCACACGGAGAGGGTGCCTGCATCCAGCTCAGCAAAGAAACACTCTCAAACTGCATGCGAACACTAGGGCTTGCAGATGCCTGACTCTCAGATGAGTACTTCAGTGCTAATTTGTAATTAAATGCAGTCTAGAGTTCTGCTAAATACAGAGAGCTGGTTTTGCTTTGGTGTAAAGAGCCATCACAACACCGTGCTGAGTTACAGTTTTACAACCCCAGGCAATTGCCTTCTCTCTGTGAACAAGCAAAGCTGTGAGGAAGGGACATGAATGCAGTCTGCAAATACTTTGTCACTTGTCGTAAGGGAGCGTTTTGGGACATTCGTTTTAATTTCTTACTTTGAAATCAACTGATAATCAGTATCAAATCAATACCAATCAGATAATCAGTATCAAATCAAACCAACCAATATTTTAGGCTCCTGATATTGCCCAAAGCCACAAAAGATCTACTCTCTTCCGAATTCATTCTGTAATAAAGGTAATGCCAGATCTGTATAGATCTCCAAAAAGACTAAAGGAAACACCAGTCCAAAAAGGCCAATATTTATCAAAATATCATTATGCTGCCCGGGCATGTTACATCATGAAATTATCCCTGGTTATTATCACACATGCCTAGAGACCCTAATGCCATCAGAAGGGGTGGAGGGGAGAAAGAACTAAAGGACACTGTACAAACATTAAATATCAAAACTTTCAGAAAATTTTTCTGACTTTCTCAGATACCTTTCAGCAGGCTACACCCTAAAACCTTTATTCTTATGATGAAACGTTTTATTCCACAGGAAGGAGAAAAAAAGTAGAACGGCACTCAAGAAGATTCTATGTGAAACTAAGCATTAGTGAAACATGAAGATGGACCTAAATTAAGAATACAGTGAAAATACATAGCGCAAGCACCTAGACATGCACGTATGCATGCATTTTTACACCTGCATTTTTTTTCACGTACACACTCATATTTTCAGCATCTTACAAGAACAAGAGGAGAAACAGAACATACCTTATTCATTAATTCCCTATAGACCATCCCTCCTAGAGCTCCACAGCTGCTTTTATTTCAGCATCGGACCGGAGGGATCTGTAAAAGCATAAATTGGCAGTGCTCTTGGCGTTTCAAGTTTTAGAATTCAAGAGAGAGAAGGGAAAATCACGCCGTTCCTCAGTAAAAGGCAACCTCTCTCCTTCCCCCCTTCCCAATTCGGGCTCCCAGCCTTTGGATGCTGCACTGTTCCTCCCTCCCTCGCTCTTCCCAGCGGTGCTGCTGTCGATCATCCACTTTACTCCATGAAAATCACTGTCCAGAGCATCCTGCCCCTACGTCCGTGCCGATCAGCTTTCTAAAGAAGCAGTGACACCTCGGAGAGAGACCCCGGCAGCGTGCCGCTGGCGGAGGAAGGGGCGTAAGCCGGACGCAGCCAAATTCTGTCAAACCACATGTCACATGCTGCTGGATGCCTCCTGCCAGCACAGTTGTAATCCTGTTTATTGCCCGCATCACAAAAGGGAGAACGCTTTTAAACTTGACGATTTCCGTGTTTTTCCTCATCAAGTGATTCTTACTTTCTAGTAAGAGAGGAAAAAAAATCTGCAGTCTTAAAAGGTGCTTTACAGAGTTAATAAAAGCATCTTTTAGTGTTGTATTTCACTCATGTTCACCAGCACCCCCACTCACTCATAAAACTGAGCTGGATCGTAAGACGTGTGTAAATCATCATCACTACCCTGAACGCAGTAAATTCCTACATTAACTGAAGATCTAACGTTCACTCCCCACTGCAGTAAAATAAAATATAAAGCCTGCGAAAGAAGTTTACAAAGATGAAATACAGGAATCAATCCCAGATTTTTCCTCGCCAAGGCAGATTTCTGAGTCTGTACAGCTCTGCCCCACAGAATCAGTTTGCTTTCATCAACCTCCGGTCAAGAAGCACTTTCCTGAGTAACACAGCAAAATGAATTCAGTCCTGGATATGGAAAGAATATTGCAGGGAACACCTTTCTGCCAGGGGCTAGGAATTAAGAGGCTGCAGAAGTCACCAAAATATTTTAATAAATAACAAATTCACATGGCATTTTAATACTAAAGCTCAATAGAGACTATAACACTTTTTTTGCTTCATTTTAAAAAAGATGATCACTAACTTTATCGGTGTTTTTCTGTGCTTGCCGAGAGATGAGAGGATTGCATTCTACAAGGAAAAGAGAAAAAAGGATTGTATCCTACAATGGTAAAAGAAGATAAGAAGCGGCAAACGATTTCCAGAAATACGGAGATTCTTCTGAGCCAGGACAGAGTCTTACAGTAAGGCTGGATATCACCCTCTGACAGTTACGTAAAAAGGAAAAGCAGCATGTTTTCTCCTTTCCTAACGAAGGGATTGGGAGTAGCCCGGTTTTTGGTTGCAGGCTGGCCCCGGTTAGTTCACCTAGGCTGCAGCCGTCCTTTGCACACACACAGACCCTTCAGCCCGTAAGCACGGCATGTAAACGGAGGAATCATGAAACTCCGGAGAGTAACTTCCTAACAGAATGCGCTGCTTTTGGCTGGAATAGAGTTCATTTTCTTCACAGTAGCTCGGATGGGGCTATGGTTTGGATTTGTGCTGGAAACAGCGTTGATAACTCAGGGATGTTTTTGTCACTGCTGAGCAGTGCGTACACACAGTCAAGGCCTTTTCTGCTCCTCACCCCACCCCACCAGCGAGTAGGCTGGGGGGGCACAAGGAATTGGGAGGGGACACGGCTGGGACAGCTGACCCCAGCTGCCCAAAGGGCTATCCCATACCACACGGCCTCATGCTCGGCACTAACCTAGGGGGAAGGTTGGCGGGAGGGCCCCTGCTCAGGGACTGGCTGGGCATCGGTCGGTTGGTGGTGAGCAATTGTTTTCATTTGCATCACTTGTCTTTCTTGGGTTTTATTTCTCTCCCTGTCTCTGTTATTTTCCTTTTCATTACAATATTTTATTTTATTTTATTTCAATTATTAAACTGTTCTTATCTCAGTCCACGAGTTTTCTCACTTTTACCCTTCCAATTCTCTTCCCCCCCCTCCCACTGGGGGGGAGTGAGTGAGTGTCTGTGTGGTGCTTAGTTGCTGGCTGGGGTTAAACCATAACACTGACCCAAAGTCCAGGCTATATCATCAAAAACCTTGCGTGGCAAGTGACTTCAGGACAGTTTACTACAGAATTAAGAGGAACACAGTGCTTTACGCTCGACTAACTTGAAGCTGATTTGCAGAAAATGTTCATCGCTAATGTCATGTTTTATTTACAGGGTGAAGAACCAGGACAGAGAAAGGTGAAAAGCACATGGTTTTCCAAACAGAAAATTCACTCTAGGCAAGATTTTCAGTCTTCCAAACTGTCAGTGTGTGCCAAAACAGTTGTAGACATCAGGAAAGCTCTTGGGATGTGAAGCTCCAATGCCTCCAAAACCAGTCCTGTGCTGCTACCCTGCAAGCCTCAAGAGGAGACCGAGGTAAGTGGCTGCTTTGTAGGTGGTAAGTCCCAAAGAAAGATGCTACATGGTGTGAGAGACTGAAAGAGTTAACGTCTCAAACATTGTGGAGAGATGAGGCATGATTTGCATGGCAACGGCAAGTCGGCTAGCATGGGATGGGGAGAGCTTTTCGGAGGAGAGACTAAAAGAGGTATTGTCTCGTGAGACACTGAAAGAGGTACCGTCTCAAACATTGTAGCGAGATAAGGTGCAGCAAGTCGGCTAGCACGGGATGAGAAGAGCGCGTCGGAGGATGCACAGTTACCATCTATAGCCAGAGGTCACACAGAGTTTTATCTAAGGAATGGGCCTGCAACCACCCGAAACTTGGAATGAAACTCCTCGCAACCACCCCCCTCCCCCAGCGCCTGCGAACTTTTGAGGACCAGAACAAGATAAGTCCTCCAGGGGTGTGACCTGAGGCAGGGATTAGAGTATAACGAGACACCTTCCCCAGGGAACGGCGCGCGCCCATCACCGGAGGAGTGCCACGTCTGTCACCGTCATCGCGGGATCCAAGGGTGGTGACACCTTTCCTTTTCTTTATCCTCCTCTCTTCTCTTTTCCTTTTCTCACTTCTCTTTCCCTCTACTCTTCCTCTATGTATATATATCTGGGCATACAAGTTTTGGATGAATTGTGACAGGTTGCCCGGAAAATAGCTCCGTTGCCAAATCGCCTCTGTTCGTTCGCTGAGCTTGCTAGTTCGTTAAGTTTGTAGTTTGCTAGTTAATAAAGTTGCTAGTCTGACTGTTCCTCTGAGTCTTTGTCGTGACTCTACCGGCCTGCGGCTCTGCTAAGCAGAGATCGGCTTTTGTCGGTACACAAATCCTCGGGGGATCAAAAAGATTCACCCATTTCGCAACCCACCGAGTGGGACGAGACACGTGGTGTCCCTCCTCTCCTCATTTCCACTTTTTTCACATCAACGCAGAGCAGAGTGAGAAACAGCAGCACTTAGTGAGGGTTAAAGAGAGCAGTGTAACACAGGATGGTTGCAACTTGGAAAGGGCAAAGAAGAATGTGTGAAAAGGAGGAAAAGAGAAAGATGGGTGTAATTAATAGCATCACCCAGAGCCTTTGGTACTAGGAGACAACAGAAGCATGGTTCTCCTCCAAAGCAGTAACCAAAGAACTGGACTTGCAGGGCTCCTATTGATAATTCCTACCTATAACATCATTTTTTAAGGAATATTTTGATATTTGCTATGCAGTCAAATACCAGTAGATGTAAAGTATAAATTGAAGTCCTTTTAGGACATGTCACTTATCTCCAGGAAAGAGTTTGCTTTCCCTAGTTGCAGAAATCATGGCAAAAAACTCATAAAAGGCAGCAGTGGAAGAAAATTGACTTCATTCCTCAGTTTATTGCAAGCGGTATTGGTGATATGATGTTGTCATTGTTATAACAGACCACTGGCCTCAAGTCCTCCTCTTAGCCCTCATCTTAACTGGTCTTGACTTGCTTTGCTTGCTCTGGCAACAAAGTAGTCAAGTGACTAAACTCTTAACAGCAAAAAAAAAAAAAAAAGGTCAGATGGTTATTTTTTTAACCACAGTCTATGTTCAGTAGCTTTAAAACTTGGCCTTGTTCATATTTAGTAAGGTTTAGTCATACCGTATACGGTGAAAGTCCAACAAAGAACCACGTGTGAGTGAAAAACCTAGCATAGTATAGTATCATAGATCACTGGGAAAGAAGCTCACTAACAAACAACAGTATAAAAATATCCCCAAGCAAACCGCAAAACTGAAGAGTATCAGAAGAAGAAACTATTGCCAACAACAGCAACGCTGGTGACTTGGGCCATCGACACCTTGCCGTGATACCCTTGGCCAGCGCCCACAGGAAATCACAGGCCACAGGGGTGGGAAAGCAGCTTGGAGAAGAGCAACAGCAAGAGGACAGTGTAGCCAGGATATTGCTATTAATTACATTAGTAATTTCACACCTTTTATTTAAATTAAACAATTTGAATTATTGATGCATGGGTGTCATTTTAATTGGACCAGTAGCAGCTTTTGCCTTATTTCAGTTTGGCTAGTAATAAATTCTTGTATGTGGTACAAGGTCCATAACATTTTAACTGCACCAGGCCAGGCTTAGGACGTGGTACCAATGAAAATCCTGTGAACTCTTTGATGAACTAGTTCAGGCATGTGGGGCTTCATGAAGATGTGAGACTTAAAAGATTCAAGTTGTGGAACATTTTTTCAGGAACCTTGGGGAAAAAAAAATATTGTTTGGAAAATGAGGAATCAGATTGTTCCAGTGGCTGAAGAGAACCGAGAAGCTGCTGGTCTTCCCAAACTTGGAGGAATTCAGGTGGTATGTACCTTTTGTGTCAAGGCTGTCATAAACAGAGACATGAAAGCCAATAGTGAACATGCTTGCAAGAACACAAGAATTAATATTTAATTGTGGGGGATTTTAGCAAGAAAAAGGTACAGAAGAAAAAAAAAAAAAGTACAGGGGGAAAAAAATCCTTCAGCCTAGCAGTTCATTCATAGATCTTTTTCTATTTCTAAAGCAGCCTTTTAACAAATTATTGATTTAATAGAAAAGCCAAAAAAAAAAAAAAAAAGAAGTTGATGAGAATAGCTGTACTTCAGTTACCGGTACACCACAGCACTGTAACATATCTTTTCAGCAAACAACACGAAGCACGATGAAACCCCATGTTACCTGCCTCATTTGCACCACTATGCAGTATTCTTGGTGCGCAGGTAGAACATCAGTCCAAAGTAAATGTGGTCATGGGCCAACTGCAGGTTGTCTTACATGTTCAGTATGTTCATTCACACAGTTATAAAAAAAATTCATGGCTTGATGCTTAATGTCACACTGATCAATTGAGATAAAACTTAAGTAAGCCTCTGCTTTGCTTATGCAGTTTCAGCTTGGCTACACACAATGGCTTCAAAGAGGGAAATGTGAGTGCAAGAGCCTCATCCATCAGGATGCGTCCACCCAAATTACTCCTATGGCACTCGCACTCTCTCATTAAGAAAGAGATGCCAGGACTCATTAGTGGGCAAGGCTGTGCGAAACTCCAAGTCATACATCATGACATGTGGCAGAACAAATTAATACGATGCCAGTACAAAGCTTTAGGCGCAGAAGAGCTCAGTGGTGGTGGGTGCCATCCCCTCTTGGGGCCTCATCTTCTAGCTGCCAAAACATGTTAACTGAGTCATTGACTATGCTAAATCTACTAGCACCATTTTGGATGGTATTTTAAATATTAATACTGGAACAGGATTTGCCAAGTGGAGCAATTGTGCACATGCCCAGGCCTGCCCTGTTGGCATGACACTGCATGAGCTCTAGCGCTCTTGACATTGACACCTTCTCCACAGTGACCGACCCACTGAGAAAGATACCTTGCACAGCAAATGGTGGTGATACAAGTGCATCAGCCCACTGATACCAAAATGAAGGTTCTTGAGAAGTTAGAGATTTATGGGATGGAGGAGCTATAGCATTTTAAAACAATGCACAGCAGTTTAGCGGGAGGGGGATTTTTATAGCTTGAGAAGACACGGCAAGAAGCTCAGAAGTGTATGCAGTTCTTTCACTGTGCAGTTATTAAGTTATTTCACTGTACAGAGATTTAAGACACCTCTAGAAATTCTCTGTCTCCAGAGAGCAGAAAACTGCTGATCTCAAAACTTCCCATGAGGTCCTCTCCTGAAAAGGTGAAGTGGGGAAGACTCTCTTCTAAATAAAGAACTATAAAGTTAAATTAAAGGAAGGAAGGAAGGAGGTGACAGGCAGCATTTAGAGATAGTGTTGTCATTTTTTTGAGGAAGAGAAGATCTGAATGGCTAAATGAACATAGAAATGGGAAAAGAGTATGTTTTAGTTAACAACAGTCCTAATCGGGAAAAATAAACCACACACACAAGTAAAAGTGATCAGAAAAAAATGTTTGCAAGGAGTATTGCATCCTTACTGCACCAAAACCTCACAGTTCCTTTTCATCCACAGATTTCAGATTGAAATAGCAACAATAGCACTAAAATTTCTTTCTTTATTTTGGATACCTGTCTTTCAAGTAGCCCTTGTGCCGCACAACTATCAGTTGAGCATTCAAGTGGACGATCAATAGTATGGCTCAAGTTACAGTCCAAAACAAGTAAACAAAAATAAGAATTTTATCTTTTGGCCTCTAAGGCAAGTTCACACTTATTTATCCACCTGTCTGCACCCGTCCATTATATTTTGGCTGTAAGTTTCTTGGTGCAGAAGTTTTTCTTCAAGACTTGACCATTTGTATCCAAATTACCATTATTATTTGTCAAAAGACAGCCTATCCTAGCCTTTCTCACTAATAAATGCTCCGACTTTGAAGTTATGAATCAGTCACGTGCAAGTTCTTGAGAAGTTACAAGGCAACTGGAAGCATGAAAACTCCAGCGTGTTTTGTTCATCAAAACACAGCTCTCTCCCTCTACACATTGTAGGTAGCTGCTTGCAGTGCCATTCCTTTTGGACAGATAGCTTGAGTCATGTAGGAAGGTAAAATATTTCCCTTGTCTTCTGCCCCCTCAAGAAAAAACCCCTCATTCTTCTTAGCATGTAATCCTCAAGAGAAACAGAATCTTTTCTATGTGAAAAGAAATCCTTGTATGGGTACGTGAGTTTCTCATACCTTGTGCAAAGTGCTCCACTGCTCCACCAGCAACTGCACCTTCAGGGCCACATGTTCCACCATATCTAGCTATGGAGAATTCCTCAAGGCCCCTCTCTTTCTTGTTTTCTGTCTCTCTTTGTCCTCATCCTGTTACAGATAACCCTCTTCAACCTTTTCTCTTGCTCTAAGCCCTTCTTGATTTCTTGACTCCCAATTCCTTTCTTCCTTGCACCTAGAACAGCATTTCTTGGATGTATTGCCCAAAAATCACTCAGCCACTTTGCAATGCCATGGGATGGGATCTATCTACGTTAAGCTCATATCAGTTACTGCAGAGAAACAGAGAGTTTGGGTCTCATTATCACCAGAGGCCATTTCACCTCGCTATAAAATGCATAGCTGAGAGTAGTCAAGTGAATTGCTTGCTAAAAATGCTAGGTTTTCTAGGACTAGAGAACTAGGTCTAAAATTAGTCCTAGTTCTAGCTTGCCCTATACACTTCCCTCCAAAACAACTGGTACCAACCTCCACTGCAAACATAAGCAGTGTCTCCTTTAACATGCAGGCATATAGGAATATTTTTCTCTTACTAAGGCATACGAAATCTGCGTGATCAATCAAGCCACTAATTCTGTCCTCTGGGTCTCCAGAACTTTCCAAAGACAACCTTAAACTAGGCCACCTGCTGACAGTTCACTCAGGCCATCTGGGTATATCTCACTTTAAAAAAGTCTCGTCTCAGGCAACGACAACACCATGGGATCTTCTGGTTTTGGCCTGTCATCCCCAGTGTCCCAAGAGGAGGAACGTGAAAGGTACAAAGCAAAGAGACAGCCAAATAAAGTGCAACAGCCCATCATGTAGAGGTGAGCAGACTTCGAGACTTGCAGGCTAAGATTCATCTCACCTAACATTAGTTGATGAAATGTTAAACATCAAAATTTAAATACCTATATGCCTTTTACCTTTAAGGATGAGAAAAATAAACCGAAAACAACACTCTCATCATGGAATCATCCAAAAGAGGAAATAGGTTAAATAAAGAAAAAAGGAAAATTGTAGTTTTCTTAAAAATGTTAAATTAAAATTTCTGAAGTTAAATACGTCTTAAATACCTAGTTTTAATTTTTTTATCCCTGAAAATATACATTAATTCTGAAAATTGAATGAAAATTAAGCAGTTGACTTGCTTCTCAGTTTCTTAAGGAAATGAGGACTACAGAATTACACTGCACAAGTTTTCCCCAATAACTTTTGAACTTATTTATTCCCTCTAAAACAGAAACAAGTAGAATTCTCTAATTATGTATTTCTTAATGTTTTGAAAAATCGGTAAGAACATTGATAAAAGAGAGGTAGAAAACCCTCAGGAAAAAGAGGAGGCAGAACCATGACCTGTGCCATTGAAGGAGGATAATGAGGGCATAAACCTTTGTGTAGTGCCTCATCAGACAGCTGAAATACCAATATTTCTTTGTACAATATTTCTCTTTCAACATCTCTTAAGGTTAAGAGGTATGGAAAGAATGCAGCATGATTGTTTTAGAGGGAAAAGGGAAGATGTGCATGAATAATAGAAAAATCAAGCTTCATCGATTCCACTGCTCGTGATAAAACTGGTTATTTGTTTGCATTTATTTGAAACTGTAAAAAGCTCACCAATTTGACAAGCTGTAAATATCACCTATTTGGGTTGGTAGGCTGGTAAGTATGGGTAGGCCCCATATTTAAAATGAGAAATACATCCACTTAAGAGTCTAGAAAAAAGGCAGCAGAATAAGCAGAACTGCAGAAAAAAAAACTCACAAGAAAAGATATATTGAAAAAAAAGCTGTTTGATTTGAAACGGAAACTATTCAAGAGAGACCTCTGAACAGTGTAAAAACGTGTAGAAGAGTGAATAAATTTGCTTCCTACCTGTGTTAGAAAGGACAAGAAGGGAATGGGGCTAACATCTCAACAAAAGAGGTTCACACTAGGCGTTAGGGAAAAAAACCAGTGAGCTTGGACTGACCTCTAGTACAAATGGTTTCAGAACAGTTAGGGAAAGAGAGGTGGACTAGATAACTTCTCAGATTCCCTACTCCTCCTGTTTTGAGTCTATATAATGTAACTATATCCATTTATGAAAATGGCCCGCATGCCCAGTAAATATTGATATAACCAGCACAGAAAAAGACCTTACGTATCAAAGCCTGGTAACAGATGCTGAAATGCTCTAAATAGCAAAGTTCAAAAGAGTATAAAACAGTATTTGATTGATCTGTGTCTACTTGCGTTGTACATTTCTCTACTTCATACCATCAGTTCAAGAAAGAAATCAAACACATTTGTTGGCAGGGATTAACCTTGTGGGGTTGTACACCAGTGACATTAGACCCAAAGGCAATTCTTGCTGGGTTTGAAACGAGGAACTGCATGTTTGAATCTTGACTGCTTTAATAGTTCACACTTCATTTGGACTCTCTACTTCGTAAAAAATTAAAATAAAATAGCACCTTTAAATGTTTCCTTTGATGGAAGGATTTCTCCTGAATTTGAAACCAAAGACCCTCCAGCAATTTCAGCAATGATTTTGTCTTTTCATTGCCAGATAGTGTAGTAACTTCTTGCTATATTTCATTTCCCTAGATATAAAAAATGGAGTCCAAACACCTAATTCTGCCTACATCTAACTATTAGACACATTGGTGGCAGTCTGAGGAAAGGGAAGATCACAAGTCACCCCAGATCCATCATTTCCCCACGTAGACTCTCGCTATCTTCATTGCAAATGAAAAAAGGACAAAGGACACTTGGGGTTTTTTAAATTTTCCAGTATTTAATCTATTAAAATTAATAATTTTCTATACAAGCCTCTCAATTTCTCTCCATTTAAAGGAGACGATAAAACTTAATAATGTTTAAAACTAACTCAAGAACACTCCATATTTATTGTATTACTGAAACAGCTAAGGCAAGACTGAGGTAACACTGTTTAGTTAAGACAATTAACCATAAGCTCAGGCACTGAATTTTAGAATAGTATTAGAAAAACTAATATTTGGTTGACGTGGTCAGAGTCTTTCTAAGGGCAATAATATAGCTTAATAGCTACTAGAAATGAGGGTGCTTTGACTTATGCACAGTTATGGATCAGTCTGGCGTTCGCAGAAAAGAAATCTCTTCCATGGAGAGCTCAAACTAGGACTAAAGACCAAAAGCAATTTTTCCCCATAAAGAATTTTTATATTTTGCTACCATTTTGTTGTGGATGTAATGTCTCAGTAGGCTTTTTTGGATCCCTTTTAGAATAGCTCAGCTCATCCAACCCCGATCAGTTCACAAGCATATTAAGCACAAAAGGATTCTTCCACTGGTCTTGTATGCTTGTGTGAGTGTGCGTGCACGCACACGCTTCCCTGCTCTGAGGTCCTTCATGAACGCATGACTTAGCACGACTCATAACGGGGCACAGAGCTGCTAATTACCGTGCTCTAAAAGTTACACAGCCCAATTAATCCACTGCAAAACGATCAACACCAACTCCTTGACCTCCTTTCCCAAGAGCAGTGCTCTACCGCAGAAAGAAGTTGAGTCAGGTGTGTCCTGAACGAAGTTTTGAACATCGGTAACATGAACCTTAATTCCTACGGACACAAAATAAAACAGGATAAAAAATAAGGTCCTTATTCTCAGCTCCAAAGCTTTTTACCAGCTTCCGTCACAAAAATCCTCTCCCTGCCTTCTCTCCAAAACACTCAGTGTCTCCCCAGCAAGGGGAACCTCCAAATTTCTGGAACAGAGCCGCTCCCGTCTGTGACAGCAAATCACTTTCCTGTGCATCTTTAGCTGGAGATATGTACTTGGGTTTGCACCTGCCATTACTCCAGCTACAAACTTCCCTGGTTTTGGATAAATTTTGTTAAACTAATTAACTTATGCTGGTGGTTTTAGTGCATGGTTTTGATAAGATTTCATGCAACACATCAGAGAAATAAGTCTCTGCTTGTGCAGGTACCAGCACTCCAACACCACCCTTTAGAGACAATAATACTTTAACTTTGTGGTTCTCATTTTAGCTCCTGTTTGTTTCGTTTTTGAACACACTGGCAGCCTGCTGGTTGGTGTATGTTTGCCTACATATATGGCTACCTCCTTTTGAGTCAATAGCTAGAGAAGGACTGATGAGAAGTTGAAGTTATTGATGAAGCCCTATATCCTTGAAGCAACGCTGTTGTATCTTCACTCATGGGTCCAGGCTTTCCTCAGGTCCATGCTCCCAAGTGAAAGAGGGGAAAGAAACAGAGGAATATTTTTTATCCACCTCAGCTGATTTATCCCCTATCATACAGCCCTATGAACAGTTGCATGACACAGATGAGAGAACATGCAAGAATAAATATTCACCAAACTTACCATTGCTGCCAAAAAAAGGTACCTGGAACAGCATCCTGACACAAGGGTTCGTATAAAAGCGAAAGTTTTTTGCAACCATGGAGAAAGAGGACTATCTATTATGCACCTTATTCCCAGGATCTCACATAAGTCTTCATTGGAGTTGCTGGTTTATTCACCACAGAGAAAGAATTTTGACTGTGTAGCCTGCACGACCTCCAACAAGGTGCAGTGATCAAGGAACTGTAACCAGCAGATCAGCCAGTTTAATGCAAGCACGACCCAGCTGAGGCCACCGGATGAGTTGTCCAATGGCAACTCTATGTGTAAATTATATTTTCAAGTCTGTCTTGAAAAAACACAAACTCTGGCCTGTCAAGCAGAATCTCCTGAAGAGGACAGAAAGAGTGAATGCAAAAGAGAGGAAAAGGAAAGAAAAGAAGAACGGGCAGAAACAGCAATAGCAGGTGGGCAAAAAAGAAAGGTATTCAAAAATGTAAAAAGCAAGAGAGAAAAGTCTTTAAGTAAAATGGGCCATAAGATGAAAGAAGCTCAAAGGAAAAAAAGAAAGTGGAAGAGTTTTTGAAAATAAGTTGCCACTCATTTAAACTGCATCTTCTATGGTTCAACAATCTCCAACATCCCCTTTAATGTTTCGGGGTAGGGACACCTTCCCCCTTTTCATTTCGCCGTGCAGTTCCCCCCTTCAGCCCCCTGCTCAGCCTTGTTTATCGCTTGCCTTTTTTTCCTCTCTTCCCCCTCCCTTCCCAGGCACTGTTGCTTCCCTGTGCATGTCACACATTTTCATCCTTGGATCACAGTCTCCTCATCAGCCTAGTCCCACAAGTGTCAGGCTGAAGTCTATTTACTATGTTCTATTTACTTCCAGAGAAAGAAAAACAAGTAGGCACGAAGTGTTTTGGAGACTGCTGTGCCTGCTCTGGGTCACGCTCATCGTGCCCTGCCAACGTGGAATGTACCAGCTGCGTAAGAGCAGGCGCGGTAGCAGGAAAGTCTCCGCGTGCGGTAGAGGGGTAAGCAGACTCCGCCATCAAATTAATACTTTTATACGACCAAAAAAATACCCCTAAACAGCATTACCTTCAATGCAACAGGAGGTGGCAGCAAAGAAAAATTGTGAGTTTCTCAAGTAACCCAGAAGGTAGTAAAATAACAGAATTAGTGCTTGGAGATGTGAAATATTAGCTTGTTGAGCTTTTGTCATGGATTCATTTCTGGTGCATTAATTAAAAATTAGAGGTGCATTTAAAAAAAAAAAAAGATAATCACAGCAGAAGACTGTTGCTTGAACAAATTAATTAATCTTTTGAGGAAAATAGTGCAAAGGAAACGTTCCATTTTGTCCATTTGAATGTGTTTGTGATAGATGTAGGTTTAACATCAAATCTTTCATGTATTTTCACAAACTTCAAATACAGATGGACAAGTCACACTCAATATTTTAAACAGGTATCCAAAACCTTAACCACTGTTTATTTTTGTATCAATACACCACTGCTCACCCATTTTGCATGACTTGAGACAAGATATAACCAGAAAACCACAGAACAGGAAAACCTTCCCAGCTGGGAGAAGACACCTTGGAAAAGACACCTTGGAAATACCTTGAGGATCAGGCAGTTGTACAGAAAACTGGACTTAACAATTACTAAAGTGAAGACCACAGGAGAAGAGAAGAGGGCAAAGGACAAACCAATAACGCTTGCAGACAGGGGAGTGCAAGAGGCAACAAAATTTGAGTTTGATGTAACTAATTTTTCACTCTCTTCAATTTCTGAGACCTAAAGGCAGCTGTCTCTGCATCTATGTAACATACTTTTGGAAGATGAGCACAAACCTCCATCTAACAGGGCCACAGTATCTACTGCTCCTGTTTTCTTGTACGCTGACAAATTTTGTGACTTTCTTGGAGGTCGTTAAATGTAAATCCAAAGCACTGTGTGTTTACGTGTAGGGATGGATGTTAGCGGGCTCTCTGTGTGTATGCGGTCCAGCGCAGACAGCAGGCTGGAAACACCTTCCTCAAAAATAAACCCACTTTTTTTCTCACTGTTTTACACCTTTGCAAAATGTGTGACATGCAACGGCAATAGTGGCCCGCTGAGGTGATCCCACTTCGATGACATCTCTGTCACGGTGACTGTCTCCAGGGTGCCAGGACTTTCTGACCAGTTCTGCAGTTACAAAAGTGGTGCCAAAAAACGTATAAAATGGGAGTCAGCCCTATAGACAAGCATGTTGCCCCAAACTGCTGGCAGCATCTGCCACGTCTAGGCATGCCACTGAAAGAGAGAAAAAGCTGAAGACAACATGATCAGCTTTGCTAGATGACCATCCAAGAGATGCCATCACCAGCAACAAGCATGAAGCAGAGGTCCATCCTGGCAATGGCATTTCTGCACTCATGTGTCCACCACTGCGAAACTGCTAAGCAGAAAATACCAGCAAAGACTTCTCAGATCATTTTTCCACTATTCTACCTATATTTTTGCTTACCACAAAACCAGTGCTACTGTCCTAAACCAGCTCAAGAATGTAAATTAGTTGGTTTTCCCCTACTAACGCAAGGTTATAATTCCCTTAATCCTAAATACTTGTTCTTTCTTCAAGTCATTCGTAGTGTGTGGATATATTATTAAAAGTGTTTAAAAAGTTGCTATTGGATAAACTATAATCACTGTCTACAAAGCACTCTGTGATAAACTGCTTTCTGGCTGGTAGAAGGTAGGGGAAAAAGGATGAATGAGTTGTTCGTGGAAGAGTTTGTCTGACCCACACTTATTCACTTAGAATTCAAGTGTCTGGTCATCGAGCTCTGCCTATGGACACACTGGCACTTCCCAAAGGCAATTTGCCCCATTGTGTGCTTGCCAGTCCCAGCTGGAACAATACATCTTCATTTTTTATATATATATATTAAAAAATATATATATTTTATATATAAATGTATGTATATATGTATATATGTGCATAGATATAAAAAATATATAATATATAAACATATATATAATGTACATGTAAACATTTATATAAGATATATAAATATATATAGAGATCATATTCAGAGATTATTTTCAACACAGTTAATACGTGATTTACAGAGCTATATAAATATTCAGATGAAGCAGGAACACAGCATTAGGAAGAATGTTTGGAGCTATGAAATCTCATCACCCAGCACTGCAGGCAACCGGTGTGTAAGCTGAACATACTCCTTTTTCTTTTCTTTTTTACAGCTTAGCTATTTGTTCCTTTTGGTTTTACCACAGGCCTATTCCTGACTTTCATTCAGTGATGATTAGAAACCGTTCCCTAATGTCCAGCCTGAACATAAACCTATTTGTTATTATGTTGAAACTCTCCTGTAGCTTTGATAACTCTTTCCCTGTTCCAGTATTTATTCCCCCAGTGTATTATAGGAACCAATATAATTTCAACCTTTGTTTTGCCATCCAAATAAACAAAGTACCTTCAGTTTCTTCATGAAGATTCCCTGTTTCTCAGATCGCAGTTAGTCACTCTCAGGATCTGTTTATCCATCGTTACTCAGTATGAGACACTGCATCCTAGATGAGGTTTTATATATAATCATGTACCTGGGGGATTCATTCTACCTGTATTTTTTGAAAGACTTCTCTGATACAATTTAGGACACCATTCAGCTTTTTGCCAGCAGTGGAATGAGGGTCCACGTTGAGCCCGTGATGGGACAGTCCTTCACGTCAAGATAAGTTGAGCTCAGGGAACAACATAAGAGCAGTTCCTGCCACTATTTCCTACGGGCATACCTTGTACTTGGTACTTATCTACCTCACCTCATTTCCACTTATTTCAGACCGCAGGCTGACCCTGTTTTCATAAGCCGCATTCCTACCAGGAAATTATTCCCTGGCACTGAATCTCAGTCACCGACACTTATTAAGCTGATTGTGTAGTCCCCAGCAAATTTTTGGCCAAGACAAACCAGCACCCTACCAACAAATCCCAACCATGGGCCAGGAACCATTCCCAAAAGGTAGCTTGGATGTGGCCACACCATTTTGGAGGCCAAAGGAGCTTCATAGCACTGAAATACTGGCTGACATCAGGGCCAAAGAGCTAGCTGTGACCCTGATAACGTTCCTAGTGCCAATGCACCCGATGTGCGCTATTTTAATCTCCTCCCCATTAAGCACGATCATGGAGGACAGGTACAGACCTGGCTTATTGCTGGTTTAAATCAGTCAAAAGCAGTATATTTGCCTTTGGACTAAGGATGCTTTTTGCTTCTGTAACAGTTAGGTATGGATGTAAAGAATTACAATTATAGAAGTCCACCAGTTTCTGAGAAAATATTGATATTTTAATTTCCCAGTCTATGAGGTTTATGAGATACAACTTACGGCTAGATGACTGAACACGAAGTATTGTAGCACAGCACTGTAGAAGATCAGTAGTGACTTTTATTTACACTGAGAAGCTACTGAAAAAAAATGACTACCCATAACATCTATCTACAAATAACTACAGCAGAGAAATTGTAAGACTGTCACAGAATTCCAGAAACAGTATGTTCATGACCTTTAAAAGAATAAAGCTTGCAGAATGGAGACCATATAGCATTTGTTAAAAATGAGCACTTTGTCCTTTTAAATACTAAAGCCTATAAGAGATTTGACTTTTTTCTTTTTTCCTTTTTTAATTTTTTTTTCTTATTTAAGATAGCAATTAAAATAATGTCCTTAAATAACCCTGAGTGACATTTTTGTGTCACCCCAAAGCAATATTACACCAGATGCTAAAGGTAGTAAAAAGAATCAATTCCCACAAATAAAACCTCATCCTTTGACCAGTCATCATACTATCGATGCATTTCTAATAAAAGAGTTACTCCTCCACCTCTTACCAAGGGAAGCAGTACCAAGAGCTTTTGCAGTCTAAAAAAGAAAGCAGTCTAGGTGTCTGAATAAGCACAAAGTGGATTTTAAGGACTTTTGATCATTAACTTAATAGAAAATAAATGTACCTCTGCTCCTACAGAAGACATATCCTGATAAAAACAAAAAATATTGCCTAATTCTTGAAACAGCCATTGTATTAACTGTACCTTTTCTCCCCAAACAAAACATTACCTTTTAATGACTAATGCTTGTTCATACTGTACCCGCTATTGCAAAGATAATGCTGTTATTGTCCTCAAACTGTGACTTATCATTAAACCCAAAAAGCTTTTCTATAAATCAAACTATGGCTCATGTGGGGCTTTAATTACCTCAAAATGCATAGAAGCAGAGAATCTACTTTCTGATGTTATCATATATCTAAGATATTAAGCATATATTCAGCATAAGAAAGTTCGACGTGCTTTTAAGTTATTTTAGTATAATACATACATTTTTTAAAAGGTGATTGAAGTTCTGACTCCAAAGTAGATTAATTGGGAGATAAAATGAACAGAGTACAAATTGCAGGGTGAATAAAATCCAGTGAGGCATTGCAACTATTTAAGATACTTGTAAGAGATTATATTCACTAACAGACCTACACCAAAGAAGAGGTGGAGCGCTGAGTGACTGCAGCGTGGCGAGGTGAAGATGTAACCAGAACTCATGGCCATGGTATGCAGTTCAGTCGTGTAAAATCAACACCACCACCCAATTGTCTTTTTTCTAAGCCCTTCTTCTATGAGGTTCTCACTGCAGTATAAATCATACTACCAGAGGGATGGAGAAAACTTCTGCGTAAATAAGAGAGCCCTCTACACTCAGTGGATTAATTTTACAGCCTTCACGCTATGAGCGCCTATGTCCCACATAGCAACTGAGTAAAGTTCCAGTAAAAATGTGTAACCTGAAGTGTTATCCTCTAAAAATATTTTCTTCCTAAAGGAATAAAAGATTTGAAAACATGCAAACCCATGATGGTAGATAAGCTTTCACTTTCACCATTCCAGGTGTTCAGAAGAGGTCTATTTATTTCTTTTAAATCCCTTGCTGTTCACAGTCTCTCTCTCTAAACGGTGACACATGAATGTTACGATCTCTGCTGGGGTACTGGGAGCTCCCAGTCAGAGGGCTCGACCTTATAACACAAACTGGAACTTGAAAATAAAGTCTATACGAGAAGCAGAAGAGGCTTTAATGAATAACTTCTTCATAACTGTAAACACATCATTTCAACGTGATGTTCTCTGGAAGGCACAGAAGGAAAAAAAGATAATTACTGGAACACCAGCTGGAATTTTCACAACTTTGAGAGCAATCCCTTAAGGACTGGTAAATGGCTAACCTCTTCCTATTTAAGTAAAGAGATTAAAAAAAAAAAAAAAAAAAAAGTCAGGCATGTCATGAACAGGGAGCACATACTAACCAGCCACTGCTGAACTTGCTTAGATTATTTTAAGAGCATCGACATAAATTATACATACACTGCACATCTGCACACAAATATGCTGGCAGGAGCTGGTGCTGTGCATATGTCCAAGGTCACTGAGCTCTTCTCTAGGAAAAACTGTTTTGCCATTCATGTTTGGAGTGAAAAAGAAAGAAACCATGAGTAAATTCCCTCACATGATTTCAACCCCACCAAAAATGGGAACTGCAGATCAAACTGACTGGAATGGCGCATTGGCAATTTCTTTTAGCAACAAGAACAGGAAAGTTTTCCACTTCTATCCAGCAAGATTTTTTTTTCCTGAGTGCTTATAGCAAAAGTGAAGTATAGAGCTACTATGGAAAGTAGCTCTGGAAAGAGAGGTACAAATACAGCTGTGAGTGAAGCATTCAGGAGGCGGAGTATTTTCTTTCACTCCTGAGAAGCGGAGATGGAGAACATGAGCTCAACTTTGTGATTCAGAGAAGGGATGCGAAGTAACGCGGCCAAGGAGAAAGCTAAGCAGCATGCACGTCCCACACAAAACGTAATAGCAGGATCGCGTGTTCATGCCGTACCGCTGCGAGGGAGGGGAAAGAGATATTCAGATGTCCTCTGGGAGAGCCAAGGTCTTCCATATCTTGAATTCAGTGGGAGCATTAATGCTTTTTAGCTCTTGGGGAACTTAGCTGCCATATTTTGGAAAACAGAAGAAGTGGCCATTGCGTGGTAAAGGAAATTGTAATTTCCTCTGCACGTCCCTTTGGTCCTCAGCCTGAGCTGCCAGCTTCGGGTAGCCAACCAAATACCCTGGGGCACTGTGGTGCCCAGCCTTGTGCAAGAGCAATCAAACACAGCTCATGGGGAGGGACATCTGACACCTCCTCTGCGTACTAGCACGTGCCATGGTACACAAAAAGGGCAAGGAAGTGGGATCCATTTCCCTTAAACATAAGGCATCCAGTCCAGGGTAGCCCATAAGCTCCATAGACAAAGGTGACACACGGATACCTCCAGACTGAGGTTCAATCCCAACCCAGCATGGAAGTACACAGAGATATCCCATGGAGAGGGCTTCTCCCAAGAACACTAACGGTCATAAATATGGTACTATTACAGAGGGGACTTTTGGACAAACTCGCAAGGAATTCAAACCATTCAAAATACGGGAATATTTTGCTCTTGTCACACAAATGTAATTCCTGCTTGACAAACTCATTATCTAGGAGGCCGGCACTCATGCAACAATGAATATTTATAGGTACTTCACTGAACTATTCTTATCTGTGCTTTGATGAGGTCCCTAGTCCTTCTATGCCATGAAAAGAAAATGGATTTCCTTTTGCACTGTCACAAACAAATACAGTTCAGCCATTAAACCATCCCTACCAGGGCAGACCGGTTTACTCGCTGCCTGGCAGTTCCATGCCAGAACTGGAAGCTGTAGCCTCTCATGCATCACTGGAAACATGTCCATCTGCCTTCACATGCACAACAGAGAAGATTTCTTATAATAATTTCATTTTGTCCATTACCGCATTACGGTCCTCTAAAGTACCAGTAAAATGAGGGTCTGTTTAAGCTTGGAAAGGTCTTCTGGCTAAAATCTATAGGATGCCAAATACCTGTGCTTGAGATGTGCAATATTATTTGCTTCTGAATCACTTATTAGGACACTGTAAGGCTTGTTTCAGATTGTAAACCTAAAGAGACTACTCTCTGGAGTAGAAAGATGTAGGTAAGTTTTTCTTTCTTGTTCTCACACAACAGTACTATTTGATTAAAGGCTCACCAACATTGCACAGAAACGTTTTCCCCTTACACCCCAAATTTTAAAATTATTTAAGTAATAATTTTCTATATCTATGATACCATCCATTTAATTACAGGGTGCCTCCTTCCCATTCAATCTCCTTGAGATTTTTGGAGTCCTGAAATATAGCTATAATATTTCTAAGTTTCCAAGATTACTGTTCCCAAGTCATCATAGAGAATACTAAAGAAAGAGGTACTTGTCTATACCTTTGTGATTGGCTTTTCACGGTTTTGCTAAACTTAATTAAGCTTCGTTTAATTAACAATTTGCCAGCACAATTAGTGCATGCCAAATTTATGCTAAAGTTCAAGATGATCAGTACATATCGGTGATTTTTCTGAGAAAAGTTCACACTCAGAAATATTGCCTCAAGAATGTTAATTTAATCAAGTAACACTGACATTTTCCCCTCAAGAGAAATCAGATAATAATAGGAAAAGTCACTTCACCTCGTATTCCTAATGAAAACAAATAAACCATTTCCAATATATCTTTGTACAAGTGACATGGCTGTGCAATGCCAACAGCATAAAATGTTTAGCCGATGCAGCCATTTCATATGTGCAAAAGTGAAATCATGCATTAACTTGCTAAGACAAAAAGCTGTTTCCATTATTCTCCCTGAGGAATTTCTTTAAATGTTTTTTCCCAATACATGATTACAACTTACACCACAACAGACAGCCCTGATGAAAGAGGATTCCATAAAATCCCAAATAGCACAGAAAATCTAGGAAAATAATTAAGACAAGGTGATTTTTCTGAGAGTATACTTAGTGCCAGAGGCAAATCAGCAAAATTTGCTGATCTTAGTATCAAGATACTAAGAAAAAGAGAAGAACGTGTCAAGCATGGAGGGAAGGAAGGTTGTGGATTAATTAGAAAATGTGTGTTGGGCTGTTTTTTTTTAGATTAGACACACTTTGACTAAATTTGAGTTAAACCTTCAGTCAGACAGGTACCAAATTGGTATCAGTTACTCCATGTGGGAAGGGCCTGGAACAAATACAGGTGTCAAGGAAAAAAAATGGAGCGAGAGAGGAGTAACCAGCCTTCTAAAACATCTGCTCATAATTGCCCATAATGCAGGAAGCAGGATGGGAGATGACATTTGTTATTCACCTTACATTTGCAATCTGTGGTAAAATTGTACTGCTAAATTCACCAAATTCTTTCTGGGCATTTATCAAGAGCAGCCCAATTGACGTCAGCGAGGAGCTCAGCAGAACATAAGTATGGATGAAAGTCTTTTGGTATCAAGTAAATCTGAAAAAAAGTGCTTTCATAGGGAGATTGCAGACTTACTGTTTTCATAAAGTGTTTATAAAAGTGTTCACAAATTGAAAAGAACCTCTACTTTTTCTGCAAAAGATCGGTTACATGACATTCAGAATAGAGTTCCAGTTCTATTCAAACTCTCTGTTCCGTCATTTTTTTCAGTTTTTATCATCAGTCGGGATACAGAAAGAAGACTCACGACTCATACTGGACAACATCCACACCAAAAATTAACAAGTACATATGTACATATGTACTGGCCACACATCTCTTGTGCAAATCACAGAATCACAGAATCGTATAGGTTGGAAAAGACCTTTAAGATCATCGAGTCCAACCCTAAACCTAGCACTGCCAAGACCACCACTAAACCATGTCCCTACGCACCTCATCCAAACGTCCTTTAAATACCTCCAGGGATGGCGACTCAACCACTTCCCTGGGCAGCCTGTTCCAATGCTTGATAACCCTTGCAGTGAAGTAAAATTTCCTAATATCCAGTCTAAACCTCCCCTGGCGCAACTTGAGGCCATTTCCTCTCGTCCTATGGCTTGTTACTTGGGAGAAGAGACCGACCCCCACCTCCCTACAACCTCCTTTCAGGTAGTTGTAGAGAGCAATAAGGTCTCCCCTCAGCCTCCTTTTCTCCAGGCTAAACAACCCCAGTTCCCTCAGCCGCTCCCCATCAGACTTCTGCTCCAGACCCTTCACCAGCTTCGTTGCCCTTCTCTGGACACGCTCCAGCCCCTCAATGTCTCTCTTGTAGTGGGGGGCCCAAAACTGAACACAGTATTCGAGGTGCGGCCTCACCAGTGCTGAGTACAGGGGCACAATCACTTCCCTAGTCCTGCTGGCCACGCTATTTTTGACACAAGCCAGGATGCCATTGGCTTTCTTGGCCACCTGGGCACACTGCTGGCTCATATTCAGGTGGCTGTCAACCAACACCCCCAGGTCCTTTTCCGCCAGGCAGCTTTCCAGCCACTCTTCCCCAAGCCTGTAGCCTTGCATGGAGTTGCTGTGACCCAAGTGCAGGACCTTGCACTTGGCCTTGTTGAACCTCATACAATTGACCTCGGCCCATCGATCCAGCCTGTCCAGGTCCCTCTGCAGAGCCTGCCTACCCTCCAGCAGATCAACACTCCCACACAACTTGGTGTCATCTGCAAACTTACTGAGGGTGCACTCGATCCCTTTGTCCAGATCATTGATAAAGATGTTAAACAGAACTGGCCCC
Source organism: Mycteria americana (assembly GCF_035582795.1). Taxonomy (NCBI): domain Eukaryota; kingdom Metazoa; phylum Chordata; class Aves; order Ciconiiformes; family Ciconiidae; genus Mycteria; species Mycteria americana. The sequence goes on along the minus strand of NC_134367.1, from coordinate 7,382,007 downwards.
AACACAGAGCCCTGGGGAACAACACTTGGGACCGGCCGCCAACTGGATTTAACTCCATTCACCACCACTCTTTGGGCCCGGCCGTCCAGTCAGTTCTTTACGCAGCGAAGAGTACACCAATGATGCAGGACTTCCTTCCAGGATGATACAGGACTTCCTTCCTCTTCCCTCTCCCTGTCCATCATCTGGCCCATACCCGTGGTACCAGCAGATAAAAACAGCACACACAACTGCCCATGGGAAGAAATGCAGTTATGCCCTGGAGCATTACCAGGCTCATCCCTGTAGCAGGCCAAGATAGACATGTATTTTTTCCAGGGCAATTGCATTTTGCTCATGTAATGCTGCACAATCTGTCATACAGCTGAGGAAGGACCCGAAGGGCTCCTGCCAAAACCACAGAGGAAAGTACGCAGCTGCAAACTCCTCCATTTGCAAATTTCTCCGTTTCCTCCAAATTTCCCTATGGGAAAAGGCAATAACCTATATGTGAGAGTCCCAGGGAGAGGATGGCACAGTGCAGGTTGGAGGCTAGATGAATTTTTTTTCCTGAGCTAGATGTTGCTTGGGGTCTTCACCTCGTCAGCCTTGCTCTGAACAGTTAGGTCAATATTTACAGAAAATACAAAGCCAACTGCAGATATCAGAAACTTCTGAAAGTTCCCAGTAAAAAACAGCTGAATTCACAACATATTTCATACCAGCAGTATCATGCTATATATGAAATTAAAAGTGATCATCTGTACTGATGCTTATGTAAGATCCATCATTCAATTTTAAGATGTCAAGTCTGTACACCCTGTAAACTCCCCAGCTCAGTTGCCTTTTTGGACCTTGCAAGTTCTTTGATAAACGTTGTGAGATAAACGCACCATTTTAAGGTATGTGACTTAAAGTTGACAGGTTGTGCCTTTTGGCTTACCAAGGGGAGTTTTTCCTGCCCAATAGTAAAGGCAAGAAGAGCTGTAGGTGTCACTAAATCATCTCTACAGATCCTGACAGAGGGGATGGTGCTTGTTAGTGTGTGGCGGTGTGCTCCCCCCCGCCGCTCCCTGCACAAGCAGTAACCATCAGTGGGAGTCATCCCGATAGCTGCATCCAGCTTATGCTGGACCTTGAGGACGAATAGCAACAAAGTAGCCAAGGGCTGCCTGAAGCAGGGATCTAAACCTCTTGCTGATATGCAAATATGACCATAAGTCAATCATCTTACTCCTTAAATAGTGAGCAGCCCAAGAGCCCTTTGAGCTCTCCTGCATGGCAGTGGGCTGCACGCCAGGATCTCCCCTCGAGCAGGGACGCCTCTCAGGGTTACTCCTCGAGGTTGAGAGATTCCTTGCCGCAACAGATCCTCAGTAAGTGACTAATAGCATGCTAAACTTTGAAATCTTAGCTAAGTGATATAAAGGATTGATTGTGCACATATATAATCCTTTAGACATAAACCGTTGACCAAGTCTGGGACTAGGACTGGATCTAGCTACACCTAGACTCCTCTCTGAGAAGGAGTTTAGAAAGCAAGGGGATCCTTTCCGAACCTCATGACTCAACGGGAGGGTCTCCCTGACCGTTTTGTCTGACCCTGTCCTCTATGCAGTAAATAATCGAGTGCACCTCGCCATCGAATCTTGTTAAAACACTGTCGCATTGAACTTTGTTAACTCCCTATTCTGTATCAATAAACTATATTTTTTACTTTTCTCTAACGAGTGAAGCGCACGCTCACTCCATCCGCGACATAGTGCTATTCCTGGTATATTCAGGTAGCGTAGGAGATGCTTAGCAGCGAGCATGGATTATTCCCCTGCATGGAGACAGACACCATGGAAAATAGGCTATGTTTAATCACCTCATGCACGCTTTCCACAAATTCTCCCTGTGAAGCGTTGCGCTTGGCGAGATGGAGAATTGTTTTACTGGGGAGAATACACGTTCCCCATATTTTGCTTACAGACTTACATGGTTATATGACTGATGTGAATAACCTGGATAGGATCTGAGACTATATAAATCTCTAATATCTCTCCAGAACTGTTAAGATCCGGAGAGAGGAGTTGTGGTTATGCCACAGTCCAGGGATGACAAACCTGGCATTTTGGTTTAGGATCTGGTAAATAAAGAGGGCAAGTTTGGGTGTTTGTGTGTATTATCGCTTAAAAATGTATTTTTGTGGCTTAGAAAAATTACCTTTTGGATTTCTTTTGTGCAGATGACTCTTGTTGATAAATGAGGTGCTTTATGGGATGGAGAGCTCAGAGCTCACACTGCAAATTCCCCAAGGGTCCGTACTAACTCCAACGAAAGAGGGGGAAAATCTATGACATTAAAATGACAGATTCCATTATATTTGCACCTTCAGTGACTGTCTGGCCAGGAAAAAGAAAGTGTGAAAGTGCCGAGCAAGATGACTTTGACTTTTAAAAACCTCTTTTATCAAGGTCATGCAAGCAGCCCAAACTTTTAATTGGGTGCTGTTCCCTTACCTTGGGGACGCTTGCCCTGCCCTTGGCTCATCTCTGGCTTTACACAGCGTTAGCAAGGTGCTCTCAATGCGACAGAGAGCCAGACAGGCCATTTCCAAAGGTGCTCAGCTCACAACCCAGCAGGAAACGATGTTTCAGGGATGGTTGTTAGTGCTGTATCAAGCACGTGTGCATAAACAAGCTGAGAACCAAGAAAAACCTAAAAACACAGCCCATCTGAAAGTATATCAGAAAGTTCCCACGGTGGCAAAAGCAGCAAGCAAAAGGGTAAGAAAAGCCATTATTGGGTTCACACTACAGACAGGAAATATTGAACGAGGATTCAAAGTCAGATTTTCATCTCAAATTCAACGCTGTCAGAGGATACACAATAATTGTTTTCACTAACTTTTTCTCATAATGAAGTTGCTTTCAATTCTTTTGGTGGACCATTTCAGAGGGGGTGGAGGATCTTTCTGCTCCCCCAGAAAATTGCTTTTTTTTTGTTGTTAATAAAACATCAAACTTCTAAAACATTCAGTTTTTTAACCAAAAGTTATGATATGTTTTGGGTTGTGTGGTTTCCCCCCCCCCCATATTGTTTCCATATTTTCATTCTTCCACATGGTTTCTATTTTTAAAATCCTTCAGTCAGCCTTCAGGGAAAAATTCTTGCCTTCACCTCAGCGTTTCCGAGAAGCTACTGTCAAATGTTATGTTCCAAATCTATATCTTGTTGCACTGAAGCTTTCTTCATTTGATGATAAAAAATTAGAACCATTAAATTAATTTTTGCTTTTCCTCATCTTTCTCTTAGATGAGTGCAGGCAACAAATGATCGCCTTAATTTGTAGCCCCAGCCATGAATGCTCTAACAGATATCACATCTTTGCTGCTGGCCATAAATTGGTAAATTCCAATCCTATCAGAGATATTTCACTTCATTGGTTTGGTGGTTTATTTTTAATAGCTCTACATATCCAAAGCCCTATAAAGATGTTAACAAACAAAAGAATTTATTCCATGCACAGCCTCTATTGATATTGCATGGAGGGATTTATTTTTTTTCTACACATAAAAAGGCTATATAATGTATTTTGATACACGCACATACATGCACACACCTTTAAGTCTGGTGAAAAAGCCAAAGAAATATCTTTCATCCACAAATAAATCTACCGCTTCCTATCTTTACAGCAGCTTCGAAAAAAATTTAAAGTTAATGCACTGAGAAGTGTGTTGCTTGAGAAAATAAAACCATAAACATCATCCAAAAGATGCTACAGAGGTACACGACCTGAGACAATATTAAGAGTTTCGTATTTAGGGGTACTCTTTAGGGAAAAAAACTTAAAGCAGCACTCGGTGAGTCTGTTGACAGCAGTATCTCTGAGTTGCTCATCAAGCTCCCCTAACACTTTGGCTCAGAAGTGAACGTCCAGCATGAGGACAGACCAACCCTGCCCAGTAAACTTCATGGGCAAAAGCTTCCTCAAAACTAGTAGAACTGGTGTCCTTCAGTTACCTTTCAACAGAGAAGCAACACGACCGCAACAATGCAAAATTATGATACTAGCAATAATTCTGCAAGAAAGGCGTTAGGTTTCACTGAATAGTCCAGGAGAAGACCGGAAGAAAGTTGAAATTCAGATAGAACTTGTCTCAAATGTTATGTTCCAAATCTATATCTTGTTGCACTGAAGCTTTCTTCATTCTTAACTTGTACAGAAACGGGGTTGAAAGAATGCCAAGATGATCTCGATATAAGAGCGAGACAACTGAAGTTTCAGACTTCTTTACATGAGGGCAAAGAAAATTTTCACCAAATGCCCCAGTTGCTCCTTCAAACTTTCCGGTTTTGTTTACTTATCAGGACGATTGCACTGCTGTACAAGAGAACAGAGCAAAGCCCATTACATTTGTTTTCTATTTTTGTTGTTTGCATGGTTTGCCTTTACAGCACCAATAAAATAACTACAGTCTAAAAACAGCAATAAGGCATTGTGAAAATCATGGGTTTACCCTGAAAAAATAATACAAGAATTTGTTTCATACTATTTGCTTTTATTTATGTTGTCATAAGATCTGTCTCTGAGCCACATGACTTGTTTTTATTTCATAGAAACAATGATTTAGTTATGTCAAATCATATCAAGCTAACTAGAGTTAAAGCCCAGAGTTCACCAGTTGAAAATAATATAATTTAACAGAGTTTCTTTCATAAAAGCACATGACTCCAGACATAATGTCTGTAAAGTACCCTTTTCCCTTTGTGTCAGCAAAATCAACATTTCAGAATTTTGGTACGGGATTGTTAATTACCTGCTTTTCTGCCTGCAATGGAAGATTACCTTATGCTACTAAATCACATCACTTCTACTTAGAACCGCACAGGGCAACGACTTTTGTTTAGCAGGTACATATTTGCAAATATTTCTCTTACCTGTCACCACCACCTTTCACAGTGTAATTTCATAAACACACGCATAACAAAAAAATATTCAAGAGGAAACCTTCGGAGTCACCAGCATTATTATTCTTCACTTATACTGTGGCATCATGTAGGATCTTGAGCCCTGGTCCAGCACTCCAGCGTGCTGAGCTCTGCACAATCAAGGCACATTTGGACTTGATTATCTTAAAGGGCTTTTCCAACCTAAATGATTCTATCATTCTACAGCACAAAAAAATAGGTCTTATTCTCAATATTCCTATTTGGTACTTAGGTCAGGTTTGTGTTACTCCATTTTACCAAGGGAGAAGTTAACCAAGGTCAGAGAATACAGCCACCAGTGTGAAGACCTTCAAGAAATAAAAGCCAAGGTTAGAGTCCTAATGCCGTAAGTAGTCATCCACGTAAACGATTGGACTGACCAACTCTTATGAAAATCAAGTTATCGAAAATTTTCACTAAGATAAATAGCATTCATGGATTTTTTTAACAGAGTTAAAAAATACAATCATATGTAAATCCCTGTAAAAAACATTTAGGTAGATCCACATTTGAAAGTATTAATGCCTTGCTACAGGAATGATTAGATTAATTAAAGCATTAAGATTCTGAATGGGTTTAGTATGAGCTGTGGATTGTCCCAGTCCTGATTACACTCAACCTGATGTGGCCAGCCACACAATCAGTAAAACTTTTTGCCTTCTTTCCAAATGACTGCGTCCTGACCAGGGAGCTACACAGCAGGACCAAAGCTGCAAACCAGTATCGGACTTTCTCCATGGCAAAACATTTTTCCTCTCTAAAGAACAGACACTGAGTTTTCAGCAGCTCTACCTGTGACCATTTCTGCTTCAGGGCTGGTGCCCATAGTGCAATACATCCAGTGTTAAATTATGCACTCAGGCTCCCCACGCATCTCCTCCACAGAGGACGCCGGCCTTAGAGCCATTCTTGGATACAATTATCCATACTGATTTTAGAAAAGGAGGATTCAGGTTTACATCCCCCTCACTTCTTGCGGTTTCCCCAAGAGAATTTACGCACTGGAAGAAATTAGATTAACTGCTGTCGGTCAGTCCTAATCTCTGCAGAGAGTTGACTATACTGTCATCAGATCAATTATATTTTAGGCATATTTCAGCTGGCAGTCGTGCTCATTTGGCTTACACAGCTTTCCTTTACATTTCTCACTTCCCTGCAAACTAGTATTAATAGAAGGGCTGGAAGCAATGACAGTGTTTCTCACTCATCCAGTCTCCTGTCTCCCCTCTGGCTCTAAACTTCCATCTCCATGAAGCACATTTATTTTTAAGAACCTTGTAGTAGCTCAAGTGATCAGGAACACATGCCACCTGTTTATACAGCTCTGTAATTCAAGTAATTTAGGATTGTGACCAACAAAAAGGGACTCCTTTGGAAGGAAGGAGTCATGCCTTCAACAGGAGCATCCCATTTTGCGTGCTTATTCCTTGTAAATGCTCTATGCTAAGGCGTCCTACATACAGGCTGACTTCTGCTGCCGCTAAACAACTGCAGAGCTCCAGATTACCTGGGAGAGCAATCTTGGGACATCTCATCACCTTCTGCATCAGCCTTTGCTTTCAGTTTCAGGCATCTGCCATCTCCCGTCACCACACACTGAACGTGCAGATGTCCCAAGGGCTTTGGGACAAAGCTCCCCCATGCAAAGGTCTCCACGGTAGTACCAGCTAATGGTCTTCCTCCCTCTGCCCCACAGCATGCTCCCACTTCTTTGCACCATTGCAACCTATGTGGGCCTCGCTGTGAAATGGGTCTGGTGCAAGTTAGAGCTGACCAACCCAAGAGGAGCCACACGACACAACGTGGGGCTGCACAACCCAACGGGGAGCCACACAACAGCACGTACTCTCTTGAAGCAGCCTGATAGCCAAAACCCTGTGTCCAGCTACAGCCTGGCTGTGACAGCAGGTCCCAGATGGGGTTTGAAGGACTGGTTGCTGAAGCACAAATTCTCTTTGAGTTAGTCAAAAAGCCTAAAAGATTTGTAGGTTTTTTCTTTGCCAACATTGTGATTTGAGTTCTCTCGTATCTGTTTCAGATGTCAAACGCTAATTTTTATGAATTTCATTCCTGTATTTGCAGCTTAAGTCTCAGTAACCAAAAGTTTTGTCTTGACTCTCCTTTTTTCTTGCGGGTTTTCACAGTCATTAAAGGAAGAAAACCCAATTTCCTATTAGTTTAACACAGCTTGTAACCTGAAGGATTATAGAATCATAGAATAGTTTGGGTTCGAAGGGACCTTTGAAGGTCATCTAGTCCAACCCCCTGCAATGAGCAGGGACATCTTCAACTAGATCAGGTTGCTCAGAGCCTCATCCAACCTGACCTTGAATGTTCCCAGGGATGGGGCATCTGCCACCTCTCTGGGCAACCTGTGCCAGTGTTTCACCACCCTCATTGTAAAAAAACGTCTTCCTTATATCTAATCTGAATCTACCCTCTTTCAGATTAAAACCATTACCCCTTGTCCTATCGCAACAGGCCCTGCTAAAAAGTCTGTCCCCATCTTTCTTATAAGCCCCTTTTAAGTACTGGAAGGCTGCAATAAGGTCTCCCCCGAGCCTTCTCTTCTCCAGGCTGAACAACCCCAACTCTCTCAGCCTTTCCTTCACAGGAGAGGTGTTCCAGCCCTCTGATAATTTTCATGGCCCTCCTCTGGACCCGCTCCAACAGGTCCATGTCTTTCCTGTGCTGAGGGCTCCAGAGCTGGACACCGTACTCCAGGTGGGGTCTCACCAGAGCAGAGGGGCAGAATCACCTCCTTCGACCTGCTGGCCACGCTTCTTTTGATGCAGCCCAGGATACGGTTGGCCTTCTGGGCTGCGAGTGCACATTGCCAGCTCATGTCCAGGATGCATTTGTGTACTAAATTAATTCTTCTGTCTCCAGGCAAAAACGGAAATCAATACAAATTCAATACTACAATTCTTCTTCTGAAAGGAAAAAGACAGGTCAATCTATCTAGCTTGCCCAAAAGAAGGCCGAAAGGTGGTTTGATCACATCTGAGAGGAGAAGGCTCTGGTAATCTCAGCAGTTTCTTCTGGCCTAAAACATAAAAGCTTAAAAAAAAAGTATCAGTGAATCTTTTCCCGAAAGCAGACATTTTCAAGACACTTATTGCTTGGCAGTTTGTTTTGGAGTCAGTGGGAATTTTACTACTAATCAGCACACTTCAAAGTCAGCCTTCAAGTCTTGTCTTCAATAGATCTTTTGGCAGATCCTGATACACATTATACTCTAATAGCTTTACAGCTTATTGATAAAAAGAGCAAAACCCTCCATTCTACAGCCCTATTCTCACTATGCCCAGCAGCGCCTATACTTGCAGTACAGGAGATAAAGAAAGGATTTCTGCTGTACCTCTCCAGCCGGCTAGATGAATACCTTGGGCTCTCTGCAGCAAGCAGAGATTCAGATAACATTTTGTAATGAGGCAGAAGCTAAGCAAGAAATCCAGGCTACCCCAGAGCTCCCAAGCCAACCATCCCAGCAATGCGGGAGATTTTCAGCTGCACCGTGACAGAAAAAAAGATTGCATGAGTCAGTGTCATTACCCAGAAAAATGAATCCCTTACTGTGGAAGTAGCGATCGCTCAGAGACACACAGCAGTGTGATGGATCTGATGTGATTTAAATGGACGAGTGGCACCCCAAGTCCAGTCGTACTCCTGTACCACAAAAATTCAGGATTAAATCACTGACATCAATAGAGTATTTCTGGAATAAAAACACTCTTTCAAAGGCAGCCAAAGATACTACTAATGAATAGCAGGGTTTATTAAGAGGGTTGGCACCAATGCAAGTATACTGATGCAATTACCCCACCTTCCTTTTCCTTACAATTGCCATCAAAGAGCCAGGCAAAGCAGAGAGCTCTGCCTAGGGATGGCCACCTATAATACTAGAAATTCACATTTGGCTACTGATAACAATATTGCAATGGAAAGAAAGGCCTGGGATAGTTCTCGAGTGTTAAGGGCAGAAGGGACTGTTTCACAGGCTGGAGAACTGCTTTCACACCGCCGTACAGATGCCAATAATTAGTGTTTACTGAAAGCCTGATTTAGCAACACCAGCGAAAGGAAAATCCACTGCTTCTCAAAACACTTTGTCCACTACTAACTTACTCTTCTTAAGGAAGCGTATTTGAAGCTGGATAAATTCCAGCTACATATAGCTCGGTCTTCCAATAGCCCAGTAATTGTAACAGTCTGCCTGTTTCCTGACCAGAGACGCCGCAGCATGAGTAAGAAGTAAATTATAAAACTCGACTTGCACTCCCCAAGGGTCGGAATGATCTTTCTAATCAATCTGTTGTTCAAAATTTCATTTTCAAACGACCCAAACAGACGATTTATTACTGGTCTCAACCTGAAACAAAAGTACCCAAAGGGTACGTGTACCTCCTTCATGTGGGTTGAAGTGCTATAAGTAAACACTGATGCTTAAAGCAAGCAGGAGAGCACTGGGCTTTTCAAGTTGAGCACCACTGAACAAATAAAAGTGGAATTCCATTTACTGGCTGCAGTTAAGTAAATAAATTGACCAAAGATGACTTTTTCCAGTTGCGAAAAAGAACGACCTTAGCACGTGGCTGCAGTAATTAGTGACAGATGAACTACTTTTGTAAAATCAGAAGAGGCATGCACCTTTTCCCAAAGCTTGAACTAGCCTCAAGGTGTCACTGAAGTCTGGCTGGGTTTTAGATACGATGGGAGCCTGAGGGCCCAAAGGTACACGGTGTCCAACCAAATCTGACCTGAAACGTAGACTGCGTGTAAACAAGTTTACAAGCTTTACGCCATTAGAAAGGTTTCTCTCTTACGTCCAGATGGAAGCCATTCAAGAAAAACACCTCCAACTACAGTGTTCAGAGCAAAACCATGGAAAGATTTGATTACATCAAAAGATAACAGAAAAGTTAAAATTATATACAACTCTAATGGCATTTGATGTTGATTATATCCCCCTTGGGAGAATGAAAACAAAAATATCTGGTTTATAGTGCAGAATACATTAGAAATCATAAACGTAAAATCAGCATCACCCTGCCTACAGGACACAAATGGGACAGCTGACCTGGGGGTCAGGGAGGGAAGAACACTGTGATCAGGTCAAAATTATCAACCCAGCATTCACAGATGTGCTGAAAATACATTCACATTGTACTATTAGCCTAAACAAAAACATTGAAACTGGAGCCGGAGAAGGAGGCAGCGCTCCCGATGGGCTCTCTCCCGGGAGCACACCACCAGAAGTTTTAGGTGCATCTTCACTGGGGAGGCAGAGGTGAAGAAGTGCTGCGTGTCCAAAACTGTGCTTTCCCCCCATACCCTCAACCGAGATCTAACTTTGGGAGGGACGTTACCCTACAAACCTTGCTTGTCTAGCAATGCGTACCGTTAACACCTGAAGCCAAACAGACCCACCACAGCGCATCACAATGCTTCTCAGCGAGGCAAACCAGCGAGCCAGGCCCAGAGCCACGCAATGCCTTTGTGAAGTACCACAGGCCAGGCGCCCACCGGCTCTCGGAGCCACGGGCAGCAGGCTGGAAGCGTGCCTGGAGCTAGCAGGGCTGAGCCTCGCAGTGCCGGCGAGCATCTACCACAAGCAAATTTTACGGGGCAGCCCAGCAGTCTTGTTAACAGCCTGCCAAGACTCTGCTGGTTTGGCATCTTCCTCGCTTTTGATTCATGAACCGTGAAGGAGATGCCTGTGCTAGATAGAAAAAGAGGAGAAAAATTGCCTGGCTCTGGAAAGGCAATGTAAAACTTGAGGTATGTGACGTAAATTAATGTTCTTGACTCAAGAAAATACAATTTTACCTGCCTGGCCAAGGAGCTCTGAGATGTGTCTACGCTAGGCCATGCAACCAACACTGTAAGTCTATGGGAAAAATAAAAAAAAAATGAGTCGTGCCATTAATTGTGACACCTTGTGAAGGGCAGCACTTGGGGTTTTCAAGTCTGACCACCTCGGTAAGCAGCGTGGAACAGCTCCGAAACAAGCTCCGGCACATCAAGGGGTCTATCTGACCCATTCAACGCTGACATTATTAAGCTGTTGCTACATTGATAATTTGGGAAACTGGCAGAATTCCAACTCTAGCGATATTCCCTTCCCTCCCTCCCTCCCCGCCGCCCAACTGCAATTACAACTGGCTCATCAGCCCACAGTATTTAAAGAAATACCAGTTCACAACCCATAGAGGACAGCTACAGCTTTCAGCTCGCAAAACTATTTATTCATTAAATACTCCTGGTCAGTTTAATTTTGGGGTATTAAAAAATAAAACTTCAGTGCTCATCCTCATCCTGTACCATTAACTGGTTCTCTGTAAGTCCAGATCATTTACCTATTTATTTTTAAATAGGTAAACGATCATAAACCACAGGGTAAAACACTCTGCTGTGTGTCAGCTTCTGAAAATAAGCCCTGTACTCCAAAACCCCTTTGATAAACAGCTTAGATACTTTTCTCAGCAAACTGCAGATGAAACAGATTCCTTTCACAGCGCTATCGCCTGGGCAAGATTCCCGCTGAATTTCCTGGGATTTTGGAGGGGGTGCGTATAATATGGGAACCCTCATGCGAGGCTGTCTATAAATCTACTGTTGTAATGGACCGTGGTTTCACATGCACATGCGTGCACACCTGAGAGAAGGGTGAGGTGCTAGGTTGAGGCAAGTTTTCTTTAAATTTTCAGGTGCTATCAAAAAATCCCAACATTTCATTAACAAAATTCCACTGTTAACTGTAAGTCAAATGAACAAAAAATACCAGCTGAATTAAATGTGGTCCAGAAGAGTGGTGGGAAACAAAGGGGTTTTTTAAATATATTGCAGCAAATTCAGGTGCAAAGCAGTTTTCTCCATGCTGCAAACTGCACAACGTGGTCCCCTTGCTTCAGGGGTGACAGAGGCACTGCACAAGGGTCCATGGCTGCAAAGGACACACGCTGAACACTGACCAACACCTTCACCTGACACTGCACATCCCTTGTCAGGCTTTGAACCATTCTTTAAAATACAGTAGCCGATTCATAAATCAGGTGTACAATACCACCACAATGAAATAAAACCCTAAAGCGTAAGAGGCATGTAGCTCTGGTATTACTTTGAAAAAGGCCATGCAGGGACTTGGAGGAGATGCTACTGATGCTGAAAAAGGTTTAACAGAGACAACTCCAAGATACAAGACTTATTAAGGGGGTGGGCGGGGAAGGGAAGGAAAGAAAAACCCCTCTAAGCGCTTCAAGGAGAGAAAGAAGGTAGAGCACAGAAGATGTTGCTTGACACTAAGAAGCAGACTTTGGGGTAATGGTCTTTTAAAATTTATGTTACAGCAGCATGTAAGCCCAATTTTATCTCCACTTGATCAAACGCTCTCCAACATGCAAATCCGCAGTATGAAAGGAGCAGGGATAGTCTCTTAAAACAAGGCTACAGTCTATGCAGAGAGAAAATAGGAGAGGAAAACACGAAAAAGCAACAGAGTCTTGGAGACAAGAAGAACTGTCTCATGGCCCAGGCCAGAGCTCTGCCCTCCAGCTCACTGCCTCCGCAGCCCCAGCTTCTCCCCCCGAGACATCTGGCTGTGGGTTTTTCCATAGTATGTATCACATATACCCCACGTCCCACAGTTCATCTGCCAGGGTATTTCTCTTTACTGAAGAGGGGGATGACATAAAAAAAAATATTAACTGATGACATAAAACAATATTATTTTGATTATATCTTCTATATTTCAAATGTATGTGAAGCCACAGGGGGATGAGTGATTTCTGACTTGAGTAATACCAGCTAATATTAAAGGGCATTTATCCTCCTCTCCCAAAAAAAGTAGATAAGGATTACTTATTAGAAACAATGACAAAAATTTCAACTTTATTTCCATTTGAAAGCATCGATTTGTCCTGACAAGAGACAAAAATGTTTCTATCAAAGCTTTCATTAGAAAGGGTTTCTCAGACCAAGGACTGATTTTCTAATGAAGCCAGATACACCATCTCACATGGACATAACATTTCCCTTGTTAGCACATTGCACAGGACATGGGAAATCTCCGTCCACTTGATTCAACTCTGAAGCATATTCAAAGCTTGCTTTCCCACATCTAAAGAGGGAAACAAATTATTTGCAGAGTCCTCTTTCTTGTTTATCTCTGTCATTGTCTTACAGGACTGGAAAAAAAAAAAAAAAGAAAATTTTGTCCTGACAGACCAAAAAAGGGCTTTGTACAAATTCCTCTGACACACAAGTACTGAGATGGAGAGAACAAATATTGAGGTGGAGAGAACAGCTGTAATGCAGAAACAGAGTTACATTTTCCATCAATCTGGGAGGACAGATGGAAATGATGAAGAGGGTGTCACCTAACAGAATCACTCGTGACCAAGGACAGGCAAAACCAGCTAGATAATGCTCAATATTTGTACATCACATTAAAAAATTAAATAATTTTAGAATAGTCCCCCATGCTGTACAGTTCCTTATTGCACTGATATGGAAAAAAAAAAAAATAAAAGAAATTGAAGCACTGAAATGGCAAACGAGGACAAACTCTCCTCACAGCAGTTTTCGCAAAGGTAAGAAAAAACCTTTATGTATCAGCGTGTTTCCTCCAAGGGTTGCAGCAACACTGATGGTTTCCTCCTCCTGACAGCAGGTTCAGGGCCTTTTCTCTTCTGGTTTTCACGATGCTTCCCATGGTCGTGCTCCAAGACACTTGGAGCACTTGTAACGTGAAATGCTGTCCATGCTCTGAGCTGCTCAGCCACTTCGGCTCATCTCAAACCAGGATTTCTGTGTAAGAAGTGCTCCTTTTCCTCTCACTGGTCAGATCCACTGAAGACAACTGTCCTCTGCTACGACTAGGAGTAAAGAAATCAGCAGGTCAGATTAGATATATCGTCCATGTAGGTGGAGGTTCCATTTCAAACAGGAGGTACCGCACAGTCCTGCGAGAAACGCCACAAGATGGTCAATCTGACCCAGAAGAAAGGCTCTTACGGGTCTGGAGAAACTAGATCTGAAGCAAGAGTCTGCATAACCCTTCTATGTTTTGCATACTCACCATTAAAACCCCAGATACACAGTCCCATTCTGAAGCTCTCTGAAACAAGGGGGTTTTTTTGTTTTGATTTTTTGGGTTTGGTTTTTTTTTTTTTTTTAACAGTCATTTCAGGTGTGACAAACTTTTCCAGCTCTCATGAGCTGAGCTCCATATCTACACCCAAGTTTACAAAAGTGGATGACTAACATTACCCCCCTCTCCGTTATGCAATAGTAAACACCTACACATGGTCTCTTCCACCCAGGTGAGTGACAACATCAACCCAAGTTCTTAGGCACATGCAGCCATGGTTTCCACATCAAGTTTTGCCCAGTGAGATCACTTAATACTTTCAGTACATGTTGCTGAGTCATGGGATTAGTGATATTTCCATCTCTCATTTCCAGAGCATTGTGTTCGTGGTGACTTGAGAGAATTTTAACTTTCAAATTTCAATCCTGACCTAAAGCCTGAGAAGAGGTTTCACATCTTCACTGTTACTTGGATCCTGGATCTGTAAAAGCAGGAATTGTAATCTCAGTTTATTAACTTTGGAACAGTCTCAAGCAATTCCATTCTCTTCTTCCTCTGTTAGGTAGCAAATAATTAATTTTAGCAGAGGTTTGGAGGTTGGTCTTTTTGTTTGTTTGGGGGTTTTATTTTGTTTTAAGAGAGGACCTTCTGCACTGCATTTAAACTTAGCACACGACAGCAAAGCTGGATGCAACTGAAGACTGAATTGGAGAGGAAGGATGCAGAGGAATCAGAAGTTGCACAACCGCGCAGCCTCTCTTGCACCAAATGACCCAAAGCACACCAGGCAATGCTAATAGCAGAAAGGAGGTATAATTTCTTTAAACCCTCTATTTTTTCCTCATAAACCAAGTACGTTTGGACACATTGTCACTAAAAAGACACTCTGCAGCTTTCAATACTAGAATCGGGACTGATTAATAAATAACTAGAGAAAAGCAAGGAAATAACTTAATTTTTCAGAAGTCCAAACTGAACTGACAGTTTCTTTCAGCAGATAGCAGGAGCACTGCAGACGATTCTTGTGAGACAGCTACAGGGGATTCTCTTTTATAAATACAGCGTGAAACCATTAAAGCCTTGGTACCAAAAGAAATCTAACAACAGACAAAAGTTTTACAGCAGAGGTAGGAAACGCTAACTCAGTGATGTCAACACATCAATTCTGTCAACATTTTCCTAGGAAGCTGCAGAAATACAGTTGTTTCCTCCATGATTAAATACTTCCCTTTAATTAATTGCCCTGGTATTTAAAAAAATTCAGGATCTTATGAGTACACAACATTGATTAGCACCGAACGTACTGGCTGGGCTCCGAGTGGTTTCCATCCTGAGCTGACCTTCAGCTGGAAGCAAAACAATCCTCCGACATCCTAGAACAGCCCTGCTATCATAGATCCGTATTTTTGTGAAGGCGGCAAACAGGTCATTACAATGGGATTTTGGACTCCTAATTCTGTTCCTTACTTAGTCAGTAACCTTAAAGTAAATCTATTTTACAGATGGGGAAAAAAGTCATAGGCATTCTCTGTCCAGAGGGCTTTGATATCTACAGGTGAAGAGATTAGATTAAAATACCATTTTTAGTTTTGTAACAACAGCAGGAGGTTATGTAGCGGTCAAAAAAATCTATGGATTGCCACTTCTAATATTTAGAAGCTTAATATCCTCAACATACTTTCAAGATACCTGTATTTCCTTCAGCAAGCACTTGCCTTAGAAAAATGTTAAACTAGGCAAGATTTAGTGGGTGGTTCCATTCTTTCCATGTACAAATAAGGTGGTGTGTAAGCCAGTAAATTAAGCCGGGGGAGGGGGGAAGGGGAAGCTTTACCTTTGCTAGACTACACTTCTGCTTTGATGAAAGGTAGTTCATCCTTAAGGCTTCTCTTGTCTGTAGATTTAAAAATAAATAAATAAATGAATAAAGGGAGCAGTTTCTCAGACTGTAGAAAATGTTCATATAATCCAGAATAAATGCTGAAGTGACCCAAGTACCTTTCTGTCCAGAAGTGTCCCAAACAACAGGATGAAGAATCCCTAAAAAATTATGAAACCAGTTAAAAAAAAACAGCATAAGCACATGAAGCACATTTAAGAAAATGCATCTAGATACTATTTCCTTAAGGATAGATAAAATAATGTTTTTAGTAGTGTAATCGATCTCATCACTTATGACTCAGATAACGGCAATGCGCAAAATGAGTTTATCCACCCAGGTTACACAAGCTCTCTGGGAATGTCAAGAATGGATGTATAACCCGTGCTAATTCTGATTATGAACTGGGCTGATGGGTTACATACCAGGACTTTCTCAACCCACTCAGTAGCAGTATTAGCCAAGAAGAGCTAAGGCAGACTGGGTATACAACAGTATGTAAGATAACATCGAATGCTTATACTGATGAGTTAAACAAAACCATCTTCAATGGCAAGCGAGAATTTTCTGTGTATTTGTTAATTGATAAGGATGAGACATCTTTGCAGTTACTGGACATTAACCAGTGTATTTTATGTTTAACATAAATTCATCATCTTAATTCTTCATCACACTTTACACCAACTAGTTTGTTCCATTACCCATCTGCATTTACTATGTCAACGCAGGATACCTAGTGCGTGCACCGTGTAAAATAGTTGAGTCGAAAGGAAAGCTTAGGTCCTGTTTTTCACACACAATGCATGCTGCCAGCCTCTGTTTGATCTGCTGCCTTTTCCCAGGCTCAGAGTCTGAGGGCACACTATTCCCCGTCTCGCAGACCTTACCTGGAAGGCGTTCAGTAGCGCAAACGTAACATGGAATGCCAGAGAGTGACTGTCGACAATCGTTGCTAATCCAAACCCCCAGGTGACACCCAGAAGAGGTGTCAGAAGCGCCACGTTTTTGCTAATTCGGATCATGTTGCTCAAATCTTGTGACTTGCAGCCATCTCCAATAGAGGATCTCCCAGTCTTCACCACAACCACCACCACCACCACCACGTTCACAACGATGATGCTCAGAGCGGGTACGACAAAGGCCAGAAGCGCTTTCGTTTTACACCAATTGAGCCAGCAGGCTCCACTCCTTAAATACCCATTTTTTGGTTCAGTAATAGCAACAGTGAGGATAGATATCACCAAGGGACATCCATATCCAATAGAGAATGCTGTAGCTATGAATACAGATCTTGTTATCTTAAAAAAAATTAATAATAATCCATATAGAATCAAGAGGCCCAGGGTAAACATCCAAAAAAACAAGGCAAGATAGAAAAAGTGAAGGAAAAAAGTGGCTGCTACACACAACTGGTAGTTTAGGACTGTATTGTGCACAATAGCCGCTAAGATGAACAAAACATCAGCAATGAGAAGCGATGTAGCAATGTTGACCAAACAAAAATGGCGCATGTAGGTTATTTCAGTTTTTGTAACGTGATGCCAGACAACAGTCTCGATGATAAGGCAGAGAACCAAGCTGAAAATGGAAAGGCCTAACCCTACACGTGTAATGTAATCCAACGCTGCATTTCGCAGCATGGTGGGAGACATCAAAATGGAGAAGGATTTGAATGTCTGACGGTGATGCTTGCAGACGCAAACAACACTGCTGATGTTGTCGGACTTCACTGTGCATGCCCTGTTATCCCATCTCCTTTCAGTAGAGTGCCACCCAACACAATGAGCCTTGACGTTCTCCAGTTTATTCATCTTTTCGAAGGTGAGAAAGATATGCTGGAGCTCTTCTGGCAGAGACACCGATAACACCATTCCGTTCACAAAACCAGGGTCCAACCGGCTGGTTTCTATAATGGCTCCAAGCGTTGGAAATGCAATGCTGATGGCTTTGGAAGTCCTGGGTAACTTCAAAAGCTCTTCTTCTGGAATGACCACGTGCCCAGTGATATTGCCTGTGTTATTGAACTCCATAGAAAAATCAAAGCTCTTCCCTGAAGTATTTTTATGTATGCTGTAGCCTTTTGTAGAGATGAAGTGTTCCTGTATACTTTCCGACTCATTCCTTAGAAGAAGATTCCCAGCAAATAAATTCACCGAGTCCAGTAATACCGAACTGGCATTTCTGTCCCTTACAAAAGCCCAGTTGGAAATGATGGAGCTGTTCAGAATATGGTTTGCTATCTTGCTGTAACTCTGAAACAAACAAGGAAAAAAAGAGTTATATCAAATCTTAAATTATTTATACAATTTATAAAATATAAAATATTTATAAAATATAATTATTATATTAAATCAATATCTTTTACTAAAAGAAACCAACTCTTATTCCACTGGCAGAGAGAAAGCCTCATTTAATTCAAGAGTGATTTCTATAAAGGGAATATTCTTCTTTGACAATGAACAGGTTCCCACGATCCATCCCAGTCAAACCCAAACATCTCATTGGCATCAGTCACTAACAGAATTGTCCTAGCCTCTTCATATCATAGCTCAAAAGGTGCTTGGAGAAGCAAGTATAAAGCAAAAATCAGGACACCTAAGTTCTATCCCAGACGCTGACCTGCTATGCAGGTCTGCTTTACATCTCCCTCCCTACATTTCTTCGCCCACCTCTCTGATTTCTGAGTTCATCAGGGAAATATTTCAGTTTCCATTGTGCAACACATGACAACACAGCTGTGGGTCAGCATCTCCATGGCTGCCTTCTCTACGGCGTCATACTTTAAAAATTAATTCTTCCTTGTACTGCTCTCCCATGTCTACAACAGCAGTTCCTGCAAACTTTTGCTTTTAAAGAAAGCAAATTCCACTCCCGGATGAAACAGAGGATTTTACCACACACGGAGAGATTACTTTCTCTGACAATAAAACATGGCCCTCTTGAAACTCTTCCCAGGTGATCTCCATGTGATTTGCAGCCACCACTTCATTGGATAGTGGCTATAAGGACAAAACACTGTATGAAAGCTCTGGTAAGCTCAGAAACACCTCTTGAAGCCCATAAAAGTAAATACCTGCATTTTTCCTCTATTGACATTCTCTGATAACAGCAGGGAAATCTTCTTTAGCAAATCCACTATATCAGCAATGTTTCCTGGAATGGCTGGTGAAGACAGGATGTCTGGGACGATACATGAAAAATCAGCTCGGCAGTTACTATTCCCACGGTCATCAGCACCAAAATGTTTTGCTCCATCTCCAGGCTTCCCATGCGCTGGCCTTCCTTCCCCTACAAAAGGAAGGTGTCCTCCAGCAACACTAACATGTCCTCCAGAGCTTGGAACGAGTTCACGTTTAGAAATCCTCTGGAGGGAGGAAAATAAATTTGAGAAAATTAATGAACAGAATGACAATGAAGTGACAGCTACAACCAGGCAAGAGGTATAGTGCTGGGGTGTGCAATGAATGTGCCAGATGGCCTGAAGCCCAGGACCACAGCTCACCTGAGAAGAATGTCTTGCTTGTACTACACACATGAAGGAAGGGCCAGAACTACATACAGTGCCTTATTCTTGAAGTGACTTCAACAAGGTCCTTTATTTTGTAGTTGGGGGAGAATTTACCATGAATCATCTGATTATTATGGATATTTGCATTGCCCTTTTTTAAGGTTCATTCTAGTGCATCATTGTCTTGGTTTAGATCCATGTGAAGAACATCAGCCAAGTGAACAAAGCAATTTCATTTCTGAGTTACGTTTCCACATAGGAATTTCCCAAATTCATTTCCCATCACTTGATTTAAGATGAAGTCAAAGCCTGTTATCCAAGTACTCTGTGTTTTAGGATCCCATCTTCTTCCCTTTGCTCTATATTTAAAAGGTATGGAGCAAGGGGGTGTCTTTGCAAGAAATCATGAGTATAGGCCAAAGTAGATGCATAACAGTTACCTCACCTGAAAAAGGGACTGAACATCCAGGCTTGCACAGGCGTCTGTGAACATTTGCCATTTTCTGTCTTTGCAGACAAAGCTTGTCTCTCCACGGAAGGAGGGAGAACAAGGCTGAATACAAATAGCTTCGCTATCTTTGCAGGGAATGAGATTTATACACCCATCTGGAAAAAAAGTCAAGCAGATATTGTTATAAGGTGTAAGAGACAGCACACCATGGTCCATGAGGTGAGTATCAGGGGCAAAAAGTACTGATAACTGATAACATTTCACAAAGAATTAAAAAGACATGTAGCTATTCACTGTACCTTGCTGATTACCAGTCTTTGATTCCTTACTGAGAACCTGAAAAATAAGGAAAAGTTGAATGTAGGCTGAATGTTAAAACAAATAAGTAAAAGATGACTCCTTGGCACAAACCAGAAAGGTGATTTCAAGGGAAAATAGTCCTCTTGAGGTCCAGAAGTCTTTTCAAGGTCCCAAATGTAGAGCTCATGGCCCCTTGCTCATACAGACCACTTCACAACTGTCCACTAACACTTTGTCTCTCTACGTTAAGCCTTCAGTTGCACCCTTCTACTGAAGTGACATACTGAGCTAGTGGACAGGATCACACCTGCCTCCAGCAGTTGTTCCTCAGTCAAAAAGCCTGTATTAGGCTTAAAGTTCTCCAGTATTTCTCACGTTGATGAGAATATGTGACTTGTTGGTGAAACTATGTGGTCTATATGACTTTTACTGTAAGATAAAGCTGTAGCTGCACAAATACCAACAGCCACTTTGTTCTTCTCCCGATTGGGAAGCGACCCTGAGGCAGGCGTACCGGGCTCCTGCAGGCAGGACCACTTGCTGGGACTGCATGTCGTACAGCCAGGTGCAATCCAGAACAGCTTCCATCACTGCTTGGTCAAATGGTCTATCATCTACAACCCGCCAAACCCCGTCAGTCTGAAAGCAAAGCTCAGCTACGCGATGCCTTGGAAATCGCACTGTTATTGCTGGGTAGAGCAGGCTGAATAGCAGATTTCTAACACTCCAAGAGTTGTGCTGGAGGTTGCTTGGCCTGTTGAACATATTGAATATTTCAAAGTATTTTCTCCTGTAGTGACAGGACAAGAGGCAATGGGTTTATACTGAAAGAAGGCAGAGTAAGATCAGACAAGGATGAAATTCTTTACGATGAGGGTGGTGAGACACTGGCACAGGTTGGCCCAGAGAAGTTGTGGATGCCCCATCCCTGGAAGCGTTCAAGGTCAGGTAGGATGGGGATTTGAGCAACCTGGTCTAGTAAAACTTACCCCGAGAGCAGTGCGCGGCACGGCTGGGAAGAAGTGCACAGCCCAAAGGAGCAGGCAGTGGGCTACCCTCACATCCATCGCCACACATTCACTGCCTTCCTCCTGGAAGAAGGATACGTTAAAGAAGTTTAGACATCTCTGTTTCCACTTTTGAACACAGTTCGGTTGCTAGTAAGAGAGCAGCTAAACCCATCACTAAGACTGTCCTTACTGGGCCTGGAAGGTGATTTTCAGACATTTATCATTTATTAACTTTTTTACCAAGAACGATTTGTGAACCTTAAAAAAAAAAAAACCAACCAACAAAACCCAAAACAAAACAACAAAACACACACACACAAAAATCAGTCCAACACTGGAAGTTACTGCATTAATAATTTACTGTAAACTGTGAGGTGGAGAGCTTATTAAAGCAGTTCAGCCTGTGGGTCTCTTCTGAAGTGATTTAAGACAGCCTGGTCTCCGCTGGGTTCAACGCTGCTACTCTCTCTCCTCAGGCAGTTCCTGATGAGACCTGCCATGTCAGGTAGGAAACTCGGGCCCTCAGGGCTCGGATATCAAAATCTGAGAAACAAGGACCAGACTGAAGTGTTGTTTGCTTTGCAGAAGGATTCAGGCCTCTGCCCCTCCATGAAGCTTCCCATAGTCCTTGGTAAAAGCTTAATATCCTGGGATGCAACTTGCTACAGGCATATTTGCTGGAGGAAAATAATCCAGTAAAGGGAATGAAGGAAAAATAATGTGTTACGTCAAATCTGATTATTAGATGCCATACATGTCCAAGGCAAAAACAAGAGCTGCTGTGGATTCAACAGAATTGAGACACTGACCTTCTATCACTGGATGTATAAGTAGATTAAGCCATGCACTAAAAAAAATGAAATCCATAAAAACAGTGAGCTAAAACACTAAAACAGGTAACAAATGCAAGGTGACAAAGCAGGATGATGGCTGGATTTCAGAAGATGCACACATGAGAAGGCTCATCAAATCACCGTGCTTTGATAGAAGCCACTCAAATTTCCCCGCCACGTACTGATCAGCACAGAGGATGCTGAAACAGAAAGAGTCCTGCACTGACAGAGCAGAGGTGTCTTTTTCTATCCAAGAAACTCCAAGCTCTCATCATTTCTCCTACGAGGACAGGCTGAGAGCTGGGGTTGTTCAGCTTGGAGAAGAGAAGGCTGCGAGACCTCGTAGCAGCCTTCCAGTACTTAAAGGGGGCCTACAGGAAAGACGGGGACAGACTTTTTAGCAAGGCCTGTTGTGACAGGACAAGGAGCAATGGTTTTAAGCTAAGGGAGGGCAGATTTAGACTGGATTTAAGAAAGATATTTTTTACAATGAGGGTGGTGAAGCACTGGCACAGGTTGCCCAGAGAGGTGGCAGATGCCCCATCCCTGGAAGCATTCAAGGTCAGGCTGGACGGGGCTCTGAGCAACCTGATCTAGTTGAAGATGTCCCTGCTCTTGCAGGGGGGTTGGACTGGATGACCTGTAAAGGTCCCTTCCAACCCAAAGCATTCTGTGATTCTATGATCATCTGATGGCATCAGACAGACAAACAGCTGGCTGCCCCTTTCATCTGTGACATTTGTTCGCCTTACTGTATTCTGAAGTCCGCAGGTTCATTACTTAATTATGAAAAGATCATAAAAGGAAGAGCTAAATTAATGCACTGAATTTCTAAGCTAGCTCTAAAGGACAACCTAGTGCCAGCCTCTTGAATTCAACTGGTATTAGTAAAAGCATTTTCTGGGTTTAAAGCTAGCAAACATTAGCTCTTGTAAGGAAATAAAATGGTAAGGAGAAGTGAACCAAAAGACTTGGATCAATATCGCCAAAGAATGGGAGGTGGCTGGGAACACCTACAGGTTTGAGGCAAAGGGTTGTATTGAATTCTTTTCCAATTTCTGCAGTCATTAAACGTTTATTGTATGCTCATAGCCCTAATTCCATTTCACAGCTGGGAATCCTTGAGCTCATCATGTTTCATCATTAATTAATTCACATTCATTTTGTATTTAATCACTGATGTAACTCCACCTAGGGCTGTTACTTTAAGTGAGGTAGAAATCTGGGACAGCTCCAGGTGTCTAAGGCTCACCGAGATACTGGCCCACGTTACCAGCAAAACACTGATCTCGCTCAGTTGCATTGCTTGACTCATCATGGAAACCACCCGGTCTCACCACTGCAAGAACGTGCCAAGATAACTACTATGCAGCAATAGAAACTTAGAGCAAAACAAGCAATGCGGCTGCTAGTCACTGTCACTTTAGGGAAAAAACATGGATATACTGACATAGGGTCTTGTGAAAGCATATACAGCTATTCCTCTTCCTCCAAAATATCCAATTACAGCACTTTTGATAGAGGTTGCTATATATCTAATCATAAACTATCTACTGCCATTAATCAGAACACGCAGTGTGAATGCAGGGTATCAGACAGTGATCTCCTGGTCCAAACTCGGGCAATGCACTTTTTTTTTGGAGAAAGGTCCATAAAGTGCAACTGAGCTGTTAATCCAAGACACCACAATTAGAAACTTAACACTTTTTGAAAATCATCCCCAGGGTGAAGAACATCTTGCCCTTCCATGCACCCATCCTTGCTAGGATTCATTCACATCTGAAGGACAAATGCAGGAGCACTAGGCTATTAACTTTGCCTCCTTTTTTAAGGAGCTATAAACGTGTTACTCCTCTCTTCCAGAGGCTTCTGCTCCATCAGGGCACAGGCACACAAGCAGATGAGTTGTCAAACACCTCTCATGTGGAAGGGACTTTGTAGAAAGAGGACACTTCATACCCTCGGGTATCTCCCACCCAACTCAGGAGGTTGTCGCCTGCTGCTGATCCTCCTTCTCCAGCTCATTTAATTCGGTCACAGCACCCCAGGGGAGGCAAAGCCCCCAACAAGAGGGAAAGAGTGAGGAGGGAGTGGCTAGATAGTGGTTACAAGAGAGGAAAGAACCTCTTAAAACAGTAGAAAAAGGTAAACTGATCACATATTTAAAAAGTAATCCATATGTCGGTTAATGTATCATAGCCTTACTTACTCTGCGACTTCTGTTGGTTTAAAAATCAATGTGTTTTGTAAAATCCTACAAAACCATCCCTCCTTCCTCTACCCCAAGCACTTTCCTGCTTTTAATTTCTGGCAGGATGCACTGCAAGGGAGTCTGGCCCCACACGGTTGCAGCTACCGCAGGGCTCAGCCCAAGCAGCGACAACGGTGGCAACTACACCCCCAGGCTGGTGGACCCACGGCCTCTGGCCAAAGGGTTCTCCATCACCGTGGGGTTACAGCTTTCCCCTCTCCACTACTGCAGAAGACAAACTATAGTTAAGTTTATGGGGAAAGGTATCCCGCACAGAAATTACAAGCATATATTTTACAAAAAAAAGAAAAATTTACACTGGGCTTGGCATAATTAGATAGACAAAGATATTACCTCAAACACTCACTGCAGTCTTGCACTGTACGTATGTAACATTTTAAAAAAATATTAAATCCCTTGTTACAGAACCTAATTTATATTATTTTTAGAGCTTGAATGGCTACATGGCTAGCTTAAAACCCAAACAGTTCATAAACCACCATGTGATCACTTGCCACTGCTACCTGTTAAGTTATAAAGGCTGCATCAGAAGCCGTAAGAGTCTTCAATATGACCATCCAAGGATAAAAATTAAAGCTCTTAATTATACAGAATGGTATTAGCTGTATTTTTAAAGGGATCACACCTGGAAAATGTGAATTTAAGGAAAGTAAGTTCTGAGAGGAGAGTGATCTTTACAGTAACTTTAGCTATAAGAAAATTTCAGATTTTCTTAAAAATGACAACACTGTGATTAGAGACCAATTACAAAACTATGAGCAAAAAGATGAGAGGATAATTAAGATGCCTGATTATTTCCACAGATGTAAGGAGACTATAAAACTGAGGAAACAAGTGCAAAGCAAACACAGCCTAAGCAGTTAGGCGCATTTTAGATTATGAATGAACCAATTTCACAGACGCTCGTCTAGAAAAATGTTGCTTTGTGATAGTACTCACCGTTTCCAGAAGTCTGAGTTCTACTATAAGCAAAATTCACACAGCCAGAGATCCTCAAGATATCACAGGCGAGCGACTAACCATTCTTCTGCTGCCATCGTGCCCCAGTCTCACTCTTAACGCTCTTACCCAGCATTGCTTGGGTGCTCCGATTCATTTAGAGCTTCCCCATGAAGAAATAGCCTTGGGCATCAGCCTACTTCTTTTCTTGCCCCACTGGATTAACATTGAGGAACCTGCAGATGACAATAAAGGTATTGCACCACAAAATGACAAAACAGGTTACAAACACACCCACAAAACTGCCACATTGCCACCTTTGCCAGGAGTCCACACAGATGAATCACGCCTGTGTGGTTTGTACCCTTCCTCCTGGTGGAGGAGGTATCTTCTGCTCTTCTGTATTTAACCGATCTTCTAGACTCTAAAGACCAAAACAAAATTCAGGATCAAAACCTGGCCAAGTTAATGCATTACCCTTCATAAATCAAAAATTACACTCCTGACAGTATCTTGTGCAGCTAAAAAGCTCAATGAGCAATAATACCTTCTTTACAGGCTGCACCCATGGTAAGGGGTGAGAGTTCTCTGATCTTGTGCCATGTTCAGTGTTGGGTCTCTTAATATCGGCTCAACTCCATTCCTCCTTTTCTGAGGATTTCCAAGCCAGTAATTTACAGCAAGTAGTTTATTGTAACAGACGAGCAATTCCTAATGTTCTTTCTACTCACAGGCCTGCTTTGGAAGAACTTTGGTCACTAATTTTTTCTACAGTCCTGGAATGTGTTTCTCATGAGCTTACAGGGTTTCCTGAAGTAATGTCATTTTGTCTGCTACCACAACTTCAGTCTGTCCTCAGCCACAAGGTAGGTCTCCAGTTTCAGTCTAAAGGTAGGCATTATTTACTGTTCTGTATTGATAGAGCCAGCCTTGCATCTCACATTGGTATCAAGTAGGAATTAAGCCAAGCACAATTAGACATAGTCAACACAACCCACCTGGGAAGGTTAAATGACTTGCTCTTGATACAGTACTGGGTAGAGATGAATTAAAAAGTAGCACCTTAGCAACTTTTTAAGTCAGAAAAGGGCCAAAGACCAGATCATGTCAGGCTATGGACACCTGTTTTAGAAGACTTTTTCCCTTAGGCACTTGGAGCTGTGCTTCTACACACACACACACACACCCCGAGCCTCTGCTATGATGGCAAGACTGAACACCCCTCAATTCTCAAACACCTCCTCACCCTAAGCAATAGTCCTCTGAAGGACGCAAAAGCTGGCATGCTTCAACACAGACACGTGCATATGCTTCTCCCAGAAGGCAGAGGTGCGATCTGCGCTTCCTGGGGCTTCAAGATATTCAAACCGTGACTTCCAACAAGCAAGGAGGGTGCTCCAAACCCTGAACCAGCCGCATCAGTCTCACGCTTCACAAGCTGGTCAAGGCTGTTTGCATTCTTCAAGCTGGGAGGTATGTGCCTAGGCACCCAAAAGGGAGTGGTTTGTCTTTTCAGCTCTTGCAAAATCCAATTACCCAAGATATATGAGCAGTTGCTTTGACATCGCTCTGAGAAAGCAAACAGTCAGCAATCAGGAACATCTCAGAGAACTTTAATAGCAGCCAAAAGTAAGGCAGCTGTGAAAAGCTGTTTTTACCATTTCCTTTGGAAAGAGTTAACAGACTTCTGCTAATTTATGACTTTAATAAATACCTTGTATTTATTTAAAAGTTCAACAGATACTTTGCTACATAACTCAAAGTCAAACCTTGCAATATATTACAGGTTTGCATCAGAAACTTCTTTCCCCTGAAGCAACATTAATGAAAAATGTTATCTTCATAGTGATTGTTTAAGTAAATAAATAAAAAGACCTGTAATTTATTTTTTTAAACTGTACCTTGTATGCAAACAAAAAGTTTTTAGAGAATGTTATGAAGATTGAATAAAGACCTGGCAGTTTAAAAATGCCCTTCTGTTGTTCTGTTCTTCATTTACCTTTTCCCTCATCCATATCCTTTTTAAACATGCCATACTCTCAGTCTTCAGTTCTTCACTATATATTTAAGAAGTGATTCAAACATGCATTTATCCATGTTACTGAGTGGCAATAGGGATCTTAAAAAAAAAAGGCTCTGAAGATGGACATCAGGTCAGTTCAATATGGACCAACAGGAAAAAAAAAAGGAATAGAGAGATACTGAGAAGTTAAGATTCTCAGTTACACTTGCAAAGAAAAACAGTAAGCTTTCCAACTGTTTGGATCCTAAGCCATCCTGACGGTCAGGAACCAGAGCATCCCAGTGAGTAAATTAAAATCTGAAAGCCTCAAAGGGGCACTACATAAATAATAACACACTTCGCTCCCACCCCCTGAACTCCTCCTGCAAAGAATTTAATGGCATACAAAACATTCCTGAACAGAACTGAGCAGACATTTCACAGGTTTTTAAACTTATTTTATTTGCTGAGTTTGGATAGCATGCATCATTTTACAGCACCGGTAAACAAGTCAGTGAAGCATACTGCTTTTAGGAACTTGTACTGTGGAATGTCTTCAAAACCGTCACCCTCTCCCCCTCCGCTCTAGGACGTAACACTAGCTGAAGACAAGACAGACACATATCAGGGCAACCTTATGGCTAAAAATACTCATAGCAGCGACTTTTAAAGGGGGGGGGGGGGGGGGGTATTAAATCAAGTCATTGCACTTGGGTCATTTATTGCTATAGCGAACAAAGGCCATTAAATAATGAACACCGTTCCTTTGTGGTTTTAACTGATTGTCTTGTTCTGTTCGTCTGCTGCAAGTTTACATGCAGACACAATTTCTGTAGAGCGATCCATTCCAAGATTTGTTTCATGCTCTAATCACAGTGAAGAGCTTGTATAACAAAATTGGCTATTCCATTAGGCTCAATTCTTGCTTTTCATCACCTGACTTAGAAGTATGAATTCTAAGTAAGAGTTTAGTGTCTGACGAGAAGCATTACTGCTGCACGTTATTCCTCAATATAAAGATCTGGCTCAAGTCTTAATTGCCTAGATGCATCACAAATGAAAAGTTAAAAGCATTGATATTGAATCAGCTTATTAGCAATGTGACTAGCAAATATTACCTAATACTTGCATAGTATATTAATAAAATTTTATGAACAATTTAAATCAGCAACTGACAGACATCCTCCAATTGACTTTTTGATGTTTGTATTTTACGATGCATCAACTGTGGAAAAAGTGTACCCTCAAGAAGTAACACTTCCATGTCACTTGCTCAAGTGACATACTAAATAATTGCTATATTTACGTCTATTCCCATGAATAGAAACTTAATTACTTCTCTTACTGGTGAAGTTGACAAACTAAGTGGCATGCTTTTGTCATTTAAATTCTAGTAGACCAAAAGGAGATAAGGTGATTACTAAACAGAAGAAAAGCATTTGACTGGGTTTCTAAAGCTGTATGTTTTTGAATTCTTTAATCAAATGAACCCAGCAATAAACATCACTGTCTCCCCTCACTCTGCATATTATTTGTATATTATTCTGGTGCACTGTGTTGAACTCAGGGGTTAAAGATAATGGCAATCCATGAGATTTCAACTGTTTTCCATAAAATGTGAAAGACACCGCCTTGGAAACCAGCACAATGCCGTCAAAGCAACTGTTCCAATCACTCATTAAAATACAAAGACGTTATTAAGTTTAGAGGTACACAATATACTGATAAAGTTTATGGTATAAATAGATAAATATTGAGACCTTTTGAGAGTATCAAAGTTCCAAAGGGATTTATTTGGTGACATATTATAAACAAAACCTGACTACTGTAAAAACAGATCAAGATGCGTATTTAACCACTAAAAAGATGGATGACTTCAGTTTAGATACACAGAAGCACAGACATTGTGACTTAAGGTTTACTTTTTCATGCTGTAATATTTTAGGCACAACAGGTTGAGTTAAGACTGTATTCTAGTCTTGTTTCTGTATTTCTTGCATTTTGTGGTTTTAAAAGTTAATTTTGTCATAACTTCATGATTCAGTCCTAAATCCCTTTTTAATCCAATAGTGCAAGTGACAACATGTTCTGCTACACTACACAGATTAGATCGTTCATTCTTACTACAATGCATAGGAGTTTCACCTGCTTCATTGCATTAACAAATTCCTATCTCATTACTCAACTTATAAACAGCATATTATTAATATTCTCACTGCAGACAGGCACAACAGCATAACCCTGGGTAAAGACTGCCAAAATTATACAAATATCATATATTCCCTTTTGCATGTAGGGGAAAAGTAGTGACTACAATTACGATACAGCTATTCCATCCCTCCCAATAGACTATTTTACAGATTAGTTGTAAAGATAGATCACCCTATTTATAGTATAGATCTCTTTAAAAATTAAGCTACAGGTATTCAATAAAAATCTATTAAGAATTCCCTCTCCTTTCTATACAGATTCAGTAGTATTTTCAAGCAAACCAAAAAATAAGGTCTGCAATTCCAGCACAGTAAGAAATAAGGCCTCTTTTATATTGGCAAAAAAATTACACCTTTATTCTTTTTTGTTTTCTTATCTCTCTGAATAAAAGACTATATTCCTTTTTTTACTATATTTTTTCCTTTAAGACTGTAGAACACCAGCATCCATTATTTTGAAATAAGAGTCAGTTCTCGTTGTGTTCAGTTTTGAATTCTGGCGAGCTAAAAACATTGAGTCCATAGCTGTCTCATGTAGACATCACTGTTTTCTTCAATTTTTCTATTTCAAGCTGGAAAATGGATATTTTGAAAAGACAGAGAGTCAGTATTAGAGTAGCAATAATCTAAAGTCTTCAGAGCTTTCGTCAAAATTATAACCTTTATATTTCAAAGACACTGAAGTAAATAAATCATAACACAGAAGCATTTGACAGCTCAATATTTACAGCTGATTTTATATTACTATCTTGCTAAACAAAGAAGAATTTAAAACCATTAAAAATTTGCCTATAGTTCTGGTACATCATATTGGAGAAATTCACTCTGAATAAAGCAGTCAAAGCTGGGTTGTGCAATCATTTGACATGTCCCCACGTAATGCTGACTAACCTCAGACTAACTTCCTAAAGCAGCCTTCATGCAACATACCATGCCATGATTAATTTGTATTTCTTCAAATGGATTTAGAGGATAAAAGGAAGTTACCTCCTCTTCATCCCCAGTGCATATATAAGGCAACTTCATTGATTGTTTTAGAGACGCATTAAAAAGAGGACTCACCAGAAGTTCTTCTCAAGTTTCAAAAGTAGCTTTGTAGTCAGTGAGAAGTACTATTTCACAAGTAAAATGCCCTTTTGTACCAGACTGAAATAATTTTCTACATTAAACTCATCCTATTAACTACTTAATGGCACCATATTGTAATGCAGGTAGCCTTCATCAATAAAGTGAAAGGAGTGGCGTTCATTCATAAGGAAATTTTTCAGATGCATTCTGTTCTTTCGGCAAATTATCCACTTAATATTTAAACAGTTGATCAAAAATTTAGGAAAGTTTACTTTTGCCCTGTTTTTCTTCTGATTACATAAAATAAATTTGTCCTTCAAGTCTTACAAAAGCAAAGTATTCATCTTCTCTCTTGGAACATGTCCAGTTGGACATACTTCTAGCAAAGAGCAGAATCTAGCAACACTAAACTGAACTCACATCCCAACACTCACGCATATTGTTAAAAATAATTTTCCAGATAAAGAAAGCCAAAGTAAGATGAACTGTGAATC
Organism: Mycteria americana; assembly: GCF_035582795.1. NCBI lineage: Eukaryota > Metazoa > Chordata > Aves > Ciconiiformes > Ciconiidae > Mycteria > Mycteria americana. The sequence goes on along the minus strand of NC_134367.1, from coordinate 7,350,994 downwards.
TTCTATATACTATATAGTATCCAACTGCCTCATGAGGCATTCATTCAACCACACAGTAACACAGCAATAAAAAATAAAATTAAAAAAAAAAAAAAAAAACAGTCACGCAGGTTCATTAAGACTTTCCTGTGGCATCAAATTCCAGAACACTGCCTACATACTTCTAAACTTTATCCCCCTCAAATTGCCGATATTACCTCCAGATTACTTCGCAACAGCTTCTCTTCTTCCAAATCCTTCTTTAGTTTTTCCAGTTCTCTCCTAATAGTAGTTAAGATATCAGAAATACAAGTTAGAAGGGAAAAAAAATTTCACATTACTGAGAACAAAAAGCACAGGCCTTGTTTAAATTTCACAAGAGGAATTCACATAACAAGTGTCTGATGCTACACCTTATAAATAAAACTTACATATAGGTACATGCCCACTAGTGAACTGGTACTCAAATCTGGTGGACCACAAGTTTCCACCAACTCTCAACACTTCTTACCGGTCACTATGCACTTATCCCTAACTTAAAATCACAATTTTAAGTAGGCTACTTAAAAAATTGTACTGTTATTTTACTTGGAGAGTTGAATTTAAATCAAAACAACCTGGCAACTTCTACATAGAGAACAGAAATTCTTTAGAATAGAAAGTTCCTAAAACATGTTTTATTTCACAGAATCACAGAATCGTATAGGTTGGAAAAGACCTCTAAGATCATCAAGTCCAACCGTAAACCTAACACTGCCAAGACCACCACTACACCATGTCCCTAAGCACCTCATCCAAACGTCCTTTAAATACCTCCAGGGATGGCGACTCAACCATTTCCCTGGGCAGCCTGTTCCAATGCTTGATAACCCTTTCAGTGAAGTAAAATTTCCTAATACAGAATTTCCTAATATTTCATAACTTTCAGACAAGAAAGTGCTAAGAATTATCATCCAGTCGCTGAAGAACTAGTTCATTAATCTTCAGAACTCATAATTTACTAGTTTGCTTTGGAGACCAAATGATGCTGATGCTTTACAACATCTCAAGGTCACTCTAAAAGCCGGTTTGGTTAGCCCTAGTCACCATTTAGATAGGACCAAAATGGATGTCTGTGATGTAAAACTAAAACCAGAAAAAGATAAATTTCCCGCAGGTTACTCTTTACTATGTTTACTCAAACACCAATTACATTTTTCTTCTACATCATTCTCCAAACACAACCTTACCCACATGCACACAGATGATGGGGCCACCATGATCACCAATTTGAAAAGCTCAGTAATACCTCTCCCTACTACCAGTCATGTCAATACTGCAATTACTTGTGCGCAGTGTTACACAAGGCCAGCACATATACTTATGTTAAATACCACAAAAATTATCTACTTTTCTTTACCGTGAAAGTACTAACTGTTTAAGAAATATTTTCAAAAAGCTGTCATGAATGCAGGAGTACAAAGTAGGAAGGAAAAAATGTGTACAGATTCCAAAAAATACTCTGACATCAAATTTGTACGTATTTAAGCTATCTAGGTGGATCAACTTCCAAAGAAAGAAGTTATGAATTTATATTAATATAGAATAGCTTTTTATTTTTAAGAATTTTGGCATTAAAGACATTTGAAAGATGTCTATATATCCTTTTGCTGATTGAGAAGGAAAATATTTACCCATGTTCTTTCTTCAGTGCGTCTACTAAACCCATCAAATCATTAATCTGAGTCCTGAGCTCTTCCACAGAAATTTTTTCATCATCCCTTTCTCCTTTAAGTTGGATGTCTTCAGGAAAAAAGTTGAGTATAACAGAACTTGGTCTCTGAGATGAAGATGGAATTGGTGGACTGAACGCAGATGGCTGAAAAAAATAAATCAGTAGAAAGCTAAGAAATTAAATCTTTATGAACTGACCACTTACAGCATACCGGTTGTACTGGTATGGGAGCTAGATGTGCACAGATTTCCTTAATTTTCTATCCAAAAGGTAAAAAACAATGTCCAGTTCAAATGGACTGCTGTAGTATATAACAGTCAAATGGACTACTGTAGTATATAACAGTTATTTTATACAGCTCTTTATTAAGCATTTCCCTGAGGTTCCTCTATGTACTGAAAAAAAGTACTCACACTGCAGTTCTCTACACTTTAACAAAAGCAAAACAAAACAAAAACAAACAAAAAACTGTGATTTAATGGAGCCCATTGGTTCATTATAAACAATCTTTTGTGCACCCTTCTGAGCTGCTCAGTTGTTCTGTCTGTCGGGAGACTAAAGGCCGAGCAGGCATGAAGCTTACGTGGGAAATACCACCATAGTTTCATGCTACCTGATACAATAGTTCTCATCAGAACTGATGCACTTTATACTAAAATATAAATGAACTTTATCCTAAAATTTCTACTATGAACTTTATACTAAATGACATGGCTTACTTGCATTTACATACAATCATTTGCATTTAGATGGTTGCACCAATCTAGACTGGAAATACGAGCAAGATGAACAGAACACCTAGCTGCCTGGCACTCCTCTAGGTCCTTGGTATCATACCTTTTTTGTTTCAACTGGCTTTGGTTTGGCACTTTCTTCTTCTTTCTGCACCTTCAAATTTTTTTCTAGACTCATGTCTTGACTTGCCTGGTAAACCAGTCACAAAAACAAAAAGGTTTTCAGAATTTAAAAAAAAAAAAAAAAAACCAAACTTAAATTACTAGACTAGTGTAGTTTTCTTTCCCTGCCAGTCAGAACTTTCCTTCCCCGTGATACTCATTCACCTGAATTTAAATCAAACAAAGGACTCTTGGGCAGGATTTTCAAGCATCTCTGCAGTACTTAACAAGTCCTTGATGCTTTTGAGAGCCTGTAGGTGCTTCCGTAAAACACAAATATTAACAGGCAGTTACTGTAGACGGTAACTGGCATGACTGAACTATACAACATCTGACGATATAATCTGATTTCAAGGATTCTACACCACCTGGTTCTCATGGTCGGACAATCTCATGTCTTAGCACATGAGATCACAAGTCCCACATTACAGCAACATTAAATTACAAATTTGCTGTGGCCAAAGATTATATACTGTTAGGCTTGTAAGGCACTAAAGACCCTTTCAGAGTCGTGTGTACGCACACCACCTATTTCCTCATCAGTGATGCTAGAAGACCCGAGTACTTACTGCAGTAATACCCCACAGAACAGAAAAGACTCCAGCTGCAACGCAGTCATGTTGTTTCTCTTATATACGCTTCGCTCCTGGGAATGGATGTTCCTGTAGACAAAGTCTATAGGAACTGAACTTCTATGGCATTTTGCATTTCGCTCTCAGGTAAATGGCTCATAAGACTGTTTCCCAGTTCAACCCTCTCTCCTGGGAAGTTAGTTCTTAGTTCACTACTAGGAAAACACATCAAATATACTCACAGGACTACTCCTATTGAAACGTGCAGGCGGCCTCCTACCAGGCATCTTGGGTCGGTTTGCAGTAGGGTGTGATAGATTATTTGAGGTAGCTATTACATCATCAAAGCTTAACAGACCTAGAAAAAGACGAAAACACAGACCACCATCAATACCAGAAGGTTTTGCTGCATTCTTTATCACTTTTTACTTAAAAAAAACAAACAAACAAACAAAAAAAACCAACCAGAATTCTTTTTGTTTCAAAGATTTTCAGCATATACAACACGAACCATATGAAACAACCACATGACTTTGGCATATCTGGGAAACCACATTTTCCCTCTTGAAAAAAAATTAAGAGTTAATTCAACTAGCATTTAAATCCAAGTTCTCAACAGAAGAAGTGCTGTAGTAACATGGCAGCATAAAACAGACCTAACAAGTATCTGGAGAAAAATATATTCATGATTGTTTTTTTGAGAGGTGCCATATTCAACTATTTAAGAGAGCATATTTTCTTGTCACTAAACTTGTATGAAAAGGCTGAAAGTCCAAGTTTTGTGACTAAGACAAAAATAAAAGCAACATGGTAAAGTACATGTCCACAGTAAGTTAACAAGAGATTAACTGCAAATATTTCAGTGCAGGGTAGTTTTTTCCTATGCAGTACTTGGTCTAAAGAAAATACACGACTTCATAAAGCCTGTAATAAAACATTTCAAAACTCCATTCTCATACTTTATTAAATCATATAGATCTCTCTGCTTATTAGTCTCTTTATGCTCATAGCTCTAGGTAAACTCTTAGATCAGTAGAAATTGTTTACATCCTAGGAGAAGAGACAACCTTCAGAAAAAAACTATTAATAGGAAGAACAGAACATATCTAATCTAATAACATAAGTAGTCCACCTAGTTAACAACTTGACTTCTTAACCGTTTCTCCACAAAAATAATAATAATACTTACCTGCCAACAGATGTACAATGAAATAGGTTCTTTATTTAAGCATCAACATAAGATTATGGCTATTATATACGTTTTTACAACACAAATTTGTTAAGACTTATTCTAGACACTCTAAATGTTTAACTAAAATAAATGCCACACAGCATTTACTATGGGCACCAAAAGTAACATTCAAGGTTTGATTTTTTGTTTGGTTGGGGTTTTGGGGGGGGGGGGGGGGGGGTTCAGGGGGGAGGGAAGAGGGATGTTGGGGTTTTTTACCTGTAGGAACTAAGTTTTCCATTGAATGTTTTAACTGATTTTAATGTACACTGCATTACTATCCTTGAAGTCCTTAAAATATTCACATCGTTCGGACATCCTTGAACATATCTACTTCATCATCTATTGCCTTGTTGAAATGCAAGCTTTTATAACACTATCTGTTACCAATCATTTGTGCTGTTTTTAAATTTTATTAAGGAGAACGTAAAAACAGTCTTTTGTAAACATGTAATTATATTTGCAATTTAAAAAAAGCAGGGAAGAAAAACAAAGAAGGAAGAAACAGAAGAGTGATGAATGGCAAGCGGCTGGCGGAAAAGAGGATGAGGGAGGAATAAATAGCTATGAAGGTATTTCTGTTGTAGTCTGTGCCAATAAGACATTTAACTTATTAGAAGTCAAGCAACAGTGACCAAGGCATATATCTTCATGTTCTTTACTCGGTCATCAGTAATCCCAGAGCACTAACCCATGCCAAAATGTAAATCAGGATTTACATTAATTAGGTATTATTAAAAGGGTAACAAGAAGGCAGGAAAAAAATACATACACCCTTTCCTGCATCTCAGTAATTTTTGCCTTTAAACAATCCTCCTTTCATCATTCTGCAGAAGTGACAAATCATTTGGCAGTAAATTTAAATAAGAATTGTAAATTGAGTTGCTATTATGATTGTAAGGCCAGCCCTGTCTCCATGAACAGAGTAAACATCAGGTATATTAAGAATGTATTAAGAATGTATACTTCTGAAAAAACCCACAGTATTTGACAAGGCTTGAAGATGAAGACTGCTACAGCCTGGAATTGTATATGATTTAAATACAGATGGTGGGATGACACTAAAGCCAGGGTTTTTTTTTTCCCTGTTTTTAAGAGCTTCTAAAGGGAGATTGTTACACCTGAGACAATTGTTCAGCATTAAAATATTACCAGCACATTACAGTCAGAGGGAATTCTGACTGTACTTGCATTTTCCTTTTTAGCTTTCCATTTTGTTGCTTTTGTATAGGGAAGAAATTAAACACAGGCTGGTGGGGATTTGGGTTTGTGTTTTTGGGGGTGGTGTTTTTGTTTGTTTGTTCTGTTGTGGGTTCAGGGGGTTTGTTTGTTTTTCTTTTTAAACAGCATTCCTAATTATCTTAGGAGAAAGCTTGGCCCCACTGAAACCATTAGAGATACTGGTGAAACGCACTGAAAATTCACAATTTACAACCATTTCGATCAAAGTGATTTATCAAAACAACTTTATTACAGACAGCCTGTGAGTAATCATTAAAAGGAATCCCATCATAGTGCCAAATGAGCAGTACAATACATCTGGGGATAATCTGAGTCAAAAAAGTATTTTAAAGCTGAGCAAGAGCACGTTTCTTTCTAGAAAAGATGAGCTAATTTAAGCAGTAACTTAGGACAGACTACTAGAAACATCTTTTCTGCAAGCTTAACATGGAGCCATACATTACAGAACTGCTAGGAGCTTTAACAGATACAATTAGGTTAGAGCTTTTAAGATTTGTGAATGCTTCAAGTGTATTCATACCAGTTTGTCTTAAAAAGCCTTCACAAAAAGAAAGCAAAGCTGAAGGGGTGTCTAAAGAAATTATGGTTCCAGCATCTAATGTGGTTGGGGTTTAAAAATCTGTGATAGAAGTGAAACATATTCAATATTTTAGAAGACAAGACCTCACATTAATCTGCAGAGTAAGAGCAGATGGCAGCCCTTTTTTCCTATCTTGCTGAGATTGCACCCCAAAAATTTAGGGGACAGATATAAGCTTTAGAATATTTAAATTTGCAGTTGAGCAACAGTAAGGTATTTACTACAATTAAGCATGTGCCTAATAGGTGACTTTCACAACTACTATTTTACAAGACTCATAATACTAAATATGCAACTGTGAAGTCTTTGGCTAGTTTGTGCTACAGAAAGATAAAGCCATTCAACCTAAATACACCAGAAGTCCTATAGATATTGAACACATTTCACTATAAACACTGTGTTTGGCTTATCAAGAGCTGGACCGTAAAGTTTTTCTTGGGTTTTTTTGTTTGTTTTTTTTACCTCTACAACTTCCTAATTGAAAAGTATAAAGTAACTTCTTGTTTAACAGCTAAGGAAAACAGGCATTCAAAGAAACAAAAAAGCATTTTAAATTGAAATCCCAAAATTTTAGTATCAATAACTGCAACTGAAAGTTATGCTTACGACATTAAGAAGAGGCTATGTGTATGGCATAAAGCATTTGGATTTCCTTATAGATTGTTATCTTACCAAAATGGAGAAGGGTAGGGTAATTTCCTGACACGTAAGAAGGGAAACATGGCAAACAGGATAGGAAACAAAATCTGGAAAGAAAAGTCAAGGAGAGGAATGTCTAGAAAAAGATTCTGAACAAAAAAATTATTTTACAAAGCAGGAAAAAGAAACATTTGTAGAAGAAACAGAATTGCTTTACATGTTCAGCATGCTAGCATTACAGCTTTAGTTTTTTACAGTGCTTTAATTCTAATCAAACAGAGAAACATTTATGCAAGTTTTCAAATAAAGCTTCAAGAGAAGGTATTTCAACATGATCAATGTTTCTGAATGGTTTTGAGTATTTCTTCTTATCTGATGGCTGGGGGCCTAATTTTGGTATGGGGTGGATTGTTTTTTCCTATAGATACAGAATATTTACAGCTGCTCCTTATGCTAAATTGAAAGTGTCTCAACTTACACCATGCTTCATGGTCAAACTAAGTTGCAAAAAAAATAAGACCCATACTTAAAGAAATTGGTTTTCTAAAAATTCATTCACTTCAGGATCTCAATCTAAGGGGTGGGTGGGGTGGGGGAAGAGAGACTCTGGTAACAGTTACCAACCCTAGCCATACATTTCCCCCCACATAAGATTAAACAATCTTAAACTTTATATAAGGACCCAACATCTTTGGAGCTTTATAGAGCCTTAGCTGCTGCACAGAGTATTATGTCTTTAGCAGCAGAATGCATACAGAGACATAAAGCATGAGATTCGTTACATTTTACTGGCAGGAGTTTGGACTAGACACTTTTCACAAGTGTCTTATGCAGATTGTTTTAAACAAGGGCAGTTTCACATAACAGAGGATTTCTGAAACTTTCCTTAAATAACAGCTCCTTGACACTCAGTGCTGCCTCCCCACAGACTGCCTGAGCCTCTTCCACTTGCTCCGCACCAACCAAGGACCACTGAACACATCTCACCCACTTGCTTGTTATACACCCCTGTCCCCTGCCCCATCTAGGTATTAAAAATTCTTAATTTCTCCAAGAGCCTATAAAATCTTATGTTAGCAAATCAGAATTCATAGGTTTTTATTCTTTTTCTAAATCTGTATAAAATTAGGTTTTTTATATATATCTGAAGACCTAATATCACAGCTACTATGTTGCTGCTCTGGTTATTAAAGATGTCAAGATAATTGCATCTAAAGAAAAGAAGAGACATTCCATCTGTTTTCATGGGAAGCTTTTTCCTGGGAATAAATGATACTACACTATACAATAACACATCTAGCACAATCCTAGAGATAAACATCTGAGCAGTAGGACAAGGCTTACATTTTTAAGACTAGGTTGTGCATTGCCCTTTCATCTCTCAGCTTACTTTGGCCTGAAAAATGTTTCTTCCACACCCTCACTCAAACCCATCTTTAAATAGAGGCAATAGTTAAACTGCCAACTCAAAACCTTTAAAATAAGGCATATCACAGCATATGCATAGATTTCACTGGGCAATAAAAAAAGAATTTATAAATACTTTAGGGTAACACTTACAATATTTGTAATATTTCCAGGATATTTTAGTACCTGCTGAAGTCCAGCTATTTGTGGCTCAGAAAAATCTAATTTCTGTATTCAAAACATACATGAACTAACCTTTCCTCATACAAAGCATTTAAGCTTAGAAGCACGTTTTAAGATGCTTAAGGGAAAAATCAGTCATAAACTGCTTCAGTTTTTTTAATGCATTATTTTTATCTTCCAGATGAATTTATTACACTTTAGGACCAACTATTCTACAACCTGAATATCATAATTGGCCTAAAAAAAAAATAAATCAAGTTATACCATTTCAAAATGTATTATTACTAAAACCTTTTCTGAGATGAAAGCTTGCATTTGAGATATGCAAGCCAAACACTGCGGGTACAATTCACTAAAGCTTTTTCTGCAGTGGTTAATCATACAATAAAAGTAATTTAGAGTTTAAAAAAAATATGCCCACAGCAGATGATCTCTGCCTAAGAGGCACATGGAGGACTGAAATCAGTTGCGCTGTCAGTAAAGGACAACAGGCAACTATATAATAGCTCAGAGAGCCTGATCATCAATGTGGGCACTTTAACCAGTATCAAGGTTTTACTGGACAAACTTAGATTTAAAGAGATGCCAGGTTTGGCTCAAGGTGCATGAAGCAAAGCCATAAGGATGAAATTCAAATGTACAATGCTCCATGCTAGCCCAATTTAACATATGATAAAGTCATAATCTAGAACAGCTATGAACTTAATCACAGAACGCTGAAGGTAATGGCATTACTAAAAATACGCAAGTTAGCTAGAAAAGCAAGAGTTATCTGAAATGCGAAAGCAGAACAAACAGAACCAGTCAGCAAGGAAAACAATTTCATAAAAATGCAAGATAAAAGTGGCAGCAAAACCCCATGCTTTTAAATTAGAGGAACAAACCATTACCTACGTTTCTCCCTTTCTGTTGTCTGTCACAAGACAGAGCTCATCAACTACCTCCAAATAGCCTACTGACATCTGTTCATCACTTGCTGACTCTTACCTTCAGCTACCTACAGCAGTTCTAAAAAAAAAAAAAAAAAAAATATATATATATATACACACACACACACACACACTTTCTACAGGCATAACTGCACTCCATGGTATTTGAGTAAATTGCTTAAAAAGCTTATTCTAACCTTGTAAAATACTGCAATACAAACAGAAGGACTCAAAAGAACATTTATTCTTTTCTTACCTGATTCTTTATAGCTCTTCACCACAACTGAATCTACCTCTACTGATTTTGGTCTAAGTGGTAATGGTTCAGAGTCTAACTTTGGTTTTGCTACTGGCTCAACTTCAGATTTCGGTCGAAGAGAAACAACTTCTCCATTAGATCTGTAGTAAGAAAAAAAATGACAAGACACACCTAGTCAAGAGATTGAATAGTTTACAACTGAAACATACCAAGAATTAGCAGTAAATGGAAAAATTTCAGTAGATTTTAATAATTTTCTAAAGCCTTGCATTTCTACTCCTATAAAAGCCAATTCCTCTGTTCCAGCTCTTGCAGAGACGTCAAATATGTACAATCCCCTTGTAAAACTAATCCAAAACTTTTACTGCACGGCACATTTTGGCAGTTTAAATCTAAAATATTACACTTCAGTGCAACAAAAAACAAGAGAGCTGAATAGCACCTTCAGTAACCTCTCTTGAAATATTCAGAAACAGACTCCTTGACATCAAAATCTTCCTGTAAAGAAAGAAGCTGCCAAGAACAAGTTATTTCTTTCTGGGTATAGAATAAAGTACCTTGTATATATGGCTTTTATTCTACCACATATTCTTTGCATATCTGGTCACATAATCCAGGGACAAAAAACCACCGCACCAAAAACAAACAAACAAAAACCCCAAACAAACGAAAGAACAGATTACATTTTCCTTCACAATTCTTGCCATCATTTATGCCACAGAATAAAAATAAAGTATATAAATGGACCAGTTGTCAGCTTCAATGTGTCCCTGTCATTATGTCATCTCCCAAATCCTTTATTTGGAAGTTCTATTGACCTAGAAAAAGAGATAGCAACCTTATCTTCCTAGAGCAATGTTAAACTTTCAGACATTTAAACATATTTAAATACCCCTAAGATTTAAAGTTTTCAATTATTAAAGGACCACAGTTTACTACAGACCTCTATTTAACTGCACATGTGTATCCCTTTATACACATAATTATTTTCTAAAATGGGGGAGGGGAACATGACTTGTGGTTTAAAAAAAAAAAAATCTTTACTTGGGAAACTCTCCAAAATACCAAGTGATATAACACAATTACATACTGAAAACCTAAACAGAAGTGGCAATGGTCTACCTCTTCAGTCAGGCATCCAGTGTTCCCAGGGCTACGCAGCGTGGGATCAGATTGACTCCAACAGAGGACAACCATCCAAAGTGTGTGCCTTACCCGCACTCCCTTTCCCCACTGCCCTCCCTCCTCACTGTTTTCTCCCTTCAGATATTCTTCCTTTTGGTTCAGCTATACAGGACCTACTGTAAAAAAAAAAATGATAAATCTTGAGAAATGCTTGCTGCCACCCTATATCTTTGCAGGTATTTAAGGTGCAAGCTCTTTGATGTAGCAGCTGTCTGCTCCTTTATTTGTACAAGGCCAAGTGCATCGTGACCTTACTTTCTCATGGTTCTTTCAAGTCAACTAAACATCCCAAAGGGACAGTTACCCGTCAGCAGTTTATTTACAGTTTTGGGTAAGGATCTAGCAAATACTTTGATGGAGACAAAAAGGGAAAGGGGGGGGGGGGGGGGATTATATTGATGCAAAATTAGTCTTGGAGAAACACCATAAATAATTGTTTCAAACTCATGAGAAAAAAAGATTTTTAAAAGTGGATCTAAAATAAATAGTGAGCGATTACTTGCTATTACCCTATTTGTCCAGCAACTCAACTGAGAATACTCAAGACAGAGTATAGAGACTAGGTGTGGTCCTTTAGTAAGTTCTTTCTTCCCCAGAAGAGCACATGAGCAACACTGAGTACCTTTAGCGCAGTTACTAACTGTGTTCAACTCTTCCTTTCCATCTGTCTTATTCTATACAAAGTGCCGAAACACTGAACGTTGACGCAGCTCAAATCTTCAGATTTTTTCCAACGCGATAACAATTCTCAAGTGCCATGTCCACAGATTCTTTTACACCACACTGCTACTGTAGCTACAAAGTCCTCGTTATGGAGCAGGCTTAAAGCAAAGCAGCCCACAGATTTGTAACTTCATCTAGTTATACTGTACTATTTACTCTGAGATGGATTCAATGTCTCAAAGAATTAGAAATTTTTAAGTTCACATTGATAAGGACTTGGAGAACCAAGATACTAGTAGGTATAGGGCAAAACTTATCCTTGCATCCATTTTACCCTTACAACATACATTTCTTCCCACCTCATCCATGAGGGAAGATCGAACCACCAACCAAATAAAATATACTTGGTGTATATTGTTTAAGATATACTCACTTGGATACAGATGATAGCAAAACAGGTTTATCTGGACGTTTTGGGTGCAGAAGCCCTGCTCTCAGTAAGCTGTTAGTCTTGCTCGGAGGAATAGGCTTCTTGGGTGGTACTTGAGGAGCTTGTGGCTTCAAAGGCTTCTGATCCAAAGCTCCTTTTTCATCTGACAAAAAAAGTCACCATAACATTTTAAAAACCCATGTTGTCTAGAATTCTTACAATGTTAATCAATTATAAAGCAACTGCTGTCAGAAAGACTTTCTTTGAAGATCAGATAAAAGTAAAAAATAGAAATGCAAGTGTCTTAAGTGATACCTTATCAAAACACACAAACTACTTACCTGAACTTAAAAAACATTATGTTAAAGGAAGCAGAATATCTTTCTACTGACATGAAACAGTAGTAAGAAATTATGGATTCACATTACTGCACTGCAAATGACAGCTAAGAACCAAGAATCTCTCTGTATTGCTACTGCTTTCTCTTTTCTATTAATTCACCTTACGTCCTCTTAAAAAGGTAAGGTTTGGTTTTTTTATTTTGTTGTAACCAGACGTCTTCCATACACACAAGCAGCACAATTTATCTATGGCAAAAAGGGGAAAAAATGAATATTTATCTGAACAATTGAATTTATTTTAGATAAAGTCTACCTTCCTATAAATTCAAGATACCAATTAAGTATGGATAATCAAACAAACAACAACAACAACAAAAAGTATTGTTCAATGACTGCATGACCTAATTGAATACTGTCCAGAGGAGCTGATATATAACACATGGGCACTGAAAAATTCAAGCTGCTTCACAAATGTTAGTTGAATAGTCTTCAACCCATGTTCCCTAATCACACCCTGTGGGATATCCAGAGCATACCTTCTACTTTTCCTTGTAAAACTATGCTACAGCTCAGCACATGAAGTACCGAGGATTTAAAAAATTATTGTTAGGTTACAGTAAGGAGTTACAGCCCCTTACAGTTACTGCCCTTACAGGGTAGTAAATCAGTAAACTGGGTTGGAGAGACTGACCTTCGGCTTTGATTCTCCCCATGACTTTGCTTTTAACCAAGTATTCATCTAATGTAAAATGTTTACATATGCTACGGATTTGGGGGTAGGGTTGGAAATTGGCTTCAGCTCCATCCCAGCTAAGTGCCTGAACTGCCAGGTCTATGACCGACTTCCTTTGGACAAGTCCTGCAGCCGCTGAGTGTCAGCCCTCCAACCATAAAATGGGAAAACACCCATTTTCTTTCACAGGAATACTTAGAAGTAAATGGATCATAGAGGTACTTGTGCAAAAAAGCATTATCCAGGGCGAGATTGCCTTCCTGCTTTGGGAAGTTTGAACATTAGGAGGAGATGTGAACACAAAACCTAAACTGGTTGGCATCCCCGACCAGTCTCTCTTAGGACTGAGTTAAAAAAATACAATACAGAAGTAGTGGAAGGTTTGTGCCACTTGGTGGTGCTGACTGTCCTGTGTAAAACAGCCTGTTAACACTGCTATAGCCACTTCTGCCTACTGATCCTATACGCAGATTTAAATTTTAAATGCCCAATAGCAGTTAGTATTACTGAAGAATTAGTTTTACTTTAGCTATGCTGAACACAAGTTGAGAACTACGCCTTTTGTTTTTAAGGATAAGTGAGTTCATAAACAGGGCATAAAAAATGCTGTCATCAAATCGTATTCCTGAATTATCATCTGTCAGTTTCCCCTTCAATTACTCCCACTCACAATCTGAATATAAAAACCGTCCACAGCTAAGTGGAAGAAGTTAATACCAAAGGTCAAGATTCACCACGAGCACAGAAATTGGATAATTCTGCTGGACAAAATGGCATGCCTCTTTTTTGGCTTTTGCTCCGCAATGAAAAAGATACGGGTTGGCTAAAAATGAGCAGTTAATAATGGAAATAAAAATACTAATCTGAAGACATTTACACTGGACAAAAATTTCTACATGATACCACTAAGTGTCCTTCACTATAAATACAGAAATACTTACAGGAGTATTGCTTTTAATTTTTGATTAATTTTTGTTTGCAATTTAAGGCAGATTTATTAGTCTCCCAATAGGCATAAAAAAATTGTACATGGTTTGATAGCTTGTGATTAGAACTGCTCCATTAATAATTTTTTTGAAAACTAATTACAGTACAATTTCACACTTAATGAATTGAATCACTATTATCAACATAGTTATTTCTCCACAAGTAAAATTGTACTGATAAATGGGCATTTCTTCTAGTGAGACACTACTGCTATCTAAATAAGTAACTTTCAATACCTGGCCTTCAACTGAATAAAAGACAAAACTTTTCCTCCACCATTTCCTGTACCACAGTAAAGGACAGTTCTCTACTTAACTTTTCAGAAGCTTTCACGTTCTTAAGCATTTTGGATGGTGTCACTCTATTTTTTTTTCCTATATTCCTCCACGAAGAGTTGAACTCAACTATGCAAAGGCTGACACCATAGTACAAACAGAACCAGTCTAAAATTAAACTTACTTCAGTTTATTTAAACTTAAAAAGAGCCAAGTGATCAAAATTTTTAGAAACATACAGTTGATCTCAATTCACACCTGAAGATACTGTTCCAACAAATAAAAATAATTTGTTTGCTCACATGCAGAGGAAACAGAGCTGATTTTAACAAGTATTCTTCATATGAAACACCTGAGAATATGCTTTGTTTAAAATGTGGGTTATAAAAACTGCCCAAGGAAGCCAAGAAACCCATCAAGCAGGCTTGCTTGTCGAAATACTGTTTAGCCACGGTCTGCCACAGCTCACTATTCACAGAACAGAGCATGTTTTTGTAATATGGTTAAGCTGCAGTAACATCAGAATTTCTTCTTTAAGACCCAACCAGCATGTTTGTTTAAGCTTCTGACTTTTAAACACAATCAAAACAGTGTGACTTGGCAAGTTTTTCAAATATGAAAAGAAACATTTTAGAAATGTGTTTGGGTGATAATAGTAGCTTTTCTTCTGGGAAAAAAAAAAAAAAAAAGGTGTCCTTTAAATTTTAAGAATAAAGTGGTAAACATCTCCAAATTCTGTGGAAGTGGAAAACATAGAATATAGCAAGAATTAACAGGACAAGAAATCTCAATTTCTGAGCATTGTGACTGTAACATCTGTCTAACTGTTCCATGTGTTTCTTTCAAAAATATTTTCCATCAGAGACTGATTTTGGCCATAACATTCAGAAGCAGCAGCAAAAATTTTCATTTCTAATAACCAGCTATTGCTATTCAAAATTGCAGTCACTACCACAGAACTATACTTAAATGAATTCAACAGTAACCACAGTATCATGCAGTGCAATCAACATTTTTCAGAATGTAATACAATAACAAGAAATACACATTTCATAGAAGTGTGGTTCTTCTAATCACTCTAAAGACATTTCCATAACATCACGGACACAACAGCTTCAGTAGATGGTATCAAGAGAATCTGTATGATGTCTTCCAAACAGGTACCTACTGCACAGAGCAGCCAAGCTAAAAATTGTAATTCATTTACAAAAGCATAGTCTGACATTCACTATGAAGAAAACTGGTCTCACCTTTTTCTTCAGGCCTCAGAGAAGGGAATTTCTTCTCTCCAGTTGGCAATTCAGGCTTTGGAGCTGAATGCAAAAACAAACCATAGACATTTCTCAAAGAGCTTTAATTATCTTAGTCACTAACTAAAAATATGACATACACCAATTGGTGTTTATATTTTCTCCTTTGCAAGGAGTGTAATACCATTTATAAACACTCATTTGAGTCCAGCAAACTGTAGGCCTGCATTAAAATGTTTCTAAAGTAGGTTCCATCATAATTTTGAAAAATATATAGCAGCAGCATAATACATAAAGCATAAAAAATAACCTCAAATTGTGACTACAGGTGACTGCATTACTAGGAAATACAAAGCTACTTCTGAATTTTCTTTTGAAGTCATGCACTGCTTCTGAAATTTAGTATTTCCTCAGAAGTGCACCACCACACAGATACTACGTACCTGGAGTTTTAACTGGAGGTGGAGGTTTCTTTGGCTTCTGCAAAATAGGGGGAAAAAAACCAAGGTCAAATAAATAAACAAACAAACAGATATTCTCTATTGAAGATAGACTTTATTTGTGTTTTGTTTTGCATACGGTAATGTCTAGCATGTTTACTAACTGATTTCAAAGTATTTCACAAAGGAGGCAATCAATTCACAGACAGGAAACACAGAGAACTGGAGTAATTCCTCCGGTATCTCCCAGACAACCAGTTGCAAAAACAGGAACAAAATGCAGGTTTCTTCAAATCTCAGATCGGTGCTTTAGCAACATGCATAAGCAGCAGAGGTACAAAAAACTAAAACTTAAGAATTACATCTTTTCTAGTCCAAAGAATCTGATCGCACCCATTTTAATTTCAATATGTAAAACTCAATCTGGGTTAATACAATGCAAGTTTAAAGGAGTAATCAGGTAAATTTTTGAACCAAAAATGGTCACTTTCACTGGGGAAAAAAAGTTCTAAACTAATTATAAGAAGAACTATTTCAATTATTTGACTTCTAAATTACAACAGAGTAAGACAAAATATTTAGCAGCGTTTGCAACATAAACACTGCAGTTACATGAAAAACATTGTTTTGAGCTTCTTATCACTGTATATTTAAGTGGGGAAAGGTGCACAGACTACTCTAGCCATTAAAAATTTACAATGTATTACGGTGCCACAGTTTGTACATTGAAAATAACTCTATTTTAAAACGCAGTCACTCATCACTTTCCTTAAACTGGTAAAACTGAATTTGATTCTCTCTCCTGTTGAAGGAGTACTGGCACCTCTCAGGACAGACATCTCAAGCCACCTCATCCTCAGAATCCAATTCATGAAAATGCTCTAGAAGAGGTGTCTTTGTGGTCATACTAAGGACAAGACTCACCGCTTCAAATGATCACAAAAGCCTACAAAAACACTTGTTCTTTATACAAATACTGCTAAAACCGTATGGGCTCAGTTTAATATATAGCCCCTCCAAAAATGCCTTGTAGTGGGTATTTTTGAAACAGTTGCTATGGATGGATTTCACTTCTGTGCCCCTACTGCTATTGAATAAGCTCTTCTTAATGCAGAACGATTTTATTCTGACAAGTAAAATGTAATTAAGCAAGCATGAAAACCCATATTAAATTTCTTTCTCTAGTTCCAGAGAACACAAAAGCTACTGAATTTAAGTAACAAGACTGTATTTTTTTTCTTTCCCAAAAAAGCAAATATATTATCCAGCTGTGTAGCACTGCTGCCTATATCAAAAACAATTACACTGAGAGTTCAGCATCAACCTGCCATTATACGATTCTGATCTCTGTTTTTATTAAGTCGTTATCAAAGAGCTGATTACAATAATCAGCCATCCAATGCCTTCAACTTCAAAGCTGCTCAGTGCAAGGTGAATCCCTGTACTGAGACACACTACACAAAGCAGACTAAAGGATCAAAGAAGATCTGTCTCCAGGAAACATTGTTTATGGTAAAAGAATAATTTTTTTACCCTCTCTAAAGGGAGCAATTCTGTATTGTGAAACATCGATACTACCCACCCACCCCTCAAATCAAGTCAGCCATACGTTACAGCATTTATGCCATCCTTGCAAAGCTGAGAATCAATTTGAAAAGAAAACGCTGACTTAGAGTAACTAGGCTTTCTGTGTATGTTAGTTAACTGAGCTTAAATGCTAAATTAGTAACTATCTGTCAGGTTGTATCTAGCAATCCTCTGTGAATGTCTCCAATTCCAGACCAAATGGCACAAAATTACTATGAAACTTTGAAACTCTCTTCTGCTGAGATACAGGCTTCAACATTTAAATGTCCTGATCTGGAGCTGAATCCGTCCCATCTGGGAATGATGTACATTTGTGAATTAACACAACCATCTTTGCTACACAAACTTGTCAGAACCAAAAGCATCACACTAATCTTAACAAAAAAGTTATAAAATAAGAACCAAAATTACAAGACCAAGGAGTACCACATGAAAACATTAATTTCTACAAGTTAGCACACGAGATTGTGAAAAAAATATTTCTAGATCCCAACCAAAGATTAGCCTTCACGCACTGCAACCTGCTGGCAAGTCTTAACATGGAACAATCCCAGTTGGTCCCACAGGGGTCATTCAGCATTTTGCAAGTATAGTTACTTACAGGACTACAGATGGAAGAGACCGACTGCTTATCTCCTTTCAAAAGAGTAAGGGTTTAATTCAATAATCAATTACACAACACCATGTTATCAGAACTATATCCTTTTCTATATGACCTAATCATACTCATTAGTTACAGTTAATCTCAAAAAGCATGCCTCAGTTTAATATTTAAGGAGAAGTTTAAACACAAACATTAACCTTTCAATCTTTCTTCTTTGATATAGCTAATTCAAGATAAAGTTAAAAACTGCCACAATTATAATATTATTTTAAGCAGCATAATGTGCTGTGAAGTCTTTTATTCCTTGCATTTCCATCAATACTTTTTTATGATACTGATACACATAAGAACTTACAGGGAAGTCTTTATCAGACTCTTGTATTTGAACAGCAAAATTATCTGGGAAGACTCCTTCTCTACCATTGAGTTCTCCTTTCCACCAGCCTGGCTCTCCAATGTCCTAAATCAAACAACAGAACATTTCAATCAATATTTACTTCTTCCTCAGAACAGATACAGTTACAGGAACAATGTTTTTGCTTTTACCCACAATATAAAACAACCATTTGTCTGAAATATCGCATTTATAAGGGGAATACTTTAGCCACCTTAGCAAGGGGAAACAGCTACTGATCAGATCAGGTTTGGTCACTTTTTGTTTGTTGTCTAAAAAGCAGAATGAAATGATATCGTCATATATAAGATAAGGGTATATAAGACCTGCAAAGGGAAGGAAAGCACATAAAACCAGTTATGACCCAATGCACAACATTCATTATTCTCAACTTCCTTGACCGGCAACTTATTCAGTAATTCAGTAAATACTTCAAGTGTCATTGGAGTAACACACAATTCTATTAAATAAAAGTGATTCTGATGTGATTGATCAGGTCCGCTTGTCTGAAAAGGGTGAAGCAGCAAGAGGATATAGCCTACTGAGGGAAAAAATAACCACATTAAGGAGGAAAAAAAAAAAAAAAAAAAGGAAAATTAATTCAGTGGCACAGAAATCCATTACATGATCTTACTGGATCGAGGCCTTAGTTTGTCCATAACAGAAAGTATGACGTTATTTGAATATTTTAGCAGCATAAATAACAGCTTTCTTCTTTGCCTCAGATCCAAAATACTGCAGATGTCACTCCTCCATGCAAATCCAAGTGGATTACTGCTGGTATGTGCCACTGTTAGCAGCACCAAGTAGTTCACCCCAAAGTTCAGCACACAACAAGGACAATTCAACACTCAGTTCAGCTGAGACACTGAACAGTAAAGGAGAGGAGGAAAAATAAAATATTAAGTAAAATAATTATTTAAAAAAAAAAATCCCACCCCACATTCAGTTAAAGTAGGAATCCACAGGAAAAAGACCTGAATAGGTGATTAGTGCTGAAAGTAAAAGTTTGCTAAAGTTTTCTTTCATTTCTCCCTCCATCACCCTTTAAATTAAGTACTGTAGGGTCCAATTTCTGAACAGTGTGCAGTCATGAATGGGATAAGGCATCTATTACTAAACTTCATTTAGACAGTGCTGAGGCATGCTAGCAAGTCAGAGACAACTCCATGGAAAAAGACCATATGCAGAACAAAGAGAAAAGAAATGGCCAAGGGGGACAGCCTTTGCACAAAGTGTATGTGCTAAAAGAAAAATACCTTAACACTTGGCAAGATCAAAACCCTGGCCTGAGTCAGCCACCTGACAGTTACATCAATATACTCAGACTTCAGAAGATGGTTTTGGAAGGAGAGCTCTGCTCTGGATAACTCTTCTTCGCTCCAGTTTGGACCAGCGTATGCTTTGGGTAAATTGGTTTAAAAAGGACAGAGAGGCAAGAGATTCAGTGAAGATGGGGCAAGGGCTGTCATGTTTAAAAAAGTGCCTTCCATAACTACTCTTTTCCACTCTAATTACAGTCAATAATACTGCTTATATCCATTTTCTCGTTAAGAGAAGTGGCCATCTTTTCTGTAAACTTAAAATCCTCCTAAAGACAAAAAAAAAATGTTACTTTTCTTCTGCAGCTGTGTGAAAGCTGAACACAAAAAAAAGAAACTTTCCACCTTTTTTAGGCAAGTCATTATTCCTTAATATAGCAGCATATAAACTAACAAAAGACTGCAGAGTACTGCAGGGAAATTAAGTATGGGTAGGTTGATTTCTTGTTTAAAACCATCACTGCAACAAGATGACCTTTCAAAGAGGTGCTTTCAATATTCATCACAAATAAGACCATTCAACTAGATAATCATGTTTCTCTAAATAGCCAGACAGTACCATTAACTTCTATGTGGTTATTCTGAAATATCAAGTATCTCTAACACCTGGACTTCATTGTCCTACTGAAAATATTTGCTCAGGTATTTTTCATAATACCTACATCAAAATCAGTAAGCACAGATCTTAATTTCTCACCTTTGACACAGTAATACTTTCCAACCATCACCTCTAGGTCAGCCTGATATATCACCAGAGAAAAAGTAGAAGCTCTGAAGGTAAAAGGGGTATTCGCAAAGCTTTTCCATTTGCCTCACTGAAAAGGCATTTGGTACCGGGTGTATACTGATCTGACTTGCCTTTGAGGAATCTAAGATAACTTCCCACTCTGGAACAACCTTTAAGGACATCTGTATCTCCACCAAGTGCAGAAGCAAAGAGTTGACTCTCACATGAAACAATCACTCTACAGGAATACCTACTCCAACAGACTCTGCTGCTTTCACATTTTACACATTACCTACCTGTACAAAATCCACAAAAGCTATATAAATGGTTAAAGCAGACCAAACATCTTACCTTACTGATTATTTGAATGATCTCGCCTTCTTTAAAGCTGAGTTCATCATTTGAGCCTTCATAGGAAAATATTGTCCTGCAATATTCCTTGGCTGAAACAAAGCAGCACAATTAACATTTGCATACTGTGTGTAGTAACATACACGATACCAGCTCACTTATGCTGCCTGAAAGGAGAGCTCAGAAATTAACACTATAATCATACTTCCCTTCTAGACCAGCCATCTGAGACTGTTTTACAACTGTTCACTATGTCATTTGTATCACAAGAAAAATAAGATTATATATTTACAGAGCAACAGAGATCTATCTAACCCTCCCCATAGCATTATACATTCAATTTTGAGCTACTTCAGACAAAAATGGTTTCAAGCTTTTTATTGACAGTTTATATGTTATTTTCTCAAAATTGATCTAAGTTTCAAATTTGCAATCCCAATTAAATACATGCAATTGTTTTAAGGTGACATCCTTTATTAACACGTACAATTACAGCAACTTCAAATACCCGAGCAGCACATTTACTGAAATTCTGCAGTGAAATCAAGTAACTGAAGCAAATAATTCCTTGGCTAAGCATCTGAAACCAGAGCTCTCTGAGTGATCAACTCAGACAGTCACAGCCTCTTTTGCAAAAGTAGAAAGAATAATTCCTTTCTTTCCATTTGGTTCACTAAATATCCATTTAAAATTGTGATAACAATTTCAGGTGAAAAAGCAGGAGGATTCGTTTTCCTTTCCCACACTAGAACAAAAACGACATGAGAAAGGCCAAAATACATTAATATAGAAGTCTTGATTGCAAAGCATTTTTTTGCACCTTTTTTAAGCCCAGCACATTTCAAATAAGTTAGCAGATAAAAAGGCTGGATTTCTGTATCTGACAGAGTAAGGAAGAGGTAGCAAACAAAAAGGACTCTAAAGGTACTGCCATAACCTATCAGTTACTTGGCACTGACAACACACAGAGGTGAGCAGCTGTACCAACCCCCAGGTAGAGAGCAGCACAACATCATTAGGATCGTCTGCAAGTCTTAATGACTGCCTTTTGCTGGCTGGTAAGAAAATAAATGAGTTGCAGTTGAATCTTTTTGTTGTTGTTGTATTTTGTTTAATAAAGATACAAATCTTTAGTTAAAAAAAAAAAGCACAAATTGTATTCTTAAATAAAAATCTCTCTTGGTCAGTGACAACCACTATGTTAAAATGCAAAAGTATGCCGAGAGAGAGAGAGAGAGAGAGAGAGAGATACATACCTATATAGATATACATAGATACATAACCACATGAGTAATCCTAGGTACTAGGACTTGCATTATTTTACTGCCTTATCTACTTATCAGAAAAGCTCAACTATAGATTGGCTATATTGTGGTTTCTAAAGAGTTACAGAAACATACACAGAACCATGTCAAAGAGATGAATGTTTAAATCAAGGTAAAAAAACCACACTGACCAAAAAAAGATTTCAACAGGTACGCTACAAATATCTATCAAATTCAGGGATTTTATTCATTCACACAAAGCACTATACCAGCTACTGTGAAGAAAGTTAACTTTATCCCAGCCAAAACCAGGACAGTAACAAATAAGTGTAACACAAGTGTAATACATTTCTATACATTCCAATTCTGTAAAAATACATGCATTTCCTTACTGCCTGGGGATTTGGCCAGTACAGCTGAACTATACAACCCTTCCCTTCTCTCCTCCTCCTCCAAGCACTTCTGCCCTCCTCCCATGCACCAAGTCCCACAACAGACAGAAAACCGTGCCAGAAAGGGAACCTTTCACTCTGCTCCAGCTGCCAGGAAGGCTGGAGCCAGGGAGCCCTGCACCCTGCCAAGCTCCCCGCACGTGCCAGGCTGGGAACCCCAGCAGTCAGCACCACCCAAGAAACCAGGCCACGTACGTTAAGAGGATGTATAATTTGCCACTTCAGCATCTTATTTTGTGAGCCTGATATTCTGCCGCTAGTTAAGATGAAGAAAGAGTCCAGTTTAACTTCCCAGCATTGAAATCTAAGATGGTATTTACAAAAGAGTAAATCTGAACTTCAGTAAATATTTTTAATAAAAGGTAGTTTAAAACTGAATCTTTTCCAAACACTCAGGACTAGCAATACAGTAGCAGGAATCACAGATGTTGTATTCTAACATAATGGGGGGAAAGAGGGGTCAAATTGTGATTATTTTATTTTTTTTAAACAAAATATTTTTACATACTTGCACCAGAGGCCAAAACAAGCTTCCCAGAAATAGCAGAGCCACACCACAAAATAAGCCACACTAGCCTAAACATTTGAGAGATCTCTTTATTTGCTAACATATTGAACACAGTTTATTTTAAATTTGCTCTCTCAAAACTGAGGATGATATACATAAACTATCATATGGTCTATATTAAAATAAAAACACTAAGAAAATCTAGCTTTCCTCCAAAGGTTATAAGATGCTCTTAAATGGTGTCTATTATTTACTGATATTCTCCTACAGCATCTATTACTACCATATTTAAGTTCCTCTCTGACGTATTCATTTCTCCAGGGAGCAGAGACTCAGCATGGCTACTGGATTAGGCCAATTTCTATGCTTTTAGCATGAGATGCACCCGAAATTACGAAAAGAGCTAAATAATGAATGTTCCAAGTGTTCAGTACTGAATGTTCAGATTTTTTTAGGCAGACTTGGGTTAATTTTTATGCAAAAAATTTTAGACAAGTCAAGTTTCACAATGCTCAGAGCTGTACACTGTCTTGCTGGCTCTTACAGCAATAGCACTGGAATGGTTTAAAAGCAAGATCCCAAGACTATCCCAATTTTGGTGTTTAGTAAAAATTTCAAAGTTACAAGTAAGCATCAACTTCCAGCGAATGCATCGTTCACAAACTTTTGATATATGCTTTGCAATAGCAAAACTTAAGTATTAACTACTCTCAAGCCATTACATCAAACACTTCTTGACAATAATCGGCTGTTTGTAAACATGGTCATGCTGTTTACAGCTATCTAATTCAACACAGCCAAAATATGGCTAAAATGGCATGGATGCCCTATATACTGCTACAGGTACAGATAAACTAGGGCTCTGACTAACAAACCTGCAATTTCAAGTGCGCTGTTGTGCTAGATTACACAGCTCCTGAACACAGGCAAAAAGTCAATTGTTTGTTGCAGTTTTCGTATTTCTGCAAATTATGCATTCCATGTAAAACGACCCACTTACACCAAAATAAGGTATTTCCGCATAAAACAAAAATATACTTGAAATTACAATACAGAAGTCAAAACAACGTCTGCTCTGGAACCAGGCGAAATGAGCTGTCTACCCATCACATAATTGAAGTTAATTTTTTATATGGGGTTGGCACTCCCACAAGGTGTTTTGGGTTGACTTAAAAATATCTCTCTAGATAAAACTATGCAACTTGGTAGTTAAATGAAGTCATAAATTCTTAGAGATAATAAAAAAGAAAAATAAAAAAAAAGTTATTATAAACAGAACCACAATGGAACTGGATTATCTAGGGAACAGACTTCAACAAAAAACATAGAGCACCAACTTTCTGACGCAAGAAACTTCGCATACAGTTATGACAACACACTAGCAACTCCACAGTAAATTCTGAGCCTAGAGAGTCAATTCTATAGGCAGAAAGTAAGTCAGTTTGAGCACGTCAACAGAGCAAATTAATGCAAAGGAGCTGCTGCAATAAAACTTCGTACCCTAGCCTTATTTTGTTCTGGGAGACAACCCTACAAATATTTTTGATTCATTTTCCACAGAAATGCAAGCAAAAACTCCTTCAGTCTCTTTTGCATTTGAGTAACTCCTCAAAGGTAGAGAACATTATAGAAAACCCCAGTATACACAAAATTGTAAGATTTTAACACACAAAAAAAGTGACAACCAAATACTTCTCTAGAGAGGACTACCAAGTAACAGATGTAAAGTTCCATCAGCCTTACCTTTTGGTTTACTATCAGCTTCCAATTTTACTACTTCTGACGAGTTTTCAGTTTTTGTTGTACTGGGACAATGAATTAGCTTCGTTCCAGCGGGATGGTTAGGTGATGGCTATATGAACGAAAGAACTTTGTTAACAAAAATTTATTGAGTTTTACTTTTGATAGACTACAGGACATACTCAGGTTTTCATTAGCTGAGATGATGTAAATGACCATCTCCAAGAGCTTCAATGAGCTTCTCCATTAAGAACTTACCGTAGTTACTTCATTATGGCCACTGCAATTAGAATTTTGTCTACTGATTAAAGACACAGCACAGCTTTCAAACTGGAAACCAATCTCAAACATTGCCAGATATACTTTTGCCATTGTATTTCAGCAGTTCCAAGTGTTACTGTTGCATTACCCTGAAAATTGCCTCCTCCAGCACAGAACAGAAGTGGTTATTTAACAGTTGCACTGAAAGCAACTCACTGACCATGCTTACTTTGCACTGGAATAAAGCAGGAGTATTCAGTAGTCATAGACCACCTCAGCAGAAGAGGCAATCAGTTTTTAACTACTCAGACAAATGTAAGAGCACATGAAAGCCCATCCTGGCTTCCCTTCACTCTTAACGATTTGTACAGAACAGAACCAGAACAGAAAAATGTCACTA
The DNA here is from genome assembly GCF_035582795.1 of Mycteria americana. Taxonomy (NCBI): domain Eukaryota; kingdom Metazoa; phylum Chordata; class Aves; order Ciconiiformes; family Ciconiidae; genus Mycteria; species Mycteria americana. The sequence continues at coordinate 7,325,448 of NC_134367.1, read as the reverse complement.
GAGACTTCTCTTGAACAAATAAAAAACCACAACCAAAAAAAACCCACAGAGAGGCATTGCAACCAGTAACAAGTTTGAGAGTTAACATCTAACCAAAATAATTGTTCCAATATTATTTCTTTTTTCCCCAGGAGACATACTGAGCTGCCAGGAAGATTCAGACAGTTTCAGTTGCAGCCACTTCTTCACAGCCCTATGAGCTACAAACATAGAACATGATCTTACAGTCAGTACTTACCTGAGCAGCCCTAATAGTGTTACTGATGTGAAAAATCCCATTGCCTTTAGTTACTCTGTTCATTTTCATTTACAGTTAAACTTCACAGACTTTCTACTGCCAGAGAAACTAGATTTACTCTCCTTAAAACCAGATGATGCCTGCGGGCTGATATTTGGTATCTCTGACATACCATAGAGGAAGCCACGGACACTTGGGATGTTCTTGGAGTACATATGCAATTTAACTCGCTTGAGAATGCTATATGGAGGAAGCACTAAAATAACCCACCTATGAGATTAAACAAGTCCAATATGGAAATAGTTCTCTACATTTCCCCCTTCCAAAACGAGACACAATTAGAAGTGTGAGAAGAAGTTTAGGCAGACAGGGTATAAATAGCCTGAGCCCAGGCAGGATGCTGGGACCAGCTGAAACCTATCTAAGTATCTCCTGCAGGACCATATATACTCTTGAGCACTTAAGATATATCACTGCTCAGCCTTCCTGTGCTGAACAGTCTCTGAACTCCCCAAGGGAAAAAAGCCCTCTCTGCTCTAGAGTTTCTTGATGACATCTTTTTCTACTGCCTTAAAGACTAAGAATGCACTTCCAGCATCCCTCCATCTAACTCCGAAGTGAGTTGAGCACGAATCCAAAGAAGCCATCCATTTTTGCAAGAGCTGCATGAGAATTATCTCCCTAGGGCTCTCCAGGTTGTTCTCTAAGTCTGTCCACCTTTGGGATAACTTTGGCAACAAGCATAACTGGAATATTAAGTGCTAAACTCAACTGTTTATTTCATGGTCTTTAAGCTATGCAAAACTTTTCTCACTTCATTTCCCCTCTTGCTGCGGAACAGCATACAACAACTTTCCAGACAAGTCAATTAACAAAACAGAGTTCCAACGTATTTTAATGTTTATATAGTCAAATAACACAATTCAAAATGAGCAGATTTCACATTAATCAAACATACTTTAGATAGGCTCTTTATACTCCCAAGTTACAAGGTAGAAAGTAGGGAAACACACTTTTGAACGATCAATCTCATGACAAGAAAGCAAACTGAAAGCTAGCTCCTGAAACCCTAGTCTAACAGCATTCACACGAAGATGTAGTGATCCCACAGACTCCTACTTCAAGGGACAAAGCCTGGAGAGAATCAAGGAATATCAATGTGCCTTCATCGAATCATAGAATGGTTTGGGTTGGAAGGGACCTTCAATGATCATCTAGTCCAACCCTCCCGCCATGGGCAGGGACATCTTTCACTAAGATCAGGTTGCTCAGAGCCCTGTCCAACCTGATCTTGAACACTTCCAATGATGGGGCATCCACAGCTTCTCTGGGCAACCTGTTCCAGTGTCTCACTACCCTCATCATAAATAATTTCTTCCTCATGTCCAATCTAAATTTACTCTCTTTCAGTTTAAAACCATTGCCCTTTGTCCTGTCACTACAGACCTTGGCAAAAAGTGTCTCTCCATCTTTCTGACAAGCCCCCTTTATATACTAAAAGGACACAAAAAGGTCTCCCTGAAGCCAAGCTAAACAACATCTTCCTTAGGAGATAACATTCGCTGAGCCTTAAATAGAAGGCGATAGTCTTGCAACTTTCATTTTCTGAATCATCTGATGTTTTGACTGGACCAGAAACAAAGACGACACACACCATGTCTATAGGTGAATGAGCACTGCTCTTAGCACTGCTACAGAGGGAAAGCACATTCAAGGAAGTCTCTGTCCCTACCTTCTTCCCAGGGACTCACCCCACCTTTTGCCCTACACCATTACGATTATTTCCGTAGCAGCAGAGGAAAGCAAATCAGTCACCAAAACAGCATTAATGACCATAATCCACAGACAAAAACATTGAAATCAGACAAAAGTTTTAAAAGCTTTCTTGAATTGATCACCTGAGTAAAAACCTGAAATACTGGATTATCTCAGCTGCCTTTAATTTATCAAAAGCTGAAAATCCATACATAAGCTCTGGGTATAAACAATGCATATGTTCAAGATAAAGGACTGAGCATCGCTGTTGTGCTTCCAAGGGATAAGAGCACTCTTGGGATCAGATCAAAATAAAACTCAAACTAAAGCAATTTCACTATCATCACATTATCTGCTCCTCCCTAAGCTTTAAGTTTGATATAGAGAATAAAAGCGCTCCTTTTCCCACTCACTTGTAAAAAAGGGGGAAAAGAAAATGAAAGAGGATGAAAAACTGTAGAATGGTATTTTTCAGGCTTTCACAATCAGCAGTTTATGTAGCTCATTGACCTAAGACATCACCAAAGCCAAAAGCTTGGCAGCATTCATTGAAGGACATTTACACTGGTAATGACGGCTGACACCTAGAACAGCAACCTCAACACCCACCAAAACTTGGGAAAAAAGCTCAAGCCAAAAACTAAAGAAACCCTCAAATACTCCTTGTCTTAAAGGCCAAGTTTCATTTGTATGGGAAGACTTAACATTCTTGTCCCAGATTATATACAAAGTCTGTTACAAAGAGAACTATGAGACACCTTGTACTGGCGATGTGTTTGAGAAGTTATTATGTGTATGAGAAGTTATTACATACCACATGGCTTTGGAACGACAATTTTTGTATCAGCTTGGTTTTCCCTCTCTAATGTTTTAAATAAAGACATTTGAATAGACCTTTTGGAATCAATGTTAAATATAACTCACTATGAAAGAAGTTTGAAGGGGTTTGTTTTTTTTATAGGCAAGAGCCCTATGAGATGATTATGTTCTGATTATGGAACAATATTGACAAATTTTAAAATGGCCAGTGTATTCAGCATCTGTAAGATATCATGTCTTCAGATTCCACATCTAAATTATTTTTCCAGGAAACCCAAAAATAACAATATGAACTTGTACAAACCTTATCTTGCTTTTTATCTTCTGATTCATTACTGGATAATCTTGTCTTAAGTTTCACTGAGCCTTCTTTAAAGATATCTCCAAACCCAATACCTCGGATTTTCTTTGGCTGTGCTGGTCCAGATCCAGGTTCACTCCCATTTCCTGGAGAGACCACAGGTGAGGTAGGACCACTGAAAACAGACTCTGAAAGTAAAAAAAAAGAAAGAAAAAGTTGTTTTAATATCTGAAAGTATTTATTTGCTCTTCTGGGAAAAAAAAGGTGGAAGTAACCCAGCTGCGTGCACTGCTCTTGCTAAACAGCTTTTCTAGGAACATTATTGTAGCTGTAGTACCTCACATTTGTTCTAGTTGTATATTTAACATAAGAACATTTGAAATGACACCAGTATTGCATTGAATACTCTGGCAACTACGTCATTAGATCACTAATATTTCTTGCTATTTCAATTATCACTCAGGCTCCACAGTCTGTTAATGTCAAACTTATGTTTTCCATTAGTTTTATGAAACATTGCTTATGCATTCTTGGAAGACATGTTTTTAGTCCAACATTTAAAAGCTTGTCATTTGCACAGCTATAGCTGCTGAAAGTAATAATCAATGAAGGTCCATAATGAGTCCTACCATGTTTCAACAGCCACAGGAAAAAAACAGTGTGCTTCAGTAGTAAAGTGATGCCTCTCAAGACACCAAAGTGAAATTTTCCTATTGCTTAAAATGTACTAGGTATCAAAAATACCTGAAAAGAGTTTCTTGCAAATTCATTTAAATAGCTTTTTAACCTGATAACACTTAAAACCTATTTTAAATGAGTTAAACAACTATACTTGATTTGAATGTTTGAGATTAATCACTAGTAGATAACAAGTATTTTAGATTCTTTTAATCTTTCAGTTTTAATGGACAACATTTATCCATCCCTCAAAAATGTAGTTCAGAGAAGAACTTAATTTAGGTGTTAGCAGCTTTTAAGACTTTTTTTTTATTTTTAAGTTACAGTCAAATCTGTTAAAACCTACAAACTAGTATTCATGGGCAAACTATTTCCCTGTGCAGAATTCCAGGAGATAGTCATGTGAAAACAGACAGCTTTTATAAACAAATTCAAAATAGCCCCCACATCTTTTAGCCTTTCAGTTAAGTTCTTCCCAGCATATGCATGCCTGGGAATTGCAATAAAGATTAAAGCCTCTTCCCTCAACCATAAATTTCAGGGATTTTGATAATATTGTGAAGTTACATAGCCTCTTGACTTCAGTTTCTCACATTTCTTCAACTGAGTTACTCTTCACTTAGTTCTATCCCTCTTAGATATCTAAAAGGATAGCTAGAAATTTCATTGATGAGAAAAGTCCAGGTTGCATGTTTGAAAGACCATAGCTCAGTGAATGGGGCATTTACTGTTTCCTGGGAGTGAAGAAAGAACCAGCAGATACTTGAGATCCTGACTGTGAAAGCACTGAGCATTAGATATAACCCCTGGGGGTGCGAGGGGCTGATAATCATAACTTCTTAGTTACTGACAGAAAATACAATTACTTCAAATTACTGTCCAGTCCACAGTTCACTGATCTCAGTATTCAGGAATTAAGACACATACCCATTTGTAAATTCGTGTCACCAGACCCCACCAAACTTAATGAACTTGACTTCCAAGGAGACAGCCACTGAGCTATTTGGGACTGCTCAAGTCAAAAAACTCTTGTTTTACACTACTGCAATTATTTCCACAATTTACCAAAAAAAATCCAAGCCAGACTTTTCTTCCCTGCCTCTGAGCAAACCCTTGTTAGAAACAATCAATACAGAACATCTTGTAAATGAGGGTGCACATTACTAGAAGAAAAAAAAAAAAAAAAAAAAAAAACCACAAAAACACTTTTTCCCTTGAACATTACACAGCTGTCTTTAAGCATCAATTAACTCGCATTAAGAGGTTGTTCCCAAAGAACACTCCCATTCCAGCAGTATCGTATCACAAGTCCTCAGTCTTCAAACAGGTCTTCATAGCCAGAATGCCTCTGAAGTGCAGTTTCAAGGGAACAAAGTAACCGCCTGTAAAGCATACACCTGCCTGGCACCACTCAGCACTCAACTACTGTTCAGCCACAGACTGTCTGCTTCGGTCCGAGCTATACAGTCATAGCCACAGAGGAATGGCTAAACGTAAATACTGCCTTAAAAACCATTTTATTGTTAGATTAAAACATGATAAAGAACCAGGGCCCCCTTCCCAGGATTCATTTTAAGTTGAGGCTTTCCATACAGTTTTGCTTGAATTCAAGTTTTAATTCTCAACTGACATGGTTAAACGCTTAAGTTTTCCATGTTAGAGAACCCACGTCTGTGAGAGTAAGACTGAAAAAAATCTATTAAACAGAAGAATAATTTTATACCCAATACCAAAAAAGGTCAACTCTGAATATGATAAAGTTTCTAGTGATAAAATATAGAATATACATTTGCAAGATCAAGACCTTGACTGCAATTTTATTAGAAGTGTATTGGGAGCAAGACAGGTTTCATAATCAGCATCGATGTTTTCTAGAATGAAATTAATGGTTTAGTAGGCATGGAGGTGTTAGGTTGATGGTTGGACTAGATGATCTTAGAGGTCTTTTCCAACCTTAATGATTCCATGATTCTACAAATACTTACCGTTCTTAGGAAGCTTGAATTCTTTACAACTTTTATTGTACTACAACCATGATACTCCAAATTATACCTGAGATCTAAAATTACTTTGCTAAGGGTTTACAACAAACAGAATACCACCTGTGTCATCCAGAGCGTCCTGTGTTTCTCCATCATCCGCCAATTCCAATTCTTTCACAAAGTTTGAAGGAAACAACCCTGCCTTGCCATTTAATGTTCCACTCCACCAGCCTTCTTCTACCTGTATAGAAATATTTTGCACATTACCAATAAAGCAAAAGGAAATTCCTATCCATTCCACCCATACTGCACTTATAAAAGTCTACAAACAACTTTGGGAAAGTTGAAGTGACCATGATTTCTGTTTAAAGAAACCTACCAAAAATGTAGAAACAGTAGGCAAAAAGAAGAGCAAGAAAATAATTTACTGTCACTTCTATCACTACAGCAATGATCCTGAAACATGAAGCTAGCCCCATGCCAATTAATCCAAAAGAGCAGCGAAACGTTCAACAACTTTCTCAAGGTAAGACAGAATAACAGGCATTACACATCTAACACAAGAAGAAATATTAAACTGTTTATGAAATAAAGATGCAACTTTTAGCCTGGCTTTTATGGAAATTTTTATGTATTCTTGCTGTCCATCTGTCTTTTCCTCTGTCTCGTCCAGTTTCCATCAGTCCTATTCCCACTGGCCTTGTATCCATTGAACAGTTTTAAACAATTTTGATCAAAAGACACAAGTTTCAAAGATGGAATTTCTACAGATAATGTTGGGTAGAATAGAGAAAAGTCCTTAAGGGCATCACAGAGTAATGGAAAACTAAGCTGTCCATTCCTTCTAGCAGGAGGCAACTGGCTGAACAGCGTACGCCTAGCTCTAGATGTGTCAGAGGTACAGATACTTTCTGATCCGAGCTGGCCAGCTGATGAAGGTAGCCGAGACACACGAGGATTTTGTGGTGGCACACAGCAGTCCTAAGGATAGAAGTCTGTTGGATGCAAATTTTGTTGGCTTTGCTATTCACAAAACAACTCCTTTTTGCACTGGAAATAAACCTGTTCAGGAATTAGGAAACATATTGACACTAATGCTCAGTTATGTGCTTGGATTCCTGGTGCATCATTTACACTGCAATACTCCAAAATGTAATGGAGTGTTTATCAGGAGTACCCCACAATTCAAGGCAGAACAAAAGCTGGGCACACATAGGTGACTGTGTAAAACAATGCCAGAAGACTGGGTAAGAATTGTGCTCTTCAAATTTATGAAGATTTTGCAAAATGTCTTAAATAAGGCGAATGTATTTGCCTAGCGAGCACTATTTAAAAACTATAATTAAGATAAATTTTCAAAATATTTCATTTCATTGCTCTGGTTTGGGACTGGAAGGCTGTTTTTAGAGAGGAAAGAAAAGCAACGGGGGGGTGGGGAGACACCAGCAGTTGTTTACGCTATCTTTTTTTAGCCTTGTTTTGTAGGTCACTATGCCTGAAACACAGGCATAGTTTTTAAACGCTAGCCTACCTCCAGGCAAGCAGAACGCATGCAAAACCTGGCAGCTACAGAGACAGACAGGCAATGAAAAGAGTATTGTTATTTTTAAAGACACCCTGGTGCTCAAATATAGCTTTGCTGTGGACGGTTCAAATTCAGAGTCTGGTCCTCTGAAACAAATTTTAAGCGTAGATTTCTGACAAGTCCTGACTGGGCTCCGGTGCCTCATGCTTTACCTAATACATTACAGAAAACTGAAATTCAAATGCCTTGATTCACCCATACTACACTCAAGAGCCATGAGAAAGGGTCTTTTAATGCTTACAAGACAGAAAGCGACTCGAGCATCCATTTAGTCTTCTGCCAAGAAATAAGGTCAGCAAAGCACTTTACAGACTTGCAAGGCAAAGCGATGCCAATTCAGAGACAGTCAGGAATAAAACAATAACTTCTTAAGCATACTTGCTTCAGCCTCCACACTGTCTTTAAGAAACCTGACTATATATGAACTATATTATCAGAAAAGGTATCTTTAATTGACATTAAAAAAGCAGCTTTAAAAAGTTCTTCATGCTTTGGTGGAGAACATCCGTGCATCTCTGGACACTAGCAACACAGATGACAATTTCACAACTCTTATCTTCCATTTCGAAATCTTACCACATGATACAATTTCCACAAGAGGGAGTTAAAGCTCTGGTACACACATCAGCACTTTTTTTGTGAATCCCATCAACTTATTTCTGTAAGATGATGAAAGCTCAGATTTCTAAACAAAGGGGGGGAAAGCCTTAAACAAGCAGTTTTGCCAATCTGATTTTTTTTTTTTTAATAAAAACTCCACTAATGGAGTCATATGAATTTTGATTATGCTTGATAACACAGCATGCAAATATTACAAATATAATACTACAAAAATAAATCTATTTAGTGGTGCATCTGACAGAAGTAGGGGGAAGACATAAAGGGGAAACAAAAGTTTTACAGCAATGATACAGTTATGATGTGCACTTTGTGCGCGTATTTTGCATGCAAAACCCACATGTTCTGTAAACAAAACCCCCTGCAGATTCAGCCAGCACGTAGCACAAGGGCCTTCTTCCCTAAAAGCTACTTGTGATCCTTGTAGCCTGCTCTCTTCCACATTAGCCATTTAATTTCTGATCTTGTCTGCCTCCACCTTTGATTTCACGATCAGCAGTGTCAGTTGTAACTACTGAATTTATGAAAACAATTGCAAGAACTGAATTATTCTCAGGCAACTGGTAGAACTGATCCCCTTCTGTAGCTGATTTTACCTTACTTTCCCCATTTAATGGAAAGATCATTTGGTCACTTTAAGTAACAGTTATGAGTTATCTGCATATAGATAAGTACCAACTTTTATATATAAATGGAAGTGTATCGTCTCACAGTAGCGAAGGCAAGTTACTTAAGACAAGGTATCCCAGCATATTGCACAACCAACGGATGGTATTTTCTACCATTCTTCACATTTCTGGTCCATCAGTACAGTTTTGTGAAGCAGATTGAGCCTACACCTGTTAGGTCTATTCTACACCATCATAAAAATAGTGTGGAAACAGCTCTAATAGTTAGCTGCAATATTTTTTTTATCTGGTAGCATCTGCCTAAAAATTTGATTAACACTTTCTCAGAAGTAGCAAAGGCTGGGTACTACAAATATGTATTTTCAAATCATTAGGAAAGGAAGAAGCATGGGGACTGACCCACCCTCCCACCCCCCACCAAAAAAAAAGAATAAAATAAAATCCATGTTTCCGTAAGAAACCAGATGAGGAAATTCTTTGATCTTTTTTATTCTGTTTGGCTACTTGGTCATCTCCAATACATCATAGTGAACACCCCTCCCAAAATAATTCCAGATGTTGACATGTGTAACCCGAAACAGCAGCTTCCGCAAGAGTTTACTGCACATGCTATCTCTTGTAAATGCTTATGTTGGACCATTCAAAGTCATGACTGCTGGGTACAGGCACTATCCACAAATTAAACTGGTGAGGTTATCCAGGAGCACTCCTTTACAAAACTCCCCCACACAATGGTATTTATGAAACTGTGATTTTAGTGAGCAGGTTCTACAAGTCACTTGCTCTGTTTATTCAAAGAGAACAAATTCTAGAAGTCATTAGTGCAAATGCATCTAAAAGCATAACTTTTTCCTTGCTAGGAGAATGGAAAAGTCCTTTCTGGCAACTGTCAGGATCCTGGAGAGTTAGCACTCTCTTCAAAAGAGGTCATGCATGTGAAAAACACAATCTCATAAAGCTACTTAAAAAGCACCGCCAGACACATGGCTAGGAAGAAAAGTTCAGTCTTCTCCTTCCTCAGACGCTCAGGGAGGTAGTAAGAACAGATGGCACCAGTGAAGGTCAGAGCATGCCGTGCAGAAGTTTTCCACCTAATTCTGAAAAGGTTCCTTCCACGATCCCTCCGGTCTTTTTCTTCCCTGACAGATTTCACTCTCCTAAGAGACGCTCTTCCCACATATTCAAGCCTCCCACAACACAAGTTGCTACTGAACAGAACAGATACCAAGGAAGCACATAGGTAGGAAAAGATAAGAAACCTCCACCCCAAACCCCCACTCAAATACGTAGGGCCATTGCAATCAAAGTCTGAACATCAAGACGTATCTTTAACTGTATTTCTTACCCAGTGGAAAAGGAAGGCAATAGAAATAATAACATGTTGTTGAGTGCATTAGTATGCTCCGTATTTTTGTGCAAGTGGGTTGAAGTATATTGTACTACAGGTACAAGCTTCTGTGCCGAATACTGTTACTATTAGTTCAAAGCTTCAATGAGTTTGCAAGAAAGCATGGAACTGGAAAATCAGGTCAAATAACATTTTTCACCAAAACCAAGTTAGTGTATGTCAACTTAAAGGCAACTGGTCAAACAGTTTTAGCATAAACACCCTAAAAACAAAGATGACATACACAGGGCCAAAGAACTGAAAAAGCCTTTCAAAAAAGGAATCTGTGTAACAAACAGATCACAGTTTATTGCTGCGATGATCAAATACTTCCCCTACACATCTAGGGGGTTAGGATTAGATCCTGAGAGAAAGAACTCCTAAACTATTAGCTTTAGCTTCAAATACACTACTTCCTACGCTGTTTTTCCAACATCGTTGTAATTCAAGTATTCAGCCAAAAAAACAACTTGAATTTTGGCCCCATGAAGAGACGATCAGCTCTGTAAAACAGCTTACCTCTTCATTGATGTCGATCACATCTCCCAGCTTGAGTTCCAGCTCATCCTCATTCTGCGGGATGTACTCAAAGAGCACTTTGCACTGCCGCTTCTTGGACCCTGATTCAAGGGAAATGGCAAAAGTAAGAACGCTTGCAAAGGAAAACTAGTTTTTCCTCCACTCAGCTCCTGAGGATCAAATCTGACCAGAACACCCATAAATCATCCCAAAAAGCTACGTAGCATTTGCTGCTGGTTTTCCAGTTTGCTTGTGACACTTTAGGCTAGCGAGCTATATCTTAGATGGAGCTTGAAAACCATCAAGCTTCACAGACTGCCGATTACAAACAAATAAACACTACACTGCCAATTACCAACATGCTATAAAAAACATGTTGACACAAGCAAGTCACATAAATCCCCAGTACAATGATTTTCAAGCTATTTCCTGACTGAAATTTGCAAGAATGACAACCACTGCCAGTTGCAGTGTTAGCACTTGCTTGGAAGAAAATATGCAAGTTTGAGCCTCCAGTCTTTAAGGAATCCTGAAAGTAGTAACAAATGTTTTGCTCAGCACAACACTGAAGTGCCAATAGCCTTTCTGCCCTCTAACAAAGACCTTGCTAACTACAGGTCTGAGGTAATGCTAATGTTTGCTCAGCTCATATTTCAAAATCCAAACTCATTTTTATCTGCGAATGTAAAAACCCTCCCTTTTCTCAGTGCCAGTATGGAGTCCAGAAATTCAACCTAAGCTTCGATTAGCTGTGTTTGACAAAGGCAAAATTAAAATAAAGTGAAGTCTTTAGATTTTTGCCACATATCATTAAAGCTTTGCAGGCATTAAAGAGACAAAATGACATCTGGAAAGGGGAGGGCATTGAAGTGGCTTCCAACAACCCCTCCATCCAGAGCGGTGTGAAACCTATGATTGCCCAATTACTCTGCACATATCCCAGAGCGATGCTACGGCTGAACCCAGAGACTTTAGGCATTTGTCCTTCAAACAAGAGGCCATGCCTTCAGACCTTTTCCACAACAGAGCAGCCAGCACGCTTTTGAAGGCAATTGTCATCCTGAGCTATGACCCACACACGCTCCCTTATCCTCCTAAAAAATAATCTGCCACAGTTTAAGTGGAAATATGGATGAAAAACTTGAAGTGGTAAAGCTTAAGCTTGTAGGAGCTATATAATTTCCATATTCTCTCTTATACTATGCACTCCTTCCATACTCAAGCTTCAGCAATTATGGTTAGCTGAGTAAAAACATTTCAAAATACAGATACTGCCTCCAAGATTGATCCTTGTCTTATTATAGCAGTGTTTAAAGTCCAAAGTCAGATGTTCAGAAGACTGCCACGCCCAGCATCCTCAGTACAAAACCCACCAGGCATCTGAGTAACATTCAGCATTTAAAATTTCTGAGAGAGGGCTCACAAAATCAAGAATTTTCTACATGCTGGTTTATGGTCTGTGCTCTAAAGAGCTTAAAAGGGGGAGGAAACAAATAAACCAAAAGTATGAAGCTCTACGGGTTATTTCTAATAACACGTAATTGCCCACATAATACACCCGTCTTAACTCCACTGAAACTCATACATCAGCCAAGAGGGATGTTAGGTTCACAGTAATTGCAATAAACGGTTCACTGGCCTTTACTACCTCCTATGGCGCTTTCAGGGCTCCTCCTTTGTATGAGATTAACTGATATGGAAAAAAGGCAAATTAAAAAGTCATGGCCATTTGGTATAAATCTGATCTCAGCATTCCTTTTCATATTGTAATTATATCTAAATGGGGAAGTGGGGGAGAAAACAAACCCACAGATGCATTTCACATCCAGAACTCACTCTTACCTGAGGTCTGTTTTCAGTGATACCCAGTTTAGGAAGTACTGCCTTCCAATTTTGAAAATCTCTAGATTAACCTAGGAAGCTAACCAATCTGCTCAGAAAACACCACCCCAGCTTCACATGGTGCAACAGTACTGCTGGGCTGGCAGCCCCCGGGCAATTCTGTCCGTTTCCAAAACAACTTGTCTGGCTTCAGGTTTTATTTGTTTTGTACAGGGTAAATGAAATTTAGCCCTTTGTTGCCGTAATTTAGCACACCTTCTGTATTTTCCTTTTCCTGAATAAAGGCAGACATCTAACTGACAGGAATACTGCCTGCAGCTTACTACTCACCTGGTATAAAATGCCTGAATTCAGCAACAGCTGCACATGAGAACAACACAAGGACTTCCCAGGCAGAGACAACCTACCTCACCGCACCCTGGCAACCTACTATTAAAGTAGTTTAACTTTGTTTTTAACGTTGTAAATCTCATTTTACCAGGTTAGGAACCAGAAACGGAAAGACAACTAAGCACTGGAAACCTTTTGAAGGGAGTGAGCGATTGCCCAGGCACAGAGCAAACAGGATCTGCAAGAGTTGTTCAAACAGTCTTCCAGGAAAGAGAGAACAGCAAGTAAAATGGAAATGCAGAGATTGTCATTGTGCCAAGTAAACAGTTGTGTGCTTAAAGGAAGGTGCTTGAACACCATTTTCTTCTAGGATGATGAGACTAGCCATAGCACTGCAGAGTTTGAGACCACGCTGTACCTACTACCCTGGCCACAGCCACACAGCCAGCACCATGAGGACGAGACAAGCTGAATACGGGATCGGTCCAGGGTTAGGGAGACCAGAATGAGTAGCCGACACCTGAAATGGTATCAGATCATGTTCGTAGAATCACAGAACCCTAGAATATCTCGAGTTGGAAGGACCCATAAGGATCACGTTGATGCCCTTTCAGAGCCTGGTTGCATGAATCTAAGAACAGCGTTAATCTTTCAGGCTACATTTTCAAAAGCCTGCTGATGCAAACCTCTAACAGATACATATGTACTGTTGCCAATATGCCATACACAGATCAGATTCACTAAAAAGTAATTTTGAAGGTAACACCCTTAGTTGCCTAGAAGAAGGTTTCAACAAATTTGTAAATCTGGTGGTCCCATTTCAGGACTTTAAAACATGACTAGTGACTCTTCTCCTTTTATGGGCAAAACCTCAAAGCATAAACATACCAGAAACAGTAAGTTCTGAATTTTTTTCTTTTAAAAAAAAGCAAGCTTGAATCATAAATGCCTGCAATCTCTTATAAGAGAGAGTAATATACAGCAATGTCTCTCAAGACTGAGGTGTCCAAATACAAATCACAAGTCAATTTTTTGGATGCAGGGAACGCTAAGTTTTCTGCTCTAGTTTTTAGTCACCTTGATTTAAATACTGGCATTAAAACACAGAAGCCACAGATATGGAGGCACCAAGTCTGCACTCCTGACAATCTTGGGGGCTGCAGGTACAATAAAAGGAAGACCACTGCTTTTTCTTAGACACCACCAACTTCACCTTATTTCACACTAGAAGCAAGCCTACCAAACTAGAGGAACCTGAACTATAGAGTGCTTCCTTGTCACAAAGCCTTGAATTTGTAGCAAAACTTTTACGTTTAGAAGAAACGACCACAGGAAGATTTTTTTTATCAACATGAACAGGCCTGCAGTTCTCATTCAGTACCTGACAATACAAGCAGAGCTCACACGAAGTTACAGAGCAACTCTCTGGAATCCGGAAGGGGTCTAAATCCTGTTCCCAGGAAAATTCATCCTTATCGCTGCTGTTAAGAACTACATATGAGCTTTCTGCCCATGCATCCAGGAGCAGAAGTTGGCTTAGAATCAAAGTTTTTCCTCCTATGTCTCTAGTTCCGTACAACCTTAAAACTAAGTCAGACATTAAATAATTCATGTTTATCAAAAAAATGCACGTCAGCAGCTTACGCAATTCAAGGAATTGGAAAGACTACATACTCTTCTTGAAGCTTTTGGACGGGGGATGAGGCTGAAATCCTCCTGCTGGAAGCCCATAGCTGCTCATACGCTGCACAAGACTGGCTACATTGCCAGATTTCTCCCTCCTGACTGGTACGGCATCATCCTTGGGCTCTACATCCTTCTTAACTTCCTGAAACAAGAGATTTAAAAGATTGAGAGGCCATTTAAATTACCCAAGAGGTCAGTGTTTTTAGACAGGTGCTCCATAGACTACGAGATTTCAGCTACTTACCATTTGGTGTGTAATGATGCATTATACTCAAAAATCATGGCAACCTGCACCTAAACATACTAAAGGCCTTAATAAATTTGGCCCTTTCATACAATCATGTTAGTAAAGGTAAGTTGATGTGCTGAAACAGGGGCAGAATTTTAGCCATCTACTCCAACCCTAAGAAAAGTAGCTTCGAGCCCAGAAGTCCCATATTACAACTCTTACGTCACAGCTCATATTTGAAAACATTTTTTAAAAGATAAATATTACTTCAATGACAGACCCATAGGGTAGGGCACTAAATAAAATATTGTAGTATATAAAACTGCATTAGGTGATCATTTCTGCCTCAGAAAGCTCAAAGGTTGTTTACAGACAAGATGCAATCGTACTGCTGAAAGACACGAGTGGAAAAGAAAGTGAGATACAAGAAATAGAGTGGGAGGAAGTGAGGGGAAAAGTGTAGGAGGAAAGTAACAGAGACATAATTTTTCTGATAATAGTCTCCCACCTTCCTGTCTTTCTAAATTAAGGTCTTAGCATTGAAATTGAATGCGCCAATCAAGACTAAGAAGCCTATAAACAAGAAAGCATCAGTTCTTGACAGAAAATGCCATGGACGCAGCAGTTACTCTACTGCATCAGCTCATTAAATGATATTCCACTGGAGAACAGACACTCTGAAAGAAGGAAATCACCACTTTGCACAAGAAGAAACCCATTAACGTCAGATCAATGGCCCATCTAGTGCAGAACACATCTCCCAGCAGCCACAATCCCAGACGCTCTTTAGAGCTAGCCTGCAACCCAGATCCTCCCACATTCCCAGAGCACCCATAAGGGTTTCATTAGGGAGATACATCCCCTCCTCTCTCCCTTTCATGTCTGCAGATGAAGCTGTCTAATCCCTTTCTGCCTGCATTGTCCTGTCTGCCTCCCCAGCTTCCTTGGGGATAGACATCAGATATTCGCTCTCTGCTACATAAAGAAGCTCCTCTCATTTGCTTTAAGCTGACACTTTACTAGTCCCAATCTGTGTTCCCCACCATTGCATTTAGTCTATGACTACCTCCATGGCTGTGTAAACCTTGATCATCTCCCCTGTTGGCTTTATCCTCTCAACTGAAGAGTCCCAGCCTTATCAGTCCCCATCTCACCAGGCAGCTGCTCCATCCCCTTAAACATCTAGCCACCTGTCCCCATCCTGGTCTCTATAGATCTGATGACACCAGGCATCCTGCCGGTGTTTTGGGCTGTCACTGCACCCAGAGCTGAGGATTTCAGAGAACTGAAAGCAGCACTACCAGGTATTCATGAGCTGATGCTCAACTCTCAACTGGCAGTTCCACGTAGGTATGGTATGGATTACCTGTTCTTATACACATTATTTGGCATTTACCTACCTTCAGGCTCACCTGCCACCCTTTTTGCCTGCTCAGCTCCTTGCCATCAGCATGGCATTAGACTACATAAGAGTCTAACAGCACTCACAAAATGGGCATGTCCACTGTTAAATCCCCTCTCCAGATGACCGGAGATGCTGGACAAAGACAGTACCACAACCAACTCCTGAGGGATCCCGTCGCCGACTCTCCTCTGTCCTCACAAGTCACTGATAAGTCCTTTGCTTCTTATTCTTTAAGCTACTTCCAATCCATAAAAGAATTTTTCCTTCAGCCTGAGAGAAGCTTTATTCCTTCAATAACTTGATGGAAAACTTTATGATAAAGACTTTCTGAAAACCCAAGTGTGTTACATCCACTGAACCTCATGTGCCTGTGTGCTTAGCAAGACCCTCAAAGCCCATCAGCTTTCCCACCACCACAGCATTACAATGTCTTGAGGAAATCAAACACCCATAAGTACTTTGCAGCTTTTCATGATCCACTTCAGAACAATTCTTGTATCCACCACCAGTAGCCACTAGTTAACAACTCCACTAGTTATTTCAGCTACAGCTGCAATAAAATATTTAATAATATTTGAAAACAAATCTTGGCTAGACATATATATACACACTCTTATTAACATCATGTGAACTCTTAAACATGAGCTTTAAGACAACAGAACCCATGCATTGATGAAATGCCAAAAAATGAGAAGCGTATTCAACAGGACCTCTCTGGTGCTTTCTGGAACATTAAAACCCAGGCTATTTACTGCAGCTGTCCAGCTGGAAAACTCAGCAGGTCTGGAAGCTACTGATGCTTTCAAACAAACTACAAACCTCAAGTCAAACAGTCCAAAGCACCTTCTTATTTCCCAAAAGAGCAGAGCGAGTCAAATAAACAAGAGTACAGACAGCACAATTTTTCCTCCCATTGATCTACACTACATAAAGAGGCTTTTCAGAAAACAGGCAAGTAGTTCCTGCTGTTACTCTCCTTCATCCACAGGGACTTCTGCCCTGGAGATCTTAGCTCTGCTGAGATCCCACCTTCCAAGTCAAAAAAAAAAAAAAAAAAGTGCGCACTCCAGAACAGCATAGCATCGTGTCTACCTTCCATTTGAGTAGACATTTCACATTTCAAAGACATTGTCATTCTCAGTCTTATAGTTGTTTTTTGGCCAGTTACTTGCAAGTCTGATAAACCACGAGGAATTAAATTTGGCTACAGCTGAAAAGTTTGCCACCTGCAAAACACCTTTCTAGCTGCCTTACTGACAAGGCCATTCTGCTCAACTGAAAAACATACTGGCACTTGAAAACTTGACTAGAATGGATCTGTCCCTGGATTTTTAAAATTATAATCTTTTGGTATGCAATTTATACAGCCTCCAAAAGCTGCTCCAGGAACCAAAGCTTCCCCAGTTAACCAGTTTCTCAATTGTAACACTTTCCAGTGAGGAGTCAGCTCCAGGCTCCTTCCCCAGGTTTGCACTTCGCACAAGACTTCAGAAGTGGCTGCTGCAATAATTTTCTGAAAAGCAGAGATGCAAAAGAGAAGTGGGAAAGATACTCAGGCGGCCTGGTCAGAAACATGACCAACTTCTTCTAATAAATTTAAAATAAGAAAAAAAAACCCACAAACCACTTCCAAATGCTATAACAGGCTAAGGTAAGCATCACCTTTATCAGTAATTTGTAGTAAACAGACAATATACTTTTAAGTTCAGCAGTAGTATCAAAGGCAGCAAAGTAACTGATAGGTTACAAACAACAGGAAATTATTTGAGACAAAAGCAGTGACCACAACAAAAGACCAAAGACCCAAAAATGAAAGGAGGAATGCTTGAGTGACTGTCTTGCCTGGCTTGAGTCAGTAATTGAAGTGATGACAGGTAGGAAATACTCCAAGTCTAACACAAGATTAGCAATGGCAAATATAACAGAAAATATAGTGGAATTAGATTGAGAGATCTAAAATAATTCTGTGAGCAACAGTTACATGAAGAAAGTCTTTCAGACAGATTCAAAGGCTTAAGATTTATTGATGAAGAATTTAATCAGCAGAAACCAGAAAGAACAACTGGACACTGGGAGAGGCTGGTACCACCAGACCTTCCTAATACAGCTAAGATATGAAAGTTGAATACTTCAATACACAGGTAAAAGAAACCTTCCTAATCCAAGATATATAAAAAGGAAAGAAGATGCAAGGAAAAGATCAAAATGCCCACGTGAAAAAACCAGGAGCAGAGAGCTGCAAATAATCAGAAAAGATTTGCAATAGACAGACATGGTAAAGAACCAATGCCAGCCACGCCTGAATCAGAGAGTGGATGGTGATATTTTACTTCATGTATCAGAAAGCACGCTGTGACCGTAACATCAAGTGAAGCTGCTTTGCAACAAGGGGAGGAAAAATAACCACACAAGAGTCTACCGCTACAGCAACCAGTGATAAATCTAGTTTTGACAAAGAACTACAGAAGAAGGGGTTAGTAAGCAGTGCACGGATAAGCCAGCAACTGTTTTCTCAATA
The DNA here is from genome assembly GCF_035582795.1 of Mycteria americana. Lineage (NCBI taxonomy): Eukaryota > Metazoa > Chordata > Aves > Ciconiiformes > Ciconiidae > Mycteria > Mycteria americana. The sequence goes on along the minus strand of NC_134367.1, from coordinate 7,306,927 downwards.
TTTAACATAGTAACCTTTAGAACATCCTTGTAAAGTAAGGACTAGTTTTTTTCTTCTTGTTAAAGAGGAACTGCAGCATTAATTATCCTTCCTCAGGGCATTAAAAACCACATTCAATCCAAACCAAGTTAAAGCAAATTCAGGAATCCCTGGTCTCCTCACCCGCAAGCAGTCCGCTACACCACAAACCTGTATTTCACATCAGTCCTCTAACAGTAGGAAACTGTTCTAAGATTCATTTTCAAAAGCACACGTCAGGATCCTCTGACATACATACCTGTCACCACTACCAGCAATTTCCTTCTGAGCATCATCGTTATGACTCTCTGACCTTTTGGACATGGTACAGTTTTACAGAGGAAGTAATTTCTAAACAAGACACATGTTTGGATCTCTGAAAACTGACACTAATCGATGCAAACATTAATACATGCCCCATTAATAACGTTAACAAGAGTCTGCAATTAACGTTAATGTCAGTAAGAGTCTACAATTCTTACATCTCTGCCCAAACAGCTGGCCTGAATTTCAGTGGTTGGAAAACAACACTGCCCACAGGTCTCATCTCCCAAGTACCACTATAACCAACCTGAACATGCCAAAGCCTCCTATTCATTGGCTTCACAACAAGTAAGGCTTTTTTCTTCCTTTGTTTTTGTTGTTTTTTAAGTCAGCCTCGTATATCCAAACTAACAGAGAGAGTCTGTGCTGTGACAATACCAACAAAAAGCCTCCAGGACACTTCAGCTTGTTTTGAGATGAGGCCACTACCAGCTGCCAGCCAGCAAAACCGAAATGAAAATCTGACATTAACTGCAGCTGGAAATTTTAATATTTTTATTATGCCAGTCCGCTGCAGTTCAAGGCTTGTCAGTGTTTCCATTAGCAACACAGATTTTATGCATTTATGACTTGGCAGTAGAAGGTCAATACAGACTGTCTCTTGGCACAGAACACACTCAACTGGGAAGTAACCACCCACTCTTTCTGTTGCAAACTACAGCACGAGTCATAAAGGTCTGAAGTTTTCATAATCTCCACTAAACGCATATTTCACAACACTTACAAAATTTGCCAAATCACTACAGGCTGCTATGCAAAAATGTGTATAAGTCTAACTCAAAAATATAAAAAGATTAGGGTGATCTTAAGGGGCTATTGTCTTAATTGCACCTGTTAAGTTTAACAATTCCTCAGGGAAATGTATATGTTTTTATATAAAATCTCAAAATCATTTAGGTACAGCAACATGTGAAACAAGAATTATTCTTCTTTATACACAGACAAAAAACTAACACATTTAAATTCATCTATAGCCTCATGATGCCCGTTAAAATAAACAAATAAGCAGGCGGTCCTGACCTACTTTTTAAGCGAGCAAGCAAACAGCCTTCCCACCATCAGCTGCTTGCCCACGCATGGCTCCAGCAGGGACAGCAGGATCCTCCCCACTTCCCTCGCCAGAAGCACTAGAAGAGCACTAAAATCAGTGGGGCACTGGAGATAGAGAAAGCAGGTCAGATTGTCTGAAAGGACATGAGGAATGGATAGTTATAAATATTAAGTCTGTTCCTGAATTACAGGGCACAGAGAAGTTCATTATCCAGCAAACCTAAATCCTTAGCTAGAATCTTCAAGCATAAATATTAAGACTTTAGCTGCCCACCTCCTTCTAGACATGTCATTATAACAAGACCAATCATCTTTAGACTTTTTACGTTACTTCCACTGTAAACTACAAAACATCAGCTTGTACAAAAGCAATGTGTGTTTCTGTTATTGGCTGAGTACATTTTAAAGCAAGATCTCAAGCAACGGTAAACAGGCTCAATCTCTAAAGAGGCTGAGATGAAGAATACACAAATGTAAATGTTTGAGCCTCCACATACGATTTTCTCATCTCTTTTCTTCCCCTTTTCTCACCTCTTTTCTCCCCCATCAGAACATGGGGTGGCAAATTAAGTTTATGATTCATATTTTACTGGGCAGAAAATAAGGAAGTCAGAATTGAACCTGTCACTTATTTTAGGGGAGAGGGAGGAATTGGAAGCTTGTGATAAATCTACAGGCAACAGTTCCGTTTATGCGAGTTTATCTCTTCCCCTCACAGCCTGCAAAACCCCATCACTGAAAAATACATATGTATGTGTGTGACTATATAAATACATATAAAAATCTGGATAGCTGCATACAGATGAGAGTCAGCCATAACCTGTTCAAGCACAATGAAATACCGTGGTTCCTGGAACACAAAAATCTTCACATAGCTGATTATTTAAGCACCCATTACCTCTCGCATTTACAGTCTTAGTTACAGCAGCCGACAGGCAGGCACAGGGCAGCTTTAACAGCTCCAGACTCTCAAATCTAAGATATCCCATGTCTTTGCATTTTGCCAGTGTCTCCTCCTTGAACAGAAAACGTGTTTTGTCATCCTCAATGCAGGCGCCCACAGAGGCAAAATATTTAATAAAGGCAAAGAATGAAAGATTAATAATTTGCAGCTACTCCTATCTGCCCCATTCCTTTGCCACACTTGCCATGAACTAAAGGGACAGATCAAGACAATTTATGAACCAAAATAGCTGAGAAGCTCCTGAGCTTTTTCCCTGGAGCATTTGGAGGTCAGAGCAGGTTCCACCTCCTGACAGAATTGCTCGGCTGGGAGAGGTCTCCGACTCCCCCGAGGATTAAACGTTATTATTGAAAATGGAAACAAATCACTTTAAAGATGAAAGTAGTTACCGTCTGAAGAACAGACAAACTTCATAACCTTTGTTTTGCAAGACAAATTACCTCCTGGGCAATTTAACATGTGTAACGGTGGATTTTTTTTTGGCCTAATTTATGGCCAAAGTAGGGGCTCTTTAACAGTAATTCACTGGGTTTATTTTTTAAGTGCTGACCCATGATCAGGCTGAACCAACAGCAAAGCAGCATCACTCCTCGTCTTTGCCTCTTCCAAAACTGAAATTGCTTCATATTCTGACTTCTGTACACCCCAGTCAAAGGCATTTCTGTTCAAGACTTAAGGTTAGAAAACAGTTTCCAGCTGACAGGAATCCCCAGCTGTTTTCACAGGAGCTACAGACACATACTGCTATGGGAGTCACTGTAGTTCCTCAACACAGCACACCACTTGCTCAAAGGCCATTATCAGCTGAGCATGGATTTGGAAACTCCTCTAAATGCTTCTTATAAGAGAGTTTTACGCAGAGCTATCCATTTACATCTAAAGTTTTCATGTGCTTTAAACATGAGATTACAGAAAGCAAGGATGCAGAGTCCTGGTAGATAAACTTATCCACCATCAAGCAATGCCAGAAGACATCTGTGGACTCTCTGTGCATAGCAGAGTTTCATAAATGGTTGGAGAAATATTTTCAGAAAGTTGCATTATTAATACTTGTGCCTGCTGCAGGTTCAAATCACAATTTCTAACTTTTTCCCCCAAGCATAAAATATAATTAGCTACAGAAGAAGTGACTCAAGCCAGGCTCGCGCTTCTCCAGTTTGCAGACAGAACCCCAGCATTTCCTTCTATTAAATCACACCCACATCACGTCACTGAACATGAATTTTAACAAGTTACCAATATTTTACATGTGTTATAATCTATGCTAAATATAGATCATATAATCATACTGCTTCCCTGTTAGAAAGGCATCATCAATCAGGCAAGGTATCACTTCTTTCCCACAATACATAACATGTGGAATAAGCAGGACCTCTGGGAAGCATAAAAAAAGAAATTACTGAGTCACTTCAGACTTACAGACTAAAACTTGGCCCATTGAATAAATTTAATATTTGAAGGTGAAGAACAGGCAAACAACTGGACTCTCCTAAATAAGGGAAACCCATCTCTACAGAGGGAATGTAGAAGCAGGCTTGGAATTTCATATCTTGATATATATATATTAAATTACATAAAAATCTATAATTATTATACATATATTATTTGTATCTATAAATATATATATAATTAATTATTTTTTAGTGGGGAGAACTGGATACCTATAGAGCTTGTGTCAAACAAGTGTCAAAACAGATTCTGATCTGAGGTCTAGTTAACATTTGCAAAATACAAGAGACCTAAAAACATGTAATGTCTTAGCATCCTAAGAAGCTTTTGCCAATGTTAAAAAGACTCTTTCCATCTGCTTTCAACAAGGATCAAAGCCCAGATGCAGAAAAGCACAGCAGTCAGATCACCAGGCCTACCAACAGTGGAGCAAAGAATCCTAAATTAACAGGACTAACTAAAGGAAGCCCAGATGTGTACATCAATGTTTCCCAACCATTTAATTAAGAAAAAAAAGTTAGTCTTCATTCACATTCACAGCCAGATAAAAACATCTTAGAATGTTAATTGCATTTCTGTTCTATTCTACTTGCTTATACATATGAAAATTTAATTACATTTCTTGTAATTGTTTTATAGACTAACAGTTAATGTCCTGTCAACCACCAGCCACAAAATAGCACTTTAGATCAATGAAACCAAGAATCACATGTGGCAGAGGGCAAGATATAGATCCAGCTCCTGCAGCACATGGTGTTTTATCAAACTTCCCCACAATGGAAGGCAGGAAGACATTTCTTTCCCTTCTCCCAGTCAAGTGCCTCTGTTGCTGTGTCCAGAGAAATGTGTGACCCATTAACCACTAAGGTCCACTTTGATGTTTAACTCATAACATGCCTTGTTCCTTCTCACCATCATCCTGGCTTCCTGCATCTGCTGTCATACTCAGCTTATCTTCCCTGTATCCCTGTTCCAGGGCACCCCTCTCTCTCTCTCCATCCCCTGTAAAACCTCCAGCACTTCACTCGTGGCCACCTCTGCACAAAGGTTAAAGCAAGTTAAAACATTGCCACATCTACGTCCTATCACAACTCTTGCCTAAGACACAAAATTAAATGCTTATGAGATTTGCTGAATCAGGGCTAAAAATATAAACCTCAAAATCTCAGTGAAGATTAAAAGCGGTTTGAAGATTACATTTTATCAAAGATTCACATATTAACTAACATTTTTAACTAAAAAACACATATTGCTTTCTGCTGCTGTTGAGCAGAGAGAGGTGACAGGGCACCTGCCTATCATCATCAGTTTTTAACAGTTTGAAAGCTTATTACACCAAGTCCAAAGCTAATGTACTCACATACATACAGCGAAATAGTATTTTTAGGAAGTAAAAAGTACAGAAAACCTTGTTAAGCCTAGCAAACATTCACCACATCTAACTTTGAGATCAGTTCATTGTAATAGCTAGAACTCGCTATACAAGGAAGGAAAACCATACATTCAAAAATAAATCTAATACAGAAAACACTACAGTAGAGGAGAGCTAACTTCCCCCCTCCAAAACAAAAAAATTCACAAGTGGTGCAAACATTACGAGATGACAGACCAGATTAGCTAGCCTCACACAAGTTTAAGTTTCAACTTCACAAGTAGATTACTTCATTCAACCTCATAAAAAAAGCAGAAGAACAGATTTAATATTAACTGTGTTGGGCGTACACACATGTTGATTTATTAGGCATATGGCAAAGCACTAAAAATATAGTGCTGGAATGCATGCCGAGCTTCCCAGGATGTAGCGAACATTACATATTACATTACCTGGGTAACTGACCTTTTTAGTATTATTACATATGCTAATTCCAGAGTACATATTTATGGCTGTATTTTAGACTTCTGTACACAGGAAATTTCTAAACTTAAAAGTAAGTTTTCTGCACACATCCAGTCAATTATTGCTGACCAAGACACTGGCGATGCTTTGTGGAGTTTACTCAGTAAGGGTTGCAAACGCCACCTGATGCAACACACCCTGTTTGCAAGCTTCCAGCCAGAGAATGGCTACCTTTCTCCAGTGCTTCCAGAGGAAGTTACAAAGTTATGCACAAATCAAGTGTAAAAAGGAAGGGCAAAAGAGCAGACTGTTTCATGTGGTTAAAGGAGTAACTACTTATATGTACCTGTTGGCCCTTCCAGACCAGCTTGTGCAACAAACCATTACACCCAAACTGCACAGCACTATGACTATCCAGGAGTGTGCAGATACAGAGTAACACCACAAGCTGATACACCATTTAGAAAGGCAAGAGGTGCATGTACACTCAAGAAACTTGGATAACTCAAATCAGGGAGAATAATTACCATATTAAGCAGGATTCACACAAGTCATTAATCCTGTTTTATCCTGCTGTCCTTCGGAACAGTACCTCAAGTCCCTTCCATACCAGTACTGCCACTGAGGCAAAATTTAGGAGCTCTTTCCATTTCTCCCATGCTCTTGGCAACACAGTATTTTAAAATACTAAATATTAAAAGAAGCACCAGTGTTTTCTTCATTCTGTGTTCGCATTCAGCCATGGAAGACTTCACAATGCTACAGATTTTTACTCTCACAGTGAAACAACAATTTTCAAATGCAAACTGAAAGCTTCTTGACAGGTGATTTTTTTTTTTTTTTTAAACATTTTGAAGCACAGATGCTCACCTAGAACAGGGAAAGGCCACACCATTTCACCAAATTTTCTGCACTTAAATAGTTAACTTTTGAGGAAAGCATTTGTAACATTTCAGACCTAATACTCCATCAAGATAAATAATTAATATAGCCACATAACTTTCTCATGCCTTATCTTTACAATCAACATACCTGTACTGCCTCAGAATTTGAAATAATTTACACATCCCCAGCCAACACCGATACGGCAATAAAATCCCAGTGTAGACACAGTGACAAGACAAAAAGACAACCTGGCAAGCAGGTGCCCACAAGCGGCTGTGTTGGCATAGCTGGGTCAGCAGCAGCAGCTCTATGGTTCAAAGTCTCAGACCATCTGCAAACTCAAACCAACCTCAAGACTTTACTTTTTCCCCTCTGCATGCCAGATACAGTCAGTTTACAGAGGGAAGTCACAGGGTTGGGGCCCAACTGGTATAAACCCAAGCAGTCAATGCAGTAATTTGACTGCAAAAACACCCACAGGAATAAGAATAATCCGTTATGAGCTCTGAATCCCAGCAAAACCTCTTCTATATGACTATATGCCTATATATCAGTGCCACTAGCTATATCTGCCAATGTTTTCAGCTGTTGTTTTTTCTTTTAATCTTATTTTTAGAAACTATGGTTCCCCCATCATAAGCAAGACTCACTCAAGCCATTTATCCTGACGTTCAGTTGGAAGAAACCCGTTTCCTTGTTTATTCAGGCCAAAATAGCTGGCTAGTAGAGACCCGTCTCCCACCTCACAAGCACAGGAATCATTACCATCATTCTCACAAATCCCAGACACATGCCAATGGATGGGATTAGCAGGAGCAGTTCAGGCAAACCCACTGATATTGCACCCCCTGATAACACACTCTCCAGTGGCACTATCTTGTCCCAAAGCCAGAAGAAAAAAAATCAGCAGGAACGATGGATGATACCATCGTATCGGCAACAGGTCCTAAAGCACCAGCCTGAACTCTCAGCTTCACTCCTTGCCAGGAGACAAAGAGCCAGCCTACACCCATAGTTTCTCTCATATACTCAGCACTGAAACCAAAATTACTTAATACAGCTTTCAATCTTGCATGTTATCTTTGTTTCTGAAAAACAAGAACTGCCAACTTCAAAGCAAGCATCGCCTTCTTACCAGCAGGGCTGCCTACCTCTCCCTGGGAAGCTAACGGCAGCTCCAAGCTCCTCTGTCTCACCTCCCTACGCAACCCAGTGTGATGACAGTTTCCTCAAAACAATAATAAGTGAAGGAAAAAGCTGTATAAACTGAAATATCATTTGACCAATAGAATTGATAAATTACTGCATATCTAATTTTCTCCAAGCCTTCCTTGGATGCAAAGAATTTGGACAGAACACCTAGCAGAGGAGCAAACACCAAAATTCTGGACATAGATACGTGTTTTATTCCATTCTGTAAAGACTCTTAATTACTTCAGACTAGATGCACGTGGCTTATCCTATATACATTGTTTAAAAGCTTACAGTTATTAATCTGGTTTTTTAATTAATGTTACTACACTATTTAATTGTGCCTAGATTAGAATTAAGAACAACCCAGAAGAGAGTGACACTGTCTTGCCCGCGATCCCTCCCGACTCCACGATTCCTGTTTAAAGTTCCGGGTGGGGTCAATTTTCTATTTTTGAAAAGGAATTACGGAAGACACTATGCTTGAAGGAGTTTTCAGCCAAAACTTCTCTCACCGGTTCACAGCATGCTCGGTGCTTAACAGCATCCCACCAGCAAGAACATAGGAAGGAGGCAGCAAAGACACAGCCTTAAGAAGTTGGGTCAGCTGTGCTAATACTCTAAAGTTTTGGTCTAAGGGGGCTTTTAAGGGAAGGAAAGGGGCTTGGGTTTTGTTTTGTTTACATGGACAAACACATAGACCAGGAAAGTGGACAAGAAAGTAACCCCTAAAAACAAATCGCCCTTTTTAAAAGAAATTCTTCATGCAACCACCATAGTTGTCTATAGTTCCTAAACATCTCTACATACTACAGAAAAGTAGATAAGCTAAACCAAAACTAAGTTAATTTTACTACACAAATAACTCTAAGGCCAAGAATTTACATTATATATTAAATAAAATCTAAAAATTATATTGCAATCACAACTTTTAAATTTGTGCTACTGTTCACGCTCATTACCCTGAAAAGCAAAAGTCTGTTTACAATATTTGATATTAAGAACATATGGAAAATAAAGCAAGCTTACCGCTTCCAAGGACATATTTGCTCGAACACACCCAGTGTTGCAGGTTTTTTTTATTTAGGGGGAGGAAGAAAAATGTCACAGCGAGCAAAGTTCACGTGTTAACCTGAAAAGGATCCAGGCTCAGTGCTAAGCTAAGCGGGAGCAGCTGCACACACCTGCACAGGCAAAAAAAGTTTTCTCCGAACCAGCTCCATCGCAGATGCGTCCTCCACTGGGCAGGCAGCTGAAGCAGAGCATATCCTAAACACACTTGTACAAGTGTCCAGCTTGCTCACCAGAATGCCCCCGAAGCCTACCAGCAAACTTTTCTACCTTAACTGATGAAAGCTACTAATTAATCTATGCGCTGCTCCTCCCTCATTCGAGTTAGGCTGCCTTGAGCTCATGATCGAACTGGTTTTACTACCGTGAAAAGCCATATCACTCACAATATGGCTAGTTACAAAACTAAGATAGCAATAAATAAAATCAAATACAACAAGGAACTTAAGTTCTTAAAAACCTTCTCAGCTATGTACGGACAAAAAACATCAAAAATGAGCAGAAGGATGAACACCAAATCATCACTTCCAGCTTACCAACACAATAGTGGGCTGCAGAGTAAATAGAGCTACTAAAAATAAATAAATAATAAACAAACAACAAAATACAAACCAAAAAAACCCAACCCAAAAGCAAAAAGCCTTCCACATCCCACACACCTCAACATCTCCAAAAACCTCACACATTGAGTCTAACAGCATTACTGCACTGCTCTAACCCATACTGAAAATGAATGTCTGTGTGTACGTTTCGCACTGTGATGAATTTTAGAAAGGAAAAGCCACTCTCAAAGAAAACAATAAAAGTCTCCTAGGTTTTGACTGCTAATTCCTTTCAGGAATTTATGAAGTTGTTTATTTTAAATTGCCCATACAGGAAGAAGGAGAAAAATGGCAATAACAATGTCAGGAACAAGAACTCTAATTCAAATATTTCAACTCCACTAAAAGCGTATATGCACACAGTTCAAACAGGAATTTTAAATCAGGTTTTGTTGATAAAATTGGAAATGTATGCACTCCAAAAATCCAGCACTGCCATACAGGGAGAAAATCTTTAAAAAGGCCTAGTACTGTAAAGTGAATTCAAGGAAATTAGCTTCACAAGTGGGCAGTGTAATTGCTTGTACCTTTTTTACCTATTTGTTTTCAACTATACAGTCACCGCAAGCTTCTCCACCACCCCTGAGCTCTGTTTTCAGGACTGCTTTGGACATCCCATCCCCTGACTTCCCTCCCAACCTTTACAATACCTCCTGCTCTCCATCCAACACAGTGACACTGTCACACTAGTATCTGCGGATGTTTTGGAGGCTTTATGGGGTTCCCCTTAACTGAGCCTACCTGTTCTCTTTCTTTTAATGCAAAACAACGCAAGTGGAAGTCAGCACCAAGAACTGCACCTTTCAGGACAGACTGTCTCAGTCTGCTGGTTAACCCGTCAAGTGATGAGCTTGCAGAAAATGCCCAGGCCCCAGCTGGCACTAGGAACCAAGCTCTGATCCTTCTTCAGGATTGCACTGTCAATGGGCAAAAAGTTTGGGTAGAAGCCAAAAAAACCCAACCAAAAAGCTACCAGCAGATGTTGTAAGGTACCAAGCATCAGCATCACATCAGTATCCACAGGAAGCTTCCATACATTCCCTTCTGCATACAAGTATTTCAAAGTCATATAGCGCTTAGCTCACCTAATTGTCTGTACAAGAGATTAATCCATTTGAAAACGTCAGATTCCTTTGCTGCACTTCTGATAGCAAAGACCTAATCACTACTACTACATGAAACATAAATCCTCTACCACTATACAAAACTATTTTGCAATATTTAGAAGACTTGAGTAAAAAAGGAAGACATAATCAAAAAGCTATTTCCTGCACAACTTTAACAACTCAAAATGAAGTTGATAGCATTTCTTCATAGTTCAAACAGAAAAGACACATTTGTCAAAGCATGCAAAAGTCAAAGCATGAGGAGCGGTGTAAAATGTCAGTAAATCCTATGTATTAGCAGAGCCCAGAAGGAGGGAACGGAAGGGGACTGATCTGCTTTAGCGATGATACAGCCCAAATCTGGGGCATCCAACACATCCAGGCTGCGTGCAGCCATAATCCTTCTGTTGACATTTTGGTTGTCCTTCAGACAGGCAAGAAGGAGCCACACGCTGCCTGGCAGCCAAGGACAGTTTGCAGCTGCCACCAAGGCAACAAGCTCTTTTCCTGCCCTCAGACAGGATGGAGAGAAAAACTTACAAAATGAGAACAAAACAAACGAGCTGGAATTAGTGCCTTCCCCGCCCCCCCCCCCCCAATTCTCCTGCAGTTGTCTGATGAAAATCAAAGGCTTCTTTTAAAGGACTCATTTATCTTCTCCAAAAACATCTAACAGTTGAAAAAGAAAACATGTTCATCTTCACCCAGTTTAATCTGTCATACACTATTGTGTTTTTAAATATTTTATACATGAAGAGGCTAGGCAAATCTAACAAATCTAACACAGGTAACATGCACTTTCAGCTTCAAATGCTGATCTTTTTCAGATCAGCACAGATTATAATTTACCAACCAAGTTCTGCAAGGAGAGGTTATACCCTGGCCTCAGTTCAATTCTTAACAAACCAGCATATATATCACAAAAAAAAAAAAAAAAACCACCCCAAATTTATCCATATAATGAGTTCAGGCCAGATCCCCATCTAATGCATGAAATTACACTCATAACAGGAGACTAAGATCCTTTCAGGAAGGAATAAATATTCAAGTACAGTCCCAGAATTTTGCATCCAAACGTGTAAAACTTGGTGCAACCCTTGGTCCTGTCCACACCCATTTGCTCTCTCTGGACACACTTCTACTGACCTGACCTAGGAGATCCACCCCATGCACCTGAGGTCCCCCCCAGCCCTCCCAGCTGCTTCCTCCTCAGGGCATCTTTCAGACCATCAGCCTCCTTTCCCTTTTGTGTGGGTCATGAGAAATTAGCAATATTTGTCCCTCTTCAGCATCCTTCTTGTCATTATCCCTCCCAACCAACTTGCTACACTTCTCTGCTCTCAACCCTACACCCCCTTGCAGGAGCTGTAGGGAGGTTTCTGCTTAGAGCAGTGTCTTGGTTTTGGCTGGGATAGAGTTAATTTTCTTTATAGTAGCTGCTATAGTGCTGTGTTTTGGAACTTACTATGAGAATAATGTTGATAACACACTGATGTTTTAGTTGTTGCTAAGTAATGTTTGCACTAGTCAAGGACTTTTCAACTTCCCATGCTCTGCCAGGTGCACAAGAAGCTGGGAGGGGGCACAGCCAGGACAGCTGACCCCAGCTGCCCAAAGGGCTATTCCATACCATATGGTGTCATGCTCAGCACATAAAGCTGGGGAAGAAGGAGGAAGGGGGGAACATTCGGAGTGATGGCATTTGTCTTCCAAAGTAACCGTCATGTGTGATGGAGCCCTGCTTTCCTGGAGATGGCTGAACACCTGCCTGCCCATGGGAAGGAGAGAATGAATTCCTTGCTTTGCTTTGTTTGCATGTGCGGCTTTTGCTTTCCCTATTAAACTGTCTTTATCTCAACCCACGAGCTTTCTCACTTTTACTCTTCTGATTCTCTCCCCCATCCCACCGGGGGGGAGTGAGCGAGCGGCTGCGTGGGGCTTAGTTGCCGGCTGGGGTTAAACCACAACAAGCGGTAAGACATCCCTTCCCACAGAAAGCTCAGAGGACACAGAGGCCACCACCACCTGGTGGTGGTGAGCTACTGGGTGAGGCAGCAAATGAGTAAATCCGTTTCTCAAGGGACCTTCCTTGTTCACAAGGCCAAAGTACAACCCTGCTTCAGCTCATTTCCACCTCCCTCCTGCAGTTCACCCACACCTTACGGGTGTTAACATCGCAACAGGCCAAGCTGGAGCATTTCCGTTTAGTTGTTGAGGCTTGGTATTTGCAGTGGTCCGATCATAGTGGCACTTAACAGGTCCTGCACTATCAACAACCTACTGCAGCAGCAAATGAGAACAGCTGGGGAAGGCAGAAAAAAACCCCACTTTTATGCAACAGCTTTCCCAGAAATAGTCTCTCAATCTATTACTACCTGTAAATTAACTTTTAAGAAGAAACTATAATCAAATTGGCCATGAAGAAAACCATGACTTTCACTTCCCTAACAATTAACGCTTTCCCATCATCTCAGCACTGCACAACAGTCTTCCAGCCTATGCATACCATCTTAAAAGAAAAAGTTCCCAAGATCAGCTTCATAACTGCACTCAACTCCGGCACCAAGAAGGCAAGTTATCCCCTGTTGTCATGAAACCAAAGAGATAGTTTTCTTCTACACAACTTCCTTTCCACTTCTCCAAATCCCTATGCCTTCTAGAAAACTGACTGTCCCCTACAATTCAGGATATCCAACCATGCCATGCACATACTGAATAGCTGTATTGTTAAAAAAATACCTGGAGCTGAGATGCATAAAGACTTTTCAGGACAGAAAGAATTTAAAACTAAGTTTATAAAAGCCACAGCTGTAGAAGGGCACGAAAACACCCAACAAGTTTAGCTTTTAAAACAGAAACAAGCCACATCCGACCCTTCTTTGCTGTTCAGTAGAAAGACAGTCTTGATGACACAAGAACCAGAGGAGAGTCATGTCTGATGCTTTCTTCCTATATGGCACTTGAGTGCTAATTAAGTACATCATCAACACAGTAATCATCAAAACACCACTTAAGGTAAAATTAAGCTACTATTTACACAGGACCCAAAACAGATTTTGAACTAAACTACAAACAACATAAAAATATTAGACAAGTGAAAGGCATCACTTCAAACTTTTCCTTGGTAAAAGACCCTCTGAGAACAACTGGATTATTCCCATCAGTTTTAAAAAGGTAGATACTCAAATCCCTCGGCAGTAAATCAAAAACGAGTAATCTTGCTTTTTCAGTAAGTTGAACAGAAAAATTGTCAAATTTAGTGTAAGTGTAAATAAGTGTTTACAGCACTGTACTAACTTCCCTTTAGGTTTAACAATATGAAAACATCACAGTAAGATACATTAGATAACTCTGTTTTGCAAATAATTAATTTCACTTCAAAAGAGACAGGAATATCTAAATTCTCTTCGATTATACTTTACCGAAGTTACTAAGGAATCCTTGGAAGTTACTAACAAGATCAGAAAGCATCAAGCAGCAAAGCATAACACCTCCATAACACTTGCATAGTTTAGATGAGAAAATATCTGCAACTCAGACTCTGAATTTCAGAAGTTGCACATGGAACAGCACACCTAGCTGCTTTGCAGACTTCCTCATTTTAAGCAACTAATAAGCAGGTGCATACTCATTATTACATTTAGAAAATTTGTAGAGAAAACAGGGAAAATGTGGAAGGAGCAAACAAGAACTTCAATTAAAATTAGGACACAAACACAGAATAAATATAAAAGGTTAAATAAAAGGTTTGAGAAGCAATATCTCACAGCAGAAGGCAACTACCGCAAGTCAGTCGCACAGCACTGAGTGAAACAGAGATCCCAGAGAAGAGGATCGTATTTAGAAAGACGATGACTAATCCAAAGGCACAACAGTGCTGCAGCCCAGTGGGGCACTTAACCTCACACCCTTCCCATTTCAGATATTTGCTGCTGACAAATGGGGAGCCGGGTCAGGAAACCAAACAAGCTGAAAGCCAACCTAATTTCATAGTTACCTTCTAGCTGGACACGTTCCCTGCCCTGTCCTTTTGCACAGTCACAAAAACCACACAACCACAGCCAAGGATGTAGTTTTTCATTATAGCTGAGCTGACTGAGCTGTGACCTCACTTTCCCAACTCTCTCACAACTTGATGTCTTCTGTAGGGGTAGGTTCGGGGGTTTTTTGTGGTTTTGGTTTTTTAATCGGTTCATCTCACTAAAGCAGGTAACCATAGCTACAGACAACTGTTAGTGCACTGCAGCGGTAGGAAGGAGACAGAACATACAGTGCAAGGGTACAAACCAAAAGAAATGCTAACATGAATAAGAACAGACAGCAGAACTTACAAAAAAGGCCTTCAAAAGCATACTAAAAAAATGTAATCATCTCAAAGTTCTTCCAGTTAAAAAAATCATCTTGTCACAAATACAACTGATGTGTATTCTAACCATTTCAATAATAACTAGCCTGCTGTATGATCACAGTAAAACCAAGTCAAGGCAGAAAACTCACCTTCACAAAATTGTCAGGGAACATGCCCCTTTTGCCATTCAGCTCCCCTTCTAACCATCCTTCTTCTTCCAGCTTTTTCACATTCCTGATGATTTCCCCAACTCGGATCGTTAACTCATCATCATGCACTGCATCATAGTCATATTCCACGATATAGTCCACTAAAAAAAAAAAAAAAAAAAAAAACACACAAAACCAAAAAACCCACAGTGAATGCAACTTAGGCATGGAAATGCAACTTGAAAGCCATGCATGTACAAAAAGGTAGACGTAACGACAAATGCTAGGAACAAGTGTTTCCCTTACAGCAACACTCATTTGTGAATTGTAGTGTTCCCAACCATTCTGGAGAAGGGAAAAAAACTGGACAGTCACCTATTAGAATAAAGTAAATTTAGAAATATGAGACCAGGTCATATTTTGGTGGTGGTGGGTAGGTTTTTGTGCATGTGGTGGAAGGGATTGCTGGCAGTGCTTTTTCTTCCCCCACCCCGCCAAGTCCCAGCCCAAGATTTACCAATTATTAATTATTGCCCACAGGACAAGCATTTGTTACTCAACGCATATTTGGGGCCAAGGAGGGATAAAAGTTCAAATTGTGGATGTACGGTACATACATGCAACGTTTTGTTAATTCTCATACTTGCATCTGCTATTATATCTGCAAAAAATTGATTGCTGCACACACAATATTTTTGCGGGTTTGATCCAAGAAATGTAATACAGCCAGAAGGTGTACAACTGACAATATCCTACAACTTAATTTGCACAGACATGTAAAAGGCACCCTCCTTCAGATTCATCTGGTTTTGTATGCAGAATATTAAGCAAGCGAGCTTTAATTTTGATATAATTAAGTTTACTCAGCAGAGCATAGCAATGTATTTACATACTTGTCCATCTGTTGCACAAGATCCATGAGAGTTGCTTACTGACAGCTTAAGGCTCATTTGGCAATAAAAACCTCATTTGTTCATCAAGAAATTCTGTTTATGCCAGAAATTTCCACAAACCTGCAGCAATCAAATAATCTTTCCTCTCACTCAAATCCAGTCAGGACACCCAGGCACTACCAAATGTAACACTGTTCTCACCGAAAACTCCCTCTCCTCTGCAGATCACAACGCACGCGCACAAGGACGAGAGCACAACAGGGTTAAAAGGCAGAAATCCTGAATGGCTGTAAAAGTTTTTTCCCCAGTTTACTCCTTATTCTATCAGTGCATGATAATATTCAACAATTAACTCACAAATTAAGGAATCAAATGGGAGACAGTCTTTTTTCCTGGTATTGAACTTACAGCTCCATTAAATCAATGTATAATTCTGACCTGTGGACAGTCTTCATCAAAAGTGCTGCTGCATGCATGTTGCAACATAGCCTTTATCCCTCTGCTGCCTATAGATGAGGTCAGAAAACCCTTGGTAAAAAGCAGAACTACATGATGGTGCCATGAATACAACAGAAGCTAGAATGATCTGTCTGACAAACTATTTTCTGAATACACGCATTAACAGAGGAGCCAGTCAAATATAAACATGAAGACTTAGTTTTGCTTTTTTTCCTTTAAGGAAGAAAATTTGTTTTCCTCATTATGAACAGAAGTTATCGCCAGAGTTATCTGCTCGTGATACACACTCTGGAACTCCTAACATATGCTTTTTGTAGTGTATACATTTATTTTTGCCAAACGTATTCTCTAAGCTTGCTTCAAAGCATCATTATTTCCCTATTACTGCCTGCAGCAAGCATAGTAGTTTTGTCTTGCTTCTGCAGCGAATTGGTTTTTGAGTGGCTGACATGAAATATTGCCCAACAGATAGGAAATTCTGGCAGCCACAGATCATAAAGACAACTGCCATTCATCACCTACAGTCTGGAAATAAAAATGTCATCTTCCAACCAATTCAACCCAACCATTTTGGAAACTTACAAATGCATAAAAATGTAAGAAATACCCATGTTACATATTTTTCTCATTATAAATTCTGTTTTTAAGCACATTAGCAGGTATTATATTTCAATATACACACTACAGGACAGTTTTATGAAGTTAAACATGGAAAATGGATCAGAACACAGTGTCAGTCATGGTAAATGCTTATAGCATTGCAGTCTATGACTTGAACTGCCAAACACCTGGTCCTTTTTCCACAGAAGTAGTAGGTAATCATAGCCACACTATGTCAACATGAACTAATTACTTTAAAAGCTTCTTTATTTCCTTAGGGGAACATTTCTATATTTGTGCTTGAAATGCACAACACGTTCATTTTGGTCACCTTTACAGACTGTAAAACATGGACTCAGTCATGTCAACAACCAAAGGAGGATCTCGAGAACTTCCCAGTCATCATCCATGAGTCTGCGTTCCAAAGATAAATAGCAGCATATAAGTATCAGCTTTATTTTTGAGACTTAAGTGCTGAATTTCCTCTTGTATTTGTCAGTGATACTCAATACCACCCTCATTCTCATGGATACATATGCAAAACAGATCTAAACTCTGTTCTCTCACCTGAAAAGTGAGAGAGGTCACGGGGAATATCAAGATAGTTTCATCCCATACATTTTTTCAGGTGAGGACACAGAAACAGCAAGCAGCTACACATCTCTCTACTACTTGGTCCTCAAGAGGAACACTTACCAGTTTAGGTTTTCAACATTAGCAAGTAGCGGTAGATGAACTGCCCAGGTAATTAGGACTGCAGTGTAATGGGCAAGAAACCATTCTAATGTCAAAACAGTCCAGATTAAATAAACCTCTGAAAGGTCTTCAAGTATAATATTTACCCAAGCAAAAACAGTGTTCAGTGGTGACAGAAAGTGTTTTTAAGGAATCACAACTCCTTATAATAACAATAATTAGGAGCCATGTCAGTCCACGGATTATACTTCTGAATGCTTGAAGTAGTTCTGAATGCTTCTGAATTATACTACTGAATGTTTCAAGTTCTCACTTAAAAGCTTTACTCAAGAACAGATGTGACACTAAAATAAGTCAGCAGTAAGTTGGACTGCAGTAATATAAGCTGGTCAAAACTTTCAAAAACCAGAAAGTCTCAACTGGTAGAAGGTGCAGCAGAACACCTCAGCAACACAAACTACCAAAAATACCTATCTTACCTCCCCCTCTGCTTTTTACACAGCTTTCTCAATTTCAAACTCAATTTAAATCAATTATCTGTAGCTTAAAAGGCCATAATGACCAAGTCTTGGATGAAAAATAGTCTTCTCAAGCTTGAGCACGAACACTGTGAGGTTACTTGTGCTTTTCTTGCACATCCAGCAGGACCAAAGCTCACCTCAGAGGGAGACAACATTCTCCTGAGTTTTCACAGGCTGCATGGGCCATCACAAACCACCTCCTATACAGTGTGAAAAGAAAATGTCTTTATCCTAGATCTCTAACAAATAAGTGGCAACCTTGTTTTGGCAAGAATTCAAAAGATAAACATAAGATGTCACCTGGCACATCCTTCCAACCAAGGAAAGAGGGAAGGAAACAAAAAATGACAACCCATATCAGAGTCAGGTTGATTAGGGTATTACAGAAAATAAGTTATAACAGAGTGTAAGAACTGACAGAACAAATTTAGAAACACGGGACCAGATTCAGTGCCCTGGTAGCACTCAAGGGGTTGGAAGCTTTGTTCAATGAAGCATCAGAGGCAGCTGAACCTGTGCCACTCAAGAGCACCGGGGTGGTGATAGTGGGAATTAGCAAAGATATACGAAGAGGAAATCGTGCCTGACCAACCTGACCACCTTCCACAATGAAATGAGTAGTTTAGTGGACGATGGGAAAGCAGTGGACATTGTTTATCTCAACTTCAGCAAGGCTTTGGACACCATCTCCCGTAACATCCTCATACACAAACTGGTGGAGTACAGGCCAGATGAGTGTACAGTGCAATGGACTGAAAACCATCCAAAATGCCAGGCTCAAAGGGTTACGATCAATGACACAAAAGTCCAGCTGGAGGAGAGTTACCAGTGGTGTGCCCCAGAAGTCAGTGCTGAGTTGTTCAATATCTTCATTAATGATCCGGATGATGGGACTGAATGCACCCTCAGCAAGTCTGCAGATGATACAAAACCGTAAGGAGTGGCTGACAGACCAGACGGATGTGCTGCTATTCAGAGGGACTTCAACAGGTTGAGGAAATGGGCCAACAGGAACCTCATGAAGCGTAAAGGGAGATGCCAAGTCCTGCCCCTGGGGAGGAACAACTCCATGCACCAGTACAGGTTGTGGACTGCTTGGCTGGAAAGCAGCTTGGCAGAGGAGGACATGGTGGACACCAAGTTTACGTGAGCCAGCAACATGCCCTTGCAGCAAAAGAAGGCCAACAGTGTCTTGGGCTGCATTAGGAAGAGTATTGCCAGCAGGTTGAAGGAGGTGATCCTCCCCCTCTGCTCAGCACTGGCGAGACCCATCTGGAGTGCTGGGTCCTGTTCTGGGCTCCCCAGTACAAGACAGACATGAACATACTGGAGTGAGCCCAACAAAGGGCCAAAGATGATTAAAGGACTGGAGTATCTTCATACAAGGAAAGGCTGAAAGAGCTGGGAGAAGGCTCAGGGAGATCTTATCGATGAGAAGAAAACTGAGCAGTGTTCAGTGAAAGAACGAGAGACAGTGGACACAAGCTGAAACAGAAAAAATTCCACTTATACACACACACACACGAGTGATCAAAAACTGGAACAGTTCGTCCTGAGGAGCTGTGTAGTCTCCTTAGAGATGCTCAAAACCCAACTGGACGTAGTCCTGAGCAACCTCCTGTAGCTGACGCTGCTCTGAGCAGGAGAGCTGGACTAGATCTTCAAAGGTGCCTTCCAGCGTCAGTGATTCTGTGACTGATTCGAGCCAAAGATATACCTTAAGTGGCAGCTTTCTGTCATCCAGCCATGACAGCTTTCCAATATAATTAGAGCACCCAGACAGTGCTTTTTGAAGGTTTTGACCCATTTTCAGGGACAAGGGATCAATTAAATCAATGGTGCTAAGTAAAAAAATATTGACTGGACATCTCTGGGGGGAAGGTAGTTGGTTATAGCAGGATTTATGGGAGTGGTCTGTTCAGCTCTTGGTTTTGAGTAAGATGACAACCTGACTGTTGAAACAATAAAATGGACCAAACAACGTCAGTCAGCCCTGTCAACAACTACAGGCTACGTTGTTCCCCATAGCAAAGACAAAAAGTGTCCTATCTAACCACACTGCCTCTTTGACAAAATAGCTAACGCTGTTAGCCAACATAGCAACGCTGCCTGCATAAGGCATTCAGTCACTGCTGGCACAGGTGGACTCTCCACTTCTCCAAAACTTACACAACCGGCTCTTCTGCCAACCACATCCCAGTGCCAAAGCAGAAGGCAAGCCTCCCGATAAGCATGGCCACATAACACCCTGATTTTTCACTGATTTTAAACAAAGGAAGTCTTCAGCTACTCAGACTTTTTCTGAAGTTGGCTATTATAGGCAACTAAGGCCCTCTGGCAGCCCTACAAAAAAAAAAAAAAAACCAACATAAATAAATCAAGGAAAAGAGTGGAAAATATCCTGAAATTCTAGCATGCCTGTGTCTTCAATAGAAATAACCAAGTGTCAGACACTCGTCCAGCAAAGAGCATAATTTCACATTCTTGGTACTTTGTTCAGGATATTACAATAGTGTCAGAATCCAGTGACCTTTCTGTAGTAGCCAGAAAAAGACACAAACCAGATATAAAATAAATCTCATGAAAAACACATTTAATAGCTTATGAAGTGAAAAAAAAAAAAATCATTCATGGGATAACTGAAGTCTTTGCATATAACTCTCAAGCTATTCAGGAAGCCTTGCTGAAACTTGCAGCAGACCTGGAGGGACAAAGTCCAACACCAAAGCAGCAAGAAGAGCTTGAGTTGCGTGCCGTGCTCCATAAAGGTCTCTTCAGGCAGGTTTTAGGTCAGTTCAGATTAAAAGTCATTTATTGGAACAGGAAACTTGGAAAGTTGTGTGGCCTCCAGAAGCATCTTGCCAGCAGAACTGCAGTTACGCTAGAAACTGAGATTTTGCTTTTCCAATTTATCATAACAGACAGTTGCTAGATGCCTGAAACAAACTTTAGGTACTGTTATTTCCACTTGTACATCTATCCCAAAAAAACAAAGTTTAGTCTTCTATAAAACCAAGCTAACATTTTTTGTCATTATGTATGAATACATACACACAGCGTTACAAAGGTATTTAGTTTTATCACAGACAGCAAGCTTACACTAGAGACAAAAGACAACAGAAGACACAATCTTATCCTTTTAACTATCATACTTTTCTTCACAACTGTCTCAAAATCAGGTGTTGGACTGAAGGAGAAAGCTCCTTCCAATTGCTTTCCCCCAGAAATATTCCTACAATTTGTGAGATATAAGAGTTCCAGCTGTTTTAATAGTAATACCATAGTATACGTTTGGCCACTGAAGACAGATGTTAACACTGAAAAAGTAGTTCAGATGTTTAAATGCTGAACAATGAAAACACCTCCCTAAGTGTTAAACATAAGTAGTGGTTATAAGAATGTTTTTTTTCCACTTCAACACCACATAATTCCCTGTTACCCTGACGTGAGTCACTGATGACAACCCATATGCTCAAATAGAGAGAGCTGGTGGACTCCCCATTGCCCTTAAAATTCTAGCCCCTGCTTCCAAAACTGCATGAGTTTTGTCCTGCAAAGCTCTCCTGGTAAGACACATGCACAAGGTGAGCACCACGGTTTGGCAACCTAAGACATATCCCTCCTGGCCAAGAGCCTCCACTGCTCTGCAGCCAGGCTCCTTCTGCACTCTGCATCTGCTCCCGTGATGCACTCTCCTGTTTACAAAATGACCCACAATGACCATAATAACCAGTTCCCCAAAGATCAAAGGATTCTTTTGGGGTACAGATGTGGGTTTGGTCTTCCTCACACTGAGGAGGGAAGTGCCTCACATTTCCCACTATTAGGAAAACCACTCTGACCACTGGTCTTGTGCAAAAAGGTACCTCCCTTCCTTTCACCCCTCAACAGCCATCAGCACAAGAAACAGCCTAGAGACTGAACCTTGGACAGATGGAAACACTATATGTTTTTCCTTCTTTCCTTCTCATGGTGCCCAAGACAGCTACCTCACTAGTGGAAGGTGGGAAACCTGCAAAGTTGTACTTCCAAGATATCATAACCCAGGGATGCTGTAATCCCATCCTCTCTTCTGCGTGCATTCACATGGTCCCTTCAGCCTGCTCTACACTTAAATCGGTACTTACTTATACTACTGGTGAGTCAGATAAAGAGAAAACAGCCTGAGAGAAAACTATTTAGTGCCAACTTTCTGCAAGTTTATCTCCCTAAGATGGCTCACTGCAGGGTCAGAGGAGCAGGATTGCACCAAACACAGCTTAGATCAACATCTGCATCATTGTTACAGTCCGGATCAGGAGTATGCTTCTCAGTGAAGCTCCAAATCATCCTCATTTACCATGCTTCAGTTCACAATGTGGAGCAGTTCCACTGAAACTAAATCAAAGATATGCAGCCCAGGAACACGCTTAATGCATGCTAATCTTTAATAGGCATTAAGTCCATGGGATGCAACTAGAACTAGGATGATATAAAAACATCCAAAACATGCAATATGAATACCAGGTCCCTAACACCAGCAGTTTCCCCCCTACGGATCCACTCATCTTGCTCCTCACCACTTGCTGCTTTACACATAGCTGCAATCTGCCATGAGACCACATCCTAACATAATACATAAACAATACGAGGCCACCAGATTCCTGTCAACTCTAATGGTAGGGATGCAGTTCCAAGCTATTAAGAAATTGAACAAGGAGGGATTATATTTAACTAATGGAGAGCATGCAGTCTACACATTTGACAGCAGAGTTCACCACAGCCTTCAATAAGTCAATAGGTTTAAGTCACACTATACAGAACAGCAGACACTTAACCAAGCTGCGCCATGTGGAGCCACCATGTTCATGCTCCACGTGGAGGACTTGTAAAACAGTTGCGTCATGAAGACTACTGAAAGTGTCACTAGTAAGAAGTTCTGCCTTCATAGTAGCTCAAAAGGAGGTCAGGCACCTCCTGTACAGCCTCAGAAATAGCAGTGACACATAGCAGAGCCATTTCTACCTGTGCCTACTCCCAAATGAGCCATACCAGTCATGCCAGCTCCAGTCCTGGTAAACAGCACTCTATTGAAACAGTCATATTGCTTCCTGTTCCTAAAGCTTTGATCTCCTATATGCCAGCCAAGCAAGCTTCTGCTGCCACAAGGAAGAGAAGAGACAGAGGAGGCACTCTGCAGTTTAAGCTAATACCAACCTCATATATTCAAACATTAACTTAAGGTCTTGTTTTAAGCAAAGTGCCAAGAGCCATCAGGATTCTTTCATTAGTTTATAATAAAACAACACAATGCCAATGGCACTGAAAGATTTTCATGCTGTTCTACATACATTTTCTTTTAAGCATAAACAATTAATTCCCAATTTGCTGTAAACTGATTATTCCAGTAGTGGATTATTTCAAAGACACAGAACCTAAATCTGTAGAATTTATTAGCTCAGCTGCTGGGCAAAAAAAACATTGCTTTCAAGCAATAAAGACACCTTCAATACAAACAAATACACACTGCTGGACCCAAGCTGATTCTACATAAAACCAGCTCAGCTGTGTCCACCCAGACTCTGGGAGCACCACGAACACCCTGCTGCCACCCAGCAGGGACTCAGTTTGGATCCCAACAGGATTTGCTCCATTTGAAGCAACAGCCTTCATACTCGCTCCAACACACCCCACGTCTCAGAAAGCTCATTAGGTTTGATGCAGCATTAGATGAGCCATGGCAAGCAGCCACCATGCTGCAGAGTCAGGACAAATTCCCAAGAAGCCCTCTTTCCACTTTCTCAGCATAAGAGCTGGTCAGACAAGCATCATCCCCATCTGAGCTCGCATTCATGCAGCGCTGTGCTGGGGCAGCTCAGTCTTCTAGCCCCAGGCCCCCTTCCTCTTATCAGATTAAAAAAAATTCTTTTTAGAAGGGAATTTAAAAAAAATCAAAGTCTTTCCAATCAAAGACCATAGCACTGGTTTTCAAGAAAATATATCATTCTTCAGGAATACAGCGTATCTTTTCTATCACAAGTCACCACCAAAAAGGTGCTGGATATATGTGATGGTTTACCAGATCAGTTAGAAACTTAGTGAGTACTCTCCAGTGCTTACAGTAAGGGTATTTTATACTGTTCTAAAGATAGCTTTTAAAAAAAAAAAAATAAACGAAGTCAGAATAAACACACACATGGGGGGGGGGGGGAACCAAACAGAAAAAAAAAACCACACCAGCAGAACAAGTTTCAAACACACTGTTTAAGTCTCACAATACCCAGTATCACATTTGGGCCCTTGGTTGCCCAAACTTCAGCATCAGTAGCCCAGCTACTGTCAGCTTCCCATTTTGATTAAATACTATGAGCTTCAAGGGAAAAAAAAATAATTAGAAGAAGAAACAATTAGAAAAAAAAATAATTAGAACAAGCTGCAATAAAAGGTAGCTCTGTTATGTTGCTGAAGTATGAGGCCCCACCGCATTTTATACCTTCTAATGATAATGGAGACCTTATTGCATCCTTTCAGTATATAAAGGGGGCTTGTAAGAAAGATGGAGAGAGACTTTTTACCAAGGCCTGTAGTGGTAGGACAAGGGGCATTGGATTTAAACTGAAAGAGGGTCGATTTACATTGGACAAAGGAAGAAATTCTTTACTGTGAGGGTGGCGAGACCAACATTGGAACAGGTTGCTCACAGAAGCTGTGGATGCCCCATCATTGGAAGCATGCAGGATCAGGTTGGACAGGGCTCTGAGCAACCTGATCTTAGTGAAAGATGTCCCTGCCCAGGGCAGGGGGATTGGACTGGATGATCTTTGAAGGTCCCTTCCAACCCAAACCATTCTGTGATTCAGACACAAATATCTTTTGATGAGATTTTACCTAGGTTTTAGATATATCATAGAAATAAAAGAACGCATCAGTAACTGGCTTTAGCATGTTCTCTTTCAGAGAAAACCCGAGACTTTCACAGACTTCTGGTGATCCACAAGATCTGTCAGATCCCTCGTTAAGGTTTCTCACACTTCCGATTTTACATCTACAGCTGACAGGCAACTCTGCAGAAGTTGGCCAAACTGAAATTAATTTCAGCCACTGAACACTCCTCCCAAAAATACTCTCCTGCTGCTATGCCACTGACATCTCAATCATGAACTCTCAGACAGTATGATCCCAGCTTCTTTCGCTGTCAAAGCCAGTGATAGGGCAATTTGAGTAAAGTTTTGCCTTTTTCATCTTTTTTTCTTTCCATCCTGCAGTGTCTGCTATTTTTCCTTACTCCTTTTATAATTTGCTGTATGCTGCATCACCCCGTTCTAGCACAAATATTTTCTGATTAGAGCAACAATCCTTCTACAGCAATAGCTTGCCTAAAAAAAGGAAAATAAACAAAAATAGCAGTGTACCCATGAGACAGTTGAAAGCCAGGAGCCTTGGTTCTGTTAGCACAGAACTTGTCCATCTAGAAGCTGCCCTGGATCCTGGCATTTTTAGATTGGGCAAGTGAATGCTGCATTCTCCAAGAAATGACTCACCACACATTTTTAATAAAAGATTGTGTCTAATTTTACAGTCCAGTAAGAATGGCTAAAGTAATTAGGAAAATGAACAATTGAAAACTGTAAAAAAATGTACACTTTTCCTCCCAAACTATTTCAAGTAATGAGAAACTTACTGCATTCTAACAGTAACCATCTCAAACACTGCCTTCTCAAGCTGGCTCTGGTACAATTAGCAAGATACTTTGTGAAGGAAATTAAACAGCATAGCAGAAATCCTGCCCAGCAGCCTGTCTTGAAGCATTAAAGATGCAAACCATGCATGCCTCATTTTCCTACTCCAGGCTCCTGTAATTTTCTAGAGTGCATTCTAGTGCTTACCACTGTGTTTGAACACACTTGAAAAATTAAAAGTTTGTTGATTTTCACTTCCCTAAAGCAAATCATTCCCACACATACCCTCATAATTCAACTGTATCCTGTAGACTGTAAGTCATCATTACCAGCCAGCTGCAAAAAAAGTGGTTTAGTGACATTTCTCGCTGCAGGTACATTAAACCAGCTCTGGAAGAAGCGTCAAATCATGCCTTCTCCAATGTTCCAGAAATACTTGTCTGAAACTCTGTTGCAAACTTAAATGTTAAAATTGTGGATTTGATTTACCCCCTTGCTTCTATGAGCAGGAACAGCTAGATTCCTCCTTTCACAGCAAGAGAAGACATAAAATAGGAAGGATTAAAGTAAAATCTGTACCACCTACAGGTATTCAATACCACCTTGTAAGGACAGAAGAGGTCAAAGTGTTTCACCTGGGAAGTTCTGTTAAGCAGAAAGTTATACTTTGTGCTACTTGCTATTTCCTTCACTCTGAGTAGAGCTCACTGCAAGAAACCAGCCTGGAAATGAGAGGCGACGCCTGCAGGAAAGGTAGCAAATATCTTCACAAGCAAAGGTGAAAAACTGTTATTAATTTAATATGCAGAGAAAACCAGGGATCTTAGAGGGCACAGGGGAATGTACTTAAGAAAATGTGGTGAGCTTTTTTAACGTTATGACTCAGACACTGTTCCATATATAGATTTACGCCTCTTCCTCCATTCCTTCCCTTAAGTTAATTTTATAACATCTATTTGGCAAAACATTCAATGTGAGTCACAAAACACCAAATTACAAAAGCTGCTAAAACAAAGCCATGACAAAAAGCTCTGAAGAACAAAAAGATCATACCTCATTTAGATTTAGTTCAAATCCAAAGCACTAAATAAGCAGTAAAAGTACCACAGGGTCAACACCATATTTATAGGTTTTTCCCTTAAAACCTCTGCTAGATAATTAGCTCACAAAAATACATTTGAAGCTGAAGAGCTGAAGACTCTGTTGCTTATCTTAGTTTGAATTCTTTTTACAAAGTCATCCTCCTCCTAAAAAAAAAAAAAAAATCTGCATTTTAATTTTATAAAAGTTTCCTTCCTTCAATATCAGGACCCCATGTTACTACAGAAGCTTCAGCTCCTCCTGCCTGCACATTTTTTTCAGGACTCTTTTAGCCAAAACCGACAGCATGATCATAGCTCCAGGTTACAAATTCATGAGTTACAAAAACAAGAAAGTCTCTGAAAGCCTTTTGGGTTTAAACCAAAAGAAAACTCCTTTCACGCTCTAGAAAAAAAAGAAAAAAAAAATGCAAAAATGCTTTGGTAGATGGCCTACAATTTGGCACATATCTAATTCAGAATGATAATTAGTATTTCTGCAAACATGGCAAGAATCTGGCTTTAAAATAAATTTATGGAAACTTAAAAGCATCATTCGGAGCATGCACAAAGTGTTCCCTTCATCTTTAAAAACAGGCATGATGCAATAGTCTGAATGGTCCCAGATTGGGGCCTTGCAAAACCCACAAAATATGCTTAGCATTAAAACACGGACAAGTGTTCCTATCTGAGTTCATGCTGTCAGGACGGTCCACTAATTATGGCATTAATAAAGTTAATTTACTTTTTAGCGTGGACATATTAGTCAATACAAAAACTGAACTGTTGATTGAAAAGCACAGAGAGTAATCCTTATGCAATGGATTTTTACAAAAGTCAGTCGAAACCGCAAATGCTCAAGGGCACCCTACAGTCTCAATCAGATAGTTTTAAAGGAGATTATAATTGAGCTAATGAAGCAATTTTTTCTAAAAGTTAGGAGATCAAGTCCTTTAAACACCCATTTGTAACTTGATTTTAGAAGGATTTAAGCATATCTTATTAAGACCATGATTTAAACCTGCATGGCTTGCAATACTTCCAATCACAGAAAAACAAGGTTTGAAGGGACCTCTGGAGGTTGCTTACACCAAACTGGTCAGAACAAGGCTAACCTCAAAGTCAAATCAAGTCCCTCAAGGCATTGTCCAGCTAAATTTTGAAAGGCTTCAAAGGATGGAGATAAAACAGCCACCCTGGGCACCTTTGCTGGTATTAAATTCTCATAACAGTTTTTCCCCATTATATTCAATAGGAATTACCATTGTCCTAACTTGCAGCCATTGATTTACACTTTTTCACTGTGCCTCCAAGGAGAGTATGGCTTTCTCTTCTCCAGGCTAGACCAACTTCTTGCACACTATATGCACTAGCCTCCTAACCACACTCGACTCTCCGGTTTGTTGGTATCCCCCCTGCATTTGAGGGGAAAGAGGAGTAAAACTGGACACAGTATTTTAAAGAGAGCCTCATGAGTGCCAGGTAGTGGGGAACAACCACTCCCCATGACCTGCTAGCTACTGTCCTGCTTGTGCCACCTGGTAGGCAGCAAGGTTGTTCACTCCTAGGTGCTGGATTATGCATTTGTCTTTTTGGAACTGCAGGAGGTTCCTGTTGGCCCATTCCCCCAGTACTACTGCAGCACATCAACCACCCTCCTCTCATTCACTGTGGGTTTTTTCAGGTACCTGAACATAATCTTGAGCACTTGAAGAAACCAGGCTCGCATGAGCATCCGTATCAGGCTATCCTTCTGCTTCACTCTCAATAATTTTTCCCCTGTACACCCATTTGGCTGAAACATGCCAGAAGAGTAGTGTCTCAAAAATAAGAGCTGCACAGGGTTTTGTTTGGGGTTTTTTTGTTGGTTTTTTTTTGTTTGGTTGTTTTTTTTTTTTTTTTTCCTCCAGAGTCAGCACTGAAGCACCCAAATCACAGTCCTCCATGAGGAAAAGACTTCAGGATTGCCCCAACGCTCCTGCTCTTTTAACCTAATGGTTGGCTAATCACCAAATATGCAGCTTGGAAGCAGCTACAGCATGTGCTGTGTCTTGCACAGCTAATTGATAGCAACACAGAACGATCGGTATTTGAAGAATTTGGGGAGGGAGCAGAAGCATTACGGGAGGTTATGAAAAGCTGTCTGGGGCAAGGGATACCGGTCGCTTCGGTCAGGAGACAAAGCACCAGAACGCAAGTTCATAGAAGGCTAACCCACACCTCCACCATTCCAAACACATTACCTTGAAGTAGTAGTTTGGATTCCAGAAACACAAAGGAAATCCTTTTGACTGTCCCCATGGATTTCACAACTACCGGGTACAACCCTGGTGACCCAACTACACACAAAAAAAGTAAAACCAAGAGGAGAGAAAAATCAGCAATATAATCTCAGCTTTTTAAAAAACAGGGGTCAGGATTTACCACTTCAATCACTGCTCAGAATTGCAAAAGCATGATACAGCAGTGCACATCAAGATCCAGCAACTCTGTCTTGGTAGGAAATCAGCATGGCCATCTTGCTGCATGGAGATGGCAGGCTGTGTCTCACTCTACTGACAGCACATCTCATGTTTCATAAACAGCTTTATTTTGTCTGCTATTCATCAAGCCAGAGGCTTCCTGTTAGTAGTTATCTACCAGGGCAGGTTTTCTTCTACTATCTACACATTAGAAGCCATTTACATTACAATCCATATCTATATATTTTATGATTTGCTCTCAGTAAGGATGCAGCATTAAGATTGAAAGAGTAAACCCTCTTCCCACAAAATAAGCATCTAATAAGAAGATGAACACATGAAAATTAGAGGACACAATTTTACGCACTCTCAAGTGTGCTTTTACTTGAGAACAACCACACCGTTAGTTCACATACAGCCCTATAGCACACACAGCCACAGGCAATGCCTTCAAGCTCTCCTCAGGCTGCGAAGGGATTCATCCGAGATGGTTTCCAATTTCCCCACTTCCCTGCACCACATCCTTACACAGATATTGGTATGCAGTAAAAGCAGATCCTGTTATACTTCGGCTTCTCATAAAAACATTACATTAATATTTTCTCATTAACTACTGTCTTCCACTTCACAGACAAACTCTCCTTCCCTGTGCTGAAGGACAAGGTATATTTTTGGTACCACGCATAGTTTGAGTCAGGCAAACAAAGCACTGTATTTGATTTTCAAGAGCAAACCAGCAGTTTATAATAGTTTATGCTTAATAAAAGGACTTTATTCTGCTGTTTGCACTTTTCTGAAAGATCTGCTGTCTCCTTGTCTATCATACCTGTGACAGTATGGGATTAACATATTTGCTTTTGTCCTGTCTACAAAAGACTTACTCCCCTCAGTACTTCCACTGCCCCCATTTCAGAATGGCATCTCACTTTACCTGGCTTCAGAACAGCACGAACCCAAAAAGACGTGTTCTTTGGGAGCTTTCAAACAGCCCATGGCCCACTCTTCAGAGAGTCATCCAAAACTGCTGACATTCCCAGGCAGCTTGCAAATCTAGCTAAATTCGTGAAGTCTTGCACTAAAAACTCTGAACAAAAGAATATTCTTCACTTAACCACTTAGGAAACGAAACAGATGGGCTCTGCTTTTCAGGAACAGTTGCTTTACTCATTTACAGAGAACAGTTTCTTACACCTAATCCAACAATCTGAGGATGAAGGAGTGACCCTGCACGCTCTCTGCCTACTCGTTCCCATGCTGCTGCCTCTTCCCTTGTGCTGGTCTCGCAGTTGTGCTGCTCCAGGGTGTGCCGGTTTAGTTTGCTGCCAAATCAGCTAGCTGGTTCTCTTCCAGTTGGATTCAACTGTGGCCAGTGTCTTGAACTAGATCATCCCATGGACACATGATCACTAAATCTGCCAAAAGGGAAGATTAAAGAATGCACTGATATGGGCATCATCCAGGGGATTGACCATATCAAGAAATGATGGATCTAGTACTTCCTTTGGCAATTTGTTATGGTAGTTAATAACTTCCCCAATAGAAACATTCAGATGTTAAAATGACTGCAAACAGGAGTATAATTTACCTTAAGTTTTAGGCAGGTTTATTCGTTTATTCTAGTTAATATTTATTGATTTATGACAGTACTAAGTAAGCCAAACGCCATAAAAGCATTTCAGTGATGGGAACATTAAAGTCCAGCCCAGCTGCAGAAAATCAGGCTACAGAAGGACAGAGGCTTTTTTTTTTTTCTTCATACTGTGCTTGGTCTTCTTCTCAAAGCATACACATTACTGAGGACAACCAAAACCCAAAATCCACAGAAATACAAAAAACACCTCAATAACAAGTTCTAGCTGTTTCGGAACTGTTTTCTCTTTAAAGGTATTATTAAACCAATAAAAAAAGAATGCAAGTTAGAGGCACGGTTTAAAAAGGGCACTTGGCTGGCTAAAAATGGATGGGGGAGGATGACAAGGAGTTTTAAAAAAAGCATTTTAAAAATCAGGAACAAGAAAGCTGTGAAATAATCACTTTGCTGGATCATGAACACTTAAGGAGCACAATTAACACAGACACTCAGAAGAAGCTTATGAAATTTCAGTTTGCATCTAGTGCAAAGTAACTGCAGGCTAAAATGGAAAAGGAGAAACACTCTCCCTTCCCTGGCTCCTGAAACATAGTCCCATCCACTCTCCTGCACAAGAGCTAATGACTGCAGAGTAAAGCCATTCAGCTTGCTGACATGATGGCAAAGCTGGCACAAGAGTTTCTTCCACACCAGCTGGCTTATCAGCTCACGCCATGGACTCACAACCACTAGAGCCATAGCAAGCCAGGAAGAGGCATCACAAAGCCCTGGCCCTTTTTGGCAGCGGCCTAAAGTTATCTCCGCTGAAGCACAGCGTGAAACTGCACCCACAGGATGACTTCAGGAGAAGAGAGATTACATGCAAAGCAGCCTTAAAACAAATCCTTTCATAACTAAAGATACAAGCTCAGAGTCAAGTGATGTGATTCTCCTTTACTAGAGAGTGTAAACTTCATAAAACTAGTGGTTTCATTTCTTCAAGCAGCAAAGATGGAAACTTTTCTCTCCCCAGTCCCAAAGACACATTGAGTGGAAACGACTTGAACCATTCTGAGAAGTTGTTCTGCTTTTGTATTTTTCCTGAAAAATGGAGAAACAATGCAGCTTGGGAAAAAAAAAACAAACCCAACTACTTAGAATTAAGGTAAACTGGTATGTTTCCACAAAATCCACAATTGAACTAAAGAGCTAAAATTGGAAGGCAATAATTTCAGGCACAACTTCTATGACTGCTGTAAATGTGCTGCAGCTGACACCGCTGCAAGCAGCATCCTCACCCTCCTCCTGCTTCCATTCGCTCTTCTTGCAGCCATGAGCTTAGTTTCAGTTTCTGGAGAGCCAGCCCGGCTGAAAGCTAATCCAGGAAGACAGGGAAGTTTCGGAAGACTCGGCTCGTACAAGCAAGGGAAGAGGACAATACTCACTAGCCAGAGGTAAGTGGAAGGCGAGACTTTATTTCAGCACCAGCTCAAAAAGCTCAAGCTATATATACAGTCAAAAACATTTGACTAAGACTGACCACTTAGTAATTTTATCCAAGAGGTAGAAACTGATGACTTAAGAGTTGTCTTTAAATGGTAAGTCAGGCAAGTTTCCAGGAACTCAGGCAAAACTGCCTTCTTAATTTAAAACTAAAATAAAAATCATTAATAACTCCAATCCACAAAAATCTATTCACAGCAGCTGAGACTCAGCTGCTGCAGAAGCTAAATAAAAAGAGAAAAATATATAAAAAAAAGAGATTACCTAGTACTGCTGAATTCCAAAACCATTTACGTATTCCTCTACTGTCACAAAGTATCATGTTCATGGCAATTTAGGTACTGTTAAGAAAACAGCATAAGCTGTTTTACTCAAAGCTGTTTAAACTCAAAGTTTACAATCACAAAGCTCTTCAGCACTAAGGCACACAAGTGAACAGATCCCTGCTTCCTTCTCCAGAGTTCAGCAGAGAGCTCCAACTGCAACCCTCTCCTGTAACATCACAAGTCAGCATTGTCCAACTTGCTGAAATTAAAGGAAAATGGTTCATTTTTTTTAAAATAATTCAAAATATTAGATTCTAATTTATTCCACTGAAAGCAATCCTGCCTAATACCTTAAGCATGTTATAGGCAATATATATTCCTTTTAAAAAAAAGTTAACTTAATATTCTAAATGACCTCACATAATATTCTCTCCAGCGTACATCACCCCAAAAGTGGAAAGATTTAACTCATTTGGCAGACAGACACATACTGTGACTTCTCCTTCAGTCTGATTTAGGACTCTGGCAGTGGCAGGTCTTAATTTTTTCAGGAAATGTAGATCTGCTGTTCAAAAATATCTAGAACACTTCGTTTTCTTCATTCAAGATTTCTGAAGAAGCAATATTTCATATTGATTTTATATAAAGAAAGTAAATTCTGCATACGGGTAGAGCAATATAACATAATTCCACCCAAAAATACTTGTTGGCATTAGTCAGAGAAAGTACACAGCTGTGCTGGCGTCACAACATTATTCAAATGAACTGAAGTTTACGCTAAGAAATACAATATAATCTAGGGTGAGAGGAATGTACAGAGGCCATCTAGGCAAACATCCTGCTCAAAGCAAGGCTAGCATCAAAATTAAATCTTTGGTATGCTTTTATTTAACATAGCAAGGGATCACTCTAGGAAAGAGGTGACTGAACAGCTAGTTTTAGTACTTCAGCCCTGCTAACAGCCAGTGTGACAGGACAGACGAGGGCGATGCACAAGCAGGGTTATGCTTGCACCGTCACAGCGACAAAGTTCCATAAAACTATTTTGCATCACTGCACATCCAAGAAGATAAGGGACAGCAAAGGCATAAGCATCCCCTTCACAGGGAGTGGGACATATTTTAGATCATTAGCAAATTCACAATTCAGAGCAGAAGAGAAAAGCAATGTTCATGAAAAGGAAGGATGTCAGGGAAGAAAAAGTTGAGCATAATTTAACTATATTACAAAATGTAGTAAGCCAGTTAAAAAAAAAAAACACCAAACTTTAAAAGGAACAGAAGAAAAGGGCTAAAACCCTGTAGTGGACCAGAGACACATTTTAAGTGCCCAGGTGGTAATCACAGGTTGGACTAGCTGCTAGAAATCGCTACACCCCAGACCCACTAGCAACAAGTTTCACCTGATTGACTTACCCACTTCTGTCAAGACGACCTAAGTCACTTTAAGCACTTTCATTCATGCTCTTTCCTAACAAACCATTTTTATGAAACCCGGTTAGCAAAATACTGGACCACCAGTCAGTCGTATGTGACAGCATCTCCAAGGAAGCAAAATGGATGGGAAGAGCAGAGCTATGACAGCCAGAGAGGGACAGACCGGGAAGCCGCCTTGCTTCGCTCCCGACAGTACAGCGTGCCCGACCACACGTTTCCTGTGTTCATGCAACAAAAATCCATTAAGGGACAAAAAAAACTTAACACAGGCAGACAACGGAGTTAAGAAGGCCAGCGAAGATGAAGAGACTTCAAACAGAAGATCCTACCTAGCTGAAACAAAAACTCTAAGAACTGTCAGGAAAACAAAAGAAACCACGATGGCAAACATAATTACGTTTGCATGGAGTTAAGTCTTGAATAACACATACTCAGTCCTGAACAACTCTCCACAACAAGACAAAATTGCTATCAAAATTAAAATAAACATCCAGTAAAAGTGACCAGCACCCAGAATGGCTGGCACCCAAGGAAAGTAGAAGCCACCAATCAATCATCCACCATTTCTCAAAAATACAAAGGAGTCAGGCAGAACAAACAGCAGCTTTAGGGAAAAAAACTCAAGCTGAACGGACGTGTTTCCCCCACACACCCCCATTCATGCTAAACAGGGACTCTCACTGCCACAGGTAGTCGTGGAGGGCAAGAGCCATGTTCCTCTTTGTCCTCCTTTGTACAAGTCCCTGATGGTCCATCCCTATCTATAAAAAAGGTCCGGTGGAAGTACAAACACCTTTGAGCAAGTCCATAAATCGCTAATTGCCAGACCACAGGTTTTTTATAAAAAAAAAAAAAAAAAAA
Source organism: Mycteria americana (assembly GCF_035582795.1). Classification (NCBI taxonomy): domain Eukaryota; kingdom Metazoa; phylum Chordata; class Aves; order Ciconiiformes; family Ciconiidae; genus Mycteria; species Mycteria americana. Next base: position 7,271,929 of record NC_134367.1, on the reverse strand, counting down.
AAAACTTTCCACGACAGACCTGCTTTCCATATGCTTTTCCTCCCTACCTGCCCCACAGACAGAAGCTCTTACATTTCTGGAAAAACAAAAAAGGCAAGAGCTGAGCTGACAGAATCTCTAGCATCTTTTGATAGGATTTGTCCTCTACCTTGACCTAAACCCAGTATCCATCAGCTTTTCCCAGTTATTGTAATTTGGTTTCCCAGTAGCTTAGGAACCTCTCTTCCAGAGGTCAACTTTCCATCATCTTCCCTTATAGTTTTGTCTAGAAAAAAGAAAATGATAATAAGAAAGCACTTCGCTCAACATTGCCAGTACAAGTACAGTTGGTCTGTCAACATTAGGCTCGTCGAGTACCCTAGTACAGAAGGGTTGCAATAACTTGTACTTCTGATTAAGTCATCTTATTCTTCAGTAGTTTACTGTGAATAAAGTTCAACTGTACATATTTCTTGGTAAAAATACAAGCTGAAGAACTCTTGATCTATACTACTCCTTCATTGTTTTTTAGTTGTTTGTTTTTAAAACTAGTTAGAGGAAAAACCTTGAAGTAATGTTTTAATTGGTTCTTGTAATACTACTAGTGAATACTGAAACAATCTGTCACTGTCCCTGTGACAGTATGTTAGAAGTATTCAGTCTTACAAAAACCTTCCAGATTTTTTGCTGTTGCCAACATGAAGGCGAAGAAAGCAAAAGGCTTCACACAAGTTTAATGTTCAATGAACTTACTAAATAGTTTCTGTAGACCAAATATATTTACATATATTTGTACTCATTCTGTTAGCAATGAAGAAGTATATCCGGCTTCTTAAAGTATTCCAAAGTTATAACATTTTCTAAAGATGAAATGCAGCAAACTCAAATGTAGTAACTCGTGCGAACCACAAATCAAAGCTTGCACAAGTTTTTGGAAAAAAAAAAAAAAAAAGAGGTGGGGGAAAGGTATATAGCTAAGATGATACTGACAGAAGGCCAGTAGATTTCAGTGTACCGCTGTGGCAATTTATCAACTGTTGCTGGACTATTTCTTTCTTAGTGTGACTTCATAAAAAATTAGTTGGACACTGCAAATTTAGCTCAACCTTCCTGTTAACACGCAAGTTGTATAATCAAACCGTTTCTCAACTATAATTAGGAAAATTATCTGTTATTGAACCATAGAAGCAAACCGGACAGATGTTACAATGCACCGATACATGGAACTCTACCTTCCTCTAAGTGAATATCAACCCAAGGTGGCAAAAAGATAATTGATTCAAAGTTTTTTCCCCAGAACATCTGAATACATTTTTTTCCTTTAATTAATCCATTTCTCTATCTATTTGTAGAGCCATATATTGAATCCAGATGATTAATCTAGTACAGAAGGCAAAGAATTATAATGACGGAGCTTACGCATATAACTGGGCATTACTAGTAACTTTGTATGGTTTAGTGTTTGTCACCTCTGATAACATCTTCCTCCCCACCTTTCAAGTGCCTGAATGACACGTGCTCTTGCCACATTAATCTCCAGCTACTACAAGAACATAGAAGAACCTGTTCCAAGGCATTTGGTATTTCTGCCTTTCTCCTTTTGGTTCCTCCAGAGTCATGCTGCCCCGTTCTTACTTCCCCATAAATCTCAGAAACCCTTGATTGAGTTTGTCAAACAGATACCTCAACGGTCCCCTCCAAGCCACCTCTTACATGTAAGATCTCTTTCATAAGCTGACTTAAAAGACAAACAATCTCTTACCAAGCTTTACTATGACACCATTAATAAAATAATCAAATAATAACTTCTCAAGGTAAATGTGAGGCCATCACTAAATATAGCGAGTGCAGTGCAAACTACAGTTAGTTCTTTTTCCACTCCTATTTTTAGAGATGTTTTACTTTACATTCCTCCCTACTTTCAGCCACAAGAGAGTAACACTTGAAAATTTGAATAAAGGACAACACCTTCCTAGAAAATCTGTTTAAAAGGCTCTGGGATCATTCTGCAATCATTTATAGAGGTTTGCCAGTGTTTTGGCAGAAACAGGTCTATAATTGTCCATGCACAGCAATTGTTATGGTTCTAACAACCCATGCAGTAACAATACTTGACACAGAGTGTATGCACCCACTCAATTCAGTCACCTCTGGAGCAGTAATAATATGCCCACTACTGTAATCAGAAGAGGCAGAGAAAAAATCCACGCTTAAGAAAAGGAAAGGTAAGGAAAAAATACATAAAAATGTCATATAGTAATCATTAGTCATAAACTGGACTCAGTCCTTTATTAATGGTCTTATACAGTATTCCCGACTGCAGACTAATAATTTTAATAACCCAGACCTACCATAAGTAAATCCTCCAGTATTTCACATTTCAGCATTAGAGTCTGAGTTCAAAATGTTTAATTAGCATACTAAACCTTTACGCTATAGGAACTACCATCGCAGGTCACCGCAATGACCTGGGTAGGCACTTCTCGCTTGCAAGTAAGACAATGCAGCCCAAAAAGAAAGAAATGGTAATTCTTACCTATTCTGAACAATCACAGAAAGCATCAAAAAGTGAGTTCTTCAGAATTTGGTTTGTATCAGAACCTAAAGCACCAACTTCACTTCCCATTTTTAGACTTCATTTTAAGTGTGCTTTGACCACGTAAGACAGCCTTCCTTAAAACAAAAACACTGAAATCACATCTTTATAATCAGGAGGAACACAAGTCAGGAACAGTGCATATTGCTTCACTAACTGCACATTTATCTGCACACCATGCACTTCTTCCCTTCGTTTTATGCATGAGGTGGAGGAAGCACAGCTATACAAAACCCAGGTATGCTTCCACTTGAAAAGCTTAAATTGCGCTCAAACACAGCACGTCTGCACAGAGCAGCGTAAGCGCACACACACCTCTTCACACAACACACAAAAGCCACTGTTTCACGCACCCCTCCAGAAGTACATTGCAGCTGATGTTATACCGGACAGCGAAGCAAGGGATGCAATACAAGTGGAGATAACCAAGGCAGACAAAATACTCAATGGACCATTTTGGACTCCAGCAGAGGAACTCTGAATCAGGAAAGAGGGGTCTGAAGAGTGGTGTTTAAGTCACACTTCCATACTTCCCTATGCAGACGCCCTTACATTAAAAATTAGACCCAGTACAACTGACCGGTTTGAGTGTAAACCTGAACTGGCACGTTATGAAAATAGGAATACTTTGAATCATTGTACGCTTGCTTTTTTTAAGCCAACACCTTGGTGGAGAAATGGGTGAAGGCGCAGCTCAAACTGAAGCTAGGTAAAAAAAAGTCCGAAAGGGCTGGATTTAATCAGAACAACTTTTACTCTTCACCAAGCCGCTCCAACCACGCTCCCTCCAACCAGCACCGGATCAGGGTTCGCTATACGGCTTTAAACCTCGCTCTCCCCACCGAAAACCACGTAACCCCCGGCGCTGCCGCCCACCTCCTCCCGCCCCGAGCCCCCGCCGCTGCCCCCCGGGACAGGCCGGGCAGGAGGGAGCGGCCCCGGCCTCTCCCTGCCCCGCCGAGAAGGAAGCGTTTACCCAAGCACCTGCGGGCACCTGCCGCCGCCAGCTCCCGCCCGCCGGGCCCGGGCACCCGCGGCAGCTCCTCCGACCCCCACCGGCCCCCACCTCCTGCGAAGGCACCGGGTGCCAGCAACGCTCCCTCCCCGGGGGATTTCGGGGGCTGCCCTGAAGCGGCGGCGCTTGCCGGGCACCCCACGTCCGCGCTCTCCCCCGCAGACAAAGGGCGGCGGGGGCGGCCCCGGGGAGCGGGAAGAAGGGGCCGGTCTCGCCGCCCCCCGCCGCGGCAGCCCTGCCCCGCCGCGCTCACCCATGCTGCGCCCGCCCGCCCGGGCTCGGCGGAGCGGCTCCGGGTCCCGCCGACGCGCTCAAGCCGGGCACGGCAGCTCCATCCGTGCCGCTACGGGCGTGAAAGGGGCTGCTCCGAGCCGCCGGCGGCCCAGGGCAGAAGCAGCCGCGGACCCGTCCCGTCGCTCCCCGCCACCACCGCGCCTCGCCTCAGGCGAGCTCCGGCACCGGCGGCACCGCCCCCGCCCCGCCCCGCCCCACCCCGCCCGCCGCGGGGGTCGCCAAATCCCGCGAGAGCCGAGCGCCACCGCCCCCACGCCGCGCCGCCGTTGCCAGGCGGGATGACGTCACCGCCCGTGCCCCGCCTCGCGCGGGGACGGTGCCGCCGGTCCTCGGGGCCGCCTCCCTCAGCGGCCGCTGCTCCGGCGCACGGTCCTCCTCCGCCGGCGGGAGGAGCGGGCGGCCCCGCTGCCGGCCCGCTTCCCCCTGCCCCAGGCGGGTGTTGTGCCGCGTGTCCCGCCCGCCCCGCAGTCATTTCTCCTCAGGCCCCCCTGAGGAGACCCCCGCCTCAGGGGAGCGGTGCCCCCTTCCCCTTCCCGCACGGGGTGGGGGCCCTGCCCTCAGCCCGCGCCCCCACAGCTCCCCCGCGGGAAGGAGTTGCCTCACGGCTCTACAGCCCTTCATCGAAACCCCGGCCCTCTGAGGCCCTCGGGCTGCCTCTTGCAACCAGGGGCTTCCCCACCTCTTCCCCCTGCCGCCTCCTGGCTCTAGCCCTTGCCCAAAGCCACCCGCCCTGGAATCGTTTCGGGAGGCCCCTTTTTGCCAGAGAAGTCTTGAGATTTGGGGTCGGTTCTGGCTGCAGGGGCCAGGCCATTCTTCCTGGCTCAAGGAAGGTGGCACGGGTGCATGCAGGGGGGCCTGGGGAGGAAAGCGGCCATGTCCCCTTGGCCATGGGGGCTGCTAACCTCATGGGCATGTTTGTGGGCTTGTGCATTGCTTTTGGAGAGTTTATAGGGTAGGGGTATTTTTTGTTGTTTTTTTTACTTATGATGTACTTTAGAAAGGAGGAAAGCGTTCAAAGCTATGTCAGGCTGCCACTGTTTAGGTTTTTGTGGGAAACTTGGGAATGAGTGAAAACAACTACTTATAGAACCAAACCAATTTAAAGAAAAAACAGTGACCCTGAGGCCAAAAGGACAAGTAAGCATGGGCTGGTTTTGATGAAAATCAGGCAATATAACACAGCAGGGCTCTCTGAAATGAAAATATTCTGTCTTCCCTGCTGCAGACATCCTTTTATGAGTGGTTCAAAATGAGCCATTTCAGCCAAGCTCAGGACAAAATTAGCCTAAAAAGAATGTCAAGTATTTCCAGGAGTCAGCTTTTGCTTAGCATCTTTCTCATGGCATATAAACAGAAAATGAGTGCTGAAGACAAAATGTGAAGTCTGAGGGTGTAAACCAGCATGTACCATATTGTATTAATGATATTTTATCTTCTTCGCTGTACTTTGAGGCAGACTGTGCTTCCATTTCTTCCAACAGCAGAACTGGAAACATACAGTGATAGTCAGAATTTCCTTGAAGCAGGTCTAGCATTTAATGCTGATAAATGGCCCCATGATACTCCCCTTAAAAGGAGAATCTATTTTTTATAAAAATACAACCTCCCAGCATCCCCAGATTTACAATAGTTAATAGCAAGAGGAGATTTGGGACTGAAGGGAAACATCATCCTTAGAGCTCAAAGTCACTCTCGCAAAAATTCAGAAAATAACTTCCATGAGGATGAATTATCCTCATCTGTCTTCTGTATAGTTTTTTCCACTTCCTCTGAAGAGCTACCTGCTAAAAAAAGCATAAAAGGTGAGAGGAATTATAAATTTGATCTGATGTAGCAATTTTTACCTTTTTAAACCCTGCCACAAGGCTAAGTATGCATGAACGAGGGTTGAGAAATAAGATATTCATAGCGTACGCCTTTACAGAGAGTTGAAAGAGCTCCATGTAGCCTTCTTTCAGGAAGCTGGTCTGAACTAGTGCAAAAGCTCATTCCAGTTTATTTCAGCATCGTTACTACCTTTGGATCAGCCCTGAATACTCATGCTGACATAAAGTTACATTTGCCCTCCTCTCTTCAGTCTAGAACATGCTGGAGAGCAAAGCGATGGGTCGTGGTTCTTTGTGAACTAGCAAGACGCTGGCTTTAACTTCACTCTCTTTTATTTCTATGTGTCTTGATAACTGTGGCCGGGGCTGGCTCAAAGCCTTTTAGCAGTCCTACTACAAAACCTGAATTTTATTCAGAGCCCATCTGCTCTGGTGATAGTGCACCAGCATCCATCCAGTCCTGTGCTTTAGCCTCCATCTCCTTTTCAGTACCAGTGAGGCGGAAATGGGATGGTTCCTGAGGAAGCCCCTGTGGCCACTGAGCTCAAAAGTCTTTTTTTCTCTGGACAACTGGCTGCAATGCTGCTGAATCCATCATCTGCAGGCCTGTACAATTTTCTGTTTTGCCCATGTGTAAAGCTGGTCCTTCTTTGGGGCTTTGGTCCGTGAGTTATGTGGCACTGAACAGATGTATCTGCCTCATGCTTCACTGAGTTTGACAAGACTTTGCTGCAGTGAGTTTTGCAAAAATGCAAGAGTCCTCTCATGTGTAACTCAAAGCAGCATAGGGACCCATATTTAGCATTCTTATATGAGTCGGCAATTATAATACATATAAGGAAAATACATCTGTGCTAGGTTATTAATGATTAACTATTATGGCTCAACCGTTAAGTCATGTGCCTATTTCGTTTCTTTTCTATAAGCTTTATGTCTTATGTCATGTGCTAAATGCTTATTTACCAATAATTACCTTCTAAATCACCTACAATAAGTTCCTCCCTCACTTTCCACTTCAATAAAAGCTGAAAACGTTTAATTAGCCATTTTCACTTGGGTATTATGCAATGATTGGTATTTATGCAGTCCTTTGAAAATACAGCCTTGCTGTTATACTGATTGATATACAGGGATCTTGCTTTTTACTCAATCATTTCTTTCAGTTCAAGCAGAAGGTAGAGCATCGATATTCTGACTCTATGGAATTATGAAAGTACATATTTGTTTCAGAGTATTTTCAAACCCAATTAGGTTCCCCAAAATAACTGTGGTTATTTTCTCCCAAGGTGGAATTTGTTCAACAAAACCTTTAAAAATGGAAGATTAGCATTTTAAATGCTTTTATGACTGAGCTTAATGGAATATATGAATTTATTGCTTGCTTTTGAGAAGGGAAGAGTTGTGACATGTTCACAGATCAAGAAAATATTCACTGTTAACGTCAGTAACTGCTATCATTTTACTTTACAAGAGAGATCATTGTATAGAGCCTGGTATGTAGGTTTATAACATAAAATAAGAATGATACAATTTGTCACCACTGGAGATGCTTTTTTTCCTCTCAGAAAGAAACTAGGAATAATGATAGACTCTTCCTAGTAGTGCTACAGTGAACATTTCACTTGAACTTTTTTGCCACTGTGGTAATCTTAAAATTACTCCATTACTTCCAAATAAAGAAACCTAAACCCGGAACTTTCAGAATTTCTCCCTAGAGTGCAAAAAAATAAAGGAACTGATGATTTTTTTTCAAACAAAAATCACGTCAGCTGTTACCAAGTCATGGTTTCATGCACATTTGAGCAGCACATGCACTGCAGTAATTGTACATTCTACTTTAACCAAATAGTTCGCTCCCAAACATTCCAGCCAAGTCAATATTTATGCTTTTAATACTCTATTGCATTTTTCATGACAGCAACTTCTTGCACAATAACACCCGTAAAAATTGACTGGAAGCATACAGCCTCTAGTGCTGAGGAGTTAAACAGTCTTGATTGTAAAATTTCACCTTTTGTTTTCAGTAGCAGCTCCTACTAGGTAGCTCATACCATTACTAAAAAAAAGACAGGTTTGTCTTTCAGAAGTTAAAAAATTATTTAGATGAGGAAACTCCCTCTGCTGGTTTGAAGAAGCAGCAGATATATTTCATTTTAAAAAATACCAACTGTGGGAAAATATTCATCCAGCACGCACAGTATTTTTCCCTTCACTACATGCTTAGTGGAGAGTGAATCTGCTTATTCCACAGAATGAGGCAGGACTCTTTTAAAAGAAAAAGAGAGAAAATATAAAAACACAGAGCAGTTGTTTTGTAAATAAAAACTGTATCAAAATGTAGATTTTCAAGGAGGGGGCAAATTAAGCTTGCACACTAACATTTAATCCTATTATTTCTTTTAACTGTTGGGGGGGGTTGCATTATTTTAAGAAGCAAAACCAACTTTGTCTTTCTTTTCTTCCTGCTCCCCTACAGACACTCTATTATGCAGCATCTTAACAGCTACGCAGGGCTCTCAGAAAGGCTGGACCCTTTGCAACTACAGCACAGCTCCCTCCATCCAGGTAAAGAGCAACTAGTTGTAGTCTTTCTTGTGGATTATTGCTAAAGGAGGATGAAATACTGTGTCACTACAGACAGCTGGTGATACTAAGGAATTTGGAGTGCCAGTTTTCAGGCTATTGAAAGAATCATGCACTAGTGCTATATTTTTCAAACAGTGGAGTGTGGATCGATGATGATCTAAGACAACTCAGCAGCTGGTCTGCAAAATAATTGAAAATGGCTTTTTAAACCAGCTACACACGCATTCTCACACATCAAACAAGCAAGCAACCAAAATGAGGGAAATAATATGGACACTGGAAGTTTATCCTAATTTTATTTGTCTTTAACTGGAAATTGTTGTAGCAACACCACAAAAATGGTTTGTTGTTTATTGGTTAAGTTCTTGGTTGAAAAGGTTGAGGAACATCAGCCAGCGGAAACAAATTCCTCTGTCGTTTGTTCCAAGTTTAACCACTCTTGATCTATTTCCTCCATTATTATCAACCTCTTTAGTCAATCCCGTTCTCTTCTCCAGAATCAGTTCTAGCCTTGACTAGCAAGTACTGTTTTTTCCCTTGTCTTATTCCTTTGCCTCATGCCAAGAACTCCTATGCCTTAATCCATAGTACTGGGCTGAGCACAAGACTGGGAACCAGGACAAGTTTCAGTTCTGTGGCCTCATGTTGTATAAAAATACGTCCTTCAAATAGGACCTAATGTTGATGAAAACATTATTATAGATGACAGCTTGCCCAGTACTAAATACTTTAAAAGTCCTGAACAAAGTATTAGAAAAGTCACTTCTGTTGCACAGGTATGAAATAAAGTACTTGTAACTGTTGAATCTTGAAAGAAAAGAATTGGGGGAGAGGGAGGTATATCTGAAATTCAGGCTAAGGAGAGGCAACAATTAATCATGTTTCTGCCATGAAGCCGTTATAACAGTAATCTGAAAGAGTAGTTACCTACCATGATGGCAGCTATTATGTTTTTTTCTTTGACATCTCTTCTGAGGATTCAATTTGTTTATAGTGGCTATTACAACTAATTAATACAAAGCTGCAAACAGCAGGGAGTTTGTGGAGAAGCTCTGTCTGCATCATGCTGATAAAAAACATTTCACATGGACATGTAGTCCTTAACAGTATAACCATATGTGTAACCATACATGTAGTTTCAAAGATACTCTATTTGATTTAAATAAAGGAGAGTTTTCATCTCCACAGTTTGGTTGTAGTACATCACACTGTACTTAAGAAGTAGGAAAAAAGCAAACTGTCCTTTTCACTGGCATATTTATTTTTTCTCTAATAAGCAACCACCTTCCTGCTTCCCTTTTAGGTACATTTGGCATATGTATTAAGTCCCTTTGGCAGCCACTGTTTGGGATTTCCTTATATTAACATCTAGCACAAAGAAATCTCATCTTCAGGGTCCAATGGGCTAATGGTTTCCTTCAGCATCTGAATAAATCAACAGCTGTGGCCTTCAGCCGATTTGTCTTACCAAAATAAAAGTAAAGGAAAAACTGCTTGTTGTTGTAACAGTTCTCACATGTGCTCCGAGACGGGCATAAGAAGCCTTTTCTCTGCAGAGACAACTTCACACAAAACGTACTGGCAATGTAATTTTTCCCTTGCTCCATTAGTAACAGCCATGTAGTCCTAATTGCAATGATCTAAAGATATAAAGTTTGCTCAAAAGGTAGTGAGTTTTATTAAAGCATTTGATACATCATCCTGAATACTTGTATCGCTGTAATGCGTTATGTATTGGGGTGCATTTGTGTGCCACAGGTAAGATGATGGTGTCAACTGAAAGTGCTCTTATGTTCAAATGGAAGTCACTGATACCTGTACAGCTCTAAGCGTCGTGCCAAAAGCAGCTGAGTTATTGCCACTGCAATTGGCAAGTCTCACTCTTTGACGCTGAACTTCTGCTTCTGGCTGTCTCGCTCTTGTGCTAGTTCTAGTGCTCATCTCATGGTTTTGCTCAGTCAGTTCAGCTTCCAAAACCAGCAGGAACCTTTTAAAGCAGGGAATTGTCTTCAGAGCAGTTTGGGCTTGCAATTAAACTATGTTCAACTATAATTTTTAAATTTCCAGATAAAACCAGTCTATCACCAAAAAGACTGATCAGATGCAGAAACTCTGCACATATTACTTGCACTCAGGGAACTATTTTGAGTATGATTGCCTTGGGGTTTTTTTTGTGGTTTTGTTGTGTTGTTTGGGTTTTTTTAATGGAAGTACAGCAAAGCCACACTCTGCAAGCTCCAGGACATGAAGACACAATATTCTCTATAGTAATGTGCTATAGGGGACTCTCGGGAGCCTTTGGAGAAAGGGATGTGGAGTTACCCATATGTTCACATTTTCCTGTATTGATTTTTCTAAGCTGACAATGCAATGAGTAGTGCATTTTCATCAATATCACAGTCTTCGATAGAGAGCTCAAGACAAAGGAGTGCAAACATACTTGTCTATCACTTCATGCTTTAAGCTTAACACAATGCCTCTTCTCTCTTCATTCTCAAACAACGTAAGATTGTCACTAATTTTCTTGAAAGTGGCAGCCTTTTTGTGAGTGCTGTTTAGCTGCTTTTGAGTTTAAAAATAGCATTCCCAAGGGGCAGTCTGTACATCTGTGGAATAACCAGAGTTGACCAAATACCCACTGTTTAGAAAATTCTATAATAAAATATTACTTCCCCTGACAGTTACACACCCTCACCTTCAGTTACACTAACTGAACTCTAGGATGTGTTGCTCTAATCAGTAGATGCTTCTGTAAGGTGTGTAACTATTCCCAGCAAGCTACTAAATTTTACAAAAGAGTTGGTTACCTGCATTTTAGGTTCTGAAAGTCATCAAGTAAATTATAACTGACAAACCCATTAGGCATTACTGCAGAGAAAACATTGCCTAGATCAAGAAAGGACACACATTTCTCCCTCCCCATCCCCAGACAAACCAAACCCTATCAATTTTGTTTGTTAAAAAAGTCAGACTTGTGATTGGATCTAATAAATAGGAAATATTTTCAATTAGAAGGGTTGGCTTTCATCTTAGTAAGCTACTTGTGACTGTGAAGAAGGGCCCCTTGGCAGAGCTTTGGAGGTTTTCACTGATTTTTTTTGTTGTTGTTGTCATGCAGAGTAAGAACTTAGATATTTATCTACATTCCTGCAGGCTTGTATATCCTCTCCCTCGGGGCATTGATGCCTGCTGCCAGCAATGCACATCAGGTTTTCTAGAGAGGCAGAAAGTGCAGCCTAACAACAGACTGAGCAGTTCAGAAGCACCTGATTGCTTTATATTTTTCCTGCTGAAAAGTTAAAGTGTTGGGGATTATTCATTTTACCAGAGCATAGTCCCACAAAAACAGCAGAAGATGACTTTTCTGTTTCACTTAGTGGCTACAAGTGGAAATTTTTACTCTGTATTTCCACTTTAACAGTTATCAACATCTCAACCTGAAGAAGGAAAAGCAGCTCCTATTCTGCTTTCAGAGACAATGAAGTTAGAGAGGCAAACAGAAGGTTGGATTTATGTCTTGACAAGTAAAATATTTTTCAGTTCCCATTTTAGGTGGGACAGTGAACTGAGATTATTTCTACTTTTCCCGATTAAGGTACAAAGAATTGTAGGCTTTTTGTGTGCAGTCAGAGAAAAACCGCAAAGAAATTAATTATACAGAATGGTTTGTTGCATTGTTTGGACTCGTATTTGCCCACCAGAAGGTGCAGAGGGGGATGTGTGACAGAAAAGGGGAATGTACTCTAGCCACGCTATCTGAGTCGCCAGAAGTGTATCACCCAATATACTCACAAACCTCAGTGTTTTTTCTAAGGAAGCAACATTAACTGATCAGCCAATTTGTGAGTTGATTACCCATAGATATAGGCGTGGATAGTTCATACCTTTCCTACCAAAAGTTAAATCCTTCAACTGGCACCCTCCCAAAAACACCCACTCAGAGAACAGTTTGCAGACACGATGTTTTCTATTCTTTTTCACTTCTCCATCTGTGTTATTTCCAGCCCAGACTACTTGAAAGTCAGCATCCCTTCTTGAATCTAATTAATCCTTATGACTTGGCCCTTCACATCAAATTCCTTCCTTTATAGAAATTCCAATTTATAATTGTTCCAGAGCTCCTGCCGTACTCCGGAACTCCCAATCTCTCTTCATGATCTTTTGTCACAAACAAGAGCGAAAACAATAGTTTTGTTTAGACACACCGGTCTGCTAAGAGACTGTATTTTTTCAGAGTGAGCTCTTAGAAAACAGGATCGCTCTAATATAAGGACAGACAGTAACATAGGATTGGTCAGAGGCAATTTCCTGTCTCAGCCATTTTCTACAGCAATTAATCAGAGCTCTCTCGTGGGAAATCAGAATTCCAAAACTTATTTTTGTTCCAATTTAAAACTACAGCAATTCTTGTAATAAACATTCTGGAAAACACTTGTTTGAAAAAAAAAAAGTTTCAAACATCCTATGTTTTTGTTTCAGAGTTTATATTTGTCTCATGACATGTCAGTAATGACTGGATTTAGGGAGTGCAGTTCTTTTATACAGTTTTCTGACATCCCAGGTGATTGCTCTGTGATCTGTTTTCTTCTCAGTGCATGAAAAAGCAAAGTGCCAAAACCTCAGCGTTTTTCGTTCTTGCTGACTAGCCCTACTCCTGTGTTATGCTGGAACCTTTAGTTATTCTAGAGCTAGTGGTCAAAAGGGACACAGGAGCACCCATGCATGAAAACCACCCTTGCAATAATGTTCAGAAAAGTGCTAATGTGCACCTGTAATTTTTAGAAAATGCAGCATGGCATACTTCATGTACCCAGCCATTTCAGTCACTGACTGGAATACTCTTTTGAATTTTAAGATACACAGTGAAGGGGGGCTCATTTCACCTGATTTTAGCTGCATGCTTCAGCTGCTCTGCTGATGCGGATTCATTTGACAATCTGTTGAAAGGAAGAAGCAGGCACTGATAGGAAACAGTTCATCAGATCCTCAAGTAAGTGCCTAAAATATGAGTGATAAAAACCCTGGAGAGGTGCCAGCATCTTTCTGGTGGTTGTAGAGGGAAACCACACAACTTAGACTTCAATGACTAAAGTTTGATAAAGCGAATGTCATCATTAGAGTAGATGGGTACATATTCCTCTTGCAGCATCTCTGTATTATTTTTGCCTTTCCGTTCTGCTATTAAAATATTTCCTTTGCAAACGAAATCAACAGTGCATTTTGGACAATCTAGAGCTAGATTTAGTTCATGTTTCTGGAGATTGCTTCATATACCCAAAAGTGAGACAAGACCTAGACACAGCTGCTTAAAGAGGAAGTCTTGAAATGGAAAGAAAGTAATAAAATACTGGCCTAATCCAACTATGCTCCTATTTTTAAGCCGCTTGGTGAGAAAGACAGTAGTTCAAAGAGCAAGGTCCTGCACTGGTTCTGTGTTAAGCTAATGGCGAGAAGTTACTTGTTCGAAAGGATAGATGTTGAGAAGAAAAATCCAAGTAGTAATTGGCTGTACCCACTAACATGGTGCAGCCACAAAAATGACAAATATGTTATCAGGAGAAGTGTTTCCATTATATAGGGAAATGTTGATGCCATCATTTAACTAGTAAGACCTACTCTTGAAAAATTAATGCAAAGACCACATTCAAGAAGAGTAAATTCAGCTTGGAATAGGTACGGAAAAGGGCCATTTGAACCATATTGGAGTGTGAGCAGTCTGAAAGCGGTTGTTTAGCCTCACAAAACAAAGACTGAGAAGGGAGGGGTTTGCTCTCTGTAAATACATCCGTAGGCAGATCTGAGGGAGAGGAAATGACTAAAGCTTACAAGCAACACTGCTCAGAGTCAATGGACACAATATGGCAGTGGATGTGCTTAGAGTGGAAATCAGAAAGGAAATATTACTGCAGAGCACAGCCATGATATTCAGGAACAACATTCACACAGGAGTTTGGAGAGAAACGACATTAACGGTTCTTAGGATGAAGCTTGCTCATTTTACGTAATGGATTATTATTATTATGTGATTTGCTTTACTAGCAGGGAAAAGGACTTGATTACATTTCCTAAGTTCATGTATGCACACACACAACTATATATATAAAATGTATGTTTGCATGCATGTGCTGTATTTATATACATATATGTTTATTTTTTAGGAGTTCTATACACAAGGGTCAAGTTCTTATCATTCCATGAGAAGCAGAGGGCACAGGCACCTGTGTACTTTTATAGGCTGATACAATGCTTTCTACAGCATGGGCTTCACTGTTACCATTTTGCCTTTCACAAACAAATCCAAATATTTAGGAGTGACTGCAATGTAGCACACAGATGCCAGAGCAAGCTTAGCATTCCCAAATCTGAGTACTGGTGGTGGCAGTATAAAGATCACAATGAGCTAGGTAACTGCTCTCTCCAGTGGGTTATCATGGTCCTGCTTTCACCCTGTTCCTCTCCTTTTCAAGAAAGACACTCTTCAGACTGTCAGAAGGGCATCCCTAAAGAGGCAGGTAGAGGTGCAGACCTGCAATAAGGAGTGCAGCTATCTCTCCTTCCCTAAAAGGAAAGAAAAAAAAAAGACTGAAATAAGGAACTGAAATCTTGTATCAGCTTTGGCTGTGCTCCCATGACATTAACCAGGTGAGTTACCACCCCAGCCCAGAAGGAATGCTTGAACAGTGCTATTTGACAGCTGCTGATTAACTTGTGTGGTCTAGCAGCAAAGTGATAGGTGCCATAAAGAAGCCAGACACTTGAACTATCACCATTTGTGCAAGCTGGTGGCCTGGAGTATCTGTTTCTGTGGGGCTGCCAATCCAGCATCTGTCACTAGTGTCTAGTTCATAGTGAGGAAACAAAGGGAAGTCCCAACGACACATCTTCCAGCTGCAATCCCAAAGAAGTGTCATAGGAGGGCAATAGAATGCCTCTTCTGCAATGAAAGAGTGGGTATTATTACAAGGCACATAAAATATGCACAGGGTTGAATTTTACCTCTACCAAAGACAGCAAACAGACACCGAATGTGTCTAACTGAAAGAAGCTCTGGAGTTTTACTCTACAGGGTCCGTGAAGAAAGCTGTAGTAGCGTGAGTGTCATGGCTGTATGTGATAACAGCATTGTAACTTCCATTGGAAATGATGATGTGTGAGATGTAGTAATGCCATTCTTCTGTGCTCCCAGGCTGTGTTTACAGGGAGGGAGACAGAAGAAAACAGGAACCATGATGTCTTTTTTATATGGTAACTCCTTGTCTTAGAAGACAAGATCCTTGTTCCTTCCATTTACTTATTTTTGTAAGTACAACAGCACTGCCCTGTGCAGTCCTCTGTCTCCCATTCCTCTACTTTGTCTCCTTTCGTGTGTATTTGGGTTTTTTTGAAAGCAGAGCTTATTCTCCCTTGGCCCATAACACTTTTTCTCCTCCTCCTCACCTTCACATACACTATTTATTTTTGTTTAAATTGTGTATCCATTTTATTTAATTCTGTAAAACTGTTTGCAAAAGAGATGGTATTTAATCCACAGGTTTGTTCTGTGTATCTTGTCTATGTGTAGAGGATGCTCATAATCTTCTTTGTAATAGGCTTTAAGATGGTACTTGTTTTCGGAGCACTAGCTACATACCTGTTGCCTTGAAAACCCACTCAAGTAATTTCCCCAAAGAGGTTATAACAGTCACAAATATATTTTAGTTGCCTCTATTTTTGACTGTCTAACAGGTTATTTTATAAATCACCTGGTTTTCATATAGTAACTTCCATAGCTGATTTCAGATAGTCCGGACATCGGAGCCCAGCCTGATCAAAGCAGCAGAGGGGCAATACCAGAGTAGAAGAATAGAAAGTCCATGGCCTGGGAAGGGAAAGGAGCTGCAGGCACAGAGGTAAACCTGAGAGAAGATGAAAAGACAGGAGCCTGAGGTCAGAAGGAGGAGAAGGCTGATAAGGAAGGCTGATACAGCAAACACAGGCCAGGCAAACAAATGTCTTTTCCAGGAAATGAGCATAAGCGTTTAAGCGGAAACTTACCTCATACATAGTCTTTGTATCAGCTAGATCTGACTTAAGCCTCTGAGCCATAAGCCTGATGGTTGAGACCTAAAGGAGAAGGGGAACCCCATCCAGAAGGCTCTAAAAGGATGGCAGCCTGGAAGGAGGGAGCAAACAGCTGGAGTCTGGTAGCAGGGAAGGGACCTAGGGAAATGGATTAACAGGCATGTTTGAGTCAGGCATCTGAAAGATGTTGGATTTTCATTTAAGTTTTTCATATTTGAAGCATTTCTGTTAAAAAAACCCAAACAGGCATGTTAAAGCAGAGGAAATTACACAGTTACTATAACACAAGAAAAACCTGAGCCAATCAACCAAGCCAAAACAGGACTGGAGGGACTGGTCTGTCTGATCTTTCACATAGCTTGTAGCTTTGGGGCATGAAAGTATACATTAAAAAAAAAGAGAGAAGGAACCAGAGTTAAAAGGATCCTTTGGGAAAATTGGGTCTTGAAGAAGAGGAGTAATGATCAAAAAGGGACAGTTCGCTAGAGGAGCCAGAAGAGAGAAGGAGCTCAGGTTGGCTGAAGGGCAGCTCAGACTTCAGGCATCAGCTTTTTTATCCTGGGAGAGGAGACGGGGCTCACAGGCTGCCAGTGGGGTGTTAGTACTGGAGACACAAGCCAGCCTGCAGTTTGCTTGCCATGAAATTATAGAGGAAGACTTCAAATTGTTTTACTTTGTTTATTGTTTGACTTTGGGAAAAGTGCACCCGGTCATTACATGCTATTCTCTTTATCTTTTCTTCTCCACCTTTAATAAGCTGCTATCATTTTAAACACTGTGGTTCATTATTGTGATGGGAAAGGAAATTTTCCCAGGTGTCTGGGCTGGGGCTCAAACCAATCTTCACAACAGACCTTCAGAGATAATCAAAGCCAGCCCTTGCAGCTGCCAACCAGGGCCTTCCAGGAGTATTGCAGAAAAGCTGATAGTACTTTTATGATTTACTTGGCTGTTGGCAAAAGGCTGCAGCTATGCTAAGTGCTGTGAAAGCAACACCTGTCCACAAAAAGCTTTGCATCCAAATTGTGGGAAATGACGTGGGGCCACAATTCTGCCGAGGACCAAACTTTATTCCAAGAAGTACAAGAAAGCAGTGCTAATTCAGCCCAGGCAGAGAACCGAAAGGACTTAATGAAACAAGAGGGATCCAGCCACAGGCAGATTTTAGAAAAGCGGAGTTTAGCCCAGTAGGATCTGGAGGCTGTAGGTTCCTCCTTCAAAATACAAACCAACAGCCTCAGAGTGTAGTTCTTATTGCAGAGTCTAGTAACATTATTTCCCTACGACAGTGTATCGTTGTTTTTCTGACAAAGCTTCTTTTGCATTCCTGTGTTTTTTCTACAACAGATATTTATAGAAATTGGAGTTGCAAAGCTCCCAAAAGCACTTCCTGTAAATTACATAATGCGTCTGTCTCCCTTCCAGTGTCACGAGGACCTACTCACAAGCTTCCCACTACTTTTGAGACCTTTATTTTACAAGATAGAAGAGCTCTGACTCTTACATACGCTATACATGTGCTCAAAGAAAACACTGCCGATAGGAGAGGACTGAGGCAGACGGTAACAGGCAGAGAGTAACTGGAATAGTGACTGTGAGTGGTTCACGTTGCCAAGGGTGTTTTTCTTGTTGAGGTTTTTCATATCTTTAAAATGTTTTCTTGAGCAGATTTTTCTTCTGAAGACCCTTAATCAGATTCACCAGCATACCCTGTGTTGTACTGTTGATTTGTCCCAGGGCAGAAGTGCCAGTGGCTGTAGCCTCTCTTTAGTATCTATCAAAATGGTGTATGCTCCCACCTCATCCAATATTTTCACAGTAAAGTAGCTGTGCAGTTTTGCCATTTAGATCTGGGCTACATTCACCTTTATGGATGAGAAGACCCTGGTGTATTCCCAGCAAAATCAGATAGTTTGGATTACGCAACGTTCTGAAATAAAGCTAATTTGCCTGGGTTAATTTTATATCCAACCAAGCATAAAATAGTTGATTATAGTGTTCAAGAGGAAAACATGAGATTAAAGAACTGATCTAATCTGCATTGTTGTTAGTAAGAAAACATCCACTCATTTTAGTGGGAATGGTTTTGGGCCTAAATGTGCACGTTGTCTGGAGTTCAAAGGAAAATGAGATCCAAGCAAAAGGTATAAAAAATGTGGAGAGCATGTTACGTAGTAAACAATCCCATGAGCTCATGCTGTGCCCTTTCTTTGCCTGTCTTTGATGTTGGAGCTCCCATTTTATTCGTACAGACTTGATCCTGCTGCCTTTGAATTTAGTGGGAAGACCTCTCGTTGACTTTGTGCAAGAACTGGCTTTATATTCTTACATGACTTTTTGGAGCAACGAAGCAGTTTTGTACTTTTGTTGTGTGGTAGGATCCCAGAAGTGGCTTTTTGCTCCAGGCAGGCCCAGGGCCGGGAGAGGAGCTGCACCCCCATTTTCCATCTGCTGTCCTTTTTCCTCTCTTTACCAAAATGCCAAAGCAGACAAGAGCGATGGTGCAAAAAGGGGTCAATGGGAGTCCAAGCAGGGGAAGGAGCAAAGGAAGGGTGGAGGGAGAGGGCTGTACTGGGTTGATATAGAATCATAGAATGGTTTGGGTTGGAAGGGACCTTTGAAGGTCATCTCGTCCAACCCCCTGCAATGGACAGGGACATCTTCAAGTAGATCAGGTTGCTCAGAGCCCCGTCCACCCTGATCTTGAATGTATAAGGGTGGTGTCAGAGAGGAGGTGGCTCTAACGCTTCCCACACGCTGCCTGCCTTCAGCCTACTCTGGTCCTGTGTCCTCTTCAGGAGACCAGGTCATCTGCAGAGGGTTAATGAAGGAGAGAGGGAAACTCCACAGAGGCCCAGATCAGACTGATGCACAGGCTTAACAGTGTCACAGCATACAGTAATAGCACAATATTTTTGAGGGGGAAGGAGATACCATTTCACAAAATTCAAACAATATCACCCATTGTGGATGTGGGGCAGCATCCTGCCACTTCTTAAAGGTGTGGTATTACTTCTTGTGCAGATAGCCATGAACACAAGATGTGTGACACACTACCTACGTTTCATAATTGCTAGAGAAGGAATTTGACACCCTGCTTCCACCGGGAAAGGGGAAAAACCCCCTGCATTCTGGAAAAAAAAGGAAATAATCTACCTTGTCCAGCTTGCATGTCCCTTAGCTCTCTCATATTCAGAAAAGAACAACTTCCCTTGAATTTGACTCTGCCTCTGACTCAGACTCCTGCCAGCGGCCACTTGCAATGGTGACCTCCACCAAATGAGTAATCACTGTCATAAGAACCTGGGGCAATGATTAACCGAGCACAAAATCCTGCTGAGGCCACACACAAAAGCAGACTAAGTGAGATTGGCTCTAGTCTGTACAGCTCGTTTTTGATTAAGATTTACAGTGCTATAGCAAGGATTAGAAAGTGCCAGTGGAGGCCAGCGTGTCACAGCCCCGGCCGTGGCTGCTGCCATCCTTGTCCCGCGGCAGACAGAAGGCTCCTGGCTGCGGAGCGAGCAGGAGGCTGCAGGCACTGGGGGATGGAGACCGACAGTGGAGGGCACTCAGTGGGAGGGGAGCAGAGGGGCTGTGAGCGTTACACAGCTCATTATGGCTTTGGGACTTTCTGGCAACATTGCACATTTCTAATTTAATTTGGAATCAAGGTGATTTCCCAACACATTTTTTTGCTCTTGAAACCTCTCCCTTAACTCCCTTTTGTTAATTTATTAAAAAATTGGGGTGTTTTCTGTAGCAGATGAAGCAACTTGCATTCACAACTGCACAACGCTGTTTTAAAAATAGTAACGAGAAATTTAATAGCTCAAATACAGGGTGTCTACTTGGAGAATAAACATGTCTCCAGTGTTAGCTCAGCTTTTAAAAGACTAATAATTGCTTCCAGAGATAAAGTATTTGCAAGCTATTATTACAGCACTCTTTCATTAAAGGGAAGGAAACACAGCTGTCTCTTTGGAGCAGGCAGAGGGCAACAGAGAAAGTTGTGCTCCATAATTAGGCTTCAAGAACTGTCAGGTACCTGTACCTCTGACAGCTCAACATTAGAACCATATCAGCAGAGCATTCATCCATGCTGCTGTTTCCCAAGCCACCCAAAAGAGGTTGTGAATTTGTTAATTAATTTCTGAGAAACACCATGGTTCTGTCTCTGAAAGCAAATAGCCCAGGGAGATGTAAAATGTCTTGAACAGAGGATACAAGCCTGTAAGTGATTTAAGGGTTTGAATATTGCGTGTTCTTCAAAAGCAGTGGAAGGGGAGGGACTGTCAGCTAGCTCATGTCCTTACACAGAGATGTGGTTTTTCTTGAAAGTGGCTATTTCGCTTCAAAGCGTCTGATCCTGCAGCTGCTAAAATTCACAGCCAGCGGAGCTGCTTCTTCACGCCAGGGTGGGTTGGATTGGGGACTATCTAAAGATAATAGAGGTAACATACTGCTTTCTAGAGATTTCTTTAGGGTTATGCAGTACAACATACCACTGGCTCATGTTGTCTACACAAACATCCCTCCTACACAGCAGCATTTCCGATCACGGTTTTAGTTCAGCTTCTCCTGTTCTCAACATAAATTGGAACAATTTTGCACTAAAAATAACCTGGCAGGAAAAAATAACCAAAACAAAGAACTCAAGCAGGTCATAAATCTACATTGTTTCCCTCCCAAGGGATAATAATATTGTGACATGGCAACAGGCCACAGCAGTAAATTGCCCCATATCTACACTGCACACATGCCGCATCAGAACGGCACATTTCAGTTCACAGTGGCGCAATCTAAAATTAACTACCGGGAGCTCCATGCTGTAGCAAGTTCAGTTAAAATTATGATGTTTAAAAAATGAAGAGCCTCACTAGCACTGAGAAGGACATCTGAAGTACACAGCCTGCTTCGGAGCTTTTAGCATTTTTAGTGGGAACCTGGTACCTGTGAATCCCAGGATTACTCACATGTTTTACAGTAAGCACTTGTCTGGATTAAACCTCTCTGGACCTAATTTTTGGCCAAGGGCTGCTTAGAATTTAGAAATTAGGCAACCCTTGGCAGGGCTGATTCTCTCCAGCTGCGTAACGTACACTACAATGTTGCGTTCCCCCATACACAGCCGAAGGCAATGCCTGCCTTTTGTAAGAACCCCGCTGCCCAGATCTCTTGCCCAGGATGGAGATTTCATATTACAGTTGCAGTTTTTTCCTGAAATGCTTTGAATTCCCACCTTACCGTACTCTAATTAACTAGATCATCTCATCAGAGACTCCATTTCCACCTCTGTTAAGGTAGGGCCCTTATGAGCCCATAAACATATACTGCATGCAACTGAAACACTTTTTCTGACTGGGGGGGTGTCTTTATTTGGGACTGGGGACCCTTAGGGAATTGCTTTCTGGCTTTTCACATGAATCTATGAAGCCACCATTTGGTAAAGAGCAAAGAGAGACCTTCAGGGAGCTCTTACCCCCATCGTGAGCATCCTGCTGGTGGTTACCATCCCAACATTGATCTGGAAACTTCCCCATTTAGCACACAGAGAATTTGGGCATTGTGAGTTCTGCTCCTGAAGTGTCAGTTGTTACCACTTGCCTTTGCAAATCTGTCTTAGGAACATGCTGTGGAAAGCGAGCTGAGATCTTTAGATTCCCAGACTACTACCTTACCCCTATTTCTGCCATCTTCTACCCTCTTGTGTGCAGGCTCAAAGAAAAGAGCTTTTCCACTGATGGTGGAGCACTCATAGGAAGATATTCTTCTGCCAGCAGCAATACAGTATGTTTACCCTGGTTCTGTACCACTCTTTATTATTCAGAAGGAGCCTCTGTACAGAGGAAGGAAGTTTTAAAATGATTGTCTGCAAGGATTTCCAACCATCAGAACTCATGATCCGCAGGGATTATTTGTAGTTTATTGTGAACCATGTCTCATTTGTCCTCCTAAAGAGGAAGCTCAGTGACTCACTGTTTGAGGTATAACATAATGATTTTTGCCAGATCAACTTCCAACAAAGGAAAGCATTTAGTGTAAACAAATCAGTTATTGTAGAGCAGGTGTTTGACTAGTTTGCAGTGAGAAAGAGGACAGAATTTACTACACTGAACACAAGCTGGAACAGTTCAGTCACTTGGGACTTCAAAATGTTAGTGCAAGTGTAATTTCTGTAATTTAAGCTGATTATTTTATGTCCCTTCGCAGTATACAGGAAGAACAGTTCTTTTCCTCTTTTCAGAAGTCTTTTTGTGTATATAAAAGTTGTTACAATCTTTTCCACCCATTCTCTTTTCTAGAATTGTCTAGAAGTTTCTTCTAGAAATGAATGAATTGTCTACATCTTTTCTGAAGTGTTGTTCCCAAACCAAGCACACTTATTCCATCTGCAGCCTTAGCAATGCTATCTAGGCTGGAAAGTTTATTTCAGCATCTTACACACCATACATAGACTGGTTGAAAAATTGATTCTTTACAAATCTGCCTTGACTGTTACTAATTAGATGTTTTCTGCATTTTACAAACTCTGTTTCGATATTTTTTCAGGAAGTGCAGTCAGACTGATTAGTGACAATTCCTATGTACCTCCCTTCCTTCCTTTTCGAAAATATTCACCATGCTTGCTCTTCTCCAGTGCCCTGGAACCTCATCTCTCCTCACCACCTTCTCAAGTATGATCACTAACATCTCATCCTGCTTACACCAGCTACTTAAGAATTTTAAATAAACTTCCTTTTTCTTAAGTGACTACTGAAGGAAAAAAGGCATTAAACCTCTCACCCATTATTATTTCTCCCTTCCCATCCCATGTTGGACTAACTCATATTTCATATCTTTGGGGAATGTTCTCATGTTATTCTTCATTCCATTTCCATGTTGTATCTTATTCTGCTCTTCATTTTTGTCCCTATCATTATACTAGTCATAGGAATTCAACCAGTATCTACATTATGCCAAAATCCATTTGATACAGGACTTCTGTCACATAGTGCAGTAGCTTAGCTTTTGTCTGTTAGATAATAGTAAGCAAATACCATTAAAGCAAAATACCACAGATTTTTTGCAATGATATCACTTCTGTATTCTTTTTCAAGGGGACAACTAGTCCTGTTCCCCTTGAGCTCCTGATGAAACTCCTCCTTACATCCAGGGAGGTGAAGTTGTTATCCTGAGCCTCAGTAAAATAAGATGCGGGCGTTTCTCTCTCACACAGTAAAATCACTGACTGTTTTCAATGTGTGCAAAGTCAGCAGGGAGATGCCAGGTAAGCACAGTAAAAGGAGAAGGAATATTGCATCTACTGTGATGTAATGGCAACTTACTTGTTGAAAGAAAATATAAGACTCAAGGTTAATTGCCAATAGTGAAAGTAGTATTTTGCTCCAGGATTATTAATAAACATGCGAGAGAGGAACATTTTGACCATTTAAAGCATATTTGTACTCTATTTGAATACCTGAAACCTAACAGTATGATTAAACAGCTGCTATGGCTAAGGTTGGATAAACCCAAACCCAAGTATTTTCTGAATGTTTGCCTGTTTCCCACACTAACCAGGAAACAGTATTTTGACAGTTCTGAAGTGTTTCCTTAATACTGTTGCCTCTGTTATTTTTCACTTCTACTGTTTAAAGTGTTTTTGTTTAAACAGAATTGAGAGTTTTGACAGTAATTTTTGTAACATTTCTCTAAGTATGATTCAAAACACAAAGTGAGCCTGTTCTAAAATATTTTTACTAATGAGCAAAAATGTAAAAAGCCCAGATGCTTGGCTGCCTTTGTGAGCCGAGGGCAAAGTTTGAGCCACCCGGTATTTACCCACAACCAATTTTAATGCTGCACACTTCCCATCTTTAAAATCCTCTTCAATCATTAACTGATCTCTCACAGTTCAGCATACAGGTAATTTTCTTTCTTCCTGTCTTGCAGACAATAAACAGAGACAAAGCGATACGGTGAGTTGAAGAGCCGCAGAGGGAGTCGCCGTCAGTGCCCCCATTCAGAACATGATTTAATTAATCTTTACATGATGGTAAAAATGGCTGCATCTTCCCTTTCACTCAATGTGTCATCCATCTCTTTCTCATTTTCTCATCTATATTACACAACTTTCTCCCCTTGCTTTTTACAAAAGAAATTCTGTTTCTTTTTTCCATCTGCTTGGTCTCCTCTTTCCCCATGAAAGCTCTGGCCCAGGGGAAAGGATCCTGTGTCTTGCTTTTGGATAATCTCTTCATTTCTTGGCAGACAGTCAGGTAGAAAGCAAAGCAAAGAGCTTTGGCACAAGACAGAGGCTGAGTGTTTGGTTGTTTGGGAAATTTTTTTATTGTTTCTAGGGGATTTTTTTCCCCATCTCTTCTTGGGAATGTTTCACTTAAGCTGCCCTTTAGTCCAGGGAGAGAATAGGAACCATTATATTAAAGGCTGAGGTTTGATTTTACAGCTATTCGCAGGAAAGTGGGACTTTCCTTTTATTGTTCACAACAAACATTTTCCTTTATGAGAAGCATAATAGAAAGGCAGGTCTGAAGTTAGGGAAAAAGATGTTTTGCCCAACTTTAATCAGATATGAATTGCTTGTGAAGTTTTACAAGAAGTATATTGTTTGAGCTGAAGAACACCAGCTGATACTTCCTTTTCTTTTTGGATGCATCATTACAAAATAAATATGGGAAAAGATAAAGTATTCTAATGTTTCACAAAAAAATCCTGTTAAAAAATAACTAGTAATAACTTGCGGTGCGGGGTCTCTGCATATGGTCTGTCTCTGCTCTGGGTGAGCTGGTCTGTTCCCGAGTCTGTAGCACCTCCTCGTGGGCTGAGCCAAGAAAAGTGGTTCCTCCTCTCTGGTGGCAGGATTCACAGCTAGCATTTCCCACCTGCTTGGCAGCTCTGGCACGAAACATCTTAGAGGTGTCCATGCTCTCTTGAACTGCCAGATTTCCATCATCTGATGGAAATAAATCCCCGTGCTCTTTGGAATCAAAACATGACCCAGAACATTCAAATTTTAGCACTTTCCAAGCCCTGAGTACTATTAATCACAAAGGATGAGTCCCCATCCATTGCCACCATGCAGCCCATCCTCGAATTCGCCACAGAGAAGAACGGCTATTTCCTCATCCTGCCAAAATCAACCTTGGCTAACACTGAAAACCTCCTGAGACAGAGAAATTATGCAGAAGGAGCAGGAAAATCTTGGGCTCCCCATGCCCCTACTCCGTTTTCTAGCTCCTTCTTTGCCCATGCTCCCGTGCGGCATGAGAGCAGCTGAGCTTTAGTTTCTAACTACAGCTACTCAATGTGGATCAGGATGACAAAGCCAATGTCTCCAGCCAGATGCAGTCCAGTCTCAGAGTAGAGGGGTTGGCTGCTCACTGATGTGGCTATTTTTCTGTCTTATGGCTGGTTGATGGTGTTAACAGTTGTATTCTTGACGAGAAAAGGAGTATTCAGTCATGCTAGCAATTGGTCTTACGTGTACAGGTACTTAAGCACACAGAGACTAAGGGTGTTGTATGGACTGTTCCTCCTTTCTGCTAGAAGCTGTATCCCTGCATGATGCTCATACAGGATGTGCAACAGCTGGAGTTTACAGGATTGTTGACCTTCAACTGACTAATGCCGAGTCCCTTGGCAACAGCTCTAATCTGGATAGTCTTTTAAATTTTTAACTGTTTAGTCACCATTTCTATAAAGTAGGTATTTTCTAAGTTATACAAGGCAGGTGTGCTCTCTTTTTCTACATGCCCCATGTCTGTATAATATATTCATGAAGCACAGGGCACAGTCGTTTCAGCAAATCTTGGGTTTTGTCTGCATACAAGCTTACTCTGAAATAATTACATCAATGTTCTTACACGTTCCTTATTACTTCAGGGAAAGTCCATCAATGGACACGTTTCTTTCACAGTAAGCTGACTTGTCAGCAAACAAAAGGAATAGCCTGTATGGGAGGAATGCTGGAGGAGAAGAATAAAGCCGATCTAATTGTAGCAGATACAGAAAGGTAAAATTTGGAGGGGTGAAGAGCCATGCTAGAGCCTACATTCCTGGAAAGCCACTCTCTGTACTGGAGCAAAGTTCTTGGGGAATGATACAGCTAATGAATGAATGATGTGCTGAGGGTGGCAGAACTAATAAAGGATGAATTGACTCTGTGTGTGCATAAGGAAAAAAAACTAGTTCAGATTAAACCAGTTTTGAACTATGCTTACTTCAGCCCCCTGTGTTTAGGCAGGAGATGTTGGCAGGTGTGTATTCTGATTCATTTCAGCAGCATGGTTGAAATCACGAATTTATTGCATAATTGCAAAAGGAGAGAAAGTAATTTCCAAAAAATACATTGTATCAAACCTTGGCCTTGCTTTTACCCCACTAAATGCCAAAGTGGAATTTCACGAGACTCATTCTTCATTTGAAATTTTTAACAAAATATCTGTGTCGTATTTTGGAAAAAGTCTGCACAGATTGTTCTACAGCCGTATATTTGTTATTCCTGTCATAAGGGATAACACACTAGTAAAATCTCTGGTTTAGGGATTAGATGATATAAACAATAAACATCTATTATTCATACCATCTAGGTATGCCAGTGGTGCAAAAGTATTTGGCTATGCTGACAGCTGATAGTAAAGTTTGCATCATACATGTTTTTAGTGTAAATGCTTGCATGTACAAAGGCACTTCTAGAAATTCAATTTTACAATTCATGTAGTATTGAAATCTTTCTAATATATATGTTCTCGTATAAGTAAGTCAAGTAAAACTGGAAGACTGAATCTCAAAAGAGCATGAAAAACATTAAAAGTTTTGGTTTTGTTTTTTTTTTTAATGATCAAAATATTTTTCCTTTTCAGAATGACTTAATAAGCTCATACCAAAGATTAAAGTGAATGAAGAACATCACTTGTGAAATGAAACCTTTTTAGCCATCGCCTAACAAAGAATAACTATTGCTGATGTGCACAACCCTTAATTAACTAGCACAACCCTTAATTAACTATAGCATTTTTACAGAACCTGATGTTTTCCATGGGAAATTTCTAGTAGAAATATCGAAGTTACTCTAATATACAAAAGATCCTTTATTAAGGAAATGCAAGAATAATTCACTTTCCAGCATGGCTCTCGAGAGAGATTTGTCTCTCTCTCTGTGCATCCTTTCCTATGTGTAAATATTGGGAAAACTCTCCAAGCAAAACTGGATGCACTGAGTTAGCCTTATGCCAAAATTTCTTTCCATGTGATCACAACCTTTATTACGAAGATGCTTAGCCATTTTTGCACATCCATGAGACCCAGCAGGAGGGTTGGTCCACAAAGCCCAGTCTGGTCATTGTCCAAGATGGTGTAACATTATTTCAAAAAACACATTGAAAACCAGGCCAGACTTAAGATCTCACGAGGACTCCCCTGAGGAAGGAAGCATTTGGCAAAAAATACCCATATTTTTCCTTGGTTTCTTGGACCTGGCACTCATTCAGAAAGGATTTTAGATGAAGAAGCTGCCTGGAATAAGATCTTTGAAAAATCAAAGGAGTTGTATTTTCTGTGCCAAGGTTCACCCTAGCTCTTGAACATAGAGGAGAGGTAGTCACAAGAAGCATTCGCCTTTTTCATATTCCACACAAGCCTGTCAATATGATGAACTGAACAGGAGAACATCCCCACAATTGACTTCCCCTTGAGCTCTGCACACTGTCTGTCCCACAGCCTCTATCCAAGCATGTGAAGCCAAGTGCCAAGCTCTTTTGTTTGGGTGAACATTGTTACCTACCTGTAAACACCTGCAAGATATCCCCAGAGATAAGGAGCGACCATCTTCTCCAGGTACCACCTAACCCCATGGTACTTCTGCTGAAGCATGGCCAAAGGCACCAGGTACATCCCTCAGCCATGGTCCTGTCATTGGACTGTCCTAAGGTACTTACCATGTACCTGTATGTGGCATTGCACATTATCAAAACCCACCTGCCTCAAGGCTGGCGTGGCAAACCTGATGCATCCCACCATGCAGAGCTGTCAAGTTTGGTTAAGGTCCACATGCACGGCTCTGTGTAGACTATAGCTGGCTGATTTGCGTGGGGCAGTGGGGCAGGGCCAAAAGGAATCTGGTATTGCTCACAGTTGTCTTGAAGTGCTGCAGCTTAATCGAGGGAGATGGAGTGAAGTTCACCAGGAAAACTGAGGGCTTGCTGTCCATGTAGGTCTAAGATGAAAGCTGAAAAAGCTGAAGGCTGGCTGCAAAAAAGCATGTGGGAGGGGGCTCGAAAAGATGTCCAGTGCTTCCCACACTGACTAACACTTGCTTCTTGTAATCTTGGTGTTCTCCACTGCAGTCTGGCAGAGGGACAGAGAAGAGACAGGAGGCTGCAAGCTGATCAACAGCAAATATCACAGCAGCCTCTGGTGACCCAGTTTGCAATACTCTCTGCTTTTCCATGAACTCAGGAAGGTCTCAGCGGGGCTGAAGGGAAGCAGGTGACCCTACCAAATGTTTGTCACCTGGTGTCCATGACATGCAGCAGTTCTGAGCGAAGAGGCTCAACCGAAAATGGAAAGCAAGTCTGTATTTGCAATTCAGACCAAATTGATGCAAAGCAGGTTAAGAAGACTGGCCCAGCTCAGACTGATGCCCAGGCTTCCCAGGAAAGTGGTTGAGTCACCATCCCTGGAGGTATTTAAAAGACCTGTAAACATGGTGCTTAGGGATATGGTTTAGTGATGGACTTGGGAGTGTTAGGTTAACAGTTGGACTAGATCTTAAGGGTCCTTTCCAACCTAAATGATTCTATGATTCTATGATCCGCTGACTTGCTCCAGTATTTTTCTGATCCTAGTTCTTTACCAGCTCCATCTTCTCCTTAGCCATACAGGTCCTACCAGAAGGGGGTTATGGACTCTTCTCATCACCCAGCGAAGGAGGGTACCTTCTCACCTTCTGCAGCTTCATGCCCCTTTGGGTGTCTCCCACCGGGAGCAGGCTGAGAACAGCACTGTCACAGTGAGCCTGTTGTTAGATGGTGCTAAGGATGTCTCTGACTTGTAGCTGGTCTTTAACGTAACATCAGATAAGACAATAAAACCTTAGAGGGAACGTGGTGCAAGAGAGATGTGTCACATCAGTCAGGCAAATAAGGCACTCCAGCGACAGCTGCCTTAACCAAAATGCTCCAGAGATACTACGTTTCAGCCCAGGCTTGCTATGGGACTGTAACCCCTCAAAAAACCCCAAACAAATACAAAGTTGTAAGTAAGTAACCCTTACACAAAGGGCATTCTGCACACTTTGGTCTTGAAATGCAAAGATGTAGGCACACATAATGGAGGTGCATTTCACTATGATGGGCAGAGTTAAGGCTCTTTTTGGAGTATGTAGCATGCTATGTCACACGTGGTTGGTTTTTTGGAGAGAATGAGCATGTTCGTTATTTATGTAATATATAGCACCTGGCCGTTCCTGTCAGGGATCCCATATTTGCACTGTACAAACACAGAACTGAAATATTTGTTTTATGCATGTCAGCCCCTGTCCATGGAAGTGTATTCTAGCATGAAAGCCAATCTCAGGAAAAGAGGTCAGATGTCTGCTCTGTGCCATGGGGACTTCGTGTCAGGAGTGTCTTGATCGCATTTCACCCTTTCTGCATATTCTAATAAACACACAGGCTCTTCCACCCTGCACTGCTCTGGGCAAGCCAAAAATAGCGCAAAGACTTAGGTCTGTCGGCCACCTTCCTTTTAAAAGCTTTCTTCTTCCCCCACTTTTTTTCCTTGGGGAATGGCTGTCATGACCATTAACTTTTTAAGCCTGGTTAGTATTTTTTCACCTTTATTTCTGATAGCATTTCACCTCCGCAAAACCATCACAAGCTGAATCCCCAGCAGTCCTCCAAACTGCAAAAGCAAGTCCAGGCCCTGGCAGGAAAGATGCTTTCAGGTGCAGGTAGATGCAGTGGATTGGTATCAGAAGAGCTGGAATTAGGGGGGTGGGCCTGGGCAGAGGCAGAGAGGAGATGGGCCATCCATAGATGCTCACCTGGGACATGATGAATGCCAACTACAGCAGTCACAAGAGTGACAGTCACCCTAAGGTTCAAGGTCAGGTTGGATGGGACTTTGAGCAACCTGATCTACTGAAAGATGTCCCTGCCCATGGCAGGGGGTTGGCCTAGATGACCTTCAAAGGTCCCTTCCAACCCAAACCTTTCTATGATTCTATGGTCCTCTCAAATTCCATCCTGCTAATGTGCTGCTGAAGGCATCCACATTTTGCCACAAAAGCAGCTTTTCACCAAGAGAGCTGATGACAAAACTGCCCAGTGGTCAGAAACTCCATTTTGTGATGGCATTGCATCTTGAAGCTTGATCTTATTTCAGATCTCCAGTATTCCTGCAGAGAGAAAATGTCAATGCTTTCATGTAGTATCAAGCCGTGCAGCTCATTCTGATTTTGCCTCATTTTAAAATAGAGAACCAAATTAACTGTTTTGGAAAAAAATAGTTTTCCCTATTAAAAATGCTGTGATGCATTTTAGTGTGGTAGGAATTTATTTCTAGATCACTGTAAGCTCTGCTTTCCATGAAACATCAACTCTGCAAACCTAAGAATCCCAGCATCTGTTTATAGTTTTAAAGAAATGGTGCATTTCTACCCCAAACGCATGGAGCACTTTGAAAAAGGGAATCCATACCCATTCTAAAGTCTGCTGTTCACACACGAATAACAGAAGTCGGTATTGTCGCAGAATAAACATGCAGTCTGTTTTGCAGACTCAGGTCAGGCAGAAAAGGTTTGTTTCTACAGCTGTCAGAGAGAAGGTGGAGCGGCAGAGGTCCAGCCCGCTCTCCGTACAAACTCTGATGTAAAACAAAAGTGCTGAGGCTTGTATGCATTTACAGCAGATAAAAATTGCCCAGTGAAGGGGCCTGATGTGGCAGAGCAGCGTCTGCATGGAAAAACTTGGTTGAGAGTGGATGTACCCCTGCCTTCCTGGTAACTCGGGATCCGCAGCCCTGCAGCCTCGGCATACCTCTGTTCAGCTCGTCCCTCTCGCTCCTGATGCTGCTGTGTCCTTGCCCAACTTTTAGGCCTGCATCCACAGTACATATAATTTTACAGTATCGCGATTTTCAAGCAGAGCTCCTATTCGAGGAGGGAGAGGTCTGCCTCCTAATTTCTGAGGATACTTCACAATAACTTTCATTTCTCCCTTCTTTGTCTTGCACCACAGATCTGTATCCAAAGATGGGACAATATTTGAACATTTCTTATTGAGAAGAGCACATATGAGACTGGCAGAGTAAAACAATTCCTGTGTTGAGTTGTGTGCAGGAACCAGACTATGCTGGCCTTACTGCCCGTGGGCTGTACTTCAAGAAACTTCTCAATTGCATGGACAAAGTTGGACGAAACCTTCACATTAGGGGAAAAAAATAATTCCTTGTCCTGCATCCCTCTGTCAGTAGATGGCTCTGCAAGCCATGGTGTTGCCCGGTTAACCATTGCATCGTGGAGACAGCTGAGGCTCAAGATGAGTGGGAGCCTGGCTGTGTGCCCTTGTGCGGTGCTTGCTTTCTGCCTGGGGAAATTTGAGGTTCCCCAAAACCTGCAAACAGCCACGGGTTTTGTCTAACCCTTGCTCTTTCTGACATTTTTCCCACCCTAACCTTGTTCTTTTCTGACAGACATCCATCCCATCCTGTTCTCTCTGGAGGACCAGTCCACACTGAGCACTCAGTCGTTCAATCACAGCCCATCTCAGCTGCGCTCTGATGTCTTCAGCCGAACGCCGATGACATTAGCTGGGTGAGTACTTTAGCACGGCAGCTCCTGCAGCCCCAGCGGGCCTGTGCAGGCAGCGCTGCAGCCCTGCCCTCCTCCCTGCAGCGTCCAAGACACCTCACATATATTTACACAGGCAGCGTCGCATCTCTGCCAGCAGTGCAGATACAGCGGTTAGCTGTGGTGTACTGTCAGGCACCAAATATGTTGAGTCAGCAGCTGCCATCTAACATACTGCATAAAATACAACTCGGAACAGAGTGTTTGCTTATCTCTTTTCCATGCCTGATGCTGGAAGCCTCTAGAGGTCCAATCTGCTTGACTTTTTTTCCTATCCAGCAATTCAGTTTTACTGGCATTTCTCTCTTGTGACCGTGCACAGTCAAAAATTGCATTTTATAGATAATACACTTACATTGGGGATGCAAGCCAATTTAAAAAGCACACTTATGGAAATCTGAACAGCACAGGCTTGGAACAGTCAGGCAAAAGGTGTGTCCTTTCCAGCTAGAGCCCTTTGCAGCAGATTGCTATGGAGATATCAGGAAGATTTGTCATGGGTGGCAAAAGCCTGGGGAGTTAAAATCATGTAAACAGATCATTACCTACACAGTAACATCCAGGCTGGGGAAAAGGGGTTGCAGCTTTACCTGCTATCTAAAAAAATGGGCTTGCTCTCTAAAATTAGAATCATCGAATCATTTATGTTGGAAAAGAGCTTTCAGATCATCAAGTCCAACCATTAACATAGCACTGCCAAGTCCACCACTACACCATGTCCCTCAGCACCACATCTACACGTCTCTTAAATACCTCCAGGGATGGTGACTCAACCACTTCCCTGGGCAGCCTGTTCCAATGCTTGACAACCCTTTCAATGAAGAAATTTTTCCTAATATCCCAATCTAAACCTCCCCTGGTGCAACTTGAGGCCATTTCCTCTTGTCCTATTGTGTGGTACTTGGGAGAAGAGACCGACCCCCACCTCTCTACACCCTCCTTTCAGGTAGTTGTAGAGAGCGATAAGGTCTCCCCTGAGCCTCCTTTTCTCCAGGCTAAACAACCCCAGTTCCCTCAGCCGCTCCCCATCAGACTTCTGCTCCAGACCCTTCACCAGCTTCGTTGCCCTTCTCTGGACACGCTCCAGCCCCTCAATGTCTCTCTTGTAGTGAGGGGCCCAAAACTGAACACAGTAGTCGAGGTGTGGCCTCACCAATGCCAAGTACAGGGGGACAAGCAGTTCCCTAGTCTTGCCGGACACACTATTTCTGATACAAGCCAGGATGCTGTTGGCCTCTTGGCCACCTGGGCACACTGCTGGCTCATGTTCAGCCAACTATCTCTCAAAACCCCCAGGTCCTTTTCCGCCTGGCAGCTTTCCAGCCACTCTTCCCCAAGCCTGTAGCCTTGCATGGGGTTGCTGTGGCCCAAGTGCAGGACCTTGTTCTTGGCCTTGTTGAACCTCATACAATTGGCCTTGACCCTTCGATCCAGCCTGTCCAGATCCCTCTGCAGAGCCTTCCTCCCCTCCAGCAGATCAACATTCCCACACAACTTGGTGTCATCTGCAAACTTACTGAGGGTGCACTCGATCCCTTTGTCCAGATCATTGATAAAGATATTAAACAGAACTGGCCCCAATACTGAGCCCTGGGGAACACCACTTGTGACCGGCCACCAACTGGATTTAACTCCATTCACCACCGTCCTTTGGGCCCGACCATCCAGCCAGTGTTTTACCAAGGGAAGCGTATGCCCATCCAAGCCATGAGCAGCCAGTTTCTCCAGGAGAATGCTGTGGGAACTAGTGTCAAAGGCTTTACTGAAGTCTAGGTAGACAACATCCACAGCCTTTCCCTCATCCACTAAGTGGGTCACCTTGTCACAGAAGGAGATCAGGTTGGTCAAGCAGGACCTGCCTTTCATAAACCCATGCTTACTGGGCCTGACCACCTGCTTGTCCTGTACGTGCCGTGTGATGGCACTCAGGATGATCTGCTCCATAACCTTCCCCGGCACCGAGGTCAGGCTAATGGACCTGTAGTTCCCCAGATCTTCCTTCTGGCCTTCCTGTAGATGGTTGACCTCCAGTCAACTGGGACCTCCCCGGTTAGCCAGGACTGCTGGTAAAGGATTGACAGTGGCTTGGTGAGCACTTCCACCAGCTCCCTCAGTACCCTTGGGTGGTTCCCATCAGGCCCCACAGACTTGTGTGTGTCTAAGTGGTGTAGCAGGTCACTAACCATATCCCCTTGGATGACGGGGGCTTCATTCTGCTCCCTGTCCCTGCCTTCCAGCTCAGGGGGCTGGGTACCCCGAGAACAACTGGTGTTACCATTAAAGACGGAGGCAAAGAAGGCATTAAGTACCTCAGCCTTCTCCTCATCCTTTGTCACTATGTTTCCCCCTGCATCCAATAAAGGATGGAGATTCTCCTTAGCCCTCCTTTTGTTGCTAATCTATTTATAGAAACATTTGTTATTGTCTTTTATGGCAGTAGCCAGATTAAGTTCTAGCTGGGCTTTGGCCCTTCTAATTTTCTTCCCATGACATGCTTGTAGTCCTCCTGAGTTGCCTGCCCCTTCTTCCAGAGGTCATAGACTCTCCTTTTTTTCCTGAGTTCCAGCCAAAGCTCTCTGTTCAGCCAGGCTGGTCTTCTTCCCCTCCGGCTCATCTTTTGGCACATGGGGATGGCCTGCTCCTGTGCCTTTAAGATTTCCTTCTTGAAGAATGTCCAGCCTTCCTGGACTCCTTTGCCCTTCAGGAGTCTGGTACTACACCTGTAACAGTGTTTTATGTCCTCTCCCTTACCACAGAGGATATGATTAAAAAAGGTCTCTGAAGTTGCTCAGCTAGTGGATGGCACCATTTCTACACTGTCATGTACTGAAGAGGCACAGGATTTTTTTCTCAGCGCATTGAAACATGTAGAACTGACTTGAAGGAGGTTGTCTGTGAATGGGGATCATGGTCATGTCATCAGATCTGGGCTGTAAGGACCCCCCCTTTCCACGCAGAGCCCCTTCAGAGCCCTTCCCTCCCCAAGGGGCACACGTCGTTCTGCCTGTGTGGAGCATTTCCACAGCTGGGACCTCACCTTTAAACTGACACTACAAGACTGTCATCAATATTTTGCCCTTTTTTTTTTAATTTTCTTGCCTTTCCTCCCACTATTTCCACTTTTCTATTTATTTTCCCATAAAAGCCATGGAGAAGTGAAGTGAGAAGCTTTCCCACTTGGATTTCCACAAAGGATAATCTTGCCCTTGAGCTGCCAGAGAAGATAGTTTCTTGGTGGCAGCGTGCTTGGTACCAAAGAGGGACACAAAGGCCACATCAGTGTGAGTGCAATGTCCAGGCACTGGTGCTCAGTTGTCTGCACACTCATCTTGGTGGGACAGTCCTAGGCACACATTTGGCCCCAGCTCTGCCCAAGCAATTCCCAGGGAGGATTCAAGACTTAACCCAGCACAGGGTCCATCCCTAGCCGCAAATTGGATGCACTTCCTGCTTTAAAGGGTAAAAGTGTAATAGTATGGATGTGGCCTTATCACACCAGGCAACCTCAAGGTCAGAGAAAAGGCAAAGAAGAGTTTTATAAGACAAAACTGAAAGGGATGATGTTTCAAAATGGAAATCAAAATGTTTTCTCGCTGCAATGCTGAGTTTTGGCTCCCTTGACAAATTCCAGGCGAATCAAGGCAAGAGCGTGCTCATTTGGACAGACAGTGCTTTCCCGGCCGAAAGCCATTCCTTCAGGGAAACTAGCACAGCCTGCCCAGCGCACAGAACAGACCACGCTTTGCCTATTCCCACCTGCCCAACGCAGCCCAGCATTCAGCACGGTCAGCTTCTCCAGGGGATGTCTCACAGGTACTGCATAGCACAATTTGGAAGGGAAATGTAAAGAGCTCCAGCTCACATGCATTGAAAAAATAGCTGCATCCATCTACAGAGTCCTTGCCCTGCTTTTCAACTCAGTCCCATGTCCTCACTGGAGCTACAGCTCCCCAGACGGATCTGATGGTGCAGAACCTGTGTCCATACCTTGGCTGGGCTAGACTGCAGTACCCACCTTCACAGACCAGTTTGGTGGAAACGTGAAGCTGTGAACTAGAGCAAGAAAGGCACCAGGTGCCTTCCCTTCTGTCCCACCTGCTCTGCTTTTGCAGGAGGCATGGTCACAGCGGGGTGACACAAGAGCAGTGTCGGGCACCAGGGCTGTATTGGGCAGAGCTCGTGTGTCGCAAGAGCCCAGATTGCAGGATATGTCCCAGGAGGTCCAACCCCTCACTGCAGTCGTCATTTGGGCAAGTCACCTATGTCAGCAATCACCAGGGGACTTCAATGTCTGCTCAGATTTCTCGCTTTTACCAAGCAACTTGCAAAAGGCCCCAACTTCTCTGGAGGAGCCCCATAGCTCTGAAAGGGCCACCCAAGCCACGTGCAGCCTGCTGCTGCAGGGGCTGCCGGGGCTGTCAGCACCCCGCAGTCCTTGACATTTCCATGCCTCACGTCTTCATCCCTGAGCACAGGGAAGGAGACATCCTTGCACCATTCGATCAGGCTGTGTAGGAGGAAAAAGGCAAGGCTCAGCAACCCTGTAACTCAAACCAGGACAGCACTGCATAGTGCTAGGGCAGTGCTTTAGTGGATAGTAGCCCTAGGAAAGAACAGCAGTTCCTCCCTCCCCGTCCATCTCCTCGGCTGTCTCTCCATGTGTCCTCCAGTCACTCCTTTCCTCTTTCTCTGGTCCCTGTCTCCTTCCCACTGAGCTGAGCTGCAAACCACTCGTCTGCCTTTGCAGGCTCCAAACTGACACCCTCACCAAAACCTGCGCTGGGGCCCTTCTCCCCGGGTTCAGTCTTGTTAATTGAAAATAAAAGCAAACAGGAACTGGCCTCCTTTTTGGGTTTTATCATTACTCATCCAGCTTGGGCAGGATGGGACAGGGTGAAGGTTGCACAAGGAAGATACTTGATGCCATTTAAAGGGCCAGCCTTGAGGGGGGACTAAGATCTTCGGAGGATCTATTGCCTAAGGATGCCTTCATGACTCTTGGCAACAAGAAGGAGTCTTGCTCTCAGTAATGGGGCCTGGGGTGGCATACAAAGGCATCCCAAAAGTATCCTAGGCTGGGCTGACTTGTGAATAGCAAAGCTTCTCAGGCATTTTTGAATGAAAGGTGTGTTTAATGACTAGGCTTTAACGTATTAATGCCTGCTTTACCCTGCTGTGCAATGGGTTCCACCATTTTAGAATTATGATCTTTATTAGCCCCCAAGAGGTGTTTCAAAGCAGCCATAAGGATAATAGCCTGTGTCTAAAAACCTTGACATGGCGATTTGTCTCAGGACCCCGACTGTGTTATCACTTGAGGGCTGAAATCTGTAATCAAAAGCTCAGCTGAGCCTCCACTTCCCTTAAAACATTTCCCTCCCTGAGCATCATCTTCACATCAGCCTGCTGGTACACAGCAGCAGGCAATACAGCAGCTCCTTCATCGCTGAGCAGTACTGGCGTAGCTATGCATGGTTGCGATTTTAAGTTCTGATATGCAGAAGCACAAGGCCTTTGGAGCTGCTTCTGTCAGCAGTAAAACCCCTGTCCCTATTTAACCAGGGATGTTTGCTCCTGACGGTAGCTCCCAGCCTCAAATTAGCGTCAGGATACCCTGAGGTTGTGCACACCAAGGGCCCATGGGGCGGAGGAGTGGAGGCAGGGGTGGCGGCGTGCAGCGTGGAGCCAGATTTCGGGTCTGTGCTCACGGCAGC
Organism: Mycteria americana; assembly: GCF_035582795.1. NCBI lineage: Eukaryota > Metazoa > Chordata > Aves > Ciconiiformes > Ciconiidae > Mycteria > Mycteria americana. The sequence continues at coordinate 7,234,005 of NC_134367.1, read as the reverse complement.
TCCTGCACACGTGTTGGATGGTCAGAACAAGACGCGTCTTGGAAGCACCCTCAGCAACGAGGGGGGTGATGTGGGTGGGGGATTTCTGGCTGCGTGGCAGTGCAGGCTGGCTGCCCGTGAGTGCAGGAATGAAAGGGAAAACCCACATCGGAAAGAGAAGTTCGTTCATCCATTCAAGACTCGTTCCCAGCCTTGTCTGCACCTATATACACGATAATTTGAGGTGGGTCTGGCTAAGTCCCCCTGAAGGGTATGAAATTGGTTATTTCCCTTCCAACTAGCCCTCTTTCCCCTCTCAATGACCTCCATCACTGACCTTCCTCAAAATCCGATGTCAAATTCAGAGTGTCTCTATAATAAAATAACAAAACCCAGCAATCAGTAACAAGTCTCCCCGTACCTATTGTATTGAATAGAGGCATCTGCCGTGCTCTGTCCTGGCAGCTCCCCCTCCCCTGAGCAGCCCTGAAATCACTGGGAATCCGGTCACTTTTATCCAAATACTGCCAGGTTCCTTGGAAGCCAGATTCATCTTCAAAAATTTCTGTGTTTCCAAAACAAAACTGTACAGGATTTTGGTTCCATTAATCTTGTTTGAGGTTTCCTTCCAATTCTGTATGAAAATAACTCTGCAAATCCCAGCGTAATATCAAGGAAATCAGCTTCCCAGTCTGCTCTGGCATTGTCAGCCCTCTTACCTCCCCTCTGCCATGTCTCCGGTTGCTGAGACAAGGAGGGACCACCGTGCTGGTTTTAGGGAACTCTTTGCCATTTTCCAAAAGGGCAAGAAGTAAGGTTGTAGGAGAGGACAACAAGGTCTTACACTAAACCAAAGCCCAAGACTTTCCATATCCTTCTATTGCATTGCTCCCAGCAGCTGCCTTCCCTTCTTCTGTTAAAGAAGAGATGGGCTCTTCTTGAGGTCTTCCCATGGAGGGGCTGCTATAGGGCAGTAGCCCACATGTCTGGGCCTCACGGGGTGTAGGATAATCCAGGCCTACTGAAAGGAATGACCTGTGCAACACCTAGTTAGCCTGAAATGGTGCAGGTAGCTCCAGGCAAAATAAAATATTTGGTTTCCTTAACTGAAAACTGGAGGGACAGCTGCTAATTCCAGTACAGTTCAACTCTGCCACTAGTTTGAGGGCAAAAATAAATATCATTGCCGGTAAAAGCTGGGGATTGCAGAAAGATTGGTGGGATAATCAGTAACTGCAGTGACAGAGCAGTTGTACTGTGGCCTGTATCTCTTCCAACAGCGTAGGATGAATATCACTCCATGCAGTGGGATATACTGGGGAACGAAGAACACAGGCAGTGCCTATAGGATGGGGACGCCTATGTAGAAAAGTATGTAGAAAAGGATTGGAGGGGGTTAGGGAGATCATATGTACCAGCTCGCAGTGCGATGTTGCAGCAAAAAGGACTGAGGCTGAAGAACAGATGGGAAATCTGTGCTTTAGTCAAACACAAGCTGTTGAACTCAACAGGAGGAGCTGGTTACATGTTATAATTCAGTGTCAAACAAGAAATCAAACTAGATGTTCCAACAGAATGTAAGTTTATGATCTGCCAAGGGTCACACATGGTGTTTATCATAAAGAAGAAACTTGAAGACATGTCTTTGAAACCCCACGGCCAATGTCCATCCTCTGAATCTCTCTCCCTTATATGAGAAATAACAAACAGTTTTCATTCCTTTTCCCTTCCTTCCCCTCCCCTTTGATAAGGAGTGGGCTGGCTGGGAAAGCTATGGTTGTGTAAGGCTGCACACAGTGCTGTTAGTGGGAAAGCTGCTTTTAAGCAGAAGTTCTGATTACAGCACAACCTTGTTGTCCTGCTGCACCTTGTGCTCAGTCCTACCTGGATCCTATAGTACCAGTCTTCTGCAGATCCCGCTGCTGTGGGCACCCACTGCGATGTGAAACATGGGTCCAAGGACTTGCTCCAGAGGTTCTCCTGGTCCTTACTATAACTGTCCTGGGTCTCATATAGTTTGCTCCACCTCACTGCTCTACGGTAATGGTGGGTCACCAGTTCAAAGGGGCTCAGAGCTAGGATTCGGTTTGGAAAATCATCCAAAAGGGTGAATGCTCCTGGCGTGCTGGCAGCACTTGTTAACTTGATGTCAGAACTGCTACTCCAGAGACGTGGGAAGTGACATGCGGTTCATCTGGGAAGCTTGGCAGTACTTTCACTGCAAGCGGTTCAGCTGTGCTCCTCAGGGAGAGAGTAGGAAGTGTCCTCATTTCCCTGGGAGCATGAGGCACAGTGTACTTTTAGCATGTGCACATAAGAGCCATACCTTCACCTGGGTACTGGGACCAAAGGACATTTCCTTCCCTCTCACAGAACCACGTCACAGGGGAGATACAGTGGTAATACACAAGAGATCAAAGATGGTTTTTGCTAGAGGGCTGGGAAGAGAAGGGTTATAAGGTCCTTTCCCATCTGAGCCTTTGGGAAATCTGCTGGAGTTGCAGAGAGAACCTCTGTGTCCCTGCTGGCCAAGAGCTGAGCTGCCTGGGAGGGACAGGAGGAGCTCCATGGAGGAGTGCTCTGGACAGGGTTGCTAGCAGGTTCCCTGCAGTGTGAGATGGAGCCTGAAGAGCAGCAGGGAAACCATGTGAGCCAGCACGTTTGCCTCCTCAGTCATGGCTACGTTCAGGCTCTCAGCGGTAGGAAACATCCTCCTTTCCATGTCTTTCCACACCCAGCTCTTCATGGCAAAGCCTGAGCTAACGTCACCACAAACACAATGAAAGCCCAGAGAGCTGTGGCTCTGCATGGTGAGATCTCCATGCTGACCTGCCCTGGTAGCCAAGGAAAGTGCATCTCCTGGTTTGGACCAAGGATGACATTCGGCCTTAGGAGAAGTGGGAGGAGGAATGGGGGCTGTTCCTTGTAGGGGACCTGCTGAATGCTCAGTAATTTTGTTACAAACCCTGTATGAGCAGATCTGCTTGATGAACCTGATAGGTACAGGCTTGTATTCCCATTTCAAGGTAGCCAGTGTTGTGGTATGACTGTCATTCCTCAGTGTGGCCTCAACCATCCCCATCTTTGATCCCAGACTGGAAGGACAGCCTAACTGTTGCATTATTACCCCCCACCAGGGAAGATCCTACTTTGCCAAGACATCCTGTATGGCCGTGGTGATTTCCTCAGATGTTCAGATGCCTAACGCCTGCTGATTTCCATGGGGTTCACTGGCTAACGTCATTTTGATGAGCTGGATTGTGGACAGAGTTGCACAGCTGGTATATGCCTTCAACAGGATGCCACTGAGAGGGACAGGCATGTCCATTCCCCCTTCCCACCAACCCCACACCTGTCCTCTTGCTTGTGCCTGCATGTTATACATGCTATACAGCTTGTCCCATCAGTGAGTTGAGGTCTCCTCTGCACTTTAAGAGCTGCTCTAGCCCAAGCGTGCTGACTTGAATAGCTCAAGTCATGAGGAATACTGGGATGGAAAACTCAAAATGAGTGGAGGTTTAGTGTGGTTTGAGGGTCCCCTATATCTGGGCAGTACAGGTGTCTCTCAGGCTGCACCCACTTCAAAGCGGTGGTTTTTAAGAGAAATTATGAGGAAGCATCAGGTATAGTGATGATACCGATTTTAGCCAGAGAGAAACACACTGCAGAGCTTGTGTGCGGGGAAAAGCAATGCTGCAGATGGGAGAAGGACATACATGCTCCCATGCTCTCCATGCCCAGGTAGAACCTGCTGTGACCATCCACCAACACGGGAATCTTTGGGATCTTTCCCTTCTGATGACAATGTAGAAAGAGCAACTGATGGATGCAGCTGAAACTAAGCTCCCACAACACCAAGTCAGGTTGGCTGCAGGTGAAAACCAGGCAGACCCTAAAGAAATAAAGAAAATCCGAGCAATGGTGAATGATGAGTAGCGACTGACCAAAGTGGCAAACCAGCAAGATAGGGGATGCGGTCAGAGAAGCTGCCATGGGAAGGCCTGGAGGACAGGGGAGAGAGAAGGGGAGACACTGCGGGAGAGACTGCAAAGCTTGTGAGTGTGAAACAATCGAATGTCGGGAGAAGCTACTGATGGGCAGTGTTCGAGGGGCAGCGGGTGGGGAGTAGGCAGGGGTGATGAGGCATACCCCATACCCTGGTAGTTTCCATCAGAAGTTCCTAGGCACAGTCATCACGAAACAGTTGACAAGCTGCCGGTCATCTCTTCCTGAGGGAAATCCAGTGCCATGGAGTGTGGGTGAGTCCTTCAGGACCAGCTGAAGGACCAATGGCCCAGATAACCAGACCAAGGCCTCCTTCACACTCACTCAGTCCCTTGGGGCTGTTACAGACCCAAGGCCAAGCTCAGATCTATAATGGTGGTGACACAAAAGTCACACGACCTTCTCCTCTACTTTCTCCATTAGCTCATTGTGAAGCTGAGCCATGCCTTTCATCTGACAGTGTCCTCCTGTGCACGGCAGAGGCTCAGCCTCAGGACAGGAACCCTGCAGGGAGGGAAAGCCTGGAGGTGTAAGACTGGGCAGTGGTGGGGAGGGAAGCATGAGATGTTTGCTGGACCACCCATTCCTCAGGGGAAGGGAGGTGTCTTCAGCCCAAAGAGTCCCAGGACTGGGATGAGGGAATGATAGAAAGACAGTACTACTGGCAGATCTCCAGCTTGCCAGTCCCCAGGGGATTATGAGAGATTTCCACTGCTCTGTGTGCCAGGGCAAGGTGGGACAAGCCAGCAGGACCACTGGTCCCCGAAGGACACTGTGCCAGGGCCATCACTGCAGCCATGCCCTCTGCCTGAGTGCTAGCAAAGCTTTTGCTCTGTCTGGGCCAGCTCTTTTCTTCCTGAACATTTTGTCCTCCGATACTGCCTTTCTCCCTCTATCACACACATTTTTGGCATTGCTGATGCTCATTCATTTTTAACGCTGAATACACTTTTCCTGCTCAAAGCCTTTCGTAAACATCAGCTAATGCAGCCTCCGTGTTCCCCTCGGAGACTGGCATCAGGCATGATTATCGCCATGGCAGGGATTTGCCCAAGAGCATGAAACAGGTCAGCTCCAGCGCTGGTCTTGAGCCCAGAGCCGGAGAGCCCCAGGCCTGTGCTCAGGTCAAACGTGTACTTCTGGAGCATCCCACCCCTTCCCCCTGGGAAGGGCACACACAGGTGATGGGTACGGCCTCCAGCCAGGTTGGGCTACAAGGTGGCATGTATGCTTTTGGGCTGACTGCCTCTACGGGCTGAGCTTCACACCCAAACTGCCATAGCAGCTCTAAAACCATATACAATATAGGTAGGGGATAAGACGGGTCGTCCTGTCCGTCTGTACCAAACTTGTCAGCTACAATTGCAGAGATGTTTTGTTCCCAGCAGAGACCATCAATGACCCAGTTTAAGGCTATAAACAGCAGTTCCTCGGTGAAGGATGTGTGATATTAGCCCTAAAGCCCCTGTGCCTGAAGGGTAAATTCATTCACCAGCCTCTCCAAGTTCCTGTTGCCTTGGTGTGCCTGGCTCAGGGAGCTTACCAGAACCAGGAGCTATCTGCATCCCAGCACTAACCGCCTTCAGCAGTATTATTATTATTATTATTATTATTATTATTATTATTATTATTATTATTATGGTCTCCTCTATGTCTGCCTGCAGTTTCCTGGAAATGGCAAGTCATTGCCATTGAGGAACAGCACACTGTGTTGGAGGAACAGCACACAGAGCAAGCAGAGCTGGAGGGGGCGGGGGACCACCTCCGTGCAAAAATGTTACCTACTTTCCAGACGTCAGCTTTGCTTGCAAGTGGCAGCCAGATCACATAAGACAAAACCAAAGAGCAGGAGCCACTTTGATCTGCAGCGCGGAGCCAGCGCATCTCGCCACCGCAGCCCAGGGCTGCCGGGGACAGCTCGGCACAGAGGGGTGCCTGTGCCTGCAGGCTGCCTTGCACGTTTGCCGTCAGCCCCATTGAAGGACGCCTTGCTCTTTATGTCGAGCTATTTCTTAATGTGTTTTCTTTCCTAGGTGGCATTTCAGGGAATATGCAAATGTCACCAGTGTATTAAATGAAAGACAGATGAAATACAGTGAAAAGCCCATAAAAATGAAATGTGTGTATGCCTCACCCTCCCTCTTTTCTACTTGCATTTTTCGTTCTTTGCATATGAAGCAGGCCAGCTACAGTAGGAGCAAAACCAGCAAGGAAGGAATGGGGCAGAGAGTGGGCTGGGAACAGGGCACGGCAAGTCATCTGCCTAAGCCCAAAAAGCCCATGAGTTAGAGTGGCAAAATGCTTATTTCATTTCAGCATGACCCTGTTATAAGGTATTTTTAATCATCAGCAGCAGACCCAAACTGTCCTCTCCCCTCTGGGGCAGGGTGTGCAGGGGCTGGCCGTTCCTGCAGCTCCTCGCCGCAGCCCCACGTACCTCCTGCTCTGCCAGTGATGCCCACCTGCACCTCCGAGGGACCGCGTCCCCCAGTCCCGTGTGTAACAAGGGGTGGCAGGGATGCTGCATGTTAGCCGCGGTCCCCCAGGAGCAGGAAGGCTGTAGCCATCACTCTCAGTGCTGTCCCGCTGTTTTGCTTTCCAGGTCAGGAAGAACAAACCTATCCTGCACCCAAGGCCACAGGGATGTGTGCCAGGGCTTGGACTGCTTAAAATCCCTCTGAATGGGATGCTGTAGGGCAATATCAGCTCTGACGCTGGTGCTCTTACTTAGTCCAGGAGTCCTGCCAGTGCCTTGAGTCAAACAATTTATTTGGAGTGTCAATGAGGAGAAATAATACACATAGGGCCCTCTTTGAGAAGGCTTTTTTGGGGATTAAAGTATACCTGTATATAGGCACTGCAATACCAGGAGATGCTGTAGTAGGGAAGTGCAGACCCACAGCTTTAGCTGGCTGTTATTTGAAAAGCAAATGCACAAATGAAAAGGTGCAGCAAATATTTAGTGTTTAGGTGATGTGTAATGATGCAGAGGTCTCTGTGTGCCTGGGGGAGTTAGAGGAGGGGCTGTAGCATTGCTTTCCTAGACCATCTGTTACCCCAGATCTGCCAGAGAAACACAGCAGCATGCAGGAATGGACCCTCTTGGAATACAACGTTTATGCCCAGAGACCTTGACTCAACCCACAGGATTATGCCCGATACTCCCAGGGTGATAATGGCAGTGATTTTTGCTTCATCACCTTCTTTGCTTCAGCTTTGCTCGGAGGAGAGCGGTTGTGTCACATCCTGACCTCAGCAAAGCAGGAACACTTCTGTTCTCAGTCACAGCCATGGAAACATTTCTCCAGTTTCTTTTTGCTTTTATTTTCATCTCTTTCACCTGAGATTGCTCTTACTGCAACGAGTCACTGAGTACATATATAAGAGATAATACTTGGCTAGATACCCAGAGGAACTCGAAGAATCATAGAATAGAATCATAGAATTGTTTAGGTTGGAAAAGACCTTTAAGATCATCAAGTCCAACCGTTAACATAGCACTGCCAAGTCCACCACTAAACCATGTCCCTCAGCACCACATCTACACGTCTCTTAAATACCTCCAGGGATGGCGACTCAACCACTTCCCTGGGCAGCCTGTTCCAATGCTTGATAACCCTTTCAATGAAGAAATTTTTCCTAATATCCAATCTAAACCTCCCCTGTTGCAACTTGAGGCCATTTCCTCTTGTCCTATTGTGTGGTACTTGGGAGAAGAGACCGACCCCACCTCTCTACAACCTCCTTTCAGGCAGTTGTAGAGAGCAATAAGGTCTCCCCTCAGCCTCCTTTTCTCCAGGCTAAACAACCCCAGCTCCCTCAGCCGCTCCTCATCAGACTTCTGCTCCAGACCCTTCCCCAGCTTCGTTGCCCTTCTCTGGACACGCTCCAGCCCCTCAATGTCTCTCTTGTAGTGGGGGGCCCAAAACTGAACACAGTAGTCGAGGTGCGGCCTCACCAATGCCAAGTACAGGGGCACGATCACTTCCCTAGTCCTGCTGGCCACACTATTTCTGATACAAGCCAGGATGCCATTGGCCATCTTGGCCACCTGGGCACACTGCTGGCTCATATTCAGGCGGCTGTCAACCAACACCCCCAGGTCCTTTTCTGCCAGGCAGCTTTCCAGCCACTCTTCCCCAAGCCTGTAGCGTTGCATGGGGTTGCTGTGACCCAAGTGCAGGACCTTGCACTTGGCCTTGTTAAACCTCATACAATTGACCTCGACCCTTCGATCCAGCCTGTCCAGGTCCCTCTGCAGAGCCTGCCTCCCCTCCAGCAGATCAACACTCCCACACAACTTGGTGTCATCTGCAAACTTACTGAGGGTGCACTCGATCCCTTTGTCCAGATCATTGATAAAGGTGTTAAACAGAACTGGCCCCAACACAGAGCCCTGGGGAACACCGCTTGTGACTGGCCGCCAACTGGATTTAACTCCATTCACCACCGTCCTTTGGGCCCGGCCATCCAGCCAGTGTTTTACCCAGGGAAGAGTACGCCCATCCAAGCCACGAGCAGCCAGTTTCTCCAGGAGAATGCTGTGGGAACTAGTGTCAAAGGCTTTACTGAAGTCTACATAGACAACATCCACAGCCTTTCCCTCATCCACTAAGCAGGTCACCTTGTCATAGAAGAAGATCAGGTTGGTCAAGCAGGACCTGCCTTTCCTGAACCCATGCTTACTGGGCCTGACCACCTGCTTGTCCTGTACGTGCCGTGTGATGGCACTCAGGATGATCTGCTCCATAACCTTCCCCGGCACCGAGGTCAGACTGACAGGCCTGGAGTTCCCCAGATCCTCCTTCCAGCCATTCTTGTAGATGGGCATCACATTTGCTAACCGCCAGTCAACTGGGACCTCCCCGGTTAGCCAGGACTGCTGATAAAGGATTGACAGTGGCTTGGTGAGCACTTCCACCAGCTCCCTCAGTACCCTTGGGTGGTTCCCATCAGGCCCCACAGACTTGTGTGTGTCTAAGTGGTGTAGCAGGTCACTAACCATATCCCCTTGGATGACGGGGGCTTCATTCTGCTCCCCGTCCCTGCCTTCCAGCTCAGGGGGCTGGGTACCCCGAGAACAACTGGTGTTACCATTAAAGACGGAGGCAAAGAAGGCATTAAGTACCTCAGCCTTCTCCTCATCCTTTGTCACTATGTTTCCCCCTGCATCCAATAAAGGATGGAGATTCTCCTTAGCCCTCCTTTTGTTGGTAATCTATTTATAGAAACATTTGTTATTGTCTTTTATGGCAGTAGCCAGATTAAGTTCTAGCTGGGCTTTGGCCCTTCTAATTTTCTTCCCATGACATGCTTGTAGTCCTCCTGAGTGGCCTGCCCCTTCTTCCAAAGGTCATAAACTCTCCTTTTTTTCCTGAGTTCCAGCCAAAGCTCTCTGTTCAGCCAGGCTGGTCTTCTTCCCCTCCGGCTCGTCTTTTGGCACATGGGGACGGCCTGCTCCTGCGCCTTTAAGATTTCCTTCTTGAAGAATGTCCAGCCTTCCTGGACTCCTTTGCCCTTCAGGACTGCTTCCCAAGGGACTCTGTCAACCAGTGTCCTATACAGGCCAGAGCCTGCCCTCCGGAAGTCCAAGTGGCAGTTCTGCTGACTCCCCTCCTTACTTCTCCAAGAATCAAAAACTTTCATTTTGTGATCACTATGCCCAAGACAGCCTCCAACCATCACATCACCTTCAAGTCCTTCTCTGTTCACAAACAACAGGTCCAGTGGGACGCCTTCACTAGTTGGCTCACTCACCAACTGTGTCAGGAAGTTATCTGCCACACATTCCAGGAACCTCCGAGACTGTTTCCTCTCTGCTGTATTGTATTTCCAGCAGACATCTGGTAAGTTGAAGTCCCCCACAAGAACAAGGGCTAGCGATTATGAGACTTCTCCCAGCTGCTTATAGAATATTTCATCTGCCTCTTCATCCTGGTTGGGTGGTCTGTAACAGACTCCCACCATTATATCTGCTTGTTGGCCTTCCCCCTGATCCTTACCCATAAACACACAACCCTAGCATCACCATCATTAAGCTCTAGACAATCAAAACACTCCCTAACATACAGGGCTACCCCACTGCCTCTCCTTCCTTGCCCATCCCTTCTGAAGAGTTTATAGCCATCCATCGCCGCACTCCAGTTGTGCGAGTCATCCCACCACATTTCCGTGATGGCAACCATATCATGATTTTCCTGCTGCACACTGGCTTCCAGCTCCTCCTGTTTGTTGCCCATGCTATGTGCATTGGTGTAGATGCACTTCAGCTGGGCTATTGATTCCGCCACCTTTTTGGAGGGAGAAGCCCTAATTCCTACATGACCATTCTCAGGCACTTCCATGGTTTCTAACACATCAATAACCCTTGTGTCTTTGCTGCCACACGGATCTCCATCCCCTACCTCCACTGAGAGGGCAGACTGAAGCACCTTGCTAGAACACCGTCCCTGAAACATTGGCGTGCCACCCTGTCCTGGTTTCAGCTGGGATAGCGTTAATTTTCTTTATAGTGGCTGGTGTGGGGCTATGTTTTGGATTTTTGCTGAAAACAGTGTTGATAATACAGAGATGTTTTAGTTGTTGCTGCACTGGTCAAGGACTTTTCAGCTTCCCGTGCTCTGCCAGGTGCAGAAGAAGCTGGGAGGGGACACAGCCAGGAGAGTTGATCCCAACTGACCAAAGGGCTATTCCATACCATATGGCGCCATGCTCAGCATATAACGCTGGGGAAAGAAGAAGGAAGGGGGGGACGTTCAGAGTTATGGCATTTTGTCTTCCCAAGTCACCGTTACGCGTGCTGAAGCCCTGCTGTCCTGGAGATGGCTGAACACCCGCCTGCCCATGGGAAGGAGTGAATGAATTCCTTGTTTTGCTTTGCTTGCGTGCGCGGCTTTTGCTTTCCCTATTAAACTGTCTTTATCTCAACCCACGAGCTTTCTTACTTTTGCTCTTCTGATTCTCTGCCCCATCCCACTGGCAGGGAGTGAGTGAGCGGCTGCGTGGTGCGTAGTTGCCGGCTGGGGCTAAACCACAACACACCCTCAGGCTTATCTCTAGTGAGCCTGGTTTTATCCCTTCCCCCCTTCAAATCTAGTTTAAAGCTCTTTCAATGAGCCCTGCTAACTCCTGTGCAAAGATCCTTTTCCCCCTTTGAGACCTCATCTGTTGCCAGCAGGCCTTGTGTCATGTAGACTGACCCATGAGCAAAAAACCCCCAAATTCTGCTGGTGACACCAGGCTCAGAGCCAGGTATTGATCTGCTGGCTCTTCCTGTTTCTTCCCTCATCATTCCCTGCAACTGGAAGGATAGAGAACACTCCTTGTGCTCCTGATCCCTTAACCAGTCATCCCAAGGCCCTGAAGTCTCTCTTGATTGCCCTCGGACTTCTAGTTGCAGCTTCATTGCTGCCCACCTGAAAAGTCACTAATGGATAATAATCCGAGGCCCGTACCAGGGTAGGAAGTTTTCTCTTCACATCTTTAACCTGGGCCCCAGGAAGGCAGCAGACTTCCCTAAGAAGTGGGTCCAGTCTGCATGTTGGCCCTTCTCTTCCCTTCAGAAGGGAGTCTCCTGTGACAATGACCCATCTTTTTTTCTTTATGGAAGCAGTTTTGACACAGGGTGTAGGCCAACTTAACCTCGGCAACACCTCCAAGCTAGATGAACCATCGTCTTCATCATTGTTCGCTTCCACTTGCAGAGCCTCGTACCTGTTATGCAAGGGCACCTGGGAAGGTGGGGTAGTCACAGAGGAGACGAGCCTGCTGCACCCGGCAGGAACTCATTGCCGTTGCCCCCTATCCCTTAAGTCACTGTCTTCAGCCAGGCAGAGAGAGGACAGGGAATCCTCCATGTCGTGCGTCCTGTCTGCCTGGTGGGCCTGTCTCAGGGAAGGTGGGGTGCGATTCCAGTAGTCCATCTCTCTCTCGCACTCCCTGATACTCCTCAACCTACTCATCTCCTCCCGGAGCTCTGTCACTAAGCGGAGGAGCTCCTCTACCTGGGTGCACCTCCCACGGGTCTGCTCACTGCTGCCGGCCGGTACTGGCGTAAGAGCAGGGCACATCCTGCAGCCTGGCACCTTGCTGCCATTAAAATGTGCCAGAAATCAATAGATTTACACCAGTTTTCACTCCTGGTGATTTCAGCCTGTTCACCAAGCCAAAGTTGAGTTTCTCCACTTTGTACATGAGCATCTATAAAATCAACATCTACAACCTACAAGCAAGTATACGCGAGCATATTCCCGTTTCTCCACAATTTACCACCTTCCTGAAATTGTTCCTTTGCGAGTACAGAACAGATGTCAACGTTATACTTCTAACAAATTCATCGACCAGTTTTGCATGCAGACATGCTCATAATTTTAAAAAAATGGAGCAGAATACAAACAGAGGAAAGAATTAGTTATCAACAACACCCTCCAAAATGGGAGAGCGCATGAAAAGCCAGAAGGCAAAGCAGAGGTGGGAATCTGGTGCCTTGGAAAGTCTGCAAGCAGTTTTATGTGTAAGTAATATTTTACTGTCTTGTCCACTGTGACATGAATCTCTCCCCAAATCTGCATGTAAAAATGCCACCGCCGAATTATTAGCTATTAATTATATGCTGGATTCAAGCGAGAATTACCATAATGTGCCACAGCATCCATAAATATGAGATCCAACAGGGGCAGAATGGCCTTTTGTTTCCCTCTGCAGAATTATATGCATGACCCAGTTTTTCCTAATACTGCAGTGGCAGAAGAGACATAGCATTGTTTGTTCAAAACAAAATGGGGAGGGAGGAAGGGCTCTATTTTGCAATGTACAGTAAATAAACTCTTGGATTGCAGAATAAAACCAGGGAAAGCATGCTCGAATCTCTTGCTTCAGACAGCAGTATTTGCAGTTGCATCTCACAGTTAGTTATAACACTTTCCTGAACTGTTTGGAGCCAATCTCAGACCCCAATTTCCATTTTAAATACCCTTCTCCTACATCCTGGGTCTCTTGTTTGTGATGCAGGTTGGCTTAACCTGCTGGTTTGGGTGGCAGATGAAATCTGTGAGCCCCAGCCCCTGGTGCCCATGGGGTTCGGAGGGGCTTGGGTCTCCCCGTGTGGCCACAGAAACGAAGAGGTCTCAGTGCTTAGGCTTGAGTGCAAGTAGGACATCACAGCTGGGAGGTGTGTGGTCCTCACCCCAAACAAAGAAAACTCAGCCTTCAGCCTGCGGGGTGGTTGGGACGAGCGGTGGAGGCACATCGGCCAGCTCTGGCTGGGGACGAAGATTTTGGTAGCTGAATTTTCACAGCTGAGAACCCCTCGCCCTGGGCAGAGGTACATAAATATGGGAGACAGGGTAGGATCCAGTCTTCTTGGAGAAATTCCAGTGCTGGGATGAGGGCGACCTGATGAAGGGAAAAGAGCAATGCAGCGATTATCCACTATGTCTATACAACCTCCCCCAAGAATCTAGGAAATAATTAGTACAACATGAATTCTTAAGACACAGCCACGATGATGACATTGTGCACAACCACAGCACAGAAACCTATTTATGTCCTTACAGAGATAATTTGGGAAGAGCAGAGGAAAGGAAGGCAGTGCTGGGAGGGCACATGGCTGTGCCTGGGACGTGGCCATGGCAGGAAACGTGAGGAGGAGGTAGGAGAAGTTCTTCCAATTACCAAGAACAGCCAAAGTGGAGGATGTCATTTAATTACCCACAACTGGAAATGAGAGAGGCAGGGGCACAGTCCACCAGGTCCCTAGGATGCTGGGCATAACATTTCAGCTCATATGGACAAACAGCTACCTAGATTGGGCCATGACCACAAGGAGCCAGCTGAGAACTGGAGGGGAGAATGATTTTGGGGAGAGCAATCACAAAGTAGCAGAATTAATTTTTCTCACAAACAGGGAGATGCAAGAGCAAGGGCAGAGGGACGCTGGACCCAAACCGGCTGATTTCGAAACAGGCAGGGAAGCCGTGGGTAGCTCCTGGGGAAGCAGGAGGGCCAGCGTGGCAGGGGAGAGCCCTAAAGGCACGGGGGGGTTTATCCTGCAGAGAGGAAGGCAGAAAACATGACCACCGACCCCAACCCCAGCGGTCCTGCTGCAAACCCAGGGGCAGCAACACAGGGCGGAGAGAGGTGGGAGCTCGTTACCCATTTGCAGCCAAAATCACCCCGTTGCGAAACCATATGGGAAGGGATGAATGAGTTTCAGCTAACAAGGGTGGGAATGCAACAGGAGGATCTATAAATACATCAGAAGGAAAAGAAAGAGGAAAGAGAGTAACCAAGGGATGACTCAGAAAAGGCCAGTGCTGCGTTCACAAAAAAAGTTCCTCGTTGCCAGCTGATTCACTTTAATTACACGTTAATCAAACCAAAGAGCAGAGCAGAAAGAAACTGGTTGGAGATGGTTTAGGTGGGATGGAGGAGGTGGAGTCAGCACAGGCGGAGGACGGTCCCGTGGGAGGTGAACAGAGGAAGCAATTGCAATGGTCTTCCCAGCCACCCTGGGCTAGGAAAGGTCCCGCGGGGCAGAAACGGGCAGGCACAATATCTCTCTTTAAAAGTGGGAATTACACACCAGGAGCCTAACTTTGAGCCTTGGAAAGCTCCCAGAACAAATTATTAAACAAACAGTTGATACAAAGCCAGAGGGGAATATGGAGATAAGAAGAGAAGGTGAATTTTGTCAAGAATAAATTGCCCAAACTAGAGTAATGTTCAGCTCAGGTTCCCTCTTGGGTAGCTGAAACGTGCCGTGATTTAGGTAAAGCTCTTGAAATAGTCCCGTCTGACATTTCACAAATTCTCTCAAATTAAAGAAATACAGGAAAGTGAATTTAGGAACAATTGAATAAAAGACACTTGGAGTCGCTGCCGATGGTTTTCAGCCAGACAAAGAGAATTTGAGCAGTGTCCTCCTGGATCAGGCGTGAAGGTGCTTCTATTCAATATTTTCATTTATTGACTCGAATGATGGCCCAGGGAACACACTTCTAAAATATGCAGGTCATGCTGGACCGCAAGCACCCGGGAGGACCAGATGAGAATTCAAAATGACCTTGAAAAATGGGAGAAAAAAAGCCTGAATCGAACAAGATGAAACCCAATAAAGAACAGCACAAATTGCTGCTCTTAGAGAAGCAAAATCAAATCCACGGTACCCACCAGGGAGCTTTTACCAGGTGACGGTACGGCAGAAACAGAGGAGGTACGGCAAGTCACAAAGGATGGGTATAAGAAATCTGTCCTTGGGAAAACACAAACAGAAGAAGCAAATCTTTTTCCAGGATGCAATAACAAGACTGTTGTGTGTAAACCAGAGGAGGTAATTATTCGGCTTTCCTCTGTGCTGATGAGGTCTCGGTTGGACCAAGTCTCCTATTTACGGTACACTTTGAAAAAGATGTTAATTAATTAAAAAAGATTAAGATATGAAAAAGTAGAAAGGTCGAAGGATTTAACTGTTTTGCCAGGAAGGAGAAGCTGTGATAAAAGCTCTAGGATACAGCCAAGTGTTACGAAGAGCAGATATTCAAGTGTTTCGAGAGGAAATCACATTAAATTCCAACAGGGCAGCTGCTCCATCCCCGTTAACCATCTAGTTGCCTTTTTCTGTCCCTTCTCCCCACCGCACACCCACTTTGGGGTGCAGAGATCGGAGCAGCACACAGTGCTCACCGTGTGGGTGCACCAAGGATGAATACAGCAGCAGAAGGGTACCCGCTGCCATGGTCTCCATCTCCCTCCTCGGTGCCCTCTCCTGCCCGGGGTTCCCAGGCTCTGGCAGGGACATCTCGGCTGGACTGACTCAACCAGCAGCACAGATTTTAGCATTGCTGAGCACAGAAGCAGGGAAAACCAGCCACATCTCTTGTAGCAACTGAAGCAGGGGTCTGGAGCTGGATGGTCCAATTCAAGCACCGGCTCATGGGTGTGTGGCCACCGTTGGAGTGGGTCTTCTAGCCCCTTGCCTCAGCCCTTTGGACCATAATCTGGGTTCAAGCTGTTGGATACGCATCAGTTGAAAAGAAACCCAGCAATAATTAAAACGCTGTGCAATGCCTTTCCCTTTGGAGGAAAAAAAAAAAAAAGAAAAAGAAATGTTTGTATTTTTGGCCTGGTTTTCGTCATTTTTTGCCACAGAAAACAATTCTCCTTAATGATGACTGTTCCACGTTCCCGCTTGTGTTCCTCGCTTTTGTTAATGTGAAGATTGAAATGCACCATTTAATACTGACATGGGCCAATGAACTCATGGTTACACTCGCACTCCCAGCCTGTGAGGAGGATGCACGATTCTATGACAGGCAATTAAAAATCCTATTATGGGATCATGGAATAAGAAGTAGATGATATATTAAAACAAGGAGCATGTTTAATTTATAAATCCAAGTTATTGCATGCTGTGAAGTGCTAAGGAGAGAAATGAATAAAGAAAGGACTTTGTAGTGTTGCCTGCTATTAAGTATTATAAACAGCAATATATGTCTGGCTGTCAGAGCCTCCCGGCAGCTTTGCATCTCAGGCAGCCCTGGTAACTCCCTCCTCCCCTCCGGGGCAACTTGTTTCCTGTATTTCCAAATCCAATAAGAATTTTTGTTGCATTAGCAAAAAAAACCCCAACCTCATCATTAGGGACTCTTTGATGCTAGCAACCTGGCCTTGGGGCTGGGATGTAAAGTGGAATTATACAGTTTCTCTATTAAAATTCAGCCCCAGTAATTAAAACTTAATGATAAAGACCAGCTCAGCGCCCAGATGCTGCAGGGATGAGTTTCTCGGGCGTGCTCCTGTCCCACATGTGCCCAGTGTGGTGGCCCAAGGCACTGCTCTCCTGGCACCCATCTGCCTGGCTGGGAGAGGGTGGGCTGCAGTGGGGGCCCTGCTCCCCGTTTAATTTTCAGAGGGAAAGGGAGAGGTATATCATGCAAAACACATAAATAATTGCATGGATGGCAATTGCACGGATGGCTCTGTCCTTCCAAGACGGATTGACACAGTATGCACCTGCAGGGTTGCACCTGCACCCCTGGTGTGAAAAACCCTCCAAGGAGGGCTGTCAGGTCAGATTGAGCCGAGCCCCAAGGTCCTGGAGAATTGCCTGACCCCACCTTTCCCTCCAGATGGGAAGGCTGAGGCTTTTCCACAGACCTATGCTCCTTACGCCTGTGTTGCAGCGGTAAGTCCTCCTCTGAAGGGCAACGCCTCCAGCCATGGCAGCTCTGGTGACAGAGGGATGTTACAGGGGACACTAGCTTGGGATGACCAGAGCCCAGCAGCTTGCTGAAGGGGGTTAGAGGAAATCCTGGGGAGAAGAAGTCAGGGTGAGAGATAACATGAGGGCAAGACATCTCCGACCCGCCAGGAGGGCTGGGAGAGGAAATAGTCCATTAGTAGCTCTCTGTCTGGCAGAATCAAAGAGCCATTGTGCATTGGTGTCTGCATCCAGCTTTCTCAGCGTGTTTCCACCTCCCTGGGGACAATGCTCCAGCCTCTCACCTACTTCTTACGTCAATGCATTTCCCAGCAGATTTCCCCATCTGTTTATCATCTCTGGTGGTGAAGGATCTCATGGGGAGCTCTGCCTGCTCTGCATCTGCTCTTGTGACAGGCTCCGTTCTGTCTGCAAGAGATGAATGAGCAGCCCTGGGGCAGGGAAGTGCTGGGAATAAATACTCTGGTCTGGGGAAGGGACCTTTCTATGGTGAGGGTGAGACGCTGCACCACTGCTGTGGTAAGCTGGGGAAGAATGGGAGCTCCTTGTCAAAGGAGCCCAGGGGGTCTTTGTCTTCATCCACAGAAAAGAAATGGTATCTTCCTATATGTCTCACTTCATATGGCCTTTAAAGATACTGTTGCTCCTTGGGTAATTAGTGGAGAAGAACATTATTCTGCCTTGCCTCTACCAAATGCAATGACCATCTCCCAACATCCTTGTTGGCCAAAGGACTTGCACACAGCAAAGGAAGATGACTAACAGATCCTGGGCCAATCATACCCCACACCAAACTGGTTCTGAGGGTTGGCTCAGCCCCGGGCGACCTGCGTAACAAGGGGAATCAACCAGCAGGCAAGGACAGAGAAGTCCAGACCACCTGAAGCCCAGCTCCTTGCCACACACAAGCATGTGCCCCCCGCCTCCTCAAAACGGCTGCGCAAACAAGATGTGTGTTAAGGGATATCTCACCCAAGGGATATCAGTCCACGGGACTCCCAAAGCCTGAAAGGACACAGTTTCCCTTCCCTCCTGACAGTACCGTGGCCACCAGAGGACACAGAAGCCCCTAACTCCTTCTGAGGGTTTTGCAATGAAGTACTGGCAGGAGAAGTCCTATCTGAGGTCCCCCAGTGCTCCCACAAGTCCCCTTGGCACTGGGTAGTGCAGAAGGTTTTCTTCTGAGACGTGGTTCTCCTGTTCTTGGTTATTTCACTGGCCCACATTGCATCACTGCCTGAGCTTCCAGCCATCACAACATCCCAAATAAACAGAGAAGTGAAACCAGACATTTTAGACCCCCTGCTAAGATGCAGGTAGGTCCTGGAAGGGACTTTCCAAACTATTTCAAAGCAAAAATCCATGTGACTAGGGCAAACCCAGAAGGCACCTGCCGACTGGTCACTCTCTTTGACTTGATACTTCAAGGATGTTTATGAACTTCATCGGAGACAAATGCCACATCTGGCACCAGGGAAGGAATAATTCTCCTGCTACAACACTGGCTGGGGCTGACTGGCAGGGGAGCAGCTCTGCAGAAAAGGACCTGGGGGTCTTGGTGGACACTAGGTTGACAATGAGCCAGCAATGTGTCGTCGCAGCAAAGAAGGCCATCAGCCCGTTGGGCTGCATTAGGCAGAGTGTTGCCAGCAGGTCGAGGGAGGGGATCCTTCCTCTCCGCTCAGCCCTGCTGACACCACGTCTGGATATTGCATCCAGTTTTCAGCCCCCCGTACAAGAGAGACGGGGACGCACGGGAGCAAGTCCAGCCAAGGGCCACCAAGATGCTCAGGGCACTGCAGCACATGGCCAGGGAGCAGAGGCTGAGGGTGCAGGGCTGGAGAAGAGAGAGCTTTGGTGGGGAACTGATAGCAAGGTGAAGATGAAGATGATGAAGGCAGGCTCTACACAGTGGTGCACGGCAGGAAGACAACAGACATCAGGCATAAGCTGAAACAATGGAGGCTCAGACTGGATATGAGGAAAAACATTCCCACCATGAGGACAGTCCAGCACTGATACAGGATGCCCAGAGAGGCTGTGCTACCTCCAACCTCGGAGGTTTCCAAGACTCGACTGGGTTTCCAAAACTCGACTGAGCAATCTGGTCTGACCCCAGAGCTGGCCCTGCATGAGCAGGAGGTTGGGTTGGAGACCTCCTGCAGGCCCTTCCCACATGAGCTATCCTGTGATCCTACCGTGCCCGAGGGTATCCTGTGCCCAAGTCACACAGCACATCTGTGGCAGAGTCGGTGCCGAACGCTGGCCTTCCTGTCTAGGAACAGGACTGGTGACTGCTGCTTCTCCCTTGCTGTGGGACCTCCACCAAACCCACAGCTACCAGATGGCCGAAAGCTGCCTCCCCCCCGGCACTAGCAGAGAGAGGGGGAGCGGGGAGCCTCCCGGCGCTCTCCCAGGAGTCCCTGGCTTGTGACTCCAACCACAACATATTTTTCTGGGCATCACACAATAACCCCAGACGGAGCAGGGCGTCGCGGGGGGGTGGGATCCACCGTCACGTCCGGGATGCGGCACGTCACCCCTAGGAACAAAGCCTTGGGGGAGAGGGAGGGCAGGGGGCTGTGCCCTCTACCCCTCCCTGCCTAGCGTGGGGCGCAGGAGGGACGAGGAGTGCAGCCCTCCTTCCTCTGTCGCAATCAGCATTTGATTATCCAAAACCAGCGATCGTAAAAGTCCCCCGCTCATCTGGTAACAATAATGAGCAGGGGAAGAGCTCGTCCCTTGCCTGGCACCATGTGTCTCATCAGGTGATGTGGCCAGCAGTGCACCTCCCCATGCTCCTGCTCTGAGTCTCTCCTCTTCCACTCCTGCTTGAGCACAAGGTGAACCCAGCAATGGAAACTGGAGGTCCACAGGAACTCCTGTTCCTGGGTCAAATTCCTCTCACTCCATGACCTTGAGACCTTAGCTGAACACAAACACTATCAGAAATCGTGCATAAAAAATGGGCTGCCCTTGGGTTTTGACTTTATTTAGGAAGTCTTCTCCTGAGAGAGGACAATATGGGGCTCCTGCTAAGGACATCACTGAATAGCTAATGATGAGTGGTGGCTAATGGGGTGGGTAGGTGGATGGATGGATGGATGGATGGATGGATGGATGGATGGATGGATGGATATCTGCTGCCTGGGCAAAATGCATAGCCTGAGGCTTGACACCAGTGAACCGAGCACAGTGGGAGGCTGCGGGACGCAGGCAGTAGCCAGTTTTCCTAGGAGGCCCCGGAAAAGCAAAGAGAAAGGGAGAGTTGAACATTTCTTTGTGTACTTTGGATGAGGTGGTTGTTTATTGTTATATTATCTGCTTTCCTGTTTCCCTTGCCTCTCTTCCTTTCAGTGAAGCACTGTTTTGTTAAGTTTGTTCACAACTTAAGGAAGGATAGCTGGGAAGGAAAGCAGGGGAAGGATGGCTGGGGGATGGCGGTGGGGGCAGGAGAGCAGAGGCAGGATGATGGGGAAAGGCTCACAGGGCAGGATAGTCCCTTGAGTACCCAAGCTGGTTTGACTGAATTTTCCCAGGTTTCTGGCTGAAGATTAGTGATGTGTTTGGAAGTACCCTTAGAAATTAAGGGTTCCTTAATTGCCCTCTTGCTGCTGCCAGAAAGATTGCATTTATTACAGCATTACCTCTAGACAGGGCAGCATCTAGAGCTTTTAGGGCTGTGCCTTGGCTCATTTTCAAGGACAACTTGCTCCATAGACACTTCAGAGCCTGAAGAGGAGGTTCCCAGAGGTGCAAATGGAAAGAACTGGGCTGAGAGTGGGAGCGTGGTGGCTACACGTCCAGCCCTGTGCTACCTCTAACCAGGCTTATCTCGTAGGCATGCCACTGGGCATCCCACCGGGCATCCCACCATCCCGCTGCTACTCAGCCAGCAAGTGCCTCGCAGTGATGGGGCAGAACTCGGGATGGAGTGAGCTACAAGCAAGGCCTGGTGCAACCCCAGACCTCCCATAGCATCTCCCAGCTACCACCATGCCATGGCAGTCATTCCCCAGCTGCTGCTGGGATTGTCCCAGCAACCTGCCAGCGTCTCTGCCCAGTTCCCCCAGTCTCAGGCCTTTCACCCCAGTTATCACTGTAGTGCCAAATGACCACCTCTGCTCCCCTGTGAGCTGGGAACAGGCTCTGAAGGCATTCGCATCCATAGTGAGCATCCCCTGCCCACAGACTGCCTGGGACCATCCTCCACCACCCCCCCGTCGCTCTCCCTTCCATCAGCTTTGGTGTTGCACAGCCTCCACACACCCAAACTACTAATCTGGCACAAAAATAACCGAGCAAGAAAAGGGAACAGGTTTCTGCTAAGTCAGTGCTGAATCAGCTGGCGTGAGGACTAAGACAGAGGGGAGGACAGGGGCTGGTGGCCTGGAGCTGCAGGAGAAAGGACAGGAATGAGACCTCTGTGTTTGGCAGTGGCAAGCTCTTAGGTCGGTTCAAGCTGATGTGTTTAAGCCATGGGTGAAGGTGATTTGAGCTCGGGGAGTGGGACTTATCCTCGCTTCTCCCTCTTATCCAGCCTGAGTATAACTGCAGTGGCAAACAGGACCAGAAACCATCACAGGAGAGGGGTCTGAAAAGCTGCCAAGGAACAGAGAAAAACTGCCCAGTCCCTAGGAAGGACCTGGAGGCTGGTGAGATGGGAGGGACGTGTCCTTCACGTGAGCTGCCCCGTGACCTCTGCGCTGCTTTACACATCAAGCCCCGGGAAGGGGCATTACTCTCTCCAGCAATAATGTGCTAAAGATGCTCTCTTCCAGAGTAATTTAGCACCAGGGCTAATACTAAATTTCCTGGAGGAGGATTTACACGCAGTACAAATGTGTGAAGGCAGGAGAGTGCCAGACTGCGGGGAGTTTCTTACAGGCTCTTCTTGCCTCCTAAACTGGTGCTTAAAGCAAGGCTTGAGCTCCCTTGTGCCGGAGGTCTTGCTCCCTGGGTCTTCGTCTCCACTGAAAGCTTTCCATGGCATAACCAGCTCCTTATACAACCCACCAAGATACTCTAATCAACGTTAAGTCTATAAATTAGTCTTTAAGCTATGTCTGCTTATGTGATGATTAAATAGCCTGAACTGATTTCAATCAGCCAAACTTGGGCGAGGCTTTCAAACTGCAGGAGCCCACGAAAGATGTAAACGTCTTGCTACCTCCAAGGCGCTTTGCCTCACTCCCCGCAGTGCCAATGACACCCAGGCACTGCTTGGACCCCAGGCAGCTGCCTACAGTCACAGCAGGCTGCTCCGTGCATGCTTTCCACCGGTGACCGCTCCGGGGAGAAGGCTGCCTCACAGCACTCAGCCGATGCGGCGGGGAACATCCAGCGCTGCCAGGACTGAGGTTGCACAAATCCCGGTGATTCAGAGACCCGGCATGTTCCCAGGCTCTGTCACCTACGTGTGCTGTGAGTGATACGTTACTAATTTCCCCGTTGGCTTTCTCTGTATCATCCAGGTCTTCAGTCTCGTGTCCCCCATGCTACGGTGCCTGCTGAGCCCTCCCCATCCAGGGGCTCCTCCGCACCCATCACCATCCTCACGGATGCAGGGGAGGCTGTTTGCCTTCCTCGCCCGCCGCCGTGCTGTGCCCTGATATCTGGGGGAGCCTCTGAAAGCCTCCGGGATCTCGTTCCCGGGTGGCAGTAACCCACGTGCAGGGAGTCCTTGCCCCTCTTCAGGGACACCGAGTTTTGCGTGTGCTTGTATTGCCTGACTAGGTGTCATTTTAAGCTCTTTGCATATCTTTGCGGTCACCCTTAGTGACCGCCCTGGATAGCTCCGTATCCTGCGCAAACACATCAAATACGATGTACAGGGCAGGGCCAGCAGAGCCCCTGTGAGTTACTTCTCACCCCAACCATCCTCCCCCCGTGAACACTGTTACCTGCTGGCTGTAGCCCCCTTGGCACAGACACAGCCCTGCGTGCCCTCAGCCCTGGGGCAACAGAGCTGTGGGGTCCCCCCCCTTCATCGGGGGGGGTGGGAGGAGACCTGAAGCCGTGACTAAGATTACCCGTGATCGCTCGGCAATGAGGTCCGCCCCGCTGGGTGCAGCTGGGGTGGCTGAGCAAGGTCACTCGGGAAGTGACATTCTCCTGGGGCTCCACAAAAAACCCCCAAGGCTGTACAGCTGGCTTTGAGCTCTTGCTCGAGCAAAAAAAAGCGCTGTGCTGAGCCGAGCGAAATGAAGCCTGCTGGGTTGGAGGTGGTGGGAGTTGTTTGCTGGTTCATCCCCGTACCAGGAGGATTTAGGCTGGATTAGGCAGTGGCTGCCCGTGCCACTCCGACGGTCCTTCGGCAGGCGACACGAAGCGTAAAGCCGGCAGCATCACGTGTGCCGGGTAATCTGACACAAAAGGGATCTTGTGTCCGCAGCTGACATGAATCACAGATTTGCAGGGGAGGTTGTTCGGTGTCTTTTTGTGATGTTGAACCTACAAGAGCGCACAACCCTCCTAGGAAAGCAATTGGCTTTGGGAAACTCATACTGAGTTTTGCAGTGCTCTCCGAAAGCTCTGCAAACCACCCCATCACCCTTGCCACCTCCCCGTCCCCCTCAGGCTGTGCTGGGCTCAAAGGAGCAAGACAACACGTGGTCTTCTGCTTAGCGTGAAGCTCTCGGCTTTGCTGCTAATTCTCTGATCATGGCTATACCGCTTAATTCGCCGCTTTGATTTTTCCAGTGTAAGCTTAGGGACGTAGCAAGACTTTCAGATACAGGCATAAAAACGATCTTCATAATTTTTCATTTGCAACTTCATGACCATCAAGATGCCCCAGCTGAGAGCAAGGCTCCGCTTTGTAAAGCACTGTTCAAGCCTCAGCCCCAGAGCACTTGCACCCAAGGAGCAGAAGGAAGGTGAACAAAGGCAGTACATGACGTGCCCAGAGACATCGTGGTTTTGGTGAGGTTGAGATGAGCCTCCAGGCTTCAAAATCTGAGCCTCGCTCTCCAGCTGAGCCAAAGGACCTCCTGCAAAACAGAACTATATACAGTCAAAGGGATAAAACCACCCAGAAGAAGCATTAACTTTACATATGTTCATTATTTTTCCTCTGAAAGGTACAGACGTGGCTGCTGGGCTTGCTCCACCTGCACTGAACTCGGCGCGCGGGCAGCCGTGGCTTTCAGACGGAGATAAACTGTTCTGCTTTACGGCGCTCGCGTTACTGTGCTGCTCTGGGGGCAGAAGGGAAACTTCTTTACAGTGAGTCACTGACCTGGAGAGGATTTGACGTGCCAGCCCCGTGTGCCCCTCTCCCCTTTGTCACCAGGGACGAAGGTGCAGCACCAGCTGTGCTGCATGTGCAGCCTCATCTCCCCAGCTTACCTGCTGGTTATCTCACAGCCGTTACCCTGGGCGCCGGGTGAAAGTCGTATTTATGCACTTAGCCTTGCCATCGGCTGCTGAGCTTCTCCATTCTTAAGGTCCTCTGGGAAAACATGCTTTTCAGCTGTGCATCAGCCTTTTCCAGAAGAGAGATCACCTCAGGAGTGATAGCCACCAAACCTGCATCGAACACTGCTGCATTTCATTTCCCAGCTGCCACCCCAGGCTCCTTGCCCTGACATCCCATGGGGTACCTAGGCAGGACATCCATCAGTGATAATACACCTTCGTTAAGGAAATCTCTCTCCTTCAAGATGCTTCTCAGTCAGTGGAATCAAAATAATATATAAAAGCAACTTGCTGCTGGCAAAAAGTTTAAGGCAGGAACTGGATTCTCTACAGAGAGACCCAGACTCATCTTAGCTCCGTAATGGAGAACATGATTTTCTTTTCCCACAGCACAAGGTGAGAAAAGTTCATTTAATAAGGAGACAGCAGAAGTGCACTCTGTCCCCATCTGGACGAACGGCCACGGGGGAGCTGCTCTGTCTGCTGATCTGGAGGACATTCTCGTGCTCTTTTTTGGTTGCCATCTCACACTGGAAGACCGACGTTTTCTCATCTCACCTCAACCACCCAAAAGACCTTCCTGAAGGCAATCCTGCATTTGCTATGGATCCTGCTAGAAACCACTGTGTTTATATATGTCTGTGTGTGAGTATATATATATATATAGATATATGTTCCTGCTGGGAACACCTGCTCTTAGTAGACATTTCCCTTCCCAATTTCCTGGAGATCATAAGAAGGGCCAGAAGGGTGAGAACTCCCACCCAAACTCTCCTTTCCTTCACCCGGGGAAGTCTACGGGTTTTGTTGGTTTAACTTCCCCGTTTATGTTAATGGAAGTGATAATTGTGGTTTCTATATGAATTGGAGCTGTGAATTTCCCCAAGCAGTGGCTACTTTCCCATAATAGCAACAGAAAACAGAAATGTTCTGTTTCTGCAGGAGATGTGGAAGGGATGGTCCATGTGCGGAGAATAAGAAAGTCCAAAAGTAAATTACATCTGCCCTGTTAGCCTGGCTTCTTTTATTGCAAACAAGTGATGAGAAATGGCTTCCCAGAACGCTTCTGTTTTCTACAGGATGAAGCAAGCAATGGTTTCATAGCGTATTCCTTAACATTTTCCAAAAAATTTCTTTTGGCGAAACAACTCCTCCCATTTCATGAACGTGCTTTAAACAGCCTCAGATGACTAAGCAGGACCACTGGCTTTTCCTTGCAAGAGAGGAGAGCTTGCCGTTGAAGAGAAGATGGTTTCTGGTGGCAAACCAGGTCAGTGGATGTCCCTCCATCACTCGCTCGGACTCCTGCTACTGTCTTAGCAAAGACCCAGGGGTCTCCGGTCAACATGAGCAGCGAGGTTCACCAACTCAAAAATACCCTCCTTCTTGTTTTTTGAAGAGAGTTACCAGTCCACTGACCTGGTTGATCCCACGGGCCTGTATTTGCATGACTCATGGGGTGGCACAAGGGGGAAAAAGGAACCGAATGCGGGGAGGCGAGGAGGAACTTCTCGAGCCGCTGCTGCCACCAAAAACACTTAACACGAAACTCTGACCTCAGTCACCCACTTCTCCATTTTCCTTCCAAAGAGTGCGAAAAGTGGAGACGCAGCAAGCTGGGTGTTAATAAGCAATTTACGTTGCAGCCAGCATGAACCAGTCGAGGCAGCGTGACTGGTGTTTGTCATTACAAGGGCTGCGAGGGGGGGTGGGATAGGGGATTTACAGATCAGCCCACGCGTTTTTGGATAATCTCTGGACTGCCTTTAGGTTCTGTATAAATAATAATAATTAAAAGCGGATGTAACTAATCGGAATCCATTCCACAGCAGTAACATGATCCATCTTATTGCCAATCCCCTGAGTCACTCCGTCCTCCAGATTATTATTTTTCTGCTTTTCCCTAATACAATCTGAACACTGCCTTTCACACTGCTGATGGATCCAGCGTGGGTTGGCACTGCCGGGCCCTCTTCTAGCCCAGACACAACCAGCCTGGTTAGCTCTGCACCAGCAGGGCAAGACTTGTCCCATATTTCATCAAAGCTGCACATTTTTAAACTGAAAATCCCCTCCACCATCCACAAGTCTGGTGTTAACCCAGTTGTGTTATCACCTATTATTTGCCCAATTTATTTTGAATTAAAAGCAGTGATGGGCATCCCAGATTTCCCTCTGGGCAGCCTTACTGGGTCTTGCTTTGCATCAGGACCTCTATTTGGGATGAGGCTCCCCTTCCTTGACCTCCTGGGAAGAGCAGGTTGTTCCCGGGTTTGGTGACCCCAGGGGAAGGCGAAGCCCAAAGCGGGGCTCTGCAGCCATGCACAGCAGCATGGCCAGCTGTGGAGGAACGTCCTCTCCCTGCACATGTGACATGGTGTCCTGGTTTTGGCTGGGATTAAGTTAATTTTCTTCATAGTAGCTGGGATGGGGCTATGTTTTGGATTTGTGCTGGAAACAGTGTTGATAACTCAGGGATGTTTTTGTCACTGCTGAGCAGTGCGTACACACAGTCAAGGCCTTTTCTGCTCCTCACCCCACCCCACCAGCGAGTAGGCTGGGGGGGCACAAGGAGTTGGGAGGGGACACAGCTGGGACAGCTGACCCCAGCTGACCAAAGGGCTATTCCATCCCATATGGCGTCATGCTCAGCATGTAAAGCTGGGGAAGAAGAAGGAAGGGGGGACATTCGGAGTGATGGCGTTTGTCTTCCCAAGTCACCGTTACGCGTGCTGGAGCCCTGCTTTCCTGGAGATGGCTGAACACCCGCCTGCCCATGGGAAGGAGTGAATGAATTCCTTGTTTTGCTTTGCTTGCGTGCGCGGCTTTTGCTTTCCCTATTAAACTGTCTTTATCTCAACCCACGAGTGTTCTCACTTTTACTCTTCTGATTCTCTCCCCCATCCCACCAGGGGGGAGTGAGCGAGCAGCTGGGGGGGGCTTAGCTGCTGGCTGGGGTTAAACCGTGACACATGGTCTGTCTTGTCCCCTCCTGGGAACAGCAGTCCTCACACCGCCACCCCAGCTCAGGGAGGGAAGCTCTTCTCCAGGCTCATTCCCAGGCTCCCAAAGGCCATTGCTCCCTGCCAGGTTTAGATATGGAGAAAGTATGGGGAGAAAAAGTCCACCAGTGAAAGGAGGAGGAGGCTTCTTGTGGGCTTCAGAAGGGTTTGGAATGAAGCCCATGCTGCTGTAGAGCAAGAACACTGTTTTTTTTTCTTTTTTCTTTCTTTTTTTTTGAGATTTTCTGTCATTCACGAGGGTTCTGTGCTGTTTGTTTTGGTGTGCCACTGAAACCCTCCCTTGTTTCATCTGCCTTCGGGATACCTCCAGAAGGTGACTGTTGGTCAAATAACATTTCTGCAGGAAATCAGGCGTTTCAATGTTCTCTTCAATGGGCAACCAGCAACGTAGAGTCATATAATGCCTCGATTTGGTGCCACCCAGAGGGGTGAGTGCCCTGAGGGCACTCCTAAACCTTGAAGGCCCTGACCAACCTTACCAGGGGCCTCCCCCACCCCTGCCCCAGTCTCCCGGTTGGAGCTCGGATCCACCCTGAAGCCTCATCTCCATTACTGTCTCCTGGAAGGACCTTGGACTTACACTGCAGCCGTTCCAGTCCTGTCTCTCGCCCCACGTCCTGCTCCTCCTGACTCCCTGCGCAGCCCTGGACCTGTTTCCATCGCTTGCCGTGGCTGTTGATGGTTGCTGTGACCAGCAGCCTGCTCTGCCCAGAGAAACTACTCCCACGCCGTTTTCGGGGGGGCGATGGAGGGAGATGCTAAAGCGACACAGGGCAGAGATGGAGCAAAACCATTTCCTTCGCAGCCCCCCACGGCGCTTCCATCCCTAGGGTCCCAGGCGGGTGGGAGGTGGTCACCCCTGGATGGAAGGACAGGCAGCGATACCGCACAGGGCTCCCGTTTTCCATACGCTCAACGCGTGGATGCTCGGCACAAGGATGGATTTGGGGTGGCGGGGCCGGGAGCCTGCGCTGGCAGAGCCCCTGCGGGCATCGCCCCCGGCCCCGCGGCTTCGCACACCCCGGGGGCGGCGGGTCAGCGGGGTGAAGCAGCCGGGGGGCCCGGGCTGACGGGGCGCTGCGTTAAGCCCCGCGGAGGAGCGGGCGGGGGGCTCCGCCGGCGCGGAGAGGCGCGCAGGCCGCTTGGGGAAGGGGCGGGACGCGGCGCTGCGCGGTGCTTGCGCGACCGCGGAGGGAATGGGGGGGGTGGGGGGAGGAGGGCGCTGCATGCGCGGCGCTGCGCGGGGGGGCGCCCTTGCGCGCCGGCTTTGCGCGGCCGGTGACGCCACAAAGGGCGCCCCGCCCCGCCGCGCCGCCCCACGTGCGCGCCGCCCCGCCGCGGCAGTGCGCAGCCGGCGGCCCCGCAGGCAGGTGGGAGCGCGGCGGGCGGCAGGGCCCCCGCCCCGCCCGGCCCCGGCTCCGGCCCCGGCCCCGGCCCCGGCCCGCCGCCATGGGCGCCTGCCCCCCCCGCCGGCCGCCGCCGGCCCCCCGCCCCGCCGCGTGAGGCAGCGCGGCTGGACGGGCAGCGCCTCGCCCGCAGCCCCGCTGCGCTGCGCGGCGGCCCCGGCTCCGGCCCCGGCTCCGGCCCCGGCCGCCACCATGGGGGCCGCCGCGGCGTGCCGGAGCATCGCCGCGTTCGCCGGCTTCCTCACGGTGAGTGTGCGTGCGTGTGTGCGGGGCCGTCCCTGCGCGCTCCGCGGGTGCAGCGGCACCGCCCGCGCAAGATCCGCGTGTCCGCGGGGGGTGGGTGGGGGCTGGGGATGTGCTGCAGTGCGGGGCTGCCCGCCCGCCCCTCCCGCCGTGCTGCCTGCCTGGCGGGGGGTGAGGTAGGCAGGGCTGTGTTTTGGGGGGGTACGCGTGTCTTTGGGTGTCCCGCTGCCCCCGCCTGCGCAGCGCCCGGGGGTGTGCGGTGCTCCCCAGTGCCCGCCCCGGGGTCGCTGCCTGCCCCGGCCCCTGCACCCCCAGCCCCGGCAGCGGACACCGGCTGGGTGCGAGAGCCCCTGCTCCAGCCTCTCCATCCCCGTTCTGCTGCAGGCGGGCAAGGGGCGGCATTCTCCCCGGAGGCTTCATCCAGGGCTGTGCCGCACCTCGAGGTCTGAGTGGATCCTTGCTTCGTCCCCTGCCCTGCTCCCGAAGCTTGGTGCTGGGCTGGGGTCTGTCCATCCATCCATCCATCCATCCATTCCCCCAGCTGCTTTTTTTGCCACCCTTTGGACAGACAGCAAAACTCACCACCGCTAATTGCAGGCAGCTGCCCTGACTTACCCGGGAAATGTTTTCCAGCGGGTTCACCTCCGTGTTTACCTTCCCAGGTAGGACCCTTCCCAATCAGCGCTTTAGGGCTACATCCCGTCTTTTTGGGATAGAGATGGTGATTCGGTGTGTCAGGCACACGCCGCAGCTGCTGCGGCTGGGTTGTGTAACCAAGGAGTGCACTTGCTCTTGAACTCAAGGTGGATCTTAGCAAGCTGGTGCTGGCTCGACAGGAATCCGAGTAAACAAAAAATAATCTGAAGCTGGGAGAGCATTAGCTGGGAAACGGCCTTGTTGCTTTGAAGGGGAAGGGTAACTTTGCACAGCGGCAGAGCAGCCGGGGACCGTGGACGGTGCTGGCTGGGTGCTTCCGAGCGCTGGTTTCCCGCTGGGAGAGGCGAGTGCTGCTGCACGTCTGGAAGATGAGATGCTGATGGGGATCTTGAGATATAGAGCTCCAGCTGGGGTCCTGGAGGTCAGTCGGGAATGGCAAGTATAGAGGGAAGAGGGGGGAAAAAGGGTGATATAAAGGTGTAGAGAAATACAACAGCAATTTTGCAAAATGAAGCTGAGACTCTGAGCACACGTGTACATATATTGCTTGTGCACGCGTGTACTCAAACCTTTGCGTGTGCTGATCGTACGAGCAAACGAGCCGTAAGACACAATTCCCGTTTGCTCATGAGCTGGCAGGATGCTCCTTTGGCCACCGGCCAGGCTTTCTTCATGTCACATCTTCATCTTCAAAATTTTGGGCAACTCCCTTTGGCCCCACAAGGAGTTAATGTCTTTCCAGCCCGACGGAAGTATGTTCAAATCAATAGCTGGTGGGTCTCTTACTGGTGCAGCAGACCTGAATCCACCCGGCCGCTTGGTTTTTGAGCGATAGCCGCTCGGCAGCGGTTGCATAAGGCTGGTGTTGGCCGTGGTTTCCCTTGTTTGGCGTGGGCTTCAGGCACCCGCCGGCTGCCGCAAGGTAATTTCCACCATCTCCCCCAATGCCCTCACCTCGAGCAGGTGCGACATTGCCTTGCTTCGACTCGGGGCTTTCAGGAGCCTGGGGGGTTTCGTCTGCTTGGAGCAAAACTGTGGCTGCCGGGGATGCTTGTGAGCTCTGGTCAGTGCTGGCTGCAGGAATAGCTGCTGGGTTTTCCTTCATGGGGACCAGATGTGCTGGTGCTGCTCTTCTGGCATGCTTGGCTGCCTGCGTTTCACTCTCGAGACGTAGTAAAGGGACTGCTGAGCAGGGTAAGCCCTGGACTCTCAGTTTCACAAACCCCAAACCAGCTGAAATAGCTTGTTGTGTTGCAAGAAGCAGAAACTTGCTTTGCTCTTTGATACTCTCCTCACAGGCAACTTTTTTCGGAGTGAGTAACTTGATCCTTTTTACAGTGAGCGGGGCAGGAGATGGGCTCCTCCTGTCTGCCAAGTTACCATAAAACTTCCAGACCAGTTTATTTGTCTTCCTGGGTTTGTTTTATAATTTTTTTTTTTTCCTCTTTTAATGTCGCAAGCGACTTCCCGGTGCTGGTTGGCGGAGGGTGCAGCTGGTCTTTGGGAAGGGCGGTGGGCTGTGCAGCCCGTCCCCAACCTGTGCCAAGGCATTGCCATGGAGCCAGCTGTCATTTCTACCAAATTCTGCTGGTTTTGCTCGGAAACGGTTCCCAGAGTATCAATTTAGCACTGTCGGTCCTTGCTTGCTTACAGCTCTCTGCTTCTGCTCTTCTCTACCGGGGTCAAGTGCCCTGCGTGTAGCTGGCTTTCATTTTTTTTTTTTTATTTTATTTATTTTTTAGGTTTATCGCTGCCTCCCCGCAGGGCTGGCGGTGGGGCATCACTGCACACAACCCGAGACATTGACTGTCTCGAGGTGTCACCCCGTTTCAGGACACAACTGCCTGTTGATCCACCAACTTTCTGCTGGCACATTGACTCACCGAGTGGGTTTAGGTCCTGAGCGAGCCGCTGTGTTCCCTGCCACATCCCCGTGCGTGTGCCTGGGAAGATTTGTGGCCCCCTAAAAGCTATTTACTGTGCAAATTGCCCATCGGGTCTCTCCTGCAGCATGCAGTTATTTAAGAGGGTGATGGAGTCAGGGCATATGTGATCACTGAGATGCGATCATCACGCTGCATGGTGGTAAGGTGGGTCATGCCCACGTCAGCTGCAGGGTGCTGCTGGCTCGAGGGTTGGTTTGCAGCCGAACGCGAAGGTCCCCGTGTCTGAGCCATCTCCCCAACGTGGGGAGGTGAAAATGAGAGTGGTCCCCAGCCTGATCTGCTTTCCTCCTACCATAAAACCTCCATGTGTTGGGACAGGAGAAGGCGGCTGGGAAGCGCCTTGGCCCGTGCGGTGCAGGGTGTCGATGCTGAGCTGGAGGTGCTCTTTGGGATCGTGGCTGCCCCGTCCTGCTTGACCCTTTTGGCTTCAGTGTCGAGAGCTGCTCCTGCACTGGGCATGGAGAGCAGCACCAAACCTGCTGGAAACCAGATCTGCTCTTTAGTGTTCTCTTGCACCAATTCCTTTTTTCTGTATTTTTTTGTTCCCCTAACACTTTGTTTGGTATTGGAGTAATGAACTGAAATTCAGTGGCTAAGCAGATTCAATTCGAGCTCAATTCATTATTCTGTTGCTTTTGCCATTGAGACTGGGTGTATCAGCCAGAAAGGTCTAGTTTTGCGTGCTGCTCAGACAGTCCTGAGGATGAGGGACCAAACCAGCAGACGCCCCTTTCTATTGAGGATGTCCTCCTGCTCCTGGCCTTCTCTTTCAGAGATCTGAGTGGTGCCAGCCATGAAACCTGAGCAGCTGGATGTTTTTAGGGACCAGAAACACCAATCCAAATAAATAGCAGATGCTGAACGCTGCTTAGCCTTCACCGACTGGGACTTGCTGTTGTCCCTAAGCTTGGAAGTGCATGTGCAGCTGAAGATCTGGAGATGTTCAAAAGCACCGGTGCCATTTTGCTTGAGATAGGATTTTTAAAAAACCCCAGAAACAATCAAAAACCAAACCTGGTGCTGTTACGGTCGTGCGGGTCCTGTTGACCTTAGTTATCCAGATGGATGATGGAAAGATGCTGGAGATGGGAAGAAAAGGGAGAGCAGGACGGGACCCGTGGCACGTGCTTGTAGGTGGGTTGTCCGTGGGTTTCCTGAGGTCTGGCTTGATGCAGAGGGAAAAATCGGGATCCGAGCTGGTGGCACACAGCTCATGGCCAGTGAGGCAGGAGAGCAGCTGCCTGTCCTGCCTCTCCCGACGTCCAGTCCCACTCGGCACTGGCACGGGGAGGAGGATGAGTAACGCAGGTGACCCCCCACGCAACCTTGGGAGACCGGATCCTGCTGTGTCTGGTTTGCTAATTCAGGGTTGCGTCATGAAGATTACGGGCGGCAGGTTTCCTTTGAGCCAGCTAAGCGCTTCGTTAAATCATGTCTTAAGGGAGGGGAAAAATAAAATGCATCCTGTAAGCCTTTGCTGCCTGCCAGGGCAGCCCCGCTTTTTGTTTTAATTTGATGTGCCGTAATTAGCCTGGCCGCTGCAGGATCCTTGTCAACTCCTGTGGGCTTGCCTGCTTCTGCCTGCTCTGTAATTGCTGCTTCAGGAGAAAAAAAAAAAATTAAAAAAAAAAAAAATTGAAGTGTTTTGTATAAATCCCAAGCCGTAAATTATTTAGCAGGTGAAACAGAAATGTGCTGTGTGTTTCCAGGAAGCAAGAGACTGCACCAAAAATGACGCGGCGCGGCTTGCGGCTCTGCTGCGATGTGCCTTCTGCAGAGTCATGTTGTTGGGAGGCTTTTTGGTTTTTTTTTTTCCCCTTCTTCTGAATATATTCTTGCTGGCTGATAGCCCGGAATAGGTAGCAGAGCAAGAGGCAAGGGCATATATAACATAGCCAAGTGATTTATGCGCCTGGCTGTGCAGTTGAAAAGCATTAGGGTCTCTGGTCTTTTTACCTTCAGCGTAGGAAAGCACCTTTGGAAATTCAAGGTAACGTTGGTTTGTTCCTCTCTCTCCCTCCTAACTCCGCCTGCAGCTGTTTGAAAATGTTTTTTCTGTTGCTTTGCATGTTGTATGAGGTTGTGTCAGCCTTTCTTTTGATAGGCCTTTTGTTCTTGGTGTCTTATCTCCGCTGGCATAACTGACATTAAATCCATGGACCAGAGGTCTTCTGGAGGAAGCAGAGGTCCTGCTTGGTAGATGGAGCAAAGGAGTTAAGGGAATAAAGCCCTGGGATTGGAAATAGGTAAACAGATTTGTAGCCATCATCTAGCCAAGCCCAGCTGGGTGCAGTTCAGTGTCTAAAAACTGGAGACCTTTTGCCTGTATCTGATGCAAGGAGTTACAGCAGAGCTCCTCCGAGAGCTTAAAAATATCATCGGGTTTTCTCTCCTGTTGCTGATGCATCTGGTTTAAAGTGGGTTCAGATGTGGTTGAAGGCTCGAAGCAGAACATCTCTTGCGGTCTCACCAAACCCTGCGCTTGCACAGGGTTATAAAAAATGGTGGAAGGGCAGAGGGGCTGAGAAATAGTCCAGTAACGCCTGCTAGCCTGGATTTCATCCCGGTTTGCGTTATTTAGAAAGGTAACTATTTGAACAAGTGCAGATTAATAAATACAGAAGAGGAAAGTTTTACAGGTCAGAGCTGCCACCTGTGTGTGGTTTTTGTCTTCTCGGCAAGCGCCTGGCTCGTGCTGGAGCCTCTCAGCCTTGAAATGCAAAGCTGGTCTGAATTCTCCCGGGGTGGCCAGGTAGCACGTACTGCTGAGACACAATTAGCAGTATTTACTGCCCTGGCAGGGTTGCAGTGTAAATGATGCTTAGTCTCACCGAGAAGCGTGGTGTCAAATTTAAGGAATTATAATTGTAGCTGGCGATGTGTCTGGAGAGCGTGTTGCCGTCTACACCGGTTCTCTTCCACCCCAAGCTCGCTCAGCTCCTTCCCCTGCGTGTAGAAACATCTCTGTGGTCCCGCGGCTCTGGGATGTGCTTCGTGATCCTGTAAGGGATCGCCAGCAGAGAGGGCTCCGGTCGTGCGCTGTTGTTGATTAATACCTCCCATCTGTCTTCCAGCTGCTCATGCTCCTTGGCACCGCTGACGGTCAGTTGAAGCTGACCTCCGAGCAGAATGCCATCAGCCTCTCCCCTGGCAAGTACCGCCACTTCGACCACGCCACCAACAAAGAGCTGATCTGCGACAAATGTCCCGCAGGAACCTATGTGTCTAAACATTGTACGAAGAGTACCTTAAGAGAGTGCAGCCCTTGTCCAGATGGGACCTTTACTAAGCATGAGAACGGCATAGAGCGGTGCCACCCTTGTAGAAAACCCTGTGAACTGCCAATGATTGAGAAAACTCATTGTACTGCCTTGACTGACCGCGAGTGCACTTGCCTGTCTGGTACGTTTCAGACAAACGATACCTGTGTCCCTTACACGGTGTGCCCGGTCGGCTGGGGCGTCCGCAAGAAAGGAACCGAGACAGAAGATGTTAGGTGCAAGCCGTGCCCTCGTGGTACCTTTTCTGATGTGCCTTCTAGCGTGATGAAGTGCAAAACATACACTGACTGCTTTGGGAAAAACATGGTGGTCATCAAGCCAGGGACAAAGGAGAGTGACAATGTCTGTGGTTCTCCAGCGTCTCTTCCGAACACATCTTTGACTTTGTCAAGCACCGAAGCAGGTGAAGAGCCCTATGAAGTTCCACCAACTGCTCATCTTCCCAAAGGTAATGTCCACTGCTGAAACACAGACATGTTTTTGGTCATGAGATTGCTGGCTTGGTCGGTCAAGGCTGGCTTTAGGCTGTAAAAGGGCAGCCTGGTCTAAAGCATGAATGGTGCTTTTGCTTCAAGGCCAGAAGGCAGCTCCAGAGTGATCCGGTTGCCTTCAGTTGTGTTAAACCATGTTTAATAACGTTTTCAGTGAGACTGCAGTCACGATGGGACTCCTGGCTGTCCTACTGTTTGAATTGAAAGGACATCACGTTCCCCAGCCTCTTTTCCCGTCTGCGTGTTGTGCTGGCACATGTCTTTGTGCATTTGTGGCAAACCTGAGCGGAGTGCAGCAGGAAAACCCTGGCAGGAGAGGAGCTTTGCTCCACCAGGTTGCTTCCCTGATGGATTCACTGCTTTCGTGCCCGTGCTTTCCCTGCTGCATTTTGTCCTGTACTGAGCCAGTGTATTGGCTTGAATGGGATCCATTGCCAAAACAGCCCTCCAGGAGCCTAGGCTGTGCCATAAATTTTTTCTTTAACCTCTAAGATTTCGGGGAGAACCAGGTTGAATTCCCCATTGTCTCATTTAATTGAAAATGATATATCATCTCAGTCTTTAGGGAGATGCTTTAGCCATGGCTGGTTGGCAGCGGTGCTGTAGGACCCCATTTGAGGTGGTCCTTAACACTCTCTGGGAAGCAGCCTCCTTACAGTGTCTCAGATGGGCCATTTTAATTAAAAAAAAAATGCAGCTTTCAATGGCCTGAACACCTGAGTTGGTAAATACAATAGCAGGGAGGTGTTGACAGTGGTAGGCTCCCAGGGCTTCTCCTTTGTTAGATCTCAGAGCTTGATAGGATCTTGGTGTGTCATTGGGAGAGGATGGGAGGGTGTTCCCTGAACTTTGAAATCAACTGTAGACAATTGGGTAAAAGTTAAAGCATTTTCCCTGTTTGTACCGTGGTCAGAGTGTTTTGGGTAAGCAAGTCAGAGGCACAATCAGGTTACAGGTGGTTACACCCGCTCTCTGGCTCAATTGGGATGAGACATCTTCAAAAGCCGAGTTTCCAAAGTAAGCTCTAGTTTTTGCCACAAAACCCCTTCCTCTTCTCACCAGGCTTTGGTCATGCAGCTGGCTGGGACCTGAGAGCTGTTGGTTGATAAGAAAACTCAATAAAGATGAAAAGTAGCTCTTAGGGGGGAGGTTGAGTTGCTTCTGCTGCTTCAGAAACCCGTTTTGTAGTTGATGCATCCACAGTTGCTTGCAGTGCTAATAAAAAAGTTTGTACTTCCTTAACAAAACCCAGTAGAGAGATACTAAGCCTCCAAATTTTCATGTGTTTCTAGCCCAGTTACCACGTTTTCCACATTCAGAATGAAACCCATGTTCATAAACCTAAGAAACCTCAAAGTTGTAGGTTTTCTGAGAAGTACTGAATGTACTTCTCAGATTGGGACAAACACAGATTGACAACATGCCTTTAATCACTTGGGTTTTTTTTTAAAAAACTGCCACTAGCCTTAACCGACAAGGGTCAATTGTATCTTGAACCTACCTCTGTAACCGTACCCATCTGTTCCCAGAGCCAAACCTCAGCTTCACCTCTTCCCTTTCTTGCTGCCTGGCGTTGGGTTTCTGTCTGCTGGCCAAGCAGATGCTCAGGCAGGTCCTAGACTGTGACTTGATGCCGTGTAGTGTCTCTGATGCTGTGACACTGAACTCTCCTCTCCTTTTGCAGGTTTGAACTCTTCAGTTCCCAATTTTGTTCCCTCTCCTGCGCCACGCACGTCCAGTGGCACGGTGGAGCCAGCGGGCTCCTATAACGAAACCTCGGCCAACGAGACGGATGGTGCCGGTGGGACCCTCGCAGGCTCCGGCACTGCCGGCCAGGCACAGAGCTACCGGCACAAGCAGACCAGCCAAGGGCTGGAGAAGCAGTCGTCGCTGGAGATGGCGGGGGGCGAGAAGTCCAGTGTCCCATACAGGCCCCCCCGGCGAGGTTCGCAGAATGTCCACCAGCACTTCGACATCAACGAACACTTGCCATGGATGATCGTCCTCTTCCTGCTGCTGGTCCTGGTGGTTATCGTCGTCTGCAGTGTCAGGAAGAGCTCACGGACTCTGAAGAAGGGACCCAGGCAAGATCCCAGTGCCATTGTGGAAAAAGCTATTATGAAAAAGTCTACCACCCCCACGCAGAACAGGGAGAAGTGGATTTATTACTGCAACGGGCACGGTGAGCAGTAGCGACCGGGAGCTGTAGGGGGTAATGTCCTCTGTGCCATCCCATGCGGTACTTGGGAGGGGCCGCCCCCATGTCCAGTGACCAATTGCTTTTCTGACTTGATGGGTCTTATAGCAAAGACAAAGCCCATATACTGGTTCCTGAGATGTTTCTTCATCCTTGGCTTCTCCCCATCCCTGTTCCCATGGTGTGTCCCTGCTCCTGAAGGAAGAGTTAATGGTGGAAATGTCACCTGCTTGTCCCAGCTCCTCTCCTCCTTCCCACCCATCCTTGATAGAAGGATCTTGAATGAAGGCTCCTTCCACCTCCCCCCCTCCTTTTCCACTTTTCTTCTGTTTCATTCTCTCCTTATTTTCTTTGTGACTCAGACATGGTTGTCTTTCGTGTCATCCTTTTTCCCTCACCCTGTCTGTTTGTGGAAGGCTGAGTCATCCCCACCTCTTGGCAGCGCCTCAGTTTCAGGTTCTTAGCCCTAAATCCCGACTGCTGGCTTGTGTCCCCAGCCCTTTGCCCATGCTGGAGCCAGGAAGGTTGTCCTTAAAGGCTGTGTCGTGGAGGCATACAGCTCCATGAGTGTCGTGAGGTCTTCCTGGAGGCTCTGCTTCGTAGTGTTTTCTGTTCTTTTGGTGGGTGACTTGCTGTTAGCTTTTTGATGAGACTTTAAAGATGACTCGTTGTGGTCCTTAAATTGAAATTTGTAAAAATCAATGAAAAATTAATGGTGGCATGAACATGAGCACCGAGCAGCCATGATCTCCCTAGTAGGATGCATGGTTCTTCCTCTGCAAAGCTACGGTGGCAATTTTACCCCCCCCTTATCCTGTGCAGACAGACAGCACTGACGAGTCCTTACTTTGTGTTGAGGTTGCTCAACCTTAAACATCTGTTCGCAATTAACCTTTAGAAAAGCACATTTAACAAGAGGGGGCCAAACAAAGAATGGATTGAAAAAAGATTGCAAGGTTTAAGAGTGATCAGTGCTTGATGAAAGTCATCCTTGAGTGCTTAAGTACAAAGCAAAGAAGGCTTTGGGTAGGACGTCTTCTGTCATGTACTCTCTTCTCCTTCTTGCTGATTAATAGACCTACACTTTGTTTGTCTTCGTTAATGCACTTATAGAACCAGTAAGGTCTTGTTGGAATTAGTTTTGTGCCTTCTCTTTTGTTTGTGCCACTTATCAGTTTCCTTTTAACTCTTGAATTCTTGCGGTGCAGTTTCTTGAGCTATTTTTCCCTTTGCGATAACTTTTCCCAGTAACCCCTGCACTCCATTGTCCCTAAAATCTGTGGTACCCAAAGTGTGGTCCTTGGGGCAACGGTAAGTGACCTGCAACGGGGTTGCAGAACCTTATTAATCATCCTTATTTGTGGGTGCTACCAGAAATACTACATGGCTTTGGCCATGGTTCATTGGCCAGAAGCAGCTGGCTGTGACTAACTTGTAGTAACTTTTTTCCCCGTGACCTTTAATTACCAGTTGGTTGAATTTCTCACTTTCCTGTTTTTTGGAGCAGCGAGTATTGTTATCTCAGAGCAGGGGCTGAATTTGAACAGGCTGGGGAGTGGTCGAGTGCAGGGTCCAGACCAAGTTACTCTGAGCGTGCGCAGCTCTGGTTTCTAACCTGGCGTTTCAGACCCCATGCCGAAATGCCCGCGCTGCAGCTGCCCCTTCTCCTGGAGGCCACGTTAGAGCTGCCTTTGTGGGCAGCGCTGTGCATTTGTTCACCAAGCATGATTCGGGGTAAAGAAACCGTGCAGGTAAGAGAAGGTGATATGTGGTGAGCAACGAGGCTATGTTAGCCCATTTAGGTATAACCCCACCTCCCAGACCTTGTCATCCTTTGGGGGACAGCAGCATTCATGGGTCATCCTGTGCTTCCCAAGATGAGTTGTTCTGGTCTTCTCTGTCATTCTTTAACAGCTGAATTCAGCTAGCGCATCAAATTCACAAGATATTTGCTAAGTTTTCCCCTTGTCTTGGGAAATAAGCTGGATGTAACGGCAAAAACCACACTTAGCTGATAAACTGGCCCAGTATTTGATCAAGCTGCTCAGGTCTGGAAGTGAATTGCCCTGTTACGCTGGGCGGTTTTGCACATCCCTCCCAGTCGTTCTTGCAATAGTCGTGCTGGTTCTGTGTTGGCTTCATGACTTCCTCCTGCCACTCAATGTCCTCAGTTGAACTTTGTGTAATGAAGGCAGACAGACGAGTGCAAGCCAATTAATGCTTTGTCTTGCTTTTAGTGCAGCTCTGGTGTTGCCTCAATCACGTTGTATTATCTGGAAGGGCCTTGCTCGTTAGTTCTTACTTGGTGGTGGTGCTCTGTCGTGTCAGGTATGGAAATTGTTCTCCTCCGCAGTGGTATATAAATCCTTCTTTGGTTTTCCTATTGAAACGTCTGGCTCTTAAGACTGTTTACTTGAAACGAGAGAAGATGTAGTGCCATAGAGGAACTGACCTTTTATTTAATAACTGGCTGTACAGCTCAGATGTACTGCAGAGCTGCAGCGTCATGGCTTAGCTTTCTGCTGCTCCAGCAGTGTTTGTACCCAAATCATGCTTCATCCTGAAGCAGCGTTTCAGACAAGGGTGACTATAGCCAGGAACAAACTTCAGGCAGTTGCAGAGAGGAAATCCTTCCCCTTCCGTGCTGCTAGTGCAGATCCCTCCATGGTGGGCAGCCAGAGTAAAGCCTCCATAGATGTGAGGACCACAGCTGCTCCCCAGGTCTTCAGGTGCCAGCCCGGTTTGTGGTTGCACTAGGGGTGTGGAGGGCAAGCAATTAAGTTTAAATCATCTTCTGGGGCTAGGGGTGAAGCTCTGGGGTCTGGTGCTGGCAGTGTGCCGACATCCATACGACCTCCCCACCTATACGTTGGCTGGCCACATCAACAAGGAGTTAAGGCATGTTTATTGCCGGGGCGAAGCCCGTGTACGTAGCTGTTGCGCACGTCTCTCCCCACATCCTCCTAGTTTATTATCTCCTCCCTCCTAATCCTTTCAGCAAACAGCTTTAACCTTTGAAAGGGAAGACCGGGTCTGATGTAGGAACTGCAGCTTCTGCTCGGAGGAGCTGCGCCTGGGCGGCTGCCCTTGCACCGGCACCCCGTGCACCTCCCGTGATGCCAGATGGGAGCACAGCTGGCATCCAAGGCTTTGCCTGTTTGGAGGATTTTATTACCGATTTCTTTAAGCCCATCAGTTCTGGGTGAAGCATAGTCAGGGTGGCACCAGCACTGCTTAGTGCTGGAGCACAGACATCTCGCTGGGATTGGGCTTCTTCCCAAAAGAGGAGGATTTTAGGGTGGAAGCAGTGGCTCAAATGCTTGCCTGGTTCCTGATGGCGCTCGATATACTGAATTGCTTAAATAGTTGAGATACATGTGCGATCCTGAGCAGTGGTTGTTGTCGTGGGGAATTTCACTTGTCCTCATCTTCCCGTGAGCTGGCGTCTATGCCCCGTGCTCTCTCTGGTCATAATATGTGCCTTAAATAACAGCCCAAACCTAAAAATAGCAGTAGCTTGGGAGGCTGGTGTTAAAACGAGGCCCGTGTCCTTAACGTGGACGTGTTCTAGCCAAGATGGCAAATGCCGATGATTCTCACTGGATTAAATGGTTCAGAGGTCTGGGAAGAGCTTGCGA
Organism: Mycteria americana; assembly: GCF_035582795.1. NCBI lineage: Eukaryota > Metazoa > Chordata > Aves > Ciconiiformes > Ciconiidae > Mycteria > Mycteria americana. Next base: position 7,192,501 of record NC_134367.1, on the reverse strand, counting down.
TGACTAAAGGCCTGGGTTAGCAGCCAGCCTACCTCCATGTCTGTCCCTGTGTCCATCCCCACAGCAGGGGCTCTCCCCAAAGCCCCCAGGTCTTGTCTGTGCAGGGTCTTGAAGGTGGAGCAGCATCAACGGTGCAGCTGTGGTTGGAGGAGCTGGACCTCTTGCTGCTTCAGCTGGCTCTTACTTTCTAGCCCTGCAAAGGGGAAAAGCAGTTTGCCAAAGATTTCCAAAGAAATTATCAGAGTGGTGCCTGAACGACGTGGGTACTGGGCTGATAGTGCTCTGTGGTTTTAACCTTGTGTGACTACTTTCTTTTAGAAGATCAAGAACAGCCTACACACTGGAAACACTTTCTTCTAAACACTCCCTTTAACAAATACCCATTTCATTTCTTCAGCTGTTTCCAAAGGCAAGGAATTGAGTTTGTTATACAAATGGAGAATAGAAGCCTGTCTCTTCAATGTCTTGGAAATGCCAAATTTGGCATCAGTCTATGCCAAACATGAAGATGGCTTGAAATGATCTTGTAGAAATTGCTGATAGTGTTGTCTTTGACTTTCATCCATTGAGGAGCAGAAGGTGAAAGGCAAGAGTCTCTGTAAAATGTTCTGGGGTAAAACCTCCTGTGGGCAGAAGAATGCCTGACATGATGTGCCAAGAGGCCAGAAGATAATTTGGCGACTTTTTTTTTTTTTTTTTCTTTCCTCTCTCCTTGAGTTGAAAGACTGAAGAACAGATCTTGGCAGCGCTGGCCTGGCATGAGATGCCACTTCCCTTTTATTTTTCTTCAAGTCTTGGTAATTGCACATTATTGCAGTGAGTGGTGAGAGCAAAGCCAGGAAGCCTCTGGTTAAATAATCAGTGAAATAAACTGTTCTGCAAAAGCTGTTTGCAGCTGAGATGGAGCTGAGGCTTGACTGCAGGTAGAAGAGCATCTACTGAAAATGGCTCAGGATCGAAAGCAGAGTGGGGAGTTGAGGGATGATGCTGGAAAGATGGGGAGTGTTGGGATTTGGGGGTCTTGGTTGCTCAGTTGTTGGGATGCCCAGTTGTCATCACACTGGGAGCTGGGATCATCTTGGTTGGCGATTTGTAGGGAATAGTCCTTGGCTTGCAGCTCAGTTGCTGTTGGACCAGGGCTAGGCTTGAGCTTGGTCTGCTCCAAAGGAAGTTGGTGAGGGTGTTGAAGAGGGACCAGAGCCTTGCTGGAAAGCCCTGTGCCATGGAGAACCTGACCCTGCGCTGCAGCTCTGAAGCGTCCCCACGTGAATATAACCAACGGGTGTGTTGGCAGTATGTATCGGAACGTCTCAGGTCATTGCAGGCTTGTCCTCACGTGGAATCAGGTACTCGTTTATGGTTTGTGTTGGAAGATGCTTATCAGGGTAAAATTACTTGATTCTTTTTCTTTTAAAGAGACAGCACACTGACTAAAAAAGCCCACACCTAACCATAACCTCTTCTATAGATCCATCACCTAATGAAGGGAAGCAAGTGCATGGGAACACCACAGCAGTAGATATTCTTCCTCAAGCCTGGTGTCACTCCCTACTCAACTGCTACCTTAAATAAGGAAACCCAGCTGCAGGGGTGGCACTGGGAGGTCTACAGGGTGACTACCTGGCACTGGATGCTACTTTAGGACCCCTCCTTAGTGCTCATGTGGGTAAATGAGATGAAAGCCATGTAGTGGGGGGGGGGGGGGGTTGTAGCGTTAGTTTTCCCTTTGATCAGCTCCTGAACTGGTCATAGCTTGGCAGGAGCGTCAGGCTGGGAGGCAGGACAAGGATGGAGGAGTGATGGGGTTAAAAGCTTCACCAGTCTCAAACTGTGGTGGCCTCAAGGTTTTGCTCCCAGACCACAGGTAGGGCAGAGATGGCCAGCAGCATCTCACAAGGGCAGGTGTGCCCGTTGCTGCTAACATAATTTGGTAATTGCGGTTACGCCTGGAGAGGAGCAGCCCTGGCCTTGTGTGCAAACCCTAATTTGACTCTGGCAGGCAGAGCATGAGATGAGGGATTAACGTCTGTCTACCTGCCAAAATGGAGAGGCGGAAGGTGTGTTTTGTCTTTTGGTTTTTTTTTTTTTTCCCAAAGCAGTCTCTCTTCTGGCATCTGCAGCTTAATGATCTGCAGATGACTGCTGGTCCTCTAATGTCAGCCTGTCCACCTCTGCAAAGTGAGACCCAGGCAGAAAGGGAGCTTGTTAAATTGGAAGGGGCAGGTATGTGCCGGGCACTGCGAGCAATGTGGATGCTGTGGTACTGCTGAGCCTTAAAACAGGAAAGCTGCCTCAGTGGAGCTTGTTCAGCTGTGTGGGAGCTCTGCATTTCACGCTACGCGTGCTCCGGCACAGGCGTGATGCTCCGCTTTGGGATGGGATGAAGCAACTCTTAGTCTGCAACGCAGACCTCTGCCATGGGAGTTTTGGGGTGACACCTGATGAGTTCGAAACACCATCTTCCTCAAACTACTTGATTTAAAGCTTTGCTCAGGTTTGCTCCAAACTCATCCTTGACCTCTTGGGAAGCTGTGTGGTTTCCAAAGGGCATATGCAGCTGCTGACCAAGGCTTCGTTTTCCAAGGGAGCCTTGGAAAACGCAAGCGAGGGAGGCTGCTGTTCTGCTTGGAGAGGAGGAAACGTAATGATGTGCAGACTTATCATATCTTGCTCCTCAGCCTTATTGCATTAGCAGGCCTGAAGGTTGGTGCTTGATCACTTTTAATGTGTGTTGCTACACGAGCCATCTATCCGCAATGCACGCAGGGCTGTGCAGAGCTGCCCTAGTGTATGTGTGCTCCGAAATCTGTTTCAAGAAAAAAAAAAAGAAGAAAAAAACAAACTATCCCACGGTCAAAATTCCTGGGTGGCCCCTGGATTAATTTAATAAGGGATCGGGATTTGTGTCTGCCTGTTAAGGTGTAGGGCCGAGTGTTAGAGGCAGGGCAGCTCTATGGGGAGAGGAGGGTTGTCCTTGTAGAAAAACACACCGAGCCCAGCGTTCTTTTGCCAAAAACCCAGCACCGGTTTCTGTGCCGGGAGGGCTGTGATTTCCCACATCCGTAAGGCTCTCACACATAACTCCTCGAATAACAAGGCAGATTTTTTTTTTCCTTGCTCACGAAGGCTTTGTCTGGGTGCGGGGGGGGTGGGAAATGCGGGAGGCAAATTTAATCCTCAGGCTGGCATCTGCGAGTGTCTGGATATTTATAAGGCTCTGGCCGTGGCAGTGTGCTTGCTCAGGGTTACCAGCTGTTCGAGAGGGTTATAATGAAGATTAACTCTGCGAAAGCCGTTTAAAATTTAATAATTACGTAAAATACTTATGCTGGCCGTTCCCTTTTAAACCAAAGGAAGAGCAAGTCCATTCTGCAGGTCCCCAACACCAGCGTAGGGAGACACGAAGGGAGAGCATCCCGTGGTGGTGGGCAGGAGCTCGCGTGGGTCCCGGGAGGGTTGGACCAAAGGTGCTGTTGTAGAGGTGGCTTCCATGTAGTGTGTGGTGGGAAAGGAGGTCTTGACTTGTGCCGACCCTCAAGTTCCCAGGTCTGAAACACGTTCGTAACCACAAATGGCTGATCACAGACCTTCCTTGACTGCCTGGTTTGGTTATTTTCCAGAGAGTGTGTGGGAAGTGTTTGTCAGGAGTCCCTTTCCTGCCGTGCAAGATTTTTGTTTTGTTTTGTTTTTAAAAATCAGCATTTAGTGGTTTGTTGCCCAAGCAGCACTTGCTGAGGATGTGAATCACTGGCTCCTGGGAGGGTCTGATACCAGCACTGTCCTCCATAGGAAAACTAGCAAATTGCTAACAAGTCTTTGTAAGTGTGTCCTTTCCTCCTGTCTGGACAAAGGCTCTTGTTAGAGTCACAGAAAGGTTTGCATTGGAGGGACCTTCAAAGATCATGTAGTCCAGCCCCCTGCCATGGGCAGGGACATCTTCAACTAGATCAGGTTGCTCAGAGCCCCATCCAACCTGACCTTGAATGTTTCCAGGGATGGGGCATCTGCCACCTCTCTGGGCAACCTGTGCCAGTGTTTCACCACCCTCATTGTAAAAAAAAAGTCTTCCTTATATCTAATCTGAATCTACCCTCTTTCAGATTAAAACCGTTACCTCTTGTCTTATTGCCACAGGCCCTACTAAAAAGTTTGTCCCCATCTTTCTTATAAGCCCCTTTTAAGTACTGGAAGGCTGCAATAAGGTCTCCCCCGAGCCTTCTCTTCTCCAGGCTGAACAACCCCAACTCTCTCAGCCTTTCCTTCATAGGAGAGGTGTTCCAGCCCTCTGATCGTTTTCATGGCCCTCCTCTGGACCCGCTCCAGGAGGTCCATGTCTTTCCTGTGCTGGGGACCCCAGAGCTGGATGCCATACTGCAGGTGGGGTCTCACCAGAGCAGAGTCGAGGGGCAGAATCACCTCCCTCGACCTGCTGGCCATGCTTCTTCTGGTGCAGCCCAGGATATGGTTGGCTTTCTGAGTTGCAAGCTCACATTGCTGGGTCATCCACCAGTATCTCCAAGTCCTTCTCCACAGGGCTGCTCTCAATCTCTTCATCCCCCAGCCTGTGCTGATTCTGGTGATTGCCCTGACCCAGGTGCAGGGCCTTGTGCATCTTCCAAACCTCCTCATTTAGGACCTGAAATATATTTTGGGGGGGAGGAATTGAGTTTCTGATAACCTCCCCTTTATGGTGGAGGTTGGTGAAATTTTCTCATTCTGGAAAGGTATTTGTGTCGGGGATTTGGGATTTCTAAGTTCTGATTTGGCCAAGCCATGGTGTCTTGTCAACTGGAGTTTGGATGTGCTGCATCCTGGCTCACTTGTACATGCAGGCTCTTGGTGTGTGCTCAGAAGTAAAAATAGGCTGCTGTGGCTGTTTCACATGAGTCAGGAGGATATTCGGAGGAGGCAGGTGGGCTGAGCTCAGGAGCAGAGCTGGGTTTGCAGTGATTCGGAGCTTTTATCTGAAGGTAGGGGAGGGTTGGGCTGCATCACCGCAGTTCTCCTGTCTGACTTGCGTGTGCCCTTGGGCTGTGCTCTCCACCCGTGATGCTTCATCCTCAAGGTCTGTGCAAGTGTTGAAATCCAGCCAGTCTGTCACGGTCAGGATTTGTCACTGCATGTGGTGTACAAATTAATATTGCCCATCTCTGGGATACCTGTGTCAGTAGGTAGGTGGTGGAAGCTCTAGGTGCTCCAGCTCAGATTGGTACTGGGATGGTAGAGTTCAGTTCCTGCAGGTGTCGTGGGTGGACTGGTGGGACCTGTCCCTGCTGATGAAGGACTGGAGTGTGGAGTCTCCTAAAATCCAGCCTTTCTGAAAATGCATGAAGCTGGCTCTGGAACCCTGGGCAGATGAGCGGCTCACTAGATGAGACTGTGTGTGCCACAGGTCCTGGAGGATCTCCGGAGCTTTGCTTCCCAGCTGTGTAGGACAGCCTATAAGACTTGAACTGATGTTGTGTTAATCCTTCTCTCTGTGCTCTGTCCCTTCATTATTAGTGGGATGGGAGGACGCATGGCTTGGGAGGGCTCTGTAGACTTGAGCATGAGATTTCCCCTTAAAGGCAGCAGCCTCTCAATGAGCACTCTTCTGAAAAATACCAAATGACATTTGGCTTGAGCTCTGAAAATGAAAATAATGACAGTTTTTTGTTTGTGAGAGGGTGGGGAGAGGAAGGAACTGAAGCTCCTCTGTGGCTAGGCTGTGGTTAGACTTTACTGTATCTGCTGCCAGGTGCTTGGGTGTAGCCTTCTGGCGGGATAGTTCTTCTGCTCCTCTTGATCTTGCTTGAAGATGTGAAAAAGTAACAGCAGAGAAGAGGAATGGTCTCTTGCAGGTGTCGTATGTAAGCGTTCCAGCACTGCCGGTCATGGCCCCACGCCGCGCTGGCATCTTACCCTGCTTGAGGCCAAATGATTGCTGAAGAACGGGGTTCGCGTCCAACCTGTAAATAGCAGGGCTATGGGAGATGAGTGAGGCTTGTCCAGAATGCGCTCAAGAGAGTCATAAAAGCTCAGCCAAGTCCCGTGCGCTTGTGTGATGACCACCTTGGTGATATTCATGAGTGGAAGGAATGACTGCTCTGTCTACACCAAACTGTAATGAGGCGGGAGGCATCTGAGGGAGCTGGAAACGGGTGGGGAAAAATCTTGAACCAGATTCAAAATAAGCAAATGGACGTCACTGAAACTGAAATGGTGTTTATGGGGAAGATTGGGGCGGAGGTGACCACTGTGCTTGGAGGCAGGAGACCTCTCTGTAGACTTGCCCTGCCTCTCCAGGAAGGTCCTCCCTTCACCTCAGCATCTTTGTAGATGAGCTGGACCTGTATTCAGCAGTTCTGTTGCTCGTGCCACTCTGCAGGCGTCTGTCCAGCTCCGGACTTGTCTCCATTTGTCTCAGTTTGCTCTGGTTGTAGACATGCCTGGTTGCGCCCACGTTCCCATGTGCATACATCCACCCTTGGGCTTTGTGTTTGCCTGTGTGCAACATGTTAGCCTTGTCCTGGCTTGAAGGGGAGTTCTTCATTGCTCTGGGGTTATCACCACCTTAAAATATTAGGTGGTTACATGGACTGGCCCATCACAACATTTAGAGAATTGCAATGTTTAGATAATGGCAATTGAACTGCCACCTGCCCAGGTACCCAAGACACCCATGGCTGTCCTGGATCCTTCAGATGCTGTCGTTGCCTGCTCTGGGATGGCCACAGCACACGCAGCTCGGCTGGATGCAGCCGTGGGGGTTTCACAGCAAGGGCTCCTCTTTAATTCCAGTGTTTGAGGCAAGCAAAGCTGGGTGGTAAATGGTGATGGTCCCTGATGGTGGTGATAGAGAGGGTGGTGGTGCCTCCTGCATTAGCAGCAGGGTGGTGGCAGCTCTCCCAGGCTGTTCCCATGGCCTGTGTTAACAAAGGAGGAGGACTCGGGCTGTTCTCTGGTATTTGTGAGCTCAGAGCAACTTTAGTATCGTGCCAACGGGGCTGTGACCAGCCTCGCGTGGGAAGCGTGAAACAGGTGGGTTAAAGCACCATCCCCGCTGAGCTCGGCCATTTTACTTGGGATTGCTGGGGTCTGGAGGGCTTTGAGCATCATCTCCAGCCTCGGTGTGCAGATGAGCGTGGTGGGAGAAGGTCCGCGTGGTTCGGTGGGCAGGGAGGACCCAGGACCTAAGGTGGAGCTGGAGTTTTTTGGTCCATGCACCCTGGTGGGCATCTTCCCATCCCAACGGGATGCTCCGGCACTGTTAGTGCTCTGCAGAGTAACTTGTAGGGCTTCTGGAAATATGGAAGTAGTAGGACGGTAAGCTTATTATAAGCATTAACATTTTATTTTAGTTTTGAACAAGTGAATTAAGTTACTGTAAATGGCTTGAGCAGTAATACTTGGCAGCGTGCAGCCGCAACTTGTCGTGTAATGGTTTTAATCTTATTTTTCAAGAACAGAGGGAGCAATGGTTTTCTAACCGACTGGAGCCAAATCTGCGCTCACGTCTGTGTGTCTTCCATATCTCTCCGGGGTTTTGTTTGCACAATATTGTAGTGGATGTAGTGAGCATATGGGGCTTAAATTCATTTAATAGTTGCAAGAAAATGAGTTTAAGGTTCTTATAGTATTAAGGTAGACATTTCCAAATTTGTTTTTAATGGAACATTTGTTCTCCAAAGATGATTACGCACCATTAAGTCCTCCGCTGCCTGGTGCGTTCTCGTGCCCTGGGATATTATTGCCAAGGGATATAAACATGTTTATGGGGCCACTTTATTGAATGGTGAGATTAAATATACTAAACTTGAAAATGTCAGTAGGAGCATGAGCGCTTTGTCATAAATCTTGTGTGAGAACATTAGGACGTAAATGTCGTGCCACCGCGTAAAACTGGTGCAAATCAAGTTGCGACCAGCTGAAAACCTTTCTCACCAGTACAGCAGCTATAAATACTGGGATTTATGAGCATTAAATACGTAGATGGGAGCAGGTAGTATATGGGTTTTTCCTTTCCCGGGAGGGGTAGATGTGCCACGCAGGGGTCATAAAACAGCAAATTATGTTTTAATGTTTCTGTATGACTGACGTGCGTGGGAGTGGATGTGGGCAAAGCCCCGGCCCAGCTGTAATGCTGCGTCTTACCACAGGGCAGCACTGTTGGGGGGACCCGGCTCTGCTCATTTTATGTATAAAATGGGCAACATTTTATTTTTGATATATATTAAAAAATGGGCAGCATTATCTACATATCTATGTATCACTCAACCCAGGAAAAAAAAATCATCCCTGAATATGAGGGTAGAAGAAGCCCTGAGATAATGACTTATGCCCTGAGATAATGACTTATGCCCTGAGATAATGACTTATGCCCTGAGATAATGACTTATGCCCTGAGATATATCTGTATAGAGATATATAATGGGCAGCTCCAGACCTGCTCATCCGTCTTTGCATTGCTGTCGTTACCTTGATGTACAAGCCTTGCGGAGTTTTTCTACGCTCAATGTCAGCGATTCCCCCCCCCCCCGGGTTGAGCGATTAAAATAAAGCATTGGCTACGTAAACCTAGTGTTTTGCTGGTTTTATGCCAACACTAGTTGAATTTGCTGGTTTAAAGGATCTGACTCTAAACCTGAGTTGGCCTTTGGGTCTCTTACCGACACGGGTGTGCGGCATCCGAAGGTGCGGGGCTTGGCTGCCGGTGTGATCTGGGCTGCGTGTCCGTCCTGCACAGGACCGACGGCCAGCCCGGATGGATACAAAGGCATCGAGGGAGAGGAGTTTGTCTTCGTCTGAGTAACGGGAGGAGTTAACAAGACCAGGCTTAATTCCTGCTACCGTGTTGAAATGTGATGGGCGAGAGCATGTATTTATGTGCCTCAGATAATTAGCCCCATCATAAATCTCAATAGCATGTTCGCAGCCTTTTCTTGTTGCTTAATGCTGGGGAACATTTTCTTTGTCTTTTGGGCTTATTTTGAATAATGAAGAAGGCTTTTGTTGTTGTTTTCCCCCCTCCCTCCTGAACCTCTCCATAGCTAAAACCAAGCCCCGTGGTTGGTTTGGGTTTTGGCGGGCTGCGTCTCCCGCGCTGGTCTTGGTGGGCTGAGCTTTTATGGTGGGAAAAACCCCGACCCTCACCTCTCCATGTGAGACGGTACATGCACGTTGCCGTAAGTCAGCTGGGGAGGGAGGTTTGGTGGTGACGGCGGGAGGAGGGCGGGGATATGCCAAATGCAGCTTGTACTTTGGTGTTTCCGCTGTAGAGCGGGTCGAACGCTGGCTGCGATGCTCTGAGCACCCCGAGGTCGTGGCTACGTTATCTAGCTCGGAAGTGAAAACCGAAGTCTTCTACAGAAGGTCTTGATGATCTTGAAGGTCTTGAATATCTGTATGAGCCTGTATAGGTTGTTTTATATGTGTGTGTGTATATAAGCAGATATACACGCATATATAAAATATCTATATCACATATAGAGAGATATAAAAATATGTATATATATGTACACTGGCTGGTATATATATCAGGCTGTACAGATATTTTGTGTGTATATATGTACATACATATATATAAAATATCTATCATATATAGAGATATATAAATATATATGTGTATATATACATGTACACACATATATAAAAGAGATACATATATTTCAGGCTCTATTGTTTATATATATATAAAAAGAGAATCAATGTATCTCTATCAGGCTATATAGCTTATGTATATTTATTTTTTTATGTATGTATCTATTTGGCTATATCGGGGCTGCGACCTGAAGGTGCAGCTGGGAGGTCTGGTCTAAACTGCGTTAGAAATTGTTAAATTTTAGGCCCGCAGAGGGAAGGAGAAATAGTCCCTGTAGCGACGGAGGTTTGCTGGCTCGCGAGGAAACCCGAGGTGTGGTTACCTCTCTGGAAGAAGTGAGTTTATCTCTGCAGCTCGCTTATGCTGACCCTTCGTGTGGTGGTGTAAAACAAGGTGGTGTTCAGCTTGATAAAACAAGGTTAGTTAGCTATTATGGAAGAGGTATGGCTTTATTTGAAGGTTTAACTCCCGATCTCTCAGTAGGTGCAAGAATGAGGGTGCTTTTTTGCGTTGCTCCCAAAGCTAAAGGGAGGAAACCCTTACTGTCTTGAACCAACATGTCTCAAGGGCTTTTTGGAGGGAAGCTCTGCCTTTTTGGTCTTCTGATCCCACACCAGATCTTCCATTCACCCAGTGCTCACCTGGTGCGGGGTCTCCCGTCCCGTACCTGAGTCATCCCACCGGTCTGCACTGGAAGTGGCTCTAATGTGACTGTAGCCGCTATAGGTGCTCTGTTATGGAAATACTCATCTTTATAGAGATGCTTTGCTGACTCACCTCTTAATCCAGATCCTGTTCAAAGCGGCAGCTGTGGTGCAGGCGTACAGGCGAGCGTGTTGCCATCGCCCCTGCAGCAATGGGGTGGCTGAGTACCAAGGTTTTTCCTGTGCCAAAAAATTGTACGGTTAAATTAACATGGTTAATTTTAGAGCGCGTGCGCCTTGATTGGAGCTACCTATGGGTCCGTCACCCTTTACTTGCATAGCAGGTATTGAGCACGTTATGGGTGCTGCTTGTCTGCAGAGCTCCTTGCAGCCTCAACTCATGAACGGTCTTAATAATAATAATCTCCAAACAAAAAAAACAACCAAAGAAAAGCAAAGCATGGCTATTTGGGGATGGAGAAGCTTTGCTAAAGCTTAGATCTGCAACGCCGAGAGGCTGCAGACCCCCCCTGCCTCACCTGTAGCTCTTCTGCCCCACAGGCATCGACATCCTGAAGCTGGTGGCAGCCCAGGTGGGGAGCCAGTGGAAGGACATCTACCAGTTCCTGTGCAACGCCAGCGAGCGCGAGGTGGCAGCTTTCTCCAACGGCTACGCTGCCGACCACGAGCGTGCCTACGCCGCCTTGCAGCACTGGACCATCCGCGGGCCCGAGGCCAGCCTGGCCCAGCTCATCAGTGCCCTCCGCCAGCACCGCCGCAACGACGTGGTGGAGAAGATCCGAGGCCTGATGGAGGACACCACGCCGGTAATGATGGGCCGGGCTTCGCGCGCTCTTGTCTGATGCCGTGCACTTCTTGTCTGGCTGTGACGAGCGTGTGGGTGCATGGGACCTGGCTGCGGCCTCGAGCTTAGCTAATAGCCAAGTAGCTGGACTCCATCTCCCCCCAGAGCTCCTCGGGGGCTTATGTTTAAACTTTCCGTTGCTTTTGAGGAAGGCTTTGCCAAAGTTTGCTCGAAAGCTTTGCCAAGGTTTGCTCAAAAGCTTGTCAAAGTTTTGACAAGCTCTTGAGTCCCTCATGTTTTGGTTTGCACGTATCTTTGAAGGTCACCAGGATGACCCGGTACTTGAGCCCTCATGTTGGGGATGTGGAGGAAAAAGCATCTGCCTTTAAACTTGCTCTTAAATGCTATAACTAAATGCCCAGGATTTTGTGAGAAGGGCCAAGCATCCTTGAGCCCTAAATGTTGCATTGGGGACCTTTGCAGTTTCTTTTGGCCACCCTGCCTTACCTGTCACTGTGCTTTTGGTTTTTTGGCTCTGATAATTCGGTGGTCTTCTGGAAGTGTTCATAAAGGTGATGGATGGGGCTTCTTCTGAACGTGGAAGCCAATGGGACAACACATGGATGGAGGTGGGGGTGGTCGAGGGAGGGCTCTTCCCCCAAAACCAGTTGGTGAAACATTTCCCGTTGGCCTTAGCAGTGACCCAGACCCAAAGGGGAACGGGTGGGTGCCTGCAAACCTCCGTGGGCACTTGGTGGGGGCCTGGCAAGGTGGACCTTTGTGTACAGCAGAGGCTGTGGGGCAGAGCATTTGTCAGGGTAGAGGATTCCCAAATCCCATTTCAACCATCCCAAACTACCCCTGTAAGAGGAACCGTGGTCCCTTCACCGTGTCTCATGTGCCATGTGACTTCATTTAGTGTACCAAACGTCTTGGTCCCTTGTAACCATAGTGTGAAATCACAGGTTTCGATGTGTTAGCAGGAGTCCTGGGCTTGTGTTTTTGAGAGACCCCGAGTCAGGTGCGTGCCAAGCATCGCCCCGTGTGTCCTGCCTAAATTTTGGATAGGTTTGCTTTGCCAGCTGCCCGATAGCTCCTGCTCACATTCAGTTGCTGTTTTCTTCCTTCCAGCTCCTGGTAATCAAGCAGCATGTAGCTTTCTCGTATCCTGCCACGGTCCAAGATATTTTTTTTTTTTATATCAAAGGTGGAAAAAATGAAATGAAAAGCCTGAGACAAAGCTATGGTTAGGAAAAGAGGAGAGGCAGAGAAAACTGTCACTTTGCACGTGTGAATTAAGCTTTCCAGCATGTGCAATGTCCCAGAAGGACACGTTGTCCTCTTGCTCTCTTGGAGCAGGTAATAACCTCTGTCCCTCCTAGTTACTGCTTTGACTTTGAGTACTACAGCAAAGCGCTGGACTAGGACATCAGACAAAAAATGAGGCTTGTTCATCAGCACCACACCTAATTAACAGACTCGTGCTGTGCAGTGCTCAATGCTCCTGAGCGTTGTGCTGTTTTGGCCAAGACTATCAGAAGACTATGTGCTTCTCAAACAGCACAAAAATGCAGGTGGTAGCTCCAGGGACGGGGTTTATCAAGCAACCCATCGGGATGGTGTACTCCCAATGACGGAGTAACTACGAGCTGTTTGCTCACCGTAGGTGTGTGCCTGTAACTGAAAATGCAGCGAGCGGATGCTCTGGAGAATGAGCAAAACCCAAATCTCATGGGTACTTGTATGCAAGTCTTCTGGACTTCCCAGCCAGGTCTCCTGGAGGACATTTCTCTTCATTTTTTTTTTTTTTTTTTTTAAAACAGTGTGTCGTGTTCCCCAGCAGCCAGCAGCACCTGGAGCCTGGTGGTCCCCCATGGCTTTCACTTGTTTTCCTAGAAATTGGTAAAACTGGGTTGCTGATCTTTTGAGCAGGTGGCTCAGGTGGGTCCACATGAGAAATGGGGCTTGTTTCAGCAAAGGAGGGGTTTTGGTTTTGTTTTTTTTTTAACAAATTCACCTGAGCTGGCATATCCTCCTCCCCCATGCATCTGATAGGGCTTTTTTGGATGAGCGTGCCTCATGGTCAACCTTAGGTGTTGGCCGTTCCCCTGCCCTGAAGGTCCTGGAGTGGTTGCTGCACTGAAGTGGCGCGTGGGTTGTTGAAAGCACCCCAGGGTGCAGACTCAGCATGGCAACACACTATGTTTCTGCAAGGTATTACCTGCTGTAACCTGTCTGCCTCCTCTCCCTGAATTGGCTCCCGCACTGTGGATGTGGGCAGTGATGGAGTGGCCCTGGGAGGGATGCAGAAAGCTGTGGGAAGCAGTTTGTGCAAGGGAGACCGAACCCCTGAAGCCTCATGCCGGTGGCTGAGCTGCATTGCGGCGGTCTGGACCACGAGCGGCTGGAGGAGCCAATTGCTCAACGATGGGAGCAGGCGTTGAGGTTGTTTTCATTTGTTTTGTTTTTTTTAATCTGCTCGTTGGAAAGCCTTTAATTAGAGCTAAGCCAAGTTTGGCTGTCAGTGGTTTGTCCATCCAAATGCAGACAAATCAAGGCGGTTTCTCTCTGTACCAAACTGGTTTGATCCGAAGGAACGGGTTGCCCCGTTGGTGGCAGTTGTGGGTGCTGTCCTGCACCTCTCCAGCAACCGGCCCTGCAAAAGCAGTCTTGCAAAAAAACCCAATAAAAAATAATAAAAAGAGCTTTTTTGTGCTGTGGAGGGAATGAGGACTCTCATAAGCATGCGTCCTCCCTACGGCTAACGGCATGATGCCCTTGAGGCAACCCAAGCCAGCAGTGAGCATCCAACGTGTGCCAGCGTGTCCTAGATGAGCCTGGGAAGGATGCTGTGGCTGTGCTGTCCGTGATGCCTTTGGCCCTGCCTGGCATCCCTGGTTGCAAAAGGAGGTTTCCCCATCTCTCCCCAGAGTCCTGCGTCATAAGAAGGCACCAACACCCCCAACTCATAGGTAGCAATTGTGTTATTGGGTGACAAAGCTCTCAGACAGCAAACTGGTACCCTAAACCCAGCCAGCCTCCCTTCGCCATCCCATCCCACCCGCTATCGCATCCTTGTCCGAAACACTTTACCTGGCGTCTGGCTTCAGCCCGTGAAACCAGCGGAGGCAAAGCTGCTCTCTCTCCTAGTGCCCCATTCCCTCGGCAGCCTTTCAGGCTCCGAAATCCAAATATTTCCAAGCACCGATAGGAACAGGGGAATTAATGGGAGTCTCTGGAGCGTTACGGTACATGGCAGGAACATTTTCCTTCAGGTAGGGAACAGCTCCGCTGAAGACTCGATGTCTTTTTTAGCTGTGGGAGATTATGCTGGTTTTGCACTGCGCTGAATGAATTTAGGTTAAAACGAGATTAGCCCTCTGAATCGCTTTGCTAGGGGGTTTTTTGCAGATGATCCAGAAAATACGGCGAGCGCAGCAGCTGTGGGAAGGTTTTTTGGGGTGCATTTAACTTGCAGGGCTCCTGTTAAAGGCTGGCCCTGGCCACGAACGCTTCTCAGGCTCGAGGTTTGCAAAATCTCTCCCCTCGCAGGCAGGCTTGCCGGGCAGCGGCATGCGAGCCCAGGCACTGTTTAGCGAGCACAGGCACACCCCAAATTAGTGGTGCTGACAACAACAAAAATAGAGGGTGGAGGGGGAAAGGGAGAGGTTTTTTCACGGCTATCCCAGCAAATTGCAATTCTCCATTTTGGGGTTAAAAGCAGAAAAGTTCAGTGCAATGAAGGCACTGGGTAATGGGATTTTTTTGGGGGGTGCATAACAGCGTTTTGTAGACACCAAGGGGTGTCTGTGCTCACCCGGGCTGGGCTGGCGCATTGCTGGCATGGCTGGCTGCGTTGGCTACCATGAGTGTCCTACTGTGAGCAATGCTTTAAGCTCTTATCTTTTTATTTATGGCTCTGCTGGCCTCGGCTGAAATACTTCAGGGAATGGATGGAGGGGAGGCAAACAGCCTTGCTCAAGGCGTTCAGCAGCGCAGCCTCAGCAAAGCTGAAAAAAATAATAAATTAATAAGGGAGATGTTGAAAATGGAGAGGGGGAGGCTGCAGCCCTGAGCCCAACGAGATTTAGGTCTGTGGCTAATTGCGTGCCACGGATAATCTCATGAATCAGCAGATATGTCAGGGCAGGGTCTGGGGTGAGGTTAAGCCATGGGGTTGTCAGTGGGTGCCGGAGGAGAAGAGGATGTGAAAGCATCCCCGTGTCTAGGCATGCGGCTGTGGCAGCGCCTTTTGGCTTCTTTTCTTCCTCTTTTGCAGGTCAAAACCCTGGGGGGGAGGGGGTCAAGAGCCTGGAGCAGCGTTCCCCAAATCCAGCCCCCAACAGCTCCTGCCCATCTCCTTCATTTCCTCTTTTGGCAGAACAGAACTGGGCTGAACCCCGTAATTAGCAATTAGCTTTGTGCTGTGTTAACCTCATACGTCGGCAGCGGAGCAAGGGTGAAGCTGCTGGGTGGATTTCCCAGCTGGGGGGCTGCGGTCCGAGGGCTGGGAAATGCCCAGGCAGCCAGGAAAAAAACAAAGTTGCATGCAATTTTTCTTTCTGGACTTGCATCAGGTTTTATTTGAGGCACAAAGCTGTAGGATAAAGCGGCCAGAGCCCTGAGGAAGGTGTAGGGCTGTTTGGGTTTTGCTGGAGCAGGCATCACGGTTTTCCTCCAGGTTTGCTCTAAACCATGAGTTGATTTTCGGCAAACCGAGGTTGGGTTTGAACCAGGCTGGAGAATGTGCAATAAACAAAAAATTAATAATTTATAAAGTAATACAAATATAAGTAATATAAACACAAAAAAAATAAACTTCATAGTAGATGCAGTTATATTTGAGGTTTCCCTGCTGTGATAGCCATATCTGCTCGCGTCTGTGTATTTGCAGTATAATGAATGGGCTTGGGAGCGTAAGATGAAACTAGAAGATGGTGGGGTCATAACAAGCTGAGCTTGGTACCCACTTACTCAGCCTGTAATTGAGTTTGGAAACTCTTCATCAGCTCTTCATCATGGCTTCATCAGCTCTTCATCATGGTTTGAGTTGAAAAAGTAGGTGGGCAAATCCATAGAAAGAAGAAGCCACCAGGACCTCTCATGGAGACACCATCTCCTGCTTGGAGAAGCACTTGGCCCACAAATGGCCAGGGCTGGTGTAGAAGAGCTGCTTCTTCCGTGGATGGCTGAGTTCTGGTCTTGGCGTCTAAACCCTCCCCAGACCCAGCATTGCTCATCCTGGGTCACATGAGGCTTGACTTGAGTAGCTCTTCTCCAGGGCTGCCTTGTGTTGAGGGATGCCAGCCACACCACAGAGGTGATGTCAAGTGTTCTTCTGAAACCTGGCCAGTGAGGTGAAGGACACAGAGAGGACATTTGGGCTTTCCCACCCCAGGGTGCTGAGCACCCTCGTGCCCTTCCCATCCTGGCAAAGGGCTTTCCTCCTGCTCTACAGCACCTGCACACTGTCGCTGCATCTCTGCCACTTTGATGAGACCTCGTGGCCCGGGCAACGGTGTTTCACCTTCCAAGGTCTGGTCTGCCCTGAAGGTGGACCCCCAAACACCACGTGCACCATGAAGCTGCTCATCCCAAGCGGATCCTCCCTACGCCTGTGGGGACCATAGCGAGAGCAGCCCCCGCCACCACCACCCTGCATCTGCAGCATCGCCCACCCGGGGCTGCCACCCAGCCCAGCCCAGCCTGCTTCACGTGCCGGGGTTTCTCCCGCATACCCTACGGAGGTGTAGCAGACCTGGGAATAGGGCTGGTGTCAGCCATGTGTCATCTTTTGGCAGGGAATCCGGGAAACGGCCGCTTCGGTGCTAAATTTATCCCCCCACATCCCGGGAGGGTGCACAGCCACCCTCTGCTGCAGCGATCCTGCCACCGGCTTTTATTACTGCCCGGTTGCTGCAGGAGGAATTACAGGGAAGCATTGCCCAATAGAGGGTTGGTTTTTTTTTTTTTTAATGCCTACAACTGCTCCTTCCTAATGTTAGCGCAGCAGCTGCAGTTTCTGTTTGAGTTGAGCTTTTATTGCAGTACACTAAAATGAAGGCAGAAAATGGGACCAACTAGTTCAGAGCTGTCGAGAGCGGCTGGGAAAAGAAAACAAAGCCAAGCCTATGTAGTCTTCTGCACCCATCCCCTTCTGTCCCCCTTTCTCCCCTGTAGGAAGGACCCTCAGACACCCTGAGCCGCTTAGAGCATCCTCCCAGATCCAAGAGGATGGCAGTGCTCGAGCCGCATCCTAAAGGGCTGCGAGTACGCAGGAGCTTTTAGGATTTTCATTTTTGGGGGGGGCATTGCAAACCTCTTGCTGCAGTGCTCAAAAAAAAAAAAACCAAAAAAAAAACCCCCCAAAACAAACCATGAATTGGCAGAGTTCCCCGGTATGAGCGACCCGTGCTCGGTCGCGGGAGGCTGCTGATGCGTCAAAGCCACCGCAGCGCCTTTGGCTTTCGTGCTGGACCGTGCGTCTAACAGTCTCCCGTGTGTCTGTCTGTGCAGGTACAAATGCAGCCTCAGTGGCAAGCGCAGGACCCCTGTAACGACGGCGGAAAGGTGAGAAACGTGGTGGCTCTGGAAAGGCAAAAGAGCTTCAGAGCGGTGGGTTGGTTGCTTTTTTTTTTTTTCCCCCCAGCCAGAGCTTGGTTTCGCTGGAGCACCGCCGTCCTTAAAAATAGGAATGGCCAAGGTGGTTTCAAGCAAATGAGTCACAGGCTATGAATAGTGTATTTTTACACCTACTCCACAGGCTTCACCTCGCAGCAACCTTTTGCTTTCCCTGGCCTTTCAAAACCCTCATTCCCACTTGCTTTCTTCCTGCGGTTTAAATATTAACCGAGCATCCTGTTTGCTTTGCCTCAAGCTCGCAACCGTGCAGCTATTTGGAAAGCTTTGGGCTCCCGGGACGCCTACAGTCAAATAACCTCGGGTGATTTTTTTTTTTTTTTTTGTCCTAGCGTGCTTTAGTAGCTGTTTAATTAAACTCCAAATGACTCGCACGCTTCTGGGAAGGATTTTTCCCCTTTGCTGGGAAGGCAGAGCCGGGGCAGCTGGCTGCTCCCTGCTCTCCCCGTCATTGCTCCCCAGCCGTCGGGCCTCCTTTTGGAAATCGGGAGTTGGGTTTGTGGCTGGATAGTAAATAGATGAGTTGCACGGGGAAAAACTAAGCCCTAAAGCCTGTTTAGGTGTTTTGGGGTTGTTTTGTGTTTGTTTGTTGTTGTTTTTTTTTTTTAATAAAAAGGAAATCGGAGCATGCTGCGTGTTGGAAAGCAGCCAGCTGCTGTTCTGGTCCTTCCCTTGCGTTTCCCCCGTTAATGGCAATAGGCCGATTCTCGTCGATGAGCTGTATTGGAAAGGGAGTTTCAGAGGAGAAGGCAGATTCTTTTAATTAAAAATTAAAGCTGACTTTTATTTTTAACATGCCTATTGCATAACATGCTGAGCTAGAACAATCCTCCCTTGTTTATTTTCAATAGGGGGGAAGAAAAAACCCTTTTATTCTACCAGGAACAGGCTTCAATGTTAATTTAATGTGAACTAATGGGCGTCTCAGCAGACATGTGATTTGTGGGTGGCGAATTCCTCGACACGGATGAGGAATGCGCAGGCACATCCATGCCGGCGCGGAGGTGGCTCACCAGCTCCCTGTCCCACAGCCTTTAATCCGAATTTTGCATTTTAATCCCTGGGTAGCAGGCAAAAGTGCGTGAGCAGGAATAGCCCGGTCTTCCCTCTGCGGGAGGAGAAAACAGGGCTGCGAAACGCTGTTGGGAGAGCGGATTGCATGTGGACAGGGCTTGCAAATCTGTGCTTTGGCAAGTTGAGCAGGGATGCTGGGTTTGGGCAGAGGTTAAATATTAGATGGTCCTTCGAGCAACCTGCTTGGGGGGACCTGGTGACCTGCAGAGGTGCCCAGCCTGCCAGCCAGGGACGTGGGGGTGCTGCCCCGAGCCTCTGCTCCCTGCAGGGAAGGGGAACCAGAAATGCTCTGCTTGAGATTTGCACCCTGAGGGGATGCTGAGAGAAGGAGGAGGGTAGATAATGTTGGCTGCTGCCGTGCAGGTAGGAAGGAGATGCAAGAAGGAAGATGCAGAGCACGGTCACGGTAGGAAGCGGGTTCATGCCAGCACCCAAATGGTGCTGCTTCCCAGCGCGGCGTGTCCCAGCAGTGCTTGCTGCTCCCTGCATCTTCAGGAATGTGCAGCCAAACGCTTGCCCGTGGCTCGCATCAGGGTAGCAGAGGTACTGGGGTGATGCTGGGGTCAACGCAGCCCCTGCTTGGCCTTCCTGGCCCTGGACTCGGAGTCAGGTGGGATGGATTTCTCCATCACGCATTAATGGGGTGCTCATGGGAGCAGGGGCAAGACGGGGCAAACAAATTTTTAATTTGAAATGTTACCAGTGTAGCTGGTCACAGGAGCGTGCTGCAGCGGAGATCCCCGAGGGGTGTTGCGGCTCTTGCCCTGCAGCCTCGGCACCGGTTGGAGGCGTGGAGCCGGGCTATGCCTTGCTTTTAGGAAACGATAGCTGCGGAGCAGGTTTTTTGGGGGTCTTACCTGCTTGGGTATTATCACCCTTTAGCCCCCAAGAGTGGTACTTCCAGCTTTAATAACCTGAGAGTGAGACGGAAAACAAAGTTACAATGCTCTGCTGTGGTTGCATGTGCCATCCCGGTGCTGCGGTTGCTCCTACCAAGAGCATGGGTTGCATTACCCCTCCTGCCTGTTGAGTGCTGAGGTGCCAGATGCCAGCCTGATGTCCACCCCGGGTCACCTCTGGTGCCCGCTCTGGGTCAGCAGGTCCCCTGGGAGGCGGAGACCACCCGAACGCGGGGACCGCTTGCCGAGGATGGGCTGGGGTGTGTTGGAAGCCAGGCTGCAGATGGTTTTGAGTGCGAGCCCATTGCGTAGCATCCCCCCGAGTTAATTTTCCCTCTCTTTCTTCCTCCCCCCAAAGCTGGAAGCTGACAGACTGGCGCTGCCGGTGAGCCCCAGCCCGCTCAGCCCTGCGCCCACCCCCAAGCCCCCCGAGGCGGCCGTCCTGACCGTGGAGCCCTCTCCTTCGGAGAAGAAATGCTTCTTCGTCGACGAAGCGGAGCCCCTCCTGCGGTGCGACTCGACCTCCAGCGGCTCCTCCGCGCTCAGCCGGACGGGCTCTTTTATTACCAAAGGTACCAAAATCAGCCCGGGGGGAGTGGGAGAACCAGAGGGATGCCATGGCCTGTCCCCTGCGGTCAGCACACGTGGCAGAGCTGCCCAACATGCTATCATTAAAGTAAATAACTGGGAAAACTGGCTCTCCAGGATACGTTTATGACATCCTCATTCCAGACCAGAATATCCTGTTAGCAAAGATGATGCAGATTTGAGAGGGGTAAACATCTTTAAAGGCTTTTAACTCTTTGAAGTGCTGCCAGAGAAGCATCCCTGGATGTCTGGGGCAGGTTTCTCCTGACTTTAGGCTGTTGTGTTGGCCTGTGCATTATCGTATGAGATGAAACCAGAAAAATGTTAGTTCAAGATTGAATTTTTTTTTTCCACCCTTGGTCCTGCTTGCAGCAGCATGTGACTTGAGATGTAAATCACCATTAGTCACCCCCCCTTTTTTGAGGAGGTTCAACTTACTGCATTTAACTTGTATTTAATTTCTGGTGAAGGTGAAACACTGAGCTCAGTCAATCTACTGAATTCATACTTGGGTGCGGAAATGAAGCTGACCCAACGAAAACAACTCAAAAGAGCAGAATTCAGCTTTTTTGGCTTCCCTCCTGCCTTCACTTTTCCATATTGGCCGTTCAGCACTTATAAATGCTGTGTTTGCTCTAGTGGGATCCTGGATGAGGTGCCTCAGCAGCGCTGGCATCTTCTCCCCTCCCCATCGCTCACCACCCTCCACCTTTTCCCTCAGTTCTCCTTGTGACGTGTCCCTCTCCAGAGGTGGCACCAGGGGATGGACCGAGGTCTCCAAGGAGAACAAGCCCTGGTTAGCGGAGGTTTCTTGAGGGGTTTCTTGACCACCCTCTCCTTTCCTCCTACAGAAAAGAAGGACACCGTCCTGCGCCAGGTGCGCTTGGACCCTTGCGACCTGCAGCCCATCTTCGACGACATGCTGCACATCCTCAACCCTGAGGAGCTCCACGTGATAGAGGAGATCCCGCAGGCTGAAGACAAGCTGGACAGGCTATTTGAGATTGCCGGAGTCAAGAGCCAGGAAGCCAGCCAGACCCTCCTGGACTCTGTCTATAGCCACCTTCCTGACTTACTGTAGGCACTGGGTCACCACGCACTCTCCGAATATCTGCTAGAGCTAGCTTGGCACTCGTTAAGATGACCGACAATACGCAGGCAGGTTTTGTTGTAGAATATATGGCCAGTATTTTCGTTGAGGTGTCCTTGGTTTCTGGAGGGGGGGCAGTTTGCCAGCGTTGCACCCCTCCATCTTAACTCTATCGCTCAGTCCATGTCTTTGCACCCTCTGCCCCCTTCCCGAGCATCTCTTCTCCTTGTTCTCATTCCAATCAGATCAGTTGATGCACTTTAAAAGAAAAAATGCAGTTAACGAACTAAAAGACCACGAATCTGGTGTAATTTAACACATCGAATTGGGGATTGCTCTGTAACCCATTTCTTCTGTCAAAGCTGTTGCTCGGAGTGACCGTCTCCCACCACCTCCCTTCGCCTCGGAGCGGTAAATGGCAAAAACACGCAAAAAAACCCCCACAGTCATTGCTGGTTACCATCTCTTAATGCAGCTAAGCTTCCCACCCGAGCTTTTCTTTTTTTGATGTACTATTGTATAGCTCATATCCATTGCTGAGATTTTACTAGCACGGTTATTTATTGTATGGTTTTCACCTGGACAATGCATCGTGCTCCTATAAGCTAAAGCAGAAGTGCTTTAAACGCAAAGAAAAGGGTCAGTCCCACCAACCTTTGAGGTGATGAAAAGGTCCTTTGCCTTCAGTCGAATGTAAGGAGTCATCTTGCCTTGCCGCTTGTGGGAATGGCGGTGCCCGAAGGGAGCCGGTGCTGGACGTGGGGAGGCGAAGGTGGCCGCTGGTGGTCCTGCTCTCCTCGTGGTGTAAGACTTAAACCAAGCTATGCTTTTACACTCGTGTCTCTTGTTTTTTATACAGACGTGGCCGATAGGTTCTCCAAAGACCTTACCCGGTCTTAATAGTCTCTTCAAATCACACTTCACTTTTTATTAAAAGAAAAGAGGTTGGGGGGTGGGGGGAAAAAGAGCTGCATCGTAAGAAGTCTGTCTGATTATATTTGCAACTATTATGCTCCCGTAACGAACTGTCTGTACTACGCTCAATTTGAAGAAATCATATGAGGGTGGTGTGTGCTGCCCCGTGGGAAGGGGTGGGAGTGGGGGAAGAGGGGAATGAACTGAAAAATTGCCTTCCAGTGTACTAATTTATTAATAAATACTAGGTGTTTGTTACTTGACTTGATTCCGCGTTAACCTCCTTAACGCCTGTCTCTGCTCGGAGACACCTGGGTTGGAGCAGGGGCTGCCTGTGGGGGATGAAGAGGGGGGTTTGGGGGTGGTGAGGGGGTTGTCTCCTTTAGCGTCGAGGCCAAAATGGGATTGCTTTCTGTTGACAGCGCTGCCCCGAGTCCCCACGGCTGCTGCTGGAGCTCTCCGCAGCTGGGGGGGGGATGCTTCCCTGCAGGGCAGGTCCCTGCACTGAGCCGGGGTGGGGGACGTGTTAATCCCCGTAGTGGTGAGCGGATCAGATGGCTGATGGGACCTCCAGGGTTGGTTTTTGCAAGCTCTCAAAGGCTTTGCAGGCATTTTGGGGGAGCTGAAGTATTCGTTTTCCAGGATGCAGCTGCTGTGCTGAGTCACTCCTGAGCGAAGGTCTTGCAGTCGCAGCGTTTCTCTTGCCCTGTTAGTTACTGATGGCCTTAAAATCTCCGCTTCCAAATAACTCATCCCTTGTTATTCTGTCTACAAATGGAAACCTTAATGGGACAAATGCTTCTGGTTTATAGTACTGTCATTTTGTGTACTTAGCTCCAGAGTCTTTTCCGCTAACCAGGGTGCTGTGTTTTCCTTCTGGCTGACACTGAATTTTGCTGTTACAGAACTATAAATAGGCACAGGATTAAAACTTTTCAATACAGGGACAGATAAAATACAGTGCAAAATATCAAGAGCCTTTATTGGGAGCGCCGGGGTGGGGTTTCCCCTCCCTGGCAATGAAGCATTGAGCTCTCGGTGGCTGCAACGTCTTCAGAGCATCACGAAGAAATAGCGAGCGTGGCTCGGGTGCCTGGCATAGACCAGGTTGCTAAAAGCAGTATTGTGAGGTGGAGCCCAGTACCTCCCTCTTGGCAAGTGGGTTTTTTCTGTCTGCGTGTTGGGAGCGGTGGTGGTTGCTGTCGATCTGCCTGGGCAAGAACTGACAAGGGGAGGGAAGGTGTGCGATCGTGGGCTCAAGCAATAGCTTAAGGCAAAGCACGAACCGCTGGCTTTAAATTCTCCTTAGCAAGTTCTCAGGGTGAGTCTGGCTGGGAAGTTGGGGATTTGTCCTTTTCTGATGGTCCAGCTGCTCCCAGCTAAGCCCGTGGGTTGCAAGCACCAGAGCCATTGTGCCACCCTCCCAGGGCACCGCAGGCCCTGGAATTGAAGGGGTTTGAAGGTAAAGCAAAAAAAAAAAAATGGGTCCTGGAAAGCGGATTTAGCAGCCAGCTGAAGAAATGCCATGAAGCAGGCACGTTGTGGAGGTGCCTTGGCCAGGAAGCACTGAGGGGCACGAAGAAGCTGTAAAAATGGGCACGGGTGGGTCCCCGGGCTGTTGGGATGCATTTAACTCATCTTGGTGGCAGGTCGTGGGACAGGCGAAGATTTGGGCAATGCTTGGCTCCGTCTGCGCTGTGCACGCTGCCAGCATCGCTCCCTTCGCTTGCATCTGGGTGTTGGTCTTGTCCTTGGCTCCACCGTTTCCTATATCCTAGCTGTGCCCTCTAAGCAACCCTCTGCTCTATGCATATGTATGTGTGTGCAATATATTTATTATATATATATTTAACATATACAAATATACATTAATATATACTACATAAATATTTTTCTATATTATTTATATATGTATATATTTTGAAATTATTTTATTATTATGTATTTATATGTGTATTTTATATATATATATATATATATATATATATATATAAATATTTCACGTATCTGGGGGTGTGCAGGGGAAATGTCTGAGAGCAGCTGAGCCCCGTACATAGGCAGGGTATTTCCTGGCCGTGTGGGAGGTGTGAGGAGCCGCAAGCCCAGCGCTCCCACCCTTCCTCTGAGCCGACTCTCTTACGCCTTAAGAAAATAACCCAGGCATCGATGGGTTTGTGACCTGGAGGCCAGAACGCTATGGGTGGGGGGGGAGAGACTGTCCTTGTCCTCGTACGTGGCTTATTTGAGGCATCGAGGGCAGTGCACAAACCTTGCACACCGCAGCGCCGGTTGTGTGCAACTCAAATGGGTGAAGTTTTTGGCTAAATGGGTTTAGCGAGGCAAAGCTGTGAATATAAAGACCTTGATAAATATATGCATAAAAATGTATTTTGCAAGGTGTTTTGCAATACAAAAATGTATTAATGCAAAATACGCGTTAAAAAGAAGTACTCGGAGTTCTGCATCGTAGGTGAGAGGTGCAGGTTTGAAGCGGCAAGGTGCCTGGCCTTGCTCGCTCAGTTGTAGCGATTGCTCCTTGCGTGCTGTAGGGACAGCCAGGAGGAGGGGGATTTGGGTGCTGGGGTGGCATGGCAGGCTTGGACAGCAGAGCCTGTTAAACCAGAGGGGACAGACAGCAAGACGAGAGTGCAGACATGCTCCCCTGCTCTGCCTGCTGTGGGCATCTTGTACCAGGGCACAGACCGAAATTTCTCGAGTAGGTCACGCAAAACATCAGCTCCTGCAGTCGTGCTTGCTGTGGGCTTGGACACAAGGCGTGAAAATTGAGTCTCCCCACAAGGTCACAGTGTTTGCTGGGACAAAACCCTCTGGAGATGCCTCCAGCTTGGCCTAGCATCCTCAGGACTGAATGGCTCTGCTGTTCCAGAGTTTTTTAATGCCTCCAGTGCAAATGAGGTTTGGGATTATATTTTTTTATTCTTTTCTTTTTTTTTTCCCTGAATTGCAGGCGCTCCCTGCAGAAGAACAAGGTATCTGGTGCACTTTCCTCCTACCTCAGCCCAATTGGAATTTATCCTAATGGGGAATTAATTGGAACCCTCCAGCATGGCTACTCGGTTCCAGATTAGAAAAGCAAGACAAGGTCTTGCGGGAGGTTATTCAGCCTTCTGGCTCCTTTTACATCAGCTAATTGCTGCTGAACTGCAACGCAGTCTCCCGTGTAGGAGGAAACATCTGTGCAGCCTTTGTGTGAGTAACCTGCGGGGAGATTGGTGGCAATGCCACCCAAGGACGCCCCGAGGGCTCGGCATGGGATGCGGGGGGGGGGGGATGTCTGTGCAAGTCCCTGGGCGGCTGGGCCAAGCTGTGCAGTGCATGGGAGGGGGGCACGCCGGCACAGGGACTGCTCACACAGAAATCCTCCTCCAGCATTGCTAGGCCATGAGCTTTAAGTCACGAAGGCTTTGCAGCTGGGTTTTCTTCTCTTGGACTTTGCTCCTGTGAGTGTTGCAACGGGGAAGCTTCCAGGGCAACTGGTAGGAAATGGGAAGATGGAGGAGAAATAAGAGGAGCCACCATTCATCAAGTACATGCCTAGTGGTGGCACCCCTGACGTGTTTATCAAACCAGCCTTTAGGACACGGCTGCTGCTTCACCATGTGAGCATTTGAGGTTTACAGTTTCCTTCCTACTGCTGTAATTTAATTTTCCTTTCCAGCTTCTCTCCCTTTCTCAAGCATTTTCTTAACTGATATAATCCAGAAGAAGGGAAAAAAACCCAAAATTAAACCAGAAGCATCCGAGTAACGTTGGATCAGCTGTTGATGAAGATGCTGGCCAGCAGCTCAGGCAGGGAATTTGTGGGGTTTCCTAAACTTGCACCAACCTTTCTGCTGATTTATAGAATCATAGAATTGTTTAGGTTGGAAAAGACCTTTCAGATCATCAAGTCCAACCATTAACCTAGCACTGCCAAGTCCACCACTAAACCATGTCCCTCAGCACCACATCTACACGTCTCTTAAATACCTCCAGGGATGGCGACTCAACCACTTCCCTGGGCAGCCTGTTCCAATGCTTGACAACCCTTTCAATGAAGAAATTTTTCCTAATATCCCAATCTAAAGCTCCCCTGGCACAACTTGAGGCCATTTCCTCTTGTCCTATCACTTGTTACCTGGGAGAAGAGACCGACCCCCACCTCTCTACACCCTCCTTTCAGGTAGTTGTAGAGAGCGATGAGGTCTCCCCTCAGCCTCCTTTTCTCCAGGCTAAACAACCCCAGCTCCCTCAGCCGCTCCCCATCAGACTTGTGCTCCAGACCCTTCCCCAGCTTCGTTGCCCTTCTCTGGACACGCTCCAGCCCCTCAATGTCTCTCTTGTAGTGAGGGGCCCAAAACTGAACACAGTATTCGAGGTGCGGCCTCACCAGTGCCGAGTACAGGGGCACGATCACTTCCCTAGTCCTGCTGGCCACGCTATTTTTGATAGAAGCCAGGATGCCATTGGCCTTCTTGGCCACCTGGGCACACTGCTGGCTCATATTCAGCCTGCTATCGACCAACACCCCCAGGTCCTTCTCTGCCAGGCAGCTTTCCAGCCACTCTTCCCCAAGCCTGTAGCGTTGCATGGGGTTGCTGTGGCCCAAGTGCAGGACCTGGCACTTGGCCTTGTTGAACCTCATACAATTGACCTCGGCCCATCGATCCAGCCTGTCCAGGTCCCTCTGCAGAGCCTTCCTCCCCTCAAGCAGATCAACACTCCCGGTGCTGTTAGACGCAGGCAAGGTTCTCATCTCTGTTCTTTAGGTGCCTAAAATGCTCTTGGAGTACCTGGCTCTGAAGTCACTTAGGCAATGTTAGAGATGTTCCTCTCTCTGCTTCTCAGATTTGCTTTGGCTGCGTGATTGACCTGTAATAGTGATCTAATTCAAAATCAGAAGCGAGTCTTCCCTCTGGTATTTTTGGGGAGGAAAAACATTTATAAGGTTATAAAATGTTGCAACCCAGCAAGTTTTATTTTTTCTTTTTAATTTTTTTAAATTTCTTTTTTATTTCTCTTCTTTTTTTGGTTGTGTTTTTTTTTAATTATTATTTTCCTGATGGTAAAGAAGCAAATCTCTTGCTTAGGGCGTGACTGAAACCTTGCTAACCCCCACATAAACTCACAGTGGGTGATTTACAGCTACAAATGCACAAATTACGGTACTTTCCCTTTGGGTTTTTCTTCCCCAGATACACGTGAGTCCCTAACCTGGGGACTCACCCTGGGAACGCCTGGGAAAGGTGTGGAGGTGGAGAAGAGCCCTAGGACTGACCCTGTTCAGCCCTAACATTGGGAATAAGCTGCCCTGCACGCGTAGGAGCTCCTTGGTCAGTGGCAGCAGGTCTTTGTGGGGAGGTGAGCTAGGCAGGACTCCTGCCCAAATTTTTGTATAAAAAGCGGGTGGTTAGAGCACAGGGGAGGATGGGGGAGAGATGTGCATTTAAGTCCTCCTTAGCCCAAGGAGGCTTAGCTCTTGTTTTCCTCTGGCAATCTTCTACCCTTGCAGGTCCATGGATCCAGCTTCAGTGCTAGGAGGGGAAAATGCTCTTTGTATTGTTGGAAACGTCATCATTCTTTGGCTCACCTCATCCCTAACCTCAAAACACCTTCTGTCCAAGATTAAAGACTTCTGTTTTGCTGTAAAAATCAGGCATGCTGTCTTGATTTCTTCCCTTCCTCTTCAATAGCAGGTTTGGAGGGGTTTGAGGTTATCCATCAGGAGTTTGGGATCTTTATTGAACTGTATGGAGGCCCTAAGTTGAAATAAGAGAGGTCCCAGGTGGGTATAAGGAGAAACTTTTCCACCCTCAGGACAGTGGAGCAAGTCAAATGGAGAAATTGTGACCAGATAAAGCCCCGAGCAACCTGGTCTGACCCCAGAGCTGGCCCTGCTTGAGCAGGAGGTTGGGCTGGAGACCCCTGAGGTCCTTTCCAATCCCAGGTATCTATGGTCCTGTAAGTTACAGCGTGAAGTAATGAAGCTTTTTTTTTTTTTTAAATTATTTAAAATCGTTTGACTCTCGAATATCACCATGAGGCAGCGGAAAGCATTTGCACCTTCCTTGAAGACAGCTTACTCTGGATTCCTACCTACCTGCCAGCTTGGACATCAGCAGTGAGCTTGTGTTTCTTTCAAAGGGCTTCACCGTGTGATGGATTTTCATCCAGAGTGCTTTGCTAAATATCAGGAACACATTTTGCTGGGCTCCCAATAGTGCAAAAGGTGCGACCCAAACCTAGGATTGAGATTTCCCCCACACTGCCCAGATCCTCTGGGCAACAAAGGGCTGTACACCTTGGGCAGAGCACTGGCATGTGAGATTTGTGCCCTGCAAAATAAAAGCAATCTCCAATTAAGCAGTAGTGGGATTTAGGAAGAGATGAGCAGCTGTGTCTGAGAGAGGCATTTATGGAAGGTATCTTCTGAAGTGGTAGTTTCACAACACAGTGACTTGGATGGCAAAACCAACTGAAGGACCTCCTCTTCCTGGGTGCACCACTTCACCTCCATGGTGTGGTTCACCTCCATGGTGTGGTCCACCTCCATGGTGCCAGGACAAGCTGTGTGGATCGCCTGGGGCAACCTGGACTAGTCTATGGAGCCACAGGAGGAATGAGAAGCGGTGGTGAAGCTGTTGTCAATCCATAAATCAGCTCCATCTCTGAGGTCAAGGTATGGTAAACCCATGCAAATAGCCAGGAGAATTACTCTAGGATCTCAAAATGTTCCTAAGGTTTACTCATATTTTGTGATCACTGGATAATTTAGAACCATAAAATTAACTTAAGTTGGGAGGGACCTTTCAAATCACCTAGTACAGCCCTCTTTTCAATTCAGGGACAGCTTCAAAATTGAATCTACTCTCAGACTGAGATCAGGTTGCTCAGGGCTGTGCTCAGCTGAGTTTTGAGCATCTCCAGATCTTCCCTGGGCAACCACCCACAGAAAAGGCAGAATTTTCCACCCCCCCCCCCCCCATTTTTGCTATGAGAGAACCAGGTTTCTGTATCGCAGCACATGAAACAGTCTCAGGGAAGGGTCCCTTGTGTGGAACTCCATGTTGTTGGAGTGGTCCCAGGCACAGCCCGGGCTTCCTAGCAATTCCTAGGCACAGTGCTAGAGCTCTCTCTGGCCACAGACCACTCCCAACAGTAGCCTGGATGTGGCCACCCTGTCTAGGGTGACTAAGAGGGTCAAACGGTGGGGACATGGCTAGACCATGCCAGCTGGCCGCCTTTTTGACCCCGTGGAGCACCTTTCTGCCATCTCACGTAGGCTGTTAGATGCAGATTTGCGGAGGTATACAGTACACATATGCTGAAGGTTCGCTCTGCCTCCACCCCTTTCCCAGCTGAAGGGCGCAGCCTTCCCTCTTGTACCAGTTCTCATCCCATTGCACCTTCGGCTGAGCCAGTTTAACTCACTAAAACTGCAGATCACCGCCTGCTTTCTTGCTGGGGTGGCTGGGAGCAGAGGGACCTGGGGGGGAGGATGGGGGACCTGCCTGTTTTGGCAGCTGTGGGCATTTCTGGCAGCTCACAGCTGTTGCACCGTACCCAAGCCCTTGAGCTTTGCAGTGCTCGGTGGAGCCGGGCCAATGCACCCTTGTGCTCCTACTACCCCATTTCTGCTCCAAGCCCTGCAGGAACCCCTTGGCTGCAACGCCAGCTTTACCTGTCTGCTCCCTTCCCACTATGGACAAGATTAACTTCGCTTTAATTTAATTTGAAGGGAATGAGTTACTCTGCAGGCATGCTAATCTCAAAATACATTTCTGGGCACAGGAGCTTTTGCCAGGACCTGTCAGGCTCAGCGGGAAAGCAGGACTGCGGGCAGGACATTAATCTGCCTGACTTTGTTTCTGGGAGCTCAGATCTTTCCAGGCTAATACTTGGTGAGGATTAGATTGATTAAATCATCGATCTTCCAGGGTGCTTCGATGGGCTGATGAGCACTTTTCATGGTAACCGCTTCTTCTCTTTTACTGATAATACTAATTTACTGTAAGAATAACTAGTTGTCTTACAGCCCTCCCAGTGAGAAGTGAGTGTTACTGTCATTTTACAGGTGGGGAAACTGAAGGACAGAGACAAAACTTCCCATCAGCAAACTGATCAGAAAAAAAATCAGGGTGAAATTCAGAGAAAAGTGTCACCCCGTCAGACCCCACACCAGCCTCCCTCGAGGAGCGTGTGAGTAAGACTTGGAGTTTGAAATGAGTAAAATTTGTAGTAGTATGGAGTATGAGTAAAATCTGGAGTTTGAAAAAGTCTGAGCCCCAGCAACCAGGAAGGGTTGGAAGCAGTGTTCCAAAATCATGCTTTCCATTAATTAATTTGCCCATTAAACTAGTTTTAGAGCTGAAAAAAAAACCCATATCTGCACTGGCTCCCTGGTTAGATCGTCTGCCTTCCTCTTGCCCCATCTCGCCAAGTGCAGCGGGGAGGAATGTCCAGCTCTGGAGCTGAGCCAACAGTCCTCCATCCTCCATCCTCGGCCCCTGTTTCCCCCAGAGAAAACCCCTTGCCTTTTGCCCCAGCCTGTCCTGTCTCCCCGAGCAGGGATGCTCCTTCTCTCTGCCCCACGCAAAGGCATGGCATGGCAGTGATGCCTGTACGGCTGTCAATGGGAGAAAGACCCAAAATTGGTGAGTGGAGCTCTTGGCTTTGCAAGCAAAGCAGTTCCATGTGGCCAGGGGATTCACACCTGGAAATCACAGCTGGCCACAAGCACCAAAAACCTTCTCATCTTTTTTTTTTTTTTTTTGTGGGGGGGGGAGGAGGGAAGGGAATAAAAGCTTTTGAAATAGCAAATAAAGCAGTCCACATATTTTTATCTCCTTTTGTATTTTTTCTCCTTTTCTTCCATTCCCAAGGCCTTCCCACCCCATCTGGCCATCATTTCTGCAGCGGGAGGATGGAGGAGCAGGGACTGGCAGCCAGGGGAAGAGGATGGACTGCTGCTATGCCAGCCCCCAGGATGGGGGGCACCTCCAAATCCCCCTGTGGGAAGGGAGCACCCCCTTGCCATCCCCAGCTCGGACAAGCTCTGGGAGCTAGCTGGCAGCTTGCAAGTTGACCTGCACCAAAGCCAGGCTGGGGACCATCCAAAAAATTCTTTACTGGACAGTGAAGATGAATTAACCAACCCAGACGCGGTCAGACCACCTGAAGGAGGTGTCAGGACAGGGCATCAACCCTTTCCCCTACCCTTGCTGTTGCCACCTTATATAATTTCCTTTTTGTAAACGACATTTAGTCTTGAAAACAGCTTGCTTTTTTTTTCCCCCTCACCTCGGTTCTCTTCTGCTCTAATGGCTGGGAAGGTTCCTCTAATTAAATGTATCCATGGACAGATAATCCTGTTTTGCTCTTGTGTCAATATGGTCCTTTAGCTAAATTAAATATTTTCCCTGCCTGATGTTTATCCTTTCCTGTCTGCCCCTTGGCTCCCTCCTGGAGGTATTTGAAGACTGTGATCCTATTCCCTCTCTTTTTTTGTTTTTCCCTTTCTCTAGCCTCAAGAAGTCAGGTTTTCTCAGGGTTTTGACTCATGCCTGGTCACTTTTAAGGGGTTCCCATCCCCAAGCATCTGCTCTTCTCCTCTGGGTGTTTTCACCCCTGTAGCAGAGGTGGGGAGAAGGAGTCAGTCATCTCCCCAGCTGCCACAGCTAAACCCATCAGAAACCAAGAGCCAGAGCTCCTTTTCCTTGGGTGAGTGAGTCCATCCTTCCCCATCGGACCCCCTCCAGCTCAGCCCAGCTGCGGTCTGGGAAACTAGGACTGCGGCCGGTGCTGCTGCTGCTCCGGACCTCAGGGTCATCCTCGGTACCTCTAACGCATGGAGACAGCCCCGTGCCATCAGCACATGTCTCTAATGAAAGGTGAAACAGCATCCACCTCTGCACTGACCTTGGGGATCTTCTCCTTGCAGCTTCCCTCCAACTTTCCTCCCTGCTTTTGCTTGACTTGGGTCAATGGATGGCAATTTAAGAAGTTAAGTATTTGTTGAATGCCTGCCCCTGTTTTGGTGCTGCACCCAGCTTTGTCTTGAGCTCCACATTTCTGCATGGGGTGGTGAGTCTTGCTCCTTGAAGCTCTTTGCTATTCAGCGAGCTCAACTCCTGGCTGCTCCCCTCTCCCCTCCCACTGTGGACACCCAAGGGAGGGCCCTTGCTGCTGGGAAACCCTGGTTACTTTAATTCTTTGCAGTCTTGTTGTTTATTCCTAATATCCTTGAGATGGAGAGTAAACTCAACTGTGCCCGGGCCAGCTGGTGTGGTGTGACCCCCCCCGCCAAAACATTAACTCTCATCCTCTCGCATGGGGTGGCTCTGTCCAAATTCCCCCAGGGACAAGGCGATGGCCCTGTCGTCCCCCAGCAGCAGTCCACAGGAGACCTTTGGGAGGGTGTGAGCTCTCCTGGGCCAAAACTGGGCCAAGGATGGTCCTCACACCGGTGGCATTTGCAGCCAGGCTCTAGCAATGCTCAGTTTGCAAGCTTTGCCCTTGTGAAATCAGGACCCTTCATCATGGCCCTGCTTTTGCTTATACTTTCACTTCGCTTGCATCAAACACCCTGTCTGGATTACTTCAGCCTTCCTCTCCTCTAAATTTCCATGATTGCAATAAATAATTTATGTAACAGGCTGAGTCAGGATTTGTTGCCTGGGATAAAGTGCACAGGCTTCTGCAAAACCCGCCTTGGTCTTGCTGTTAGCCTAGAAATAGGGCCGCTAATATAATAAACAGGTAATAGTCCTGGCTCTTACGGTGACATAAATTGGGGATGACACTCACTCAGTAACTGCAGCTACTCGGTTGTGCCATGAGCGTGCGGGATGAACTGCCAAAGACACAAAAACCTACAAGGTTTTCTGCATGTGGCAGGGAAATGAAAGCTGGTCCGGCAGGGACCAAATCCTGGCAGGTCACTGGCAGACGTAATCTTTGAACTCACGAGCATGGGCACGTGCTATGGAAGACGCTCAGCATGCCCCTTGGGTACCCACGCTGGGAAAAAACCCACAATGATGTTTTGATGGGAAAAATAAAAGTAACCTGGGTTTTCTGCCCCTCATACTGAATGCCTCCCTCTTCTTTACCATCCGTTCCCACTCCCTCTGTTTTGCTCCGCTTTCCCCTGCTCTGTGGCCTACAGCTGCATCCCTGGACAACCTCAGTGTGGAAGGATGTGGGGTGGGAAGGGCTGCAGGGGGCTGTTTTCCTTCATCCACCCCCAAGGTGATGCACGCCCATACATCGTACCCGTGGATGAATAACGCCAACAGTGCTTTGCTGCCATGGATGGCCATGTGGGTCTCGGTCTGAGCCTGACATCCCGAGCCACAGATGCTCTGGCCCATTTGAGACCTCTCTGGAGGAACCAAATTAGGATGGCATGCCAGATTTTAAATGAATACACGTGTGTCTGTGGAAGAGGCAGTGCTACAGCACCCGGCTTGCATCCCAAAATAGCATTCAGCTTCACTGATTTTGGCACGCTTGCCCCAACGTACAAGAGCCACAGGGGACTCGGCCCTCCAGTTTGGGGTTTGGGTGTTTGAAGGGGTGAAAATGCTTCCCCTGAGGGCAGTAAACCCTTCCTTTGGGGTTAACACCTCTAAAGCTGCCCTGGCACTTGCTGCTGCCCTGGGGCTGGGGCTGGGTCCCCGGGCCAGATCCCAGCTCCCTTCTCAAGTGTCACCCACTGATGTCTCAATACGAAGCCCACAGGACTGTGTTTCAAACTCTATGAGTGTTTCCCAATCAGACTAATTGGTTAGTCACTGTAAGAATCCAGCGCTGCCATTACACGACAAACCTGCACTCAGTAGGGATGGATGGACCCAGGGCAACTGCATGATGGATGGACAAGTCACCCGAAATAACCCCTCGTTTGTCTGGAGCCTCAGCAGCTCCTGGAAAATGAGCTGTGCGATTAACACTGCAGCATCAACACACGCTGATGCAGCACTGCTAATTATAGAGGCGAGGCTCAAGCAAGCGCAGCACAATTAGCATTTCTTAGATGAGACTGCAAGAGGCATGAGTGCTGCTTGGCTGGCCCCAGACCTCCTCCGGGCTGAAGGTGACAGCACGATGCCCACCGAGAGCTGCCCCACCACGGTGGCAGTGCCAGGGTGAGCGGCATGCGTTTATACCCTGCTGCTCCGAGGGTGATGTTTGGGCTCATAGTCCAGCCTTTAATATCGGAGCAATAAATTGCATGTGGTTTTCGGAGGAAGGCCAGATGGTCCCCACTAGCAGCTCCAGAGGGAGGGAGGGGAGCGGTGAGAGTGTGACATTAAGGCTTGCGGTGTCTGTCCTCTGTGTCATTCATTCAAGTTGTTCCCCGAGGCTCTGTTCAAAAGCACAAGGTGTAATTTTCAGTGCTGAAATGCCAGTGTCTTACCGCCGCCCATCTCTAAATGTGCAGCCGTTTCCTTCCAGAGGAGACATTTTTCTGAAGATAAAAAGAAATGCAATTTTTGACCAGAGTAAGCAGTGATTTTCTTGCACTTGCTGGTTTTTGGAGCATTTGGCAAGCTGACATTACCACATTAAAATCTTTTTTAATGTAATCCTCACTGCAGTGCCCCATAGACCCCCTGCATCCTCAAGCTCTGGGAAACCTCCATAACTAGCACCACTAAAGCACCTGAAATTCCGTATTAAAGGCCAGGGACGGTCCCTGTGCCCCAACACACCATGCCCACACTGTTGCAACCGGTGCCAGCCTGGGAACCCATTTCAGGCTGGAGTTTGAGGAGATTAAAAGTGGCCTTTTTTAGTAGGGCCTGTTGAGATAGGACAAGGGGTAACGGTTTTAAACTAAAAGAGGGGAGATTCAGATGAGATATAAGGAAGAAATTTTTTACAATGAGGGTGGTGAAGCACTGGCACAGGTTGCCCAGAGAGGTGGTAGATGCCCCATCCCTGGAAGCATTCAAGGTCAGGTTGGACAGGGCTCTGAGCAACCTGATCTAGTTGAAGATGTCCCTGCTCATTGCAGGGGGGTTGGACTAGATGACCTGTAAAGGTCCCTTCCAACCCAAACTATTCTATGATTCTATGATTTCTGATCAAAGGGTTGAGTGCGACTTGCAGGATCTCCTCATGGGATGTAGGTGCTCAAGTCCCATGCCAAGGACCTGCACCCAGTATGAGCTGGGGAGATGACACAAGGGAAGTACCATCAAGCCCCGTGTGGCTCCCCTGGGACACGTGGTGGTTTGGAGGTCATCCATCCCCACCACTGCAGTGAGCAGGCTCCCCGCCGTCCCCCAGCTTGCAGACCTGGGTCCCCACGGGGTTTTGCTCAGCATTTCGGATGAGCTCAGTGCCCAGCACATCCCCATGTTGCATCCTACACCTGCGCATTTTTCCACTGCTTCCACCCCAACGGCTCCTAGCAGCATTGGAGCTGGTTAGTGGGTTTGACTAAAGAGTTTGATATTTAACACATTTCCGCAGCCAGGCGGAAGCGGGAGAGGTGACCCAACAAGGTCTCGCCCTATTTCAGCCAGGAAAATCACATCCTGTTCTTTCAGCAGGAAAAAACATGGCCACAAACACATTACATCTTGTTGTGCAGTGGAGGCATCTGCTCCTCACCCAGGCTGGTGTCACCTCCTCTGACCTCTGCGACAACAGGCACAAACCCACCAGCACAGCATCATATTGATGCACATAACTGCCCAGGCTGTTGGCAATTTTAAAGGATGGCCCACACGGCGCTCGTAACTTAAAAACAACCCGCCTTGTGCCTGGGATTGGGCTTGCTCCATCTCATCCCAGCAATGGCTTTGGGTTTGTGCCTGCCTGCGTGTGTGATTGCACATCCCCATCACAACTGGTTTAATGAATCTGAGCAAACAAGCACAAAAACATTGAGCCGTACCGATTTTATGTCACTGCCAGATTTTGCAGTCAGCTTGGGTAGTGGGAGCCAGGGAGATAAAATACAGCTCATTTTGTTGATGTCAATGACATTTAAAATTCAAGGCAAATTAATTGCATCTGTATTTTTTGATCGGTGAAGGCAATTTCGTGAAGCATTTGTTAAAGATGCCACTTAAGGAGGAATTTCCTAACTGCAGAAGTTAATAACTTTAAAACTGCTACTCAGTCAGGCTCCCTGCAAATGGGGCTTTGTGCTGCAAATCTCTTTGAGGCTCATAATTCAATCCTATTTAGAAGCAAATTTCTTAGATTTAGAGCAATGAATATTTAAATACTACCAGTTGAAACATTTTCAATTTTGAGACCATTTCAAAGCCAGGAGAGTTTATAGCATTCGGCTACTCTGCAATGCTTTAGCATCTGAATTGATCTGAAATGGAGTTGAATCTTAAGCAGCTTAAACGGCTATAAAGGGCTAGAGTAGTTTAAAGGGTTAGGGTAGTTTAAGCAGAATATCATGTTTTCAGGGCTTTGGTTAAAGAAATGGGAGTTCACAGGCTGTCAAGCCCAGCAGCTCCAGATGAAGGACCTGACAAGCGTCGTTAGAAAAACTCTATGAAGCAGTCGGCATGTTCTCTGCTTTCAAACCTTGTCTGCTTTATTTTTTCTAAGAAAAAAAAAAGAAAAAGGAAACTAAACGAGCAGGTTGAACATTCAAACAGAATGCAGAATAAAGGCAAAATGTTTGGGAAATCCTGTGAAGGTGGGTTTGCTCTGACAACGGGCTTGTTGCTGCTCCCTGTATTTGACACTCATTTTTCTTTGGTACAAACCACTTCAAAACACAGTAACGCTCTGAAAAGTGGCAATGAAAAAAACACATGAGCTTTGCGGTGCTCGTGTTTAGTCCCTTCAGTGTCAGATACATGCAAATTAAAAATTGAAAGATGGAGCTTTTAAAAACTCTTTTGTGAGCCCAAGGCTCTGCACAACCATTTGGTCAGGATGATTATTTCGGATGGGAAAGAAGACAAGGGGACAAGGAGGCTTTTTTTTTTGTAAGAAATATTTATGCCGGTCCTAGCCATAGAAAAAAGCCTCTGTGTACCATTGTAATTTATTCCTCTCGACTAAAAGCCATGCATATTCCAGTATAGTTGCTCCATCTGTGCTGTTAATGTTGGACTGTGCAAAAACAATTCAGGATTTATTGGATACAAGAGGCAGCTGAGGCAGAGGAAAGACTCCTT
The DNA here is from genome assembly GCF_035582795.1 of Mycteria americana. Lineage (NCBI taxonomy): Eukaryota > Metazoa > Chordata > Aves > Ciconiiformes > Ciconiidae > Mycteria > Mycteria americana. Next base: position 7,155,106 of record NC_134367.1, on the reverse strand, counting down.
AGCCTGGTATAACACAGACGGATGAATGCGGGGGATCTGTTTCCAGGTGTTTCTCCAACTGGACTGGCATAAGGACAGCATCTGTGCTGGCACAAGCCACCCACGCCTGCGCTACAAAAGCAAGGTGAGAAATAGTGCAACTGAGGTGAGCCTGCAAAGGCTCTGCCTGGGGCTGGCTCTGCTGCAGCTTCTTCGCATCAGCTGAAGGGGTTATAAGAACGGGACAGGACTGCTCTACTGGGTAACCCCCATGTCCCAGTCACCCACTCTCCTGTCCCTGACACTCACCAGAAGCAGATGTCTGGGAAAGGCACAATAACACGTAATGACATTTCCTCCGCAAACCCTCCCGTCTCTGACCATTTGTGGCTTGGGGAGTGCCTGCAGCAGCCGGGGGTCTCTGCATGCTGGGTGACCCTCCATGGGTTTCTCTCCTGTGACAACCCAGGCTCCTCCGGAGAGAGCAGGACCAGCCTTTGCCACCCAAAGCTTCCTCGCCAGACTTTGTACCAAACGCTGGCTGGTTTGTCTGTTTTGAGCCTGGCAACCTCAGCTGATGCCCTTATCTATTTATTTATTTAATTAATTTTAGGTTTTCTTTTTCGTTGGATGAAGCAGTGAACAGCCTGTCCTCTCCCAATTTCATAAGCCTCACCATGTTTCCCCTCCAGCCATCTCTTTTCAAAGACAAAGAGCCCTCACTTACTGCAGGAACTGTTTGATCTTCCCTGAGTCCCTTCCCTGAACTTCTCCCCTTCTGCTCGTGGTGAGCTGCGATGCCAGACGGGGCAGGACCACATCCACACCAGGATTATACCCTGACAGCACTACTGCTGCAGAAGAAAGTGCCAGCCTTGACCAAATATCCCCTCTGAGGCTATTTCCAGGGATTTCATCAGGGATGGGATATCTAGCATTGCCACAGCAGAATCCAGGCGATCACTGAAGCGCAAAGACATCTCAGGTGCCATGTAATGAGATCTGACAGAAACATAGCAGTAAATGATTTAATTACTCAGCTTATTTCAGTGATGGTGCCAGGATGGATGAGGTGCTGAGTCCCTCCAGCTGACGGCAGTATCCTCCCGTGGCCCGGCAGCGAGCCTGGGGCGAGCCTCCGGCCTCCAGTCTCACCATAACTATACTATAGAATTGAATTGTACCGTATAGAGTGAGTACACTAATAGCATAGCTGGTATGTATGTATATATACACTGAAATATGCCATACGCTGAGGCTCCCAGCAGTCTCATTTCTCCTTCACTCACCTTCCTCAACCCCATTTTCCATCTCCTCACCCCCAGACTGCTCCTATCTCATTCCATCGTGCCTCCGTAGCCTCTTAAAACACTTTTTTTCAACTGGGAGCCAGCGATATCCTCTCTGTCCATGAGTATGATATTCCCACCAGTTCTTACTTTTCCAGTTCCTTTGGAGACATATGCAAAGGACCTGTTTTTCAGAGCAGACACTCAGCATTTCCCAGGAACTGGGTCTCTTCAACATGCGGCAATGTACGTATTGTCCTCAAAAGCATCCAGCCCTTACTTGAATAATTGCCGTCCTGGGACCCATTTCTCCATCACTTTGGTCTCTGGGTTAGGGTTCGAGCACCAGGATGCTCTGATCTGGCAGGATTTTCTATCTCCTCTGAAGCTGGCAAGTGGCAGATGCCCTTCTTTCCTTTAAAGCGCTTTGCAAGGAAACTGCTTGTCTATCGTATTGAAAAGGAGCGTAACGTCTGCATCGGCGGCATTAGGACTTTCCTGCATTGCCCAGGATTTCTGGCTTGTGAACCGGCTCTCAGGGCAAGCCGCTGAAAAACTTCCCACCTGACGTAAGGCACCAGCCGATTTCATCATCCCAAAGGCCTTCCAGGAAGCCCTGTCAGGAGTTCATGTTCCCCTTCTCTCACCCGGCCCATCTCCCTGACCTCCGCAGCAGCGGTCAGGCTTGGGGGCTGGAGACGCCATCACAGAAATGGGCCGGAAAACGCACGATTTGGGGGGAATTCCTTATCACGGGTCTTTCTGCTGCGGTTTTGCGAGCAGATCACCTCCAGCTTGGCTGGAGCTCTTCCCAGGGTCTTTTTGAACCGTGTTCGCCCTCTGGAGGCTGACGTTAGGAAAGCAAATGCAAGACAAAAAAAAAAGAAAAGAAAAAAAAAAAAGGAAAATGGCTTAAATCTTACATTTGTGGAAACGCAGCCCCCATGAGAATAAACCTGCAAAGAGCTGGTGGGCTTCAAAGTGCTTCTCCTGAAAAGCAGATCATGGGCAAGGACAACTCTTGCATGGCACTGAAAGGCTCCGTGGGACCCAGAGGCGTTGCACTCAGCCTTGGCCTTCCCGTTCCTGCTGCAACAGCACTGAAAAATGTCCAGATAATTTTGAATCATCCTGCCTTGATAATTCCAGATAAGACCTGCTGATCTTGTTCATTTTACAATGATTTTATTCCCCTTTTTTCTTCCCTCATCTTTGCCATAGGTTGTGCATTATAAAGGACTACACGGAGGCTAAAATGCACATGACGTTTCTAAACGTTTGGATATCCTTTGACATTCCCATAGTTTGTCCTCATCAGACACAGCTCCATTCAGTTGCCTGCAATTAGAATCAGGGGAGAAAAACAGTAGGTTTTTTCCTTGATGCAAAATACCTGGGGGAAAAAGGGTGACACTGAACACCTGAGCTCAGGTTTGGTTTGCAACATCTACATATCTGTCTGATTTTATTTCTCTATGTCTTTCTTCTGTGACTCGGTGCCAGTTCCCTGGAGACCCTGATAGCTTGTGAGGTCCTCCTGTTCCTCTGGATTTTTTTTTGCCAGCATCTAGTACATCCTCTGTCAAGCTAACACACAGCTCAGCCTCATGAGTCTCAGGAAGAACACAAAAAGTGCTGTGCATGGAGGCACGATGCCAAGTACATGCCTGATGAAGGCCATTTACCAGGCGTGGGTGATGTGATTCAGTGAGCTGGAGGCAGAGATGCAGAACGTACCCTCCCGACCAATGCTCCCACGCAGGACACCCTGTATCCTGTGTTTGCTCTCTTCCAGCCAGGCAAGGTCCTTGCATGTCTGCCAAAACGACAGCTTGAAGCCAGATGTGTGAAAGATAGCTAGCACCTAGCTCCTACCAGTGGCATAAACACCCATGGGTGCTGACACAGGTTAGGAGTCTATATAGGAATGATGCTCCTAAACATCTTTGTGGACCTGGATCTTGTTTCCAGAACACAAAGCACATAACAGATGTGAGGGGCACCATGGATGATCAGATTTCCACGGCCTCAGAAGCGTTCGTCCACTGCTTCTTACACCTACTGTCCATTCATCTGTAAAAAGCAGTTGCCCACCTGTGATCTATACACCTCAAAAGCTCAAAAAATTTCCATATTCCACCAATATGTCACAGGTCTACATCACCACTCATGGTTGGAAGAGAAGATGTGCAACACCATGAAGTAGCCAAGCGCCCCACTCTTACCCTGTCCAGCTTCATGCCCAGTCTCGACGAGGTGCCCACCTCCACCTCCGCAACATTCAACACCCCTGCATGGGGTCAGCTCCATCCCACAGGGCTGCCGAAGGGAAAGGCATGAGCCTTTTCCAAGGGGAAAACGAGAGACTGTGGGAAAACAAAGTCCAGACAGGAGAGGGATGATAAGGAAAACCTAGATGGGATTGGCCACATTCTTGGTCCTTGACCCAGAGAAGTGATGGAGGTTTACCCAGTGCCACCTGTCCAGTCCTACAGACTAGGGCTGGGTTGGCCTTTAGATTCTCTGCGGGGCTAATTTGACTTCCCATCCCTGAGCTTGTCGAGGTCCCACTCTGCTGCCAGTACAGGTCACTCAGTCATCCAGAGGCTGCTCTGGGCCAATAGCTCATCAGCTGTCCATAGCCACCACGGTTCCTCGGGGCCAACACCAACAAGCCTGTGCAGGGCTCAGCTCAACAAGCTTTGATGTTTCTTGGTCCCTCAGCACCTGAACCCACAGCCATGAGTTCAGCACCCTCGATCTTTATACAGGACTTGAGGAGATGTCCATTTACCTCCGAGAGTGACTCGTCCCATGTTTGGATAGGTCTGAACTTGGGAAAAAGCCTTCTACAAGGTTAACCAAAAGGAAAACAAACCCAATTCACTTGCAGCTCCCTCTATCTCAATTAAAAAAAAAAAAAACATTTCCTACTGTGTGCTATTGGGGAACCATGTTAATTGATGAGACTACAGGGGAACTCATAGCCATTGTAGCCAAGTGGTGGTGGCAGGTAGCTCCTCCATGGGACCTCTTTTGGTGTGTAAGCAACTATTTGGTGTGAGGAAGTGTGCTACTTAGTTGGGTTTGCTCTCAGCAATTCCCAGTACAAGAACTGTGGGAAAGCACGTGGGGGCAGGAACCTGGAGGTAGAAGCAGGTTGCTCTGTCCCGATTCCCATTTTAGGGGGTTTGGGGGCAATTTTGACAGGATGGCTCTCTGGGCATGACACTGCTTGTGGGTGAGGCCTGAGAAAAGATATTTCCCCCTTTTTTTTCAGGGATATTATAGTGTCAGTGAACCAAGTCACATTTTAGCAAAAGAGGAGGACCTGTCACCATGCAGCAGAGGGACAAAGCTGGGACAGGAGACATTTGTCACAAACCCCCAGCAGTTCTGGGTACCGCTAGAGTAGGGAGCAGGACAACATCAGTTAAACCTAACTATTGCAATACCTGTGCAGCCCAGCACCTCCTAATGCAAGCAATACCATTCCCAGCTCCTGTAGGCAGTAAATTACTTTACTGTGCTTTACAATACTGGGCTTTACAATAGAGGTAAATACTGGGCTTTACAATACTGGGCTTTACAATAGAGGTAAATACGTTTTGGTGGAGGAGTGGAGGTAAATGCACTTCAGTGGTGGAGTACATCTGATGTGTACTGAAGTTATCAAACCGAAGCAGAAGCCAGCAGGGTACTTTCATAGCGTGTGGTGAGAGGGTACGGTCACAGGGATGTGATCATTACTGCAGATTTGGGGTCGGCTTTGTCAGTGCTTTTCACTGTTCAGTGCAGTTCAGGGAACCCAGGAAGGCGCCAGTGATGTTTTGAATTCTGTCTGCAGGGCTGGGATTTGTACAGCTGAACAAGTTTTAATGTGATGTTTTCCAAGGCAATAGATGTGGAAGCCCAAAGTGCCACGATTACAAAACTCCAGTCCAAGCAGAGGCACATTTTAAATAAGCAATAAAGATGCAAGAGCAAGTCAGTACCAAATAGAAGTTCCACTGAAAGAGCACAAAGCCATGACCAGGCACAACCCAATTTTTTATGCATGTTAAAGTAATTGGAAGGTTGCCTTGTACTTGTTCCTCATCTTATTAAAGAACCTGCTGCTATGAGGACACGTGGGGTCATTTTTCGATATGGCTAGCACTCTGCACCATTTCTTGGCTGGGTTTCACAGTGTGCCGGTAAACAGCTACCTGCTTGTTTACTGGAAAAGCAAGGATTTCAGACCTTCTTTAGCAGATGATTTAATCTTCTCACACATCGTTTTGCACTTGGATAAGCAGGTCAGCAGCCAAGGCTTGAACCGAAAATAGGGTCTGCCGTAGCCTTACCTTCTGCCTCGGCCAGCACTGGTATGCAGGAACAAGGAAACCAAGGAGTTCACACACATGGCTGAGTCTCTGCAGCTTTAGCATGTTTCCTCATGCCTGATGTGCACATGCCATATTAGCAAAAATGTGAAAATTTGACTCAGCTTGGCATGTGCTGAACATGAGTCGCAGCCCTAGCAAGTAAACAAACCCATAAGTCATTCTCCAGCCGAGCTGCCAAGAGGCTCTTCAATACCCGGGCAGAATTCAATGGGGGCCACACTGCCAGACTGCGTCCACAGCCGGCCACTAATAAGGAAAAATCATCGCAGTGGAGCTCTCCTTTGGTTCATCTCAACGTACGTGGAGAGCTAATCCTGCAGACTAATTCTCAGCTGGCCCAGCCACAAGAGAAAGAAAGGGGTCATTTCGGAAAAATCAGCACAACTTTGCCTTGCTCAGCCTGCGGTCGCTCACGAGGCAGAATTGCACCATCTCACCATGACCCCAATGGGTGACACCAGCAACACAGATATGCCACGTGACGTCCAACACATTTCAAGAAGCAGCTGATACTTCTACTTAGTCCCAAAAACTGACTTTTGCTATGCTCGTGCTGAGCACTGTGTTGTGCCTGGTCGAGTCATCACCCGCTGGGCAAGCATACGGGTATCTCTGAAGTCAACCATTGCCTGTGAGTTAGTAACTGGAAACCCAGCCTTTCTCAGCTGGGCAGCTCTTTGCCTGTGCAAGGATAACAGGAATCAGGTTTGCGTAAGAAGTGAAATCCAAAACCAGGAGGATGAAACAATGCTTTTTCCCCATTTCTAAGGTGGCTCTGACCCATCACCATTTTCTGGCTCAGTCCCTACGTGTCCGCTGTGAAAGCAGAGTGAAGGCAGCTGCCTTCACCTCTGCTGGGGCATCATGGCTAACCCAGCTGCCGTCACCTCTTGGCTGGTAGCTGCAAGAGGGCAATACAGGTGGACAAATGGGTTGGGTTTTTTTGTGAATGTTTTACCCATACCTGCCATCCTGCATAGCACCCACACATCACGTGTGTGCTGTTTGCCTGTCCCATGAATGGGGTATGTGTGGTACATAACACTGCCTGCAGCAAGAACAGGGACAGGAGGAAAACTGCATAAGGAGGGTAGAAATGCTGATGGTGAAGAAAAGAAAAATATGAAAGAAACTATGAAAGACAGGAGAAATAAAAGAGAACCTCTGTAGAAAGCTACAGCAGAGCTCAGCAAGACAATGGCACGTCTCCCTCTGGGTTTATTAACCACTAATGTGATTTACGAGAAGAATTTGTCACACTCTTAGGAGTATTTAGAAAAATGAAAAAGTAATCTGGAAAGAATCTTACACCCTATAAACATCTATCCTTTCTAATGAACACTTTATGCTTGTTAAGAGTGGAGGAACTAAAAGCAGCCAAGTGGAAGTTGAGCAGGGTCCAGTTTGAGATGAAGCCCCTGAGGTGTGTAAGGACCCGGAGTCTTTGGCTCACACAGGTATTTAGGGCTGTATGAGGTGCCCTGAGCATCTGGCCTGGCCTCCAGCCACCACTGGCTGTTGATGTCCCACATGTTGCACCCGGAGCCCATATCTATGTCTCCAATGCCCGTGAGCACCTCGATGATGCTTGAGGCCTTCAGTGAAGCAAAGCAATGGAGCTTCCATGGGCTTTTGGGTATGGGTGCCGCAAATTATAGGCCAGGCTTAAGGCAAAAAAGGTTACATCCAGCTGTGGGGGATGCCACAACCTGAATGGACCAAAATCCTCCACTGTAGCAGGGACAGTCCAAAATGGCTCCTGGGGACCCAAGGAGATGCTCGCCCTTGCTTGGGGAGAGAAACAGTAGGCAATGACCTACCTGGAAGCAACTGTGCCACCAAAGCCAGGACTGGGGACACTGAGGCGATTTCTGTTGCACTCCTGACTCCACCCCAGAGCTGAGCTTCTCGATGTCTTCTTCATTTCTTCTGGGCTTTAAGAGTCCTAGATGCAAACCAATAAGTAATGCCTGAGGCATTTCCAATGCCCTGAGCAAAACCACCCTGATAATCCTCAGCTTTCAACACAAGGTGGCAGGCTGTCCCCAAGACGGGGAGAGCCAAAGCAGCCGAAGTGGCCAGAAATGGTCCTTTGTCACCACAGAAAGAAAAATGCCGCTCTTTCTTGTCCCCTCTTAGAGGAGGAAGGAAGGACACAAGGTTTCTGTGGGATTTGTCGTGACTTAGGGAGAGCCGTACGTGGTGAATGAAGGCTCATTGCTGTGAAAGGTTTCCTCCGAGCCTGAGCTCTCATCCAAAACAACCGACCAGCTTGGGAGGAAGGTGACCGAGGGGTGCCCACAGTCTGGTTGTGGTGACGGTGGGATGCTGCTGTGGATGTGTGTCCCCTGCCTGGAAATTGGGTACTGGCAGCACCCTCAGCACATCCCCTTTAGTGGTTTGGCTACCAGGACTTGGGGCCAGACTGGAGATGTCACAGCTGAGGGCTATTTCCCATCGTTTGGACCTGCCTTGCCCATATGGACTTGTCTGGTGACCATCGGGCTGTCTAAGCCTGGTTACCTCACTAGGCCTGACCCTGACCTGCAGTCTGACTTTGCAGCTTGACCTCAGACCTGCCTCATCACCTCAACTTGCCTGAGGACCTGGAATCTTGATTGAACCTGGCCACCATCTCCAGACCTGCAGGAAACCTGCACTAGCCATTTTGGTAGCGGAGAAATGAGCGCCAGGGAGGTGCCTTTGAAGGCCTCTGGCCAGTGCAGACATAGCCCTGACCCAGCTGCCCGGGATTACGCCAGGGGTTCACATCCCTACGGGTGTGAGGGGCTGCTGGGGGGCATCTACCTGCTCCCCACCATCCACTGATGGAGGAACGCAGCACCCACATGGACCACATCGCTCCCTGCGGAGCAGAAGCTTCCCATGGCTGATGGGGCTCCTTGCCCTGAAGTTTATTCACAGGGCAATCTACATTATACTGCGAAGAGTGACTAAGCACGGTGGGACCGTGGAAAAAGCGGTCTAACCCACCGAGTCTCACATCTACAGTAGCTGCTGGCACTAGGTGACTGGCGTGACTTTGACACTGGTCTCGGAGCCTGAACACACCGCACTAACGGCTTGATTAATGAGAGCACCCCCAGTTCATTAAGCCAGTTTGCATACAGCTCTATATGAAGTCATTAAAAAGTGCCAGATGCAAGAGTGAAACTGGATGAAAGCTTCACCAGTGGGAACAATCCAAGGAAATCCCAGTGCTCGAGCTCCAGTTTGCCTCAACAGAGGGGAATTCAATTAAGGGCTGATTTGATTTGTGTAGCTCAGAGAAAAGCCAGCTGACTGGGTGTTGGACATATTTTTGGCTCTGAATCAGCCACAAATACCAAGGATTGTTTGAAGCAGACTGGAGCAAACATGCTGGACCAAGCCCATCTCCAGCTGCCCGCTGGGGAGTCAGGGTGGGCAGCAGAGGAGGCAGAATTGCCCCTCACTGACGGAGAGCTGATGTGTAACTGCTCGCAGGGGTTGCCTTCTCCACACACCCCTCTCTAGGACGACACCCTGCAGATTTTTGGCTGTGCTGGATCTGTTGCTCCCTCCCGTGCAGCTTGCTCATGCCCTCCAGCCACTGCACGCCGCTACACTGTGAGTCCTCAGAGACCTGCACAGTTCATTGCACTAGAAATGCACCTTCTCACTTCAAGAGCTTTTGATCTCGCAATTGCCTCTCTGGGGACACTGAGATAAGGACGGTAACCAGTTATGATCAAGCTTTGCAGGAGTGATTAGGTATCCTGTGTTACTCATTATCTTCCTGTTATCATTTTCTTTTCTTCCTTGGAAAAAACACTGTTTGTTAAATCAACCGATTCATCCTTTGCCAACGCACCGGAGGAGCAGTGCCCAGTTTGGTTTCCTTCTCCCATGTTTCTGGCAGGGGGGACTCAAGACGGGTGGTTTCTTAGTGATCCCCCACATCTGAGCCCACCTCTGGTGGGTACCTATTAAATCCTGTTAACTGCTGGCTACCCTAAAGCCTGGGGCAACTCACCTCCCTGTGAGTGCACAGGGAATTTTAGCTCTTGTATGCAAACAGCTGCTGCACTAATAAAATTAATGAGGACCTTGCTCCCTAAACACAAGGGCCCGTGCACAGCTGTGCTGCTGCACAAACACAAGCCAGCTCACGCGACTCCCTCGGGGCCCTTGTCTGTCCTCGGGGTCCCTCTGTGCCCAAAGGTGCTCCCGGACCTGCAGCACCAGGCAAACTCCAGTTCCTGCTCACGCTGGGAGCGGAAAAGCCGCACTGAGCTGCCGTAGCTCCCCAGGAGCTACGTCCATGGAGCAGGATAAGGCCTGGAGGCAGAGCTGGAGCTGCTGCTCGGTCACTGCGAAAAGCACGGGGCAAACGGAGCAGCCCAGGGTAGCAGAGAGCAAGCACTGCTCATGAACAAGGTGTTCATTAATTCCATTAATACTTCATGTGCCCACGGGGAGTTAACAGGTGCTCCTTCTCAAAGGAAAATTCATGGGCAGTGCAAAGCAGTCCATTGCGTTGTCAACACAGAGCATTTTTTCATCTGCTCAGGGAGCAAAATGGAAATGCACAGCCCCAAAAGGGAGCAATGAACTGATTTAAAAGGATTTGTCCTTCACATCTTAAGATAGTAATTGGTGCTGTTCCTCAGGTCACATGAGAAGCGTCTATGTGAGCCTCTTGCTGTCTGCATAAAGCAAGGACTTCTTGGTAGGACTGGGCAAAATTCCTCTCTAAATAACGTATTTAACTGGGGAGGACACAAATTTTCTGCTGAAACCACTCAAACAGGAAAATTCCTATGGGTGAGTCCACTTGACGTTTTTTCCTCTCCTCTGTGACACCTGAGGGCTTGAACAGAGCCGATCATCTCTTCCCCTCCCACTCTCAGCCATGTCCCCTCCTTCTCCCCTGCCCTGTGGCATCTCAAGCGCTCAACCAGTTCTTCCATCTGCTGCTTTGCTTCATCCCATTACGCTGGCAGCAAACCAGCCCAGGAAACATCTGCGAGGTTTCCTGCCAGCTCGGTGAGCTGAATCAGCTGCCCCAGCAGGGCGTCCGCCGGCAGTCAGGGAAGGGGAGGAGGCAGACAGCAAGAGCAGCCATGCTCGCTCACAGCAGGGACGAGCTGCTAGGGCAGCTCAGCTGGAGCATGCCACGTAGTCCTGCCGGAGCCAGCTAAAAGTTATTCTTAAAACTGGGGAGAGGGTCCAGGAAGCACCGAGTGGTGATTGTGCTATTTGGAAAAGCTATGTCCCCCACAGACTTTGAATATTGCTGATAGCTTAGCGCTCCATGTCTTAGTTTCCTCAGTTGGAAAAGATGCCAAAGGCTGGCTGGAGTTGCCTGGGCAAATTCTGAGTCGGAGTAACGGTAACATAAAAGTGGACAGACAGGCTATCGCTAGCCAAGTACAGCAAAACCTAAGCCTATCTTTTTCAATACTTGGCAAAGACTGCCTTTAATACTAAGTAAATATTGCATTCTTGGAAACATTTCCCTTTAAAATGAGCAGGCTGGATGAAAGGCTTCCCTGGCTCTCCCAGCTGCATAATAAGGCAAGATTTGTTTTCTTGCTCGGCTGAGCAACGCTGGTGGACAACCATACCTCAGGTTTTCCTTCCTGCTTCCATCATGGCTGCTTATCAGAAAGTATCACCTGTTTACTCAAGGTAAGACAAACAGAGTTTGCTCATCTGAGGCCTCTTAGAGACATCCTACGAGCATCCTTTGTAGTCTGAACCGGACAACCTGCAAGTGACAGCCCCATGAGCATGCAGCTTAGGCTGGTCAGATTTGCCGGCGTTCCGAGCTAGATCAATGTGTGTTTTTAAGCAGAACCAATGTGAAAGCTGGGCTGTGCTCCACAGGGAGCATCTGACCAACTTAAAAGCTTTGAAACAGAAGGAGAAAGCAAAAGCTGCTCTTCCCAGAAAGCAGTGCAGACTGGCGCCTGTCCCATCTGACCTTGATTTTTGGCCATGGGAATGGACATTGTGGCCATGTGTACACAGATTGGTGTTGTCCCATGGCCCCTTGCAGATGGATGTGACTAAACAGGTAAGCATGGGCTGGTAGCGGCGTGAAGTCCTTGGCCGGACTAAAACCCACCAGCAGCGAGCGGCTGTGGTCTGTGCTTGCTAGTGGGGGGGGCAATGATGCTTTTCCTTTGGGACACATCCTGCAACAGACAGCGTCAGTGGAGAGAGGTCCCACAGCAACCACGGCCTGCCCATCTACCCCAGGAGCACAAGCTCTGTGCAATCAGCGGGGCCAGAGGGATGCGTTTAATGAAGTCTGTGCTCGAGGTGCTTGCCCTCACAGCTCCCAAGGTTGTGCCTACGCACCAGCAGCCTCCATCATGTGTATCAGCAGCACCACGTCATATTGTCCCCTGCCTCATGGTGCTGGGACCACAAGGATGGTGGATTTGGATGAGCCAGCAGTGTGCTGAGCCAGCCACTGTGCAAGGGATCTGGGGAAAGGAGAGAGAACAGGGGATGTGCCACATCCATCCAACAAAGTCCCCCTACGCCACGTCTCTTTCACCTGCTGCCAGCAGCACTGTCTCACCCCCTGGGAGACCTCTCCGAGGTGTGTTGGGTGACAGCACGTGTCCCTCCACATTTCTTGCTGCGGTTAGGATAGGGCCAGTACTTTCAAGTGCAGACTAGTCCCAAGAAATTTATCTTGCCAGTTTCCCTTTTGTAACAGGAAGGATAGCGGGCAAAAAAATAATTGCAGGAAATGTACAACTGACCTAGGCAAAGGTAGAAGGTTTGCTCTGTATCAACCTTGTGTGCAGATGGGAACAAGGAGAAAAGTCAGTGCTGAAAGCTTGTGGGTCTTCTTCATGGACTTTTTTTATTTAACTGAGAAATGCTATTTTGTCACAAATGAAGTCTTGTGGAAAGGTGTCTGACTCCACAAAACTATGGATGAAACGCTGATAGGGTTATGTGTGCTAGAAGTGAGCCTGCTTTCTCATTGCCTGTGAGCCGTAGCCACCATCAGTGATGCCTCCAGGGAAACTCTGCCCAGCAGAGCTCTCCTATGCTGAGGGTCCTAGGGTGTCTCAGACCCCTGCTAGGGAGCCAAGGCATCTTAGACACCTGGGATCCACATCTTGGACACCTGGGATACTCAACAAGCAACAAGAACTACTTCTGGGCTTGGTGGAAGGCTCTCAACACCTTGGCCCGGGGCAATTTTCTCCCAGTGCTCAAGTTCTGTAAAACTTGAGTATTCACTGATTTGGCCAACAGCTAGCAAAGATGAGAGAAACCATCAACACCCATGGATAAGCCTCTGTTTCAATCGCAGTATCATTTATCAGATAATTAAAATTACTTATTTTGTTTATTTATAAATATTTTTTCCCTTATTTCCTTCTCCTAGAGACCCTCTTAGAGATTCTCATTTAAGATCCCAGAGTGGGATACATGTTTTACAGTATGTGATGAATTTCAGCTGGAGGGAAAGTCCAGCTTTGAACCACCTCTAATCTCAGCTATCTTCAGCCTCCATTCCCCAGCCCCTCAGACAGATTGGACACTCCAAAAATTGGACGGGGGGAGAGCCTGTGATGCATCAGTCCTTCTGTAAGGATCAGCATGTTCAGTGATCTGGGACCTGAGAAGGAAGAGTCCTAGAGGAGGGGCTCCACCTGCCAGTCCACAGGTCTGGTCCTCCTCTCCATCCACCCTTGCAAACGGAGGATTTACACTGCTGCCAATGAAATTATGTTGGCGCAAAACTGGTGTGAGAGGAAATTAAAGCTGAATATTTGGTGTCCTTTGTGTTCAGCTGGCACCAGTGAGAAGGTCAAACCTGTGCCCAACGTCAGCTGAGCTTGCTGAATGCACGCTCTAACCTAAGATCGGCGTTTATTTTCATGTCCACAGTCCACTGTTGATATTTCTTCTCCGTTATTGTGATAACCATTAAGAAAGAACCACCTTTGTGCTGCACTAATAAAAGGGCCAGGTGTGCTGGTTAATAAACAACCAAACCTTTTTAATCCATAAATGGAATTTTCCGGATGCATTAACTTGATAGTTCGGTATTGCCCTGTCCCATATTCCCCGTTCTCTCTTGGAGGGGTTTTGGGATGTGCAGCAAGAGTTTTCTCTACAGATCTGTTCTACAGGTGATATGACTGTACTGGGCCACAATCCCACAGGGTTTCCAGTCATTTCTAGAGGTGAGATCTGAAAGGCTATTGGGAGAAAACAAGTCTGGAAGAAATCATAAAATGCACACACAGCCCAAGATCTTTGGCTTGGCCAGGGAGAGCCTGTAATCCTCATAAATGCCTCCCTACGTGGATGATGTCTGGACCTGGTCCAGGCTGAGGTCCTCAGGAAGGGACTGTCAGAAACTTGTAAAGCTGAGCACAGATCTACCCAAATAAGTACTGAGCAGGCAGAGGTATCCCTAGGCTTAGGCAATGGCTGATCGGGACTTTCAGAGTATTTAAGAGGGTTATTGATAATGGACACAGAATTTGGTACCTGAAGTGGCAGTTAAGTACTCACATCCCTACGGGTGCTTAGTTTTGGCTAGGGAGTTGTCTGCTTTGAAAAGCACAGGGACTTTCCGGGAAAAACTGTTGTTAGACACAGTACCTCACACCCATACTTGTTTTACTTCAGAAATACCCATACGATGCAGTCTCAGCACATCCAAGAGATGTGAATGAGGCTGTGCCGCTATGCTTATCTCGCCCAAACCCTTTCAGGTTCAGTTTGCAGTTGCTCAGCAATACCTGCATCAGCTCTGCATGGGTGGCAAAGATGCCAAGCTTAGCCTAAGGGATCAGACCAGTACCACTGCATATCACAGAGGCATTTTTGGTGCTGGCAAATGAGAGAGCTCAGAGGCCAAACAAAAGCCAAACTTTGGTCTCCGATCTGGGAAACTGAGTTACAAATCAAGGTTGTGCCTGGCATTTGACCTCTTTGGCATCTACCCCTTTGGCCTCTAACACTGAGGTGAGTGTTTTTCTTGTTAAGAAATTTTTTTGGCTGCTCAGATCTGTCTTTCTCTATTAGTCTCTCCTTTTTTTCCTTTTTCAACACAGAAATCACAGCAAACTGAAGTGATTAGCGCAACCGAGGCCCCCAGCCAGGGGAAAAGCCTCTACGTGAGGCTGCTGAGAGAAGGATCCCATATCTAGCAAGGCATAAGAGATTTAGTACTCAGATACCACCCTGTTCTACAGCATTTCTCTCTTGCTTCAGCTGGATCTGAGCACCAAGGCAACCAGTCCTCCTTGTGTGTAACGGCAAGCCTGGGCACTGAACTGAGGGCAAAGTATTATGGTAGGAGCAGATGCTCAGAAGTGAGGTGTTGCCTCTTCACGTTGGGTCTAGGCATCTTTGAGTTTTGCAATATAACTGCATCTCTACACACTGAAATACTCCCAGTAGTCATTCGCTATGGATTCAGATGTCTAAGGGCAAGTGTCATGGCCCTGAGAGCACTGACAGGCTTTGCATACTCTTTCCTCCTCTCTTTGTGATTTGCTTGACTCTACCCAAGGTCAGCTCTGCAATGGTGCAGCTGTGTAACCAGGGATCAGACTGCTGGGAAGACAGCTAAGGTGTGGGAACAAGCTGGGAGACATCTCACTGGGGACCTTGCCTTGGCTCAGGAGCCACATTTAAGTTTTGCCCTCGGTCCTTGGCCAAGTCACGTTGTGCGTCTGCTTGTGCCCAGCCTTGTACCTTCCTAATCCCAACACCGATTTGCTGATGTGACCTCCAAGCTGCACCTTGGACCTGCTCCTTTGCTATGGGCTCATTTGGGGATGGGACTGTGACTGAACCCGGTCACTGCCACCAGACCTGCTCTGCTTTCCTTGTTCAGGTGCCACGGGACTGTGCCCATCAGTGAGGGCACTGCTCTTCCAGCTCCCGGCTCCTGCCACGTGGAGCAGCCAGCTTCTTCTGCTCCCTGGCACTGGGTCTCTCACTCCCCTGTGGGTCAAGCATCCACCCAGGCAGTCATAAGCCAAGTCCTAGGTCCCTTAGTAGGTGCCTTTCCATTGGTTTTCCTGGGAATTTGTCAGTCCTTGGCAACGTGCCATTGCAAGTCAACCAGAACCTGTGCTGGAGACTTCCATACCAGTGGAAAGCACTTGAAGGTTCAGGGTAACATGCTATCGAGCATTTGGGATATCTGCTGGTGGTTCCGATCTGCAAGAGAATTCAGTTCCTTATGGCCCATCTATCTTGAGTAAAAAGCAACTAATGGACTGATGAACATCATGGATCAGGCACAAAGCAAAGACACTTGGAGGAAGTTTTACTAACCACCACAAGAACATGATAGTGCAAAAATTCTACCAGGAGGTGGATGAGAGGGGGATGCTCTTGGGAGCGGTGAGGGTGGCATTTGTCAGCATTCCCCTGATAAGCAACTAAATTGTGCTAGATTCCTTCCACTCTACCCAGAAAACAAACTGCACCCTTCCTTAATGCTGTTACAGGGCAGAGTTTCCCCATTTCACAAGGCTAGAAGCAAACAAGGAAGTCTCTGTTAGAAGACAGGAATTCAGGTGAACCACCTCTCCCCTTCCAGTTACACTGACAAAAGCCTGCTTAAATGCTCCTCCACTGGAGCCAGGGTGCCTTTCCCCACTGCTCTGGCTCCAGGCTCGTCGCTGTGTCTCACACCCAGGACACTGGCCTGGGCTTCTCTCTCCAGCATCCTTAGGGTGCAGGAACATTTGGGACTCTTCAGCAACCTTCCACCTGCTTAGCATAGAACTGTAAAAAGATAAAGTTATCTTATGAACCACAGAAGTAATTAATTTTTTCCCCAGCTTTATATCTGACACCTTCTACTGCAATATCATGGAGTCCCACCATATTCCCTGTAATACTCACCATAACAATACTCAAGCCACCACACCTGCCCTAGACCCTACTGTAGTCCTTCTGTGTCCTCTCTGTGCCACTGTTCCCAGCTCTCTCCTGTATTTCCAACAGACCTATCCCTTACCTCCCCATAGTGCCCCCCAATTCATTTCTATACTCTCCTTCCCTTCCTAGTACCATCAGTCAAATCACGTGTCTCCTGCCTGGCTCAGCCTGGCTGTTGGCCCAACAAAAGTCTTCGCCGTATGGTTGGCAACCACTTAACTGCTGTTTGACTAGCTGGACATCTTTTCCAGCTGCTGAGCAGCCAACCAAAACATACTTGTCCTTTACATATTTGTCCTTTAGCCCAGCCTCTGACAGGAAACAAGTAGGTATTTATTATCATTGAGATGAGAAGAAGTTGCAGTATCTCTGTCCTTCAGAGAAACTGTGTGATTAGTCTAAAAGGTGTAAGGGAAGGAATTAACAAACATTGCAATATACAAAGCATACTCATGGCTAAAAACCCCCTTTCTCAAGTTAGTTTGCTTCTCCCAGTATGCATGGGGTTGTCTCTTATAAAGTGCCATAGATAACTGGCCAGGGGACCTTTGTGGCAATGTTGTCTTCTTTTCAACAGCAGAAAGAGTGCTTCTTGTCCCAGAGAAAAGAAGGACAGCAAAGAAGAATTTGATTTAAAAAAAAAATAGGTCTGGGAGCTTGACCTGTGGGTCAGAGGGAACATATGATGGTGAAGACATCCCATTCATATCTGCAATGGAGAAAAAAGATCCGATTCACACAGGAAAAGTGCCTTTCACAGGGAATTGTACCAAATACAAAGGTTTCTGTATAGCCAGAAGCTTCTGTTTTGCCTAATCATTTTCTATGCAAAAGAGGAAATGGCTTACTGAATGAATGGGCTATATAAATATACGGACTCTCTTCAAGCTGGAATTCATAAATCCTTTTTGTATTTGCCTTTCTTTGGGCTCAGTTCCCTCTAGTCATCCATGTGGTGACTCCACAGCTCTCATGGAGGGATCTGACCTTTGCTGCCTCATGCCCGATTGGGATTTGCGGTGAGCTGATGGACACTTAGGGCAGAAGAGTGACTGGGAAGCAGCTGTATGACCAGAATGCTCTTTACCAGTAACCAACATGATGCATAAACGTGTTCTGACTGGGGCGAAAGGTCTCTTTTCACTAGAAAGGATATGCAAATCTATGAACTAAATATACATGCAACCCACTGACATGTACTTCAGCCAGCACATGTTAAATGTGAATCAGTAGTGGTCGTACAGCCCATTTTCTTTCACCTTGGAGCCTTTCACAGATAGCGGATCCCTTCTTCACCTTCATAAGCATGGAAAACACTTTGGAGGACCTGCCCAAGGTATTGTACCTTAATACCATATATGACATTTGCTGTCAGAGCAAGGATTCTAAATCCACGTTTTCCTAGGCAAGTTTATTATCCTAACGCCTACCTACGTAAGGCTTCCTCTCTCTTGTAAATAAACCGAGTACTAAGTAGAGTACTAAGTGAAAGGAGCATGAGAACATAAGAAAAGGCAGTATACATATAGTCTATCTCCCCACTTTTGTGCCTGTCATTGGGACAAGATGAGAAGAAACGCTACTGGAGCTCTTTCCCTACACCCTCCCCTTTGCCCCAGGAGAAAAATACCATTTTTTTGATCATAATCTAACACATCAACTTCCCTACCATGTTGGACTATGTGACACATTGACCAGACTTCAAAAGAAAGGTCTTGGCCCTGAAAGCAATCCCAGCTGGATTCTTCATGTCTGTGAGGTCACTCCCATGCCAAAGTCTGTGCGCTACTGGAGCTTTAACTCTTCAAGAGCTCCCATTCACGCCCTGCCTAAATCCTGCAGGTTCTGCTTGTTTCCAGCTCCAGGAGATATCCTCTTCCCTCCATGCCCACCCAGGTTCTGGCCGTCTCACGGATGGCACCACCTGGATGATGACAACATTCTTCCGTCTCCTTCTGCTGGTGTCTGCTCTTGCACACATCATGTCTAGCCTGAGCATTGTCCTAGCTGGTCCCTTTGACGTGCCAGGACCAGGACCATTCTTTGTGTCCCTGTCCTGTTCCACCTGTGTATCTTCAGCTACTACTTGTCCTGCTCTTTGGAGCAGGAGCTCTGGGTCTGTACATCTTCAACACAAAGGTATCCTCCTGACTGCTGGGCTTCTCTGTGTTGTTAGTATTACTTCTATGAATAACTTTTATGTGCAGATAATTACAATAAGTGGGAATTCCACAGCACGCTGCATTGTATGGAGTCCTCAAGCTCCATGTTATGTAGGATACAGCTTTGCAGAGCTCTCCACACCCAAACCCCTCAGGTGATCACTTCTGATTTGTAATGCACCATTAAAAAGCATTTCCTTCATTGTCCATTGTCAGAAGAAAGGATGGGAAAATAGGCCATTGCCTGGAGCCGTCCATTTTAAACAGGGCCTAGGTAATCCAAAGGAAGCTGTCTGAAGTTTCAGAAAGGGATGGGTGGGTTGCACTTTTTGGGTAGGGACTCAAAAATCCCTGGAGGAATTATTGCATGTTTTCTGCCAGGGGAAATCCAACAATCGCATCAACACAAAGGCTACCAGTTACAGGCGTTTTCCACTTCCTCTGTTGGTTTTTTCACAAGAGCTCAATGAGTTCTCCATCGTTCTGCAGAAGTCCCTACTTTGGCCTGGGTCACTGCACTGGGATTTCCTATCATCTACGAACGCCCTTGGTTGCCTATTGTCAATACTGCTTTTAGCACATGAAGCTTTATATAACCCCAGACAAAACACGTTGTTAAAACCACAGCCCACTAAAGCACCCAGATCCCTAATTTAATAATAAAAGAGCTCCAGCAAGTCTAAAGGTTGAAAGAGCAGGTCCTGTATTAGGGATGTCAAATAGCTGTATCTCTGTCTAAGCCAAATAATGAAGAAAAATGAAGCACCTCATGTAGGAAAGCAGCCAGCTGTGATATGAATGTGTCAAGTATTAGTGAATCACACAGAAGGTTGCATGTATGGTTGATTCCTGAGATTATTAAAAATGCGGACCTTTGCTTTTAAATTAAATTTGTCCAGCTTCAGTTTCCCACATTTGCTTTTTCTCTGCTTTTCTCTAGAAGATCAAATAGCCATTTAGGATTTTGTGCCTTCTCAACAAGACGATTATGTTACACATTATTGTAGTCATCATTCTCCTATGATGAAATTCATACAAGTGTGGTAATTAGCCTAAAAAACCACATTATAAACGCAAGTCACTTAAACCTAAAAGAAACCCATAAAGCTGGGCAATGGCAGTGTACAACTGAAGTACTCCGAATACCCAAATGAATTGTTCTATCGCTGCAATGAATTCCTGGTGCTTCAGGAAAAAAGTCATCTTCAGGGACCTTATTCATGCAGATAAATAGTTTCAGTTGACCACTGCCTGCAGTGAGACAGTCCAGAGCATGTCGCTGCTTTTGGTATGAAATCATGCAGCCCTCGGCACTGCTGTCAGTTCTAAATATATTACTCAAGTCAGACGTATAATGACACATTTCATTACTTCCTTCCTTCTCAGCACATTAGAGCACAGTGAGTCAAGATTTGCTGTCCCCGGTACGAGCAAAGGTTAATTCTTTGCTCTCTGCCAGGATCACCAGGACAACCGAAATATCCCTTTGCTGTCCCTGTGCACATTAGAGCACTGCAGCTCACTTGATGGTCATGGCATTCCTTGATGACAGGACAGGCTTGTGAGATACCTGCTATATCATCCTTCTAGTGACCCGTGGCATTTAATGATTTATATTGGATACAGCTGTACCGAGATGCCCCAACCAACTTCAGAGCCCCATAGGGCTCAGTGTTGCACAAACTGATTAAGCTTTGCCATGCAAAGACAGAGTACAGGATATAGAAAAAAAGATGATAGCACTCCTGAGGTCCTGCAAGCCTTTCCTAATCTCTAAAACAGATTAATCCAAACCTAGGCATACCTTGCATTTACTGACGCCTGCTCAAATATCAGGAGTTCAGGCTTTCCTTGTTCCCCTCAAAATCTGTATGTCCAGCCTAAGCATCAGTCTGCACTTTGGAAAATTGAAGTGTTGTTGGATGATGCTGTTGCTGAACCATGCCTGTCAGCTCTTATCTCGAAGTCCAAAGAGGCATTCCATTTTGCATAATATAACGACATATTGATTGCAGCAAGGTCTTTCCACAAAGAGTAGTGTTCATCATCTCACTTCACTGGAAATTCCAGCAATGTAGATACCTGCTCCTGAGCTAGTCTTTGAGGCTCCCATTAGTCAATAGAGAGAATAAGCATCTCTAGTCTGAGCCATTTTAGATACTTCCTTCTGAGCTGTTTTAGATATTTATCTAACCGTTCTCTAGAGTACCCATTTCTCTCCAGTTCCCAGATGTGACAGTAAAATCTGCCCCAGGGTTTCCTGAATATTTTAAACTTATCTTGATGTTGAACAGGAACAGTTCCGAAACCTTAGGAACTACTGGAAACCACCTTCCACCCAACACCAAACCCACCAGCAAACCACAATATAGATGGGAATAAAAGTCAGGAAAACAAGACTGAACAATAAACATACTATTAGTGCTTTCTATATACTTTAAAAAATAATCACTCAGATGCTCTACTTTAAAGAAATAATAATTCTGTCACTCTAATAGAAGTATCTCAGCAGCATTTTCTTTCCTAGATGTCCCAACCATCATATTTTACTCATCACAGCCAGCCAAAGGAGATAAACAGGAATAAACCTTCCAGCTCTAGCCAGACAAAAAGAAATGAAGCTGAAAAGCCCACTGAAATGAAGTGACTGGTGTTAGATACAGGCTGCTGTTAAATATAAGGAAATATGGATCACACTCATTAATCGAAAGCACGTAAAGATGGGGTACACAGCCCAGGCTCCCTGTCTGTCTCTTTCTCTCCCTCTCTGTGCAAAAAAACCTGAATGTCAGTGAGCATGTGAGTGAGGTGTACTCAGCACTGAAATGTCCAAACGTCCCTTCTTGCTTTTATAGTATGAACTGGATCATGATAGAGTAACTAAAAAGCGATCCTGAGTGGAGACATCAAGATACTAAAATAAATTCTTGTTGTGTCTAGAAAGAAGGATGCTATTAGCTGTAGAGTCTGGAGTCTTATACACAATTTTCCATCTCAGGACATTCTCAGAAAGATGGTCCAGATACAGCCCACTCAGACCCTGAAACAGAGAGACTAGCTGTTATCAGCGGCTTCTACAGTCAAGAAGGAGAAGCTGATACCTCCAGAAAGCAATACTCATCACAGATGGATGGCACATGCCCTGTACCATCTGATAGGTTAATGTTGGGCCACAGTGCTGTAGGGTGTTGTCTTACAAGAACATCAGAGATGGTTGCAAAGCCAGGAGAGACAAAAGCAACGCGGCCATTACAGTACCCTTCATTTTATCAGCATAACCGCTGCACCAGGACTGAGCCCCGGGGAACCATCCCCACCTTCTTGGGGCGCAGTCGTTTGGCTAGTGCATGAAAATCCCCCTCTGGGAGCCCCCATGTGAGGCAGCAGGACCTGCCCAGTTCGGGGGTTATTCCGAGGGTAGTTGTCCATCTGGATGCATGAGCACGCCCAGATTTCTTCTGCACCTTGGCAAGGAGCCCTTGTGCCACAGCTGCATCGCTGGGGTGTTGCTGAACACCAGCTCTGTGTGGAAAGACTCTCCTACATTAATTTGCAGAGTATCTCAGCACCTCTTAGCATGAAAGGCACCATAGCTGAAAGTCTGAGAAGCACCTACACAACTTGGGCTCCAGATCAGTGTGTATAGTGACAACTGAGCTTTTAGAACAGTTTACCCTAGAAAAACAAAAGTAACTTCTTTTACTTCCACACCCCCGATGACCAAAAAAGTGTTTTCCTCATCTTGAAATTGCAGCCCCCAGCAGCTCTGAGAGCACCCCCGCCCAAGTGTATCTTGCATCCACTTTTCCCTCCACAGCAGGAAATCACTTAGAAAATATTTCTCAGGTTCCTTCCTGGCCAGAGGTCATCTCCGTGTTTCGGACCAGCAGGAATTACCGTGTTCTCTGACACAACAAACGGAGAAGGAAGATCTGCCCTGCCCATCCAGCATAGCACTTTCAGGCTTGTGTTTTTTAGCTGCAACTCCACCCTGTGCTGGTGGAGAAGGGATCGGTTCCCACTGATCACAGGAAAGGGAGGTCACGGGGTTTGCTTGATTAAATTGCCACAAGCCAAAAGGTTCTCTCTCTTGCTTACTGAGAATTGCTTACAGGCTGTTTAATTTGTTCCAAAAAGAAAAGCAAAACAAAAAACAAACCCTGAGCCCAACAACCAGCAGCACACAGAGGAAAGCAGGTGTGTCTCAAGCTCTTGGGAAAACAAAGGGCAGAGACTGAGGCAGGACTTGACACTTGGATGGGAAGTTTCCTTCCCAGCACAAGAGGACAAGTTCGGAACAGGCTCGGACACGACCAGCACTTGTTGTCCTACAGGTATGGATGATGTATGTGAAATGTAGCGTCGGTCTCCTTGTGCGCTTTAACAGTTTGGGGCAGGTAAAGGCGGCTTGAAGGAATTTCCAGGGCCAGATTCTGACATTGTGGTGTAAGCTTTGCATGACCGGTAAACTTGCTGTAGTTTTCTACTGGGAGAACTGCAATCAGCGCATGCTTCATTTTGTGGTGCTTAGATGAGTTTTCTGTAGGATGCTTTTGGCTTTTCAGGGTATGAATTAAGCCATTCAGGTTTCTGACAAAGTGCTGCTGTCTGTTAGCTTGGCTAGTGAATTTTAATAGAGGCTATGATTCATCTAGTTTAAGCTCAGGGCTGCAGAGGTAAAGAGGGACGTGCACGGAAATATCGTGCTAATCTGAACTGCGTTTATTACCTCCTAAGGCATGCTACATATTTTCAGAAAAAAAAACAGATCAACTGCAATAGCATTTGGATTTTTTTCACTTTGTTTTACGCTTACAGTGGCTGGGATTTGCAATGCAGATAACAGGCACTGTATTTTTGTCAGCTGTATAAAATGGTGGGTTTGTTTCTTTTAAGAGCAATCTCTGGCATCCCCCTTCAGTTTCACATTAGGTGATGCTTGCTGACAGGGGAGAGGGACTTGGGGCACCCATTGCCACAGGCTAAGACACTGCTGTGTACTGTCTTTGAGTGCCACGTTTACCTTGTTTCCATTCTTTTCTACCTGTGTTTTGAGCTGCTTAAATGAAAGCCAGTTTTATGGTGTTATGTTGGGGTGCTGGAGTGCTGTTGCCAGTGCTCGGTGTCAGGGGGGATGCAGGGATGCTTTCTGATGCTTTCATCTCCATTGATGTCTATAACCCCCAAAGTCCTGCTCCATCCAAACATCTCTGGTGCAGCAGTATCCACTGGTCACTTAAATGATCGTGATTCAGAAAAAACACAGCTGCGGTGTGACATTGTACAACCTTGTTTCTTTCTCCCCATCAGTGGGAAAGTGATGCCTACCTACGTGCATTAGGAGCTTTCAGATTTGGGGAAGAAAGGTGTAATTGTTTGAATGCTCTAACTCCCACTTTCAGTGACAGTTTTATGAGAGGCAATGAGCTTGTAACAGGCAAGGGAATAGGAAGGGAAAGGATGTTGGGAATTTGAAAGCCTGAGGCTCCATTTCTCCTAGCTCCATCCCTTGCTGTTGCCCGGTGAAAATGGCATTTCTCAACCCGTAGATCTTCCTCTCACCCAGAAAATTCCTCATCCATTTCTGTCACTTAATCTGTCTTGCGATGTCTGGCAACACTGCAGAACAAAGTGATACATAAGGAAATTTAGCGGCAAATCTTTAGCATCTGCGTAGCAGTGACACTTGACTGAATTCAGTAATGGCTCGGCCAGCTCAGCAGGAACTCAGTGTGAGTATTTGGCATTTGTCATTATTTAACTTCCCTAGATTCCTCAGAGTTTGCCTCCGGTGATCCAGGTTTAAGAAACAAACAAACAGAACATGCGTAGGCTCTG
The DNA here is from genome assembly GCF_035582795.1 of Mycteria americana. Taxonomy (NCBI): domain Eukaryota; kingdom Metazoa; phylum Chordata; class Aves; order Ciconiiformes; family Ciconiidae; genus Mycteria; species Mycteria americana. The sequence continues at coordinate 7,130,521 of NC_134367.1, read as the reverse complement.
GGAAGATATCTTTGTCCTAATCTCCTTGATTATTTTTATTTTTTTAACACCTCTTAGACCGACTTAAATTCCTCAAACTAGGCAGAGCTTCCTCTCATTGTTAAAACACAAAAGACCCGCGCAACCTTTACTAGAGTTCCTTTTTTAAGCCATTCATCTTGATCAAGAAAGCCTCCCTGCTGCTGCTGCTGTTGTTCATGGCCGCAATTCGCAGTTTGCCAGAAGAAACAAGGGCTTACAGTAGACAAGCATGGATGTGAATTGCATCATCCATGAGGGCATCATTAGTTTTGGGGCTATATTTGCACATTGTAACTGAAACGCACTTGCATTTGAAACCGAAATGATTTGCTGCTGGAATTAACCTCAGCCTTGTGTAAGAATCATGGCTTTTAAGACCAAATGGGATGAATCTACAGTAAAACCAAACTGCTTTCAGAAAACCGTTTTCGAGTTTTCCATGAAACAGTCTCTTAGGATTGTCATCTCAAAGAGGGGTCCAGCTGCGATTCGTGAGCTGATTCACTGTAGCTGCATGATTATGCAGAGTTTATTTCTCAAATGACCTTGCATGTTGCTCAGTGTGCCTATGGGCAGTTACCACCCATCAACTAACCTGATCCAGCACCTGCTGTGTGTGGTAATGAAGGAGCAGCTTGTCCCCCTTAGCTGTGCTGGGCAGCATCCTGCGTAAGGACTGAGCCAGCGCTGGGAGAGAGCAGAAACTGGAGGGCTGTGATGGTGGCCCTACAGTGGGCTGGAGGGATTGTATTAGGAAAGTGGGTGAGATGGAACAAGGTTGGTGTTCCAAGGAACAAGGATGGAACAAGGAACGGGGAGCATGGGAAAGAGCTTGCAAAAGATGATATGCAATGGCTTGTTTCTCTCTGACGGAGGAATGATCCACTCCACTTTTTTTGCAGGAAAGAGCGGTTCCTGCAGAGCAGCTAACTCACTGTGGCAGGTTGTCTAGTAATTACAGTACTATATTTTACAAAGGAATTTTTGACTAGATTTGCAGCCTATTCTGAGGGCTTGTCTGCTTATGGTGGTGGCCTGTGAGAGAGGTTTCATTCTGACAGCATGAAATGGTGTCAGACATTTCAAATTGTCTGACATTTCAAGACATTTCAAGACACTTGCTTTCAAGACTTGCTTTCAAGACATTTCAAGACACTTGAAATGTCAAGACATTTCAAGACACTTGCTGCAAATGACACTATGACATGGCATGGGTGTTGTAACCTTAATCCATCGTTTCTGCACCCAGCCCACATCTTCTCTCCAAACTTCAGTTTATCCCTGTGGAAGCCTGTAATGAATTCTGCCCCAAAGCCCTCCCTCTCCATCATAACTCCCATCTGAGCAAGCCAAACAAGATAGGAGTACTGGGTCTGGCTGGGATGGAGTTAACTTTCTTCATAACAGCCCATAAGGTGCTGTGTTTTGGATTTGTGGCTACAACAGCGTTGATAGCACACCAGTGTTTTGACTGTTGCTGAGCAGTGCTTGCATAGCATCAAGGCTTCCTCTTTTTCCCACTCTGCCTCTGTAGTGAGTGGGCTGGGGGTTGGGAGAGGGGCTACAGCTGGGAAAGTTGGCCTGAATTCACAAAAGGGATATTTCAAACTATATAACATCATGTTCAGCAATAGAAAACAGGGGCAGGGGGCAGGGCTGTCTTCCAAGGTGGCCATTGCTTGGAGACTTGCTGGACGTCTGCCTGCTTGTGGGAGGTGGTGAGTGATCCCCTTCACATCACTTGTTTTTTCTTTCCTCTTTCTTTCCCTTATTAACCTGTATTTATCTCGACCCACTAGTTTTCTCACCTTTTCTCTTCCTATTCTCTCCCCCATCCCGCTGGCAGGTGGGGAGTAAGTGAGTGGCTGTGTGGGTACTTAGCTGCAGGCCAGGGTCAACCCACCACAATAGGATATCTAGCCCACCTTTTAGACACCTTTTAATGGACCACTTTTGAAGAAACAGATGAGTTTTCCCACCCAGAAAAAACCTTTAACTCCCTTGTGTCATCTCAATCAGCTGATTTACACAAAGTAATATTTGTTTTAGGAAAAACTCAAAGGTCACCTAAAACAGACCACTCCTGGCACTGAAATCCTTCCTTCTAGCTGAAAGGGGAGCTGTGTCTCATTTGCCTTCTAGGTATTTCTACAGCTCTCACTTTATCAGGCTGTTAGCGCAAGCACTAATGGGTTAGTCCTGCCCTAGGTTCTCTGTAAATACCCTGTGAAGTAGGGACAGCTAATACCATCCTTGTTTGGCAGCAGAGAACTGAAGCACAGAGATAGGGAGGGTCTGCTTACATGGTTGGCTGCTGTCAACCAAGGCTCCACTTAAACCCACCACAACAGGAGAGAAAGTGCTGTGGCAGGCCAGGTTTGAGGATGCCTGTGAGTAGCAGAGCTGTATGTATTCCCCATTTAAATCTTAATACGAAACATTAATTTCCAAATGCCTTCCCCAAAAACATAATAGAGCTGTGATCTAGTCTGTAATTTACTGTCCTCGGAAATTCCTCAAAACGGCAGAGCTTCCCCCAATTGTTCATGCACAGAGGAAAAGCTCTACTAGAGTTCCTGCTTTGGCTCGCTCCTGTGACCACAGGCTTGGCCCTCGACAACCATCAGGCTGAGTGTGTAAAAACCATCTTCATTCCAAAGCTGTCCCTACGTGCCTTATGACAGGCTGTTCATAGCATGCCCCTTGCTCCTGAAATTGTTTTACTGTTCCTTCTTGAGGGAGAGATTCTTTAAATTCCTGCATGGGGTCCCTAAAATCTGGGTCAACCGACCTTATGGCTGAGCTCCTGGATGAGCCTGTGCATGCCTCAAGTCTCTCCAGCTGTAAAACAGGACTGATGGCACTTCCTTCCTTTCTCTCACTATCTGTTCTGTTTCAAGCCTACAGGTTAAGAATTCCAATTGCCATTCATAACCACTGGCCCTTATCCCAGTAAGGACACACAAGATGTTAGAATCATAGAATGGTTTTGGTTGGAAAGGACCTTAAAGATCATCTAGTTCCAACCCCTTGCCATGGGCAGGGATACCTTCCACCAGATCAGGTTGCTCAAAGCCCCATGCAACCTGGCCTTGAACACTTGCAGGGATGGAGCATCCACAACTTCTCTGGGCAACCTGTTCCAGTGTCTCATCACCCTCCCAGTAAAGAATTTCTTCCTTATGTCCAATCTAAATCTACCCTCCTTCAGTTTAAAACCATTACCTCTCATCCTGTCACTACACTCCCTGATAAAGAGTCCCTCCCCATCTTTCCTGTAGGCCCCCTTTAAGTACTGGAAGGCTGCTATAAGGTCTCCTCGGAGCCTTCTCTTCTCTAGGCTGAACAACCCCAACTCTTTCAACCTGTCCTCACAGGGGAGGTGTTCTATGCTATTAATGCAAATCTGTCTCAAAAGCAGCCTGCTCTTTTCCTAAATGCCTTATTTCTGGCCAGCCTTGCAATGGTTGGCTCCAGCACTGTTTCAGCATCATAGTACCAAACTTGCCAAAGACCTAATCCATGTGACAGCAGTTAAGGCAGGCTTCCCTTGTCCCTAATGTAAGTGCAGATGCTTTTGAGGGTGTTGAAGCAGAGGAGATTCCTCCTGAAGTAAGACTTAGATTGGCTGTACAGTCAGTGGAGAGAAACACAGGTGCTTCTGAAGTTTTGCCATGGGAGAAGCCACCAAAATTAGGCACCAACCTTGTCTCATTGAGGGCAGAGAAGGGAAAGAAAATTCCTAATGTTGAAACATGCATTTTACCTTAGGGCATGCTAGGATTAAGAGAAACACATGCAACAGTGCAGTGTGAGAGACTGGAGTTGTTCCCTAACCCTGAGGCCATCTGTTAGGGCACAGGTCACCTCCATATGCCTGAACTCTCCTTTTCCCTCTAAAACAAGGCAGCCTAGGCTGTGCGGCTGACTGGGAACAGCCCCTGGCCCATACTGTACATTGAATCATTTCTGTGCATCTTGGCATTGGCTGAGACAGGGAACAGGCTAACTATTGACTAGGTCTGCCAGAAAGAGACCTCAGCAGGTCATCTACTCTGGCCCTACATCTCATGGCAGGTGTTTGTTTAAGCTCTCCGAAGGCACCCCAGGGCCTCAGAAATGCCACTCCTCTGCCCAGCTCAGTGCTGGATGTCATGAGCAAACCTGCTGTCAGGTGCAAGTTGTCTTCGCATTGCCATGCTTTTACACCATGTAAGCCCAACGTGCACCATAGGGGTTCACAAGGCTGGACCATCCCTGGTCTAAATCTGAAGTGTGATGTCATTTTGAACCAGGCCAAGCATCTGTCTGAAGTCTAATATTCCTTAAAGTCTTCTGAACATCAGTAAAACAAACTAGTCCCATCCGTGTTGATGATATTCTGTCTTTATCTCACACCTAATGCCAATGATGAAGATGAAAGAGCTCTGATGATTTTGAAAACATTATAGACAAGTGTAGCCTTCAAAGAAGTTCAATACTAGCACTATTTAGCATTTCTGAGTTATCCTGTGCTCTGGAAGACAGACCAGTAGAAAAAAAGTAAGGGTGGAAGCGAGATCAGTGGAACAAAATATAAACAATTATTTTTTCTCTCAGGCTTGATCATTACAGAAGGGAATTATGAGACATGGATGACAGAGACCTGCCTTCACTGATCTAGGGGATTTCCCTCCATTTATATGATTCTTTGTGCAAAAGGCGGATGCTATTTTGTACTTCTACATTTTTGTTGTTAGGTGCGACAGGCCAAGGCCCTCAGGCAGGAAACTCCTGCTGTCCAGAGCAGGATTATACAAACTCCAAATGGCTGACACCTACACAACTTGCAGTAGCTTCCTATACAGCCAGCTGTGCTTGCAGCAATAACAGGAAAAAAATCAAGAGGTTAATAAAACGAAACGAGCAGGAAGCATGCAGTCATCAGACTTTCTAGTACTTCAGTCTATAGAAGTAACCCGTGGCTAGCCTGACTTAGGGACCTAATCCAAAAGTCATTGAAGCCCATGGAAATTCCACTTCAATGGATGTTGTTAGACCTCACTCTTCACTATATTGATATGGGAGTGAGTACATGGAGAGTTCTACCTTCCCTGTACCCACACACAGCTGAGCTCCAAATATCTTCTTTCACTGATGCTAGCTGTGAGATAGGCCTGCCACTAATAACTGCAGATGCTCCAAAAAGGATGAGGAGGGGGAAGGGAAAGTTCATGGCACCATCCCTTCTGCCATCCCAGCCATCAGACTTGAGTGAACGGATGCTTGTGTGTGCTTTTCCACAGCCTTTCAAAACATATGGTACTCAGTTCCGTACAAAGAGCTGGAATAGCAGAGTGGAACTTACTGTTTCACGTTTTCTTTTTTTCTTTGTTCCTTCTACAAAACTCCAACACAAAGGTCAAGAAGAAGCCTTTAGCTGGCTTTGAGCAAAACCTCCTGAGCAGAGGCGAGGAAGAAATGCCAGGAAGAGGGCAAGAATTGGGCAAGGCTTTCTTTTTCCAGTAAAGTACTGATTTAAGTGCCTTTTTCACTTTGGTCTCAGCTACCACTATTTTCAGCCTGGCATATTAATGTGCTACGTGGCATGGAGAGCATTCATCCGTTCACTTATGAGTGCCATGACATCTGTTTGTACACAACTAACTCACAAAAAATAAAAATTGTCCCCACAGTCCCCCTGAAAACAAAACCTCTGCTCAAGTCCTACAGATCCCTTAGGATACCAGCTAGCTCAGCCCCCTGCACCATGCTAGGCATAAAGCTGGAATAACAGTTCCTCAAACATCACAGAGAAAGTATCTCACAGCCTGTTTATTGCCTGTTTGAATCCTTATCACTAAGCGGTTCGATTTGGAGTCCTTGATTAATCTGTGTTTATTTTATTTTTGTTCTCATTCAGATGTGTTATCTAAGGTCAGTGCAACTTCCCCTGTCCCCCTTTTCCTTTTAGCCAACTCTCCCATGAAATATTGTTGTGCCTGGGTGTGTGTTTCTTAAAGTCATTGTGTGTTTTATGTCTGAAACAAACATTGTCTGATCATCCAAATTATTACGCACGACGCAAAGGTCATGCTTTATGCACAGAAGGGAAAGCTCTTCTGTTGTGGCTGAGGAAGAACAAACTGGACGGTTACGGAAAACAAGGGCTTTATCCCCAGAGATCGAGTATCTGAAAAAATGCTCAGTGGCTGTTTGAAAAGGGTAAAACAGGGCTCAGCTGCTGTAAGCGACTGGGCAGCCATGCAGCTACTGTCTTGTGCCAGCCATGCATCTGCTCCCTTCACACCTTCTAATCTTTAGCAGCTCCTGGTTCCTCTCTCCATGCGTCCTTCACCTCCACAGATCTCATGGCACCATAGGCCTTTCATCCAAAATGCCTAAAGGGAGGCAGAGCTATTTAAGCCACGGGAAAATGCTGGCAAGGGGACAAATGAGCTTAATTCAGTTCAAAAAAGATATAGCCCAATTGGAAAGATGCGGAGCAGAACAAGTACCGAAGAGGTGGAATGACTGCTGTGCTAGAACGACATAGCACACTTCAGCCTAGACAACTGATGGGGAATTGTAAAAGCAATGCATGCTGCTACGAGGCCATGGAGAAAATAATTATAGGTAATTGCACTATAGTGCACTAACTGCACTATAATTGCATTATAGGCATTTGATAATTAAGGACCAGGCCTGACCCTAATGAGTGGCAGATTCAAAGCAAGCAAAGGAGATTTAGACCTCCTTGCTCCTGGACATTAGGGATATTTGACACTCTCCTAGGTTTTCTTATCGTTTACTTCATTTTGTGGAAGCTTAATAGGCCATTAAGGGCTATTAAACACCAAGGCCTTGCCTCTGCCTCCAGAAGTCCCTGTACCTCTGACAGCCAGAGGTGGAAAGAACATTCTGAAGACCTGCTGCTACAAGCTTACTTTGCTTCTGTAAAACTCTTCCCTAGGGCCTCTGCTGTGGCCCTCTTTGGATAAGAAGCAACCGGGCTAGAGGATCCTTGGATCCAACCAAGTGCAAATCTGCTTATGGCATTAAGCAACCAGTACTCATTAGAGAGGCTGGGGGAACAGCCTCTCAGTGTGAACAAAGGAGTAAAACCACAGAATGAACTGCTTTTACAAAGAGGCTTGACAAACCTCTAAAGCAGAATATAGGAGGCCAACGCACAGGTGGGTCATAGCCTCAGCGACCCAGGACTTGTCTTACAGCCTTAGGAGGGAGCCAAGAGCTGAGGCTATGGACTAATATTCACCTCACAAAGACCTCTGCTGGTCGAAGACGTCATGGCTACAAGAGTTGTTTGTTATCCTCTTCGCGCTGATGCCAAAGGTGTGTTCATCTCTGCTTCTGCACAAGAGGGGCCACATTCCCAGACACAGAATACAGAAAAGTTTCAGCCAACAGGAATAAAATACCTCTATCTGGGATGGCTGCGTGAGGATGGATAACCCTGTGTATTCTAACACAGAAATGCTTGTTTCATCTTACACTTCTGCACACATAATCCCTCACCAAAGAAGCCACTCCAGGGTGGGTGCTTCTTTAGTTCCCCTCATCAGTTATTTATAGACATTGGCAAGACCCCCCTGTGCCTTTCCTTTTCCAGTCTAAACAGTCCCAGCTCTCTCAGCCTCTCCTTGTAGGACAGATACTCCAGCCCCTTAATCATCTTTGTGGCCCTTTGCTGGACCCACTCCAGTATGTCTATGTCTCTCTTGTACTGAGGAGCGTGGGAACTGGACACTGTGCTTCAGACACATCTAGAACCAGGAAATCTTCTCATCATTAAGTCTGGTATCAAATGAGAAATGTTGTCCCAAAGATTCTAGAAAGAAGACATGGCTGGGCAGGTTAAGAGAGGCTAGCAAATGTGTCTGCCTTTAAGAGACAAGAGAGTGGAAATCTGGGAGTCAGACAGAAGGATAAGGTGGAATAAGCCAGGTCCCACTGAGTGAACAGAGGTTACCTGATCTAGGGAACCCAAGTAATGAGCCACAGGGCTGTAAGAGTGTCTACAGAAGTGGTCTGGCCACCAGACATGAGCTACCAACCCTGCTACAAGGGATTATACAGCATGCCAACAATATATTACTTCTGGTTCTGGTACAACCCAGGTATCTCTGCACCATGCTACACACTGTTAAGGGCATAGAAGCCATAAGCTATGTGGGCATCATCTCCCTGCCAAAGATGGAGGTACCTACTCTGAAGAAAAGTTAGTTCTCAGCAGGCCTTTCCTATCCTAACACAGTGAAATGGCTGTAAGCGCAGGTGAACTTTGTTACCTAGCCCCATGAGAGACGTAGGCCAGAGGTCTAGCGTTACTCTGGTAGCTTCCCAGACAGGTCAGCTGTACAGCTAGCCAGCAACCAAGACAGTGCTAATGTGGCCAACTGTTTCTCACCTTCCTCCTTCCCTTAGCTAATGCTTAGCCAATAAGTATTGCGGTTAATGCTTATTCACGTCAGAATACCCTCACTGATCCAGCAGATTGCTGTTCTCCACTGACAAGCAGTAAATACAACTGTGAACTGTTCCAGGAGAATTAGGACAACGTTCCGTGGCTGGCTGATACTGTCCAGACTATGTTGAAACACTCATGGGACTTTCTGTCTGCTGCTCTCAGAGCATTAGGAGTGCTTGAAGGATGTGATAATTTGGCCATTCAGCTGGGCAGTATTTTCTATGCTCTCAATTATCTGGTTGAGTGGCTCCTGTTCCAGCTACTGTGCCTTGCAAACATGAGTTTTGCAGAGTTATTTTCTTCTTGCAGGAAGTCCTGCTTGGTCATGGTATGATTTGATCCTGATCTGCAGATAGCTGGGACTAAATTATTTTCATTTTCCATGTAGACTGTTTGAATATGTAAAAAGGTCATCACCAATTCATGGGAAGGCTTACAGATGAACAGAGGAATTTAAAGTCATAGGTTAAGAAGAGAAAGTATATACTTTGTAAACAAGGATGGAAAATGGGACTTGATGTAGAAGAGGGTGTGAACCAGAGCCTTTCTCTGGAAATATCATTTGGGGGAAACCCTTGAGAAGGTTGTAGATACCGTTCACCTCCTCTGTGCTTAAACCACTGGGAATGTTGTGCTGGAGAGGTCCACAAAGGAATTCCTGAACTTGTCTAAGATGGATATAGCAAAGTCCAAACACAGCTCTGAGTACACAGATCACTGGTCTTGCATGTCTCCTCTGAATCTCTTTGAACTTGTTCATTGCACAGAAATTGAAGCAGTGTAGAGAAACAGAAAGAGGTAATTGGAAGAGGTCAAGAAACAATCTACCTGGCACCCCACTGCCACAAACTTACATGGAGGCAGAAGTAAGGGCTCTGTTCCATGTCAGCAATTTTATTGCCTGTTCTTAAAAATCTCCACTGAAGGGAACTTTGCAGCTGCCCTGGGTAGCCTAATTGAGTGCTTCTAACCTTTACAATTACACATTTTCCATAATCACCAGCATATTTACCTTTGCTTCAGATTGTGTGATTTCACATCATCTTCACCCAGCTATTGCTGTCAACATCTATGTCAGTCCTTTACCAAGTGACAGACTGTTATTGTGTCCTTACCTGAGTCTTCTCCTATCTAAACCAAACAACCTTCAACCTGTTCACAAGGTCATAGTCTGCTCATGTCTTAGCATTCACGTGGCTCTCCTTTGGATGCCCTCCAATACAGCAACATCCAGACACAGCACTCCAGCCAAGGCATCAATAGCATCAAGTAGAGTACTTCTGTTACCTTCCAGGTCTTAAATTAAAAATACTTGTTAGTAAACTTCAGAATGAGATTAGCCTTATTTTCAACAACATTACGCTGAGTGGAGTTAGGTAGCAATTTGCTAGGACTCCCTCCAGATTCTTTTCTGCAAGACTGAGGGAGGCAAAATGATATAAAGTCATGTGAGAGAGATAATAAATTAAGCCCTAGGCATTGCCAGATTCACCCCAAAACCTTTTATCTTGGAGTAATCTGCCTATTAATTCCAATATGCTTGGGATTCACTCCGTCCTTCCATTTCTAAAACACATCTCTCAGAGGCTGACCATGCAAATTTCAGACTCAAAAATAGTAAGAACAGCAAACGGTGTAAGAACCTGCAGTGTTGCATCCAGCTTCTGAAAGCTTTTGCCATCTTCTTCTGAGTTTGGGATACAAGTGGCAATGGGATTTGATTACACAAGTTGTTGAGGTTAGATTTTAGAGATGAGACTGGAGTGTTAACAGCCAGGACTGGAATGAAGATGGGTGACTCAAGAGGGCTGTATCTTGTTAACTTCATTTCTAAGGTGTTTCCATATTTACTTTTGCTCTGAACAGCATCTCTCAGGGTGCACCTATGCGGAAACACTACCCTGGTCTATTGTGTTCATGCCAGATTAAATGTGTTCACATGCTTTTTTAACAGTACATTTCTGGTGAATTACAGGATCAGCGTAGCTCTGCCTTGTTTTGGACTAGTGCTCCTCGTTCAGAGCAGATATCCTCTAACACACCTTTTGCTTGCTTTCCTGAGCCTGTGATGGCTCTCTAAGTGCAGTCTCAGATGTTTAAACTAAAAGTGTTCTGGGGTTGAAACTTTAAAATCCAGGAAGTTCACAGTTTCTGGTGACATGACAGTACACGATGAATGCATACAGGAAAAAACAGCAGGATGATCAGGACATCCCCCTGTGCTCCCATACCAAGCTGATTACATACCTAATGCTCTGACATTGGGCAATTTTCACAACCTCCTGCAAAGTGAACCAAGATTTCTCCTATCTTTAGGCTGCAGTTTGATGATATAGTGTCTTGAGCAGAAATGCTCTTTTAAGGAATCCTTTCCCCTTGCTGACATTCTTTCCCATTCCCACACCCCAAGGTGCTGTTGGTTAAAATTGTTGAAAGCCACATCAACAACAAAAAAAAAAAAGGCGGGAGGAGGGTTTAAATCAGATCGGTTTTCCAGTCAAGGGCTGGCAATGTGAAAGGTATGGATCCACCACAGCTAACTCGGTCTAAGCTAAGCCTGCCCTCCTCTTCACCTCATCCTCTGCGCTGGCACTGCTGCTTATCTAAACTTGCAAGGAGACAGCTGAGGGAGCAACGCTGGGCAAAAACGACACAGATGTTTCTGTAGGGATAGACCATGGACTCATGCTGACCTGCTTGCCAGGGCAGAAAAGAGCCCCTCCTTCTCTTTACCTTCCTGCCCACCTCTGTTCCTTCCCCCTTCCCTGCCTGGGGACACATATGTGCTCCTCTCCTTGCTCTGGCCCTGGCACTCACTGGGCCCTTTTCTGAGCTGATTAAACCTGCTCAGATGAAAGCAAGCTAGATGCCTTGTTGCTGGTTTAGTTTTCTGCAGGGACAGTGAGTTAAATTGGCTCAGAGAGGGGTCTGGAAGGCACCAGCACAAGGCCAGCCATAAAACCTGTCTGCAGAGAGAGAGGTGGTCGCATTTAGTGCTGTAGATATAACCTCGGTTTTCTGCTTGTTCAGATTCCTGAACCAGCTTGAGTGGGCAATAAACCAGACCGATGCCACTGCAACAGTGGGGACAAGCTGTAAGGGCAAGGAGGGCTTCATTCATGCCAGTTTATCACCTTAAAACTGCTGCAGAATTGCAGGCTGAGGGCTGACTCACCACGTTTTGGGGAGCAGCGGGTGACCAGGTTTGCAGAAAAGGGAACAGGAGTAGGCTGCACTGCTGCCAAGGACAATGCACCCTCAAGTTGGCTCACTGAAGAGAAATTTACAGTCACATACCGTGATATCCTTAGCATCCTTAGTAAATGCTGCCACCTGCAAAGGCTGCAGGGCAAACTTTGCTAAACATACATTTTGTGTTTTATGACTCAGACCCAGCAAGAGGCAAAATGCTGTGACATGTTTTAGGGCTGTTAGAAACGGACCAACCAGCACACTCACCACAGACAGTTGATAGAGGACTGAAGACCTGGTCCAAGCTCACTGTAACACAAAAATGACCACTCCTACTCTAGACAGATAACACCAAGAGCAACCCAAACTATGCCCAGTGCTTCCATGACAGCTATCCCTCCTGTTCCCGAAACAGCCTGTGTCAGCAGGCAACATGACCCTGTTGTAACTGCTGGACCAGCCCCGACGTCACAACCCCTTAATTTGAGAACTAGTGTAGAAGTGGTAAAGGCATATCACCTCATTGACTTTTTTGCTTCCGTTTTTCTTCTGCAGTGTGACAATGAGTGGCATTTACAGCTTGACTCAGTTGTCTGCCTTGGAGATGTGTGCCCTTTTGGGATGTCCTGGTGTGTCCCACCTGGCCTTCAGCTGCTGCATGGCGGCTCTGGAGATCCCAGGGCACATCTGCCTACGCCATGAGGCTATCATCCCCCATGGACTTCTTATGAGAAGTCAGGATCTCCACAGGGACCATTTCCAGTTTGTGGGGGAACAGGAGCTCTTTCTATAGACCTATCTCCCGAGTTAATCACTGTTTGAAAAATAATCCCTTACAACATGAGTTTAATCCCAGGCTTTTCAACAGACATGGCATGAGCTCAGTGAGTCACTGCCTCACACACGCTGCTGTGGAAACAAATTCCATTGATAAACCAGCTGTGATCAAACACCGTATGGACAAGGACCCCACTGTTATTGGGACAGACGTCCCCTGTTTGTGCAGTGGGTTCCTGGCTCCAGATTTTGTTCAAGGTAGAAACATACATAGCACATCAGAGTTTTCCCTGCTTTGTGGGAATTTCCTGCTCTTCCCCACCTTCCACAGTAGCCATCAGAGCCATAGGTCTGCATCTCTGTGCAGCTTCTCCAAGGGCACCAACACATGTCCCTAATGCCTGCCAGGTCCAGCCCACAGCGAGCATACTGCCAGCTCAGGTAGGAAAACTTTAGGGTTTTTCTCCCTTGTTGTTTAAGTCAAAGCCCACAAACACTTTGCCATAGCTACAAAACATGAGTTTACTGCTTTCAGTCCCTCAACACCCTCTTTTGTTAGAACAAAGCAGGTGAGTAACAGCGGCGGAACAAGTTAGTCCACTTGATAAAGTAATCTGCAGATAACACACTAAGGGACTTAGGTCAATGCAGGGGGAAATAATGAGTATTACCTGATGAATGGTATCAGGAAATATCCCCTCTTGAAATGCCTTGTGGGTTTTCTGCAGTGGCACCTCTAGTCAGCCTCACACTTGAAAACTGAGCGGAGGCTCTAGAAGCAACTTGTTTTCTGGGCAGTAACAACATGTTCAGCTAATTATACAAGTTCCTGTGTCTTGGTTTCCCTTTGAGAGAGATCAAAGCAGCCTGGGCTGTAATAGAAAGCAGAGGACATTTAAGATGGATCTAATTAGAAGATCTTCTATTTGAATCACCTGAGAAGGTAAACCATATTATATCTATGGGTGTCTTTATTTTCTGAAACATATGGGATAGTAACTATTGTGCTGGGTGGATTTGCAAGAGAGGGTGTAATTATTTTGCAACATTTATGAAAAAGAGAAACTTACGGAAAAAGGAAAAAGGAGGTCGTGTAGATCCTGGGTTAAAGTGAGACCTTGCTATTTACCTCTAGGAATCCTCTGCACTTTAGAGTTAACTTTAAACATTTTTCAGTCTGAATGCTGTGGAGAAAAAGAGATTCTGTAGCAAACTTGGGCTTCTTTAGCTCTCTTTAGCTCTCTTTAGCTTCTTCTTTAGCTTCTTCTTTAGCTTCTTCTTTGGTTTTATAAGTCAAAGATACTTATTGCCTCCCAGAAGACAGTGTGTATGAGAAATGATGAATGTGTCCACAGAGCCTCGGTTTCACCAACAGAAGGTACATAGATACTTGAGAAATTGCTTGCTGAAAAATTTGCAGCAATTCTTTTTTCAACAAGACATTAAATGAACAAGGGGAACAGCCACATTACTTGAGAAGGACATTAATATTTTTCCCATTTGCAATTTGACATTTGTTTGCTAATATTCTGGATTTCTAGATAGTGGTTTGGGATTTTTGGACTTTTGACTAGCTATCAAAGCCTGAGTAGCAGCACAGTTCTAATTTGCATGAGTTGTCCTCTATATGGCTTTTTATGTATACAATTAACAGGGCGGTTGGTCTTAGCTACGTGGTTGTACAAAGGGTGTATTTGAAAATAGAGGCTGACCCACAACATTTGAATATGAATGCAAGTTTGTGAACAGTGCAAAAGATACATGCAAAACTGTAGCAGATGCTGTTTAACTTAATCATAAACTTTGTTTAATGACCTTTTTTCCTTTCTATTATCTGTTTTATCAACCCATTATCAATGAAATACAAGTTCTTTGTACAGATTAAGCTATTGTACCATATGCTGTGAGCATATGCTGCATATACAAAACTATCAGAAATCTTTGTTTTGTTAGTGTTTCTATTATTAAGTCATGTCACTATCTCAAGGACTCGTGTCACAGTTTATAACTTGGCAATGTTTCTCTCTTGATCCATTTTCATCCATCTTGGTCTTGGGATCAGCCAGATCCATGGAAGTCTTGAGGTTGTCACAAGTGGGTGATGTCTTCAAAACAGCAAAATAGTCTCTTTTGTAGAATGCTGGATACACTGATGGACATGCCCAGGAAAATGAAGAGATGCTTCCTTTTCCCGACCTTTTTTTTTTTTCCCCCAATTCTGCCAGCCATTCATCCATTGGATAAAAAAAGCCTGTAACAGTCTTTTTAAAAATGGATTTTGGAGTGGGGTGGGAAGATTTTCTGAATCAGTGAGATGTCTTATTTTCTGGTTATTCCTATATAGAGCATAAGAGCAGCCATACTGCTCTTATGGGTCAGCTCAAATGTCTAGAGAGCACAGTTTTCCGGTTTGGCTTTTTTTATTCCCCTTGTTGCTACCCTAGAATATCTTTAAATTAATCTTCCTTTTTTAATTGCTCCTCAGAGTTCAGTTGACATTTCCTCAGACCCCATTTCTGAGTGGTAATAGTCAATTTGGAGTCCATCACAGAATACATAATGTCAGGATCATTTCTTTCTACCTTACACTTATCAGTGCTGAATTTCATGACCCAGTCTCTCAGTATCCTGAGATCTCTAGGCAGATCCTCACAGGCAGACTTTGCTTTTGTTAGTCTCAATCATTTAAAGTTTTCCACAGTGGTGTATCACTAATCACTGCCTTTTCCACATCAGTTGAGAACAGAGGGTGAGACACAGGCTTGCACTCACTTTCCTGGGGAGCAATGGTGATGACGTCTCTCTATTGGAAAAGCAAATCATTTCTTCCTACTTTTGCCTCCTGTCTTTTAACCAGGTCAGTATCCAGGTGAAGTCTCACTGCAGATGAATCTCTCTAAGAACCACCTTTGATGAGAAACCCTGACAAATGCCTGCTGGAAACCCACGTCAGTGACATCAAGTACAGTGCTTGGCTATAAGCTCATTGCTGTCCTCTATCCATTCACAAGGTGAGACCACAGATCACGTTCATATGATAGTTTTCTGTCATGGGCTCTTTTGAGCAGGGAAGTCACAGTGAAGCACCCTGTCTACTTGGGAGCACCAGCTCTGCTATGCAGTGTGGTGGCAATAGGCAGCCATTGCCAATGTTCATCATCACCTCAGGAGGTGCTGATTTTTCTGCTTTCACCTGGTGATTCACAGCCTTTCAAACCCTGAGTTTGTATGAACAGCCTTTTCAATGCAAAAAGATCATGATTTTACAAAAGCTCATTATTTTAATCAAGCTGATGTTATCCACTCAGGTTCTGTTCAGTACTGTTCTTGAGTCTTTTCTCAGTGCTTTCCTTTCTTAAAATGATTTTCACAATCTGCTTGGGTTCTGCCTTTTCCTGTAGCTCTCTACTAGCTGTTCATTCTGGAACTAGGGAAGTGCTTTGTTAGGAATAATCTGAAAGTGCATATTCATAGCAAAATACATATTTTTATGTATTGTTCAGCTCCCTTTCTCTATTCCCTCTGGTTGCATAAATGTGTTAGCATCTGTTGTAAGGGTCCATGCATGTTTTGCCTCTCCCTTTATGTTCCATCATCCAATCTACTGCCTGAGTAAATCAGCTCATGAGCTGGAAAATGTTGTTTATTCTGCGTTTTGATTTCAGGCACCACATTATATTCTGGTATGTCAGTATTCTTGGATTGTAGGTTATTTGCTTGTTAACTTCAGTGCAATTAATGGAGATGTATGCTAAAACCTCAAAATTACATGGAGTTTTCCAGGAGATATCACTCTTCATTGTTTCAGAACATACAGAAACATACAAAGGTAACAAATATACAGAAATCTCTAGGTGCGCCCATGATGTTACTGCAGCCCTCCCCAGAGTGGACATGGCCAGTAGCAGAGCTCTGCCTGCTGCAACGGGACAGGCCCTCACTTACAGCAACATTTCTAACTATTCCCTCACGTTCTGGCTGTGCATTTGCCAAGTACCACTGTGAGGAATACTTGAAGGTCCAATGTCAACTTTTCTCATGGCAGATGAATTTCTAGCACCTCATTTGTCCCTGTTAGGAATCTACTTAGGACTCTGCTTTCTCCAAGCAATTTCTTTCTCCCTCTGTTTTGAGTAGGTACAGCGACATGAAAAAAAGGACATACGAGGGAAACAGTCTGGTGACAGTGACAGACGAATAATTAAAGACCTTGTTCTGTGCTCTGTCTTGGATGGAGTGATCAGGCAGAGTGTGCTGAAAAAGTCTGAACATAATGTTTTTGTAGAGTGTGCTGGTATTTCCTACTGTGTGAGTCAGCTGAAAATCCTCTGATCCTTTTGCTTCATTTTGCTCTCAGGCTGTACAGCAAGGTCACTGGACAAAATGCCGTCCATGATTACTGCAGGTCTCCACTGCCTATTTCTACTGGTCACAGCATGTTGCCAGACATCACAGGACTCAAACTTTGATCCATTCATCCAATATGTAGTGAGTATCCTTTCCCAGCCCCATTGGTTTTCATTTGGTCTCTGCGTGTAGCACCCAGCTGCTATAGCTCTCCTTTACATATACAAAACCTTAGAGGAAGTCAGTATAAGGTCAGGTAGGGAAAGTGAATCCAGAGTCTCCCCAGTGTGTAAAAGAGATGGAGAAATCCAGGAACTGGGCTCTTCTTGCTTCCCAGTCTTAAAGCCTCTCCAGAAGGAACTGAGCAAAACTTCTGGTTTCTCACTTGTGTTAGCCTGCAAGGGATTTAAATTGCTGTCCCTGGAGCTAAGCTGACGTAACAGTTACATGGGCACTGTTCCTGGATGGGATTCACTCATCCTATGAGAGAGAGAAACCAAGTAAGTCAACAAAACTAGCTCAGGCACAGAGGTGCTTACAGGTAGGTGACAGGAGTCTCACCACTGTCTTGACAGTAGCAGATGAGTAGACATGACCAAAATGCCACTCCTGAGTGACTTGTGTTTAGATGTTGTGCTTGGACTCAGACTTTACTCCAGTTTCCCACTTTTTCAATAATTCTCACATACCTCTTCTGCTTCATCAATAGTGCGAATTATGGAAATTTGTTTTATGCTTTGTCCTGTGTATGGGTTGGGTAACAGACCGTTTCTGCACAAATAGTCCCTAACTAGAAATGACAACAGAGGAACAGAGAAACAAAGGGACTGACCAAATGGAAGTTAATATAATCTGGTAAAGAAAACTAGTCTACAAATCTACCAACTCTATCACAATTATTGTTAGACCAGAAAATACTTCTTTTGTCTTCTACATTATGAACCCTATCAAGCCAAAACAGATTCTAACATCTATATTCAGCCCCTAGCACCACAGGGACCTTAGTTCTGATGGACTGACCAAAACACAATGGGCTTTTTCGAGCAGGTTGAAAAAAGGCAAGGAGAGGTGAAGAGGAAGGTGGGAACTCCTTAAGCTGTTTCTGCTACCATCCCCTGTCTTGGCAAACCAATACATAGCTGGTTCCAGCAGCGCCGTCTGCCCTTCGGCAGATGTCTAATAGTGACCAAGTATCTTGTTTGCTCTGTTGTTTTCAAACTGTCTCCAGCTCAGCACTTAGGCATTTTCATGAAAAGAGTAACGCTTTATTTTTTAGCATCGTTGATCCATGGTTGATCCTGCAAATGAGTCATCACTTAATGGTGTGAAATATGTGAAGTATTTAACGACATAGCAATACCCTATAGTTGTTTGGGAGAATAATTAAAAAAGGAAACCACTGAGACCAAACCTGGGGGAAGAAGTGGATCACAGTGGGCTTTTGGTAACTTTTGCAGCTAACCTCTAAGGTGAAAGGTGGTATCCCTAGCAGTGCAAAAATGCCAATGCACCTTGGGCTCTTCACTGCCAGCACAGCTGCGATATGAAGCCCAGCTCTAATCACACACCAGATGGTTCCTTTATGTAAAGAGATGACTTAAGAGTTGCCAAGCTATTCACCCTTTCTGTAAATAAAGATTTCAGTAGGACTCAAGAAACTGGCAAAGCTGCAAATTTCCTGCCTGTGTCGTTGCTTGTTCTTTAGCCATTCTTGCTAACTGTGGTGCCAATGTATTTTTAGGGCATGATTAAAAAAATAAGATGGTCTACCTCTCACTTGGCTGCACCCTGCGTGAACCCAGTCATACTGAAATTGTGCCACCACTGCCCTGGTCAACTGTGGGCTACTGATGGCCCACAAAATAGCTGACCTGACACCTGAGCTGGAGCCAAGACATTTCAATCCCCTTTCTACTCCTATTTAGGCTGGCTTTGCTGCTGCAGAGCTGGAAGCTCTGAGCAAAGAGGAAAGGGTAATATGAGTTCACTTCTGGATAAGGCTGAGTGGCATCTCCCAGGCAGTTTGCAAGGCTGGCCCAGGACTGAGAGCACTGCATCAACCCCATAGCCGGTCTGCAGCTCAGACACAGAATTTCTGCTAAGCTGAGACAATTGCCTTGCAGAGATATGCAAAGAGACACCTGAAAACTCAGTACATCCCTCTGCTGGTGTTTAACATTTCCCTGCTTGGAAGATATAAATATTCTTTTTAAAGAGGAAAAGGGGGCCAGGCAGGGGCAAAGATCGGTGGAGGGAAAAAAATTATCTATGCTGGTATTTTTCTTCACTAATTATTTCACGCCAACAACAGCAGCTAAACCATCACTTTATTTTTTCACAGAGCTTCACTCTCTTTTTTCCACAGATTGACAGCGTGCTAGGAGAGGAAAGCTTCCAGTCAGAGATGCAAAGACAGAAGCGAAACAGTACGTACACAAATGTATGGTAACAGAGCAGGTTTCTAGTAAGCCAAGGGTGAAATCACTACTGGGGACAGCATCTCCTGAGGTACTGAACTGTGATCATCAAGGGGGAGTAGTTGTTGTGGTTTAACCCCAGCCAGCAGCTAAGCACCACACAGCTCCTCGCTTAATCTCCCCCAGTGGGATGGGGGACAGAATCAGCAGGGTAAAACTGAGAAAACTCATGGGTTGAGATAAAGACAGTTTAATTGGTAAAGCAAAACAAGGCATTCATTCACTCCTTCCCATGGGCAGGCGGGTGTTCAGCCATCTCCAGGAAAGCAGGGCTCCACCACACGTAACGGTTACTTGGGAAGGCAAACGCCATCACTCTGAATGTCCTCCCCTTCCTTCTGCTTCCCCCAGCTTTTATTGCTGAGCGTGATGTCATACGGTGTGGACGTCACACTCCAGGTCATATGGTGTGTGACATCATACGGGTCAGTTGGGGTCAGCTGTCCTGGCTGTGTCCCCTTCCAGCTTCTTGTGCACCCCCAGCCTACTTGCTGGGAGGACAGAGCGGGGAAAAAGAAAGCCTCGATGCTGTGTAAGCACTGTTCCACAATAACTAAAACGTTGTGTTATCAACACTGTTTTCTGCACAAATCCAAAACATAGCCCCATACAAGCTACTGTGAAGAAATTTAACTCTACTCCAGCTAAAACCAGTACAGGAGTAAAGGGACAAACAAAAGAGGTGGAAACTTTTGTCTGGTCAGAGATTGACATAGAATCATAGAATAGTTTGGGTTGGAAGGGACCTTTACAGGTCATCTAGTCCAAACCCCCTGCAATGAGCAGGGACATCTTGCACTAGATCAGGTTGCTCAGAGCCCCATCCAACCTGACCTTGAATGCGTCCAGGGATGGGGCATCTACCACCTCTCTGGGCAACTGTTCAACTGTTTTTTACCCTCATTGTAAAAAATTTCTTCCTTGTTTCTAGTCTAAATCTCCCCTCTTTTAGTTTAAAACCATATCCCCTTGTCCTATACAACAGGCCCTGCTAAAAAGTTTGTCCCCATCTTTCTTATAAGCCCCCTTTAAGTACTGAAAGGCTGCAGTAAGGTCTCCCCAGAACCTTCTCTTCTCCAAGCTGAACAACCCCAACTCTCTCAGCCTTTCCTTCACGGGAGAGGTGTTCCATTCCTCTGATAATTTTTGGGGCCCTCCTCTGGACCCGCTCCAACAGGTCCATGTCTTTCCTGTGCTGGGGACCCCAGAGCTGGACTCCAGGTGGGGTCTCACCAGAGCAGAGTAGAGGGGCAGAATCCCCTCCCTCGACCTGCTGGCCACGCTTCTTTTGGTGCAGCCCAGGATACCTTTGGCCTTCTGGGCTGCAAGCTCACATTGCTGGCTTATGTCCAGCTTTTCATCCACCAATACCCCAAAGTCTTTCTCCACAGGGCTGCTCTCAATCCCTTCATCCCCCCACCTGTATTGATACTGGGGATTGGCCTGACCCAGGTGCAGGACCCTGCACTTGGACTTGTTGAACTTCATGAGGTTCACATGGGCCCACTTCTCGAGCTTGTCCAGGTCCCTCTGGGTGGCATCCATATGATGACATATATGAGCACAGCTTCTGTGCAAGCTGAAATGCATGGTGTAGAAAAAATGCCAAGCCTCTTAGCAAGACATGGGTCACAAGATAATCCTGTATGGCTTCAGTCTGTGGTTGACAACCTATCCACTTGCTGAGTCAAAGGAAAGAAGGGATGAGACAGCTTTTCTCTGTATATAATATGCCATTTATATCAGCTTCCTATTGCTCTGAGACCAAAGAAATCTGGCTTTTGTCAGAGAAGCAGCAGATAAAACACCTGCAAAATATCTGCTGAGTAGGAAGCAAGAAGATTTCCTAAGCAGAATGCCACACTAAGCTACCATTAAATAGCAACAAAGAGCCCAAATGCCGAACTGGAAGCCATCAATTTGTGATCTACCCTCACACACAGCTTTGCAGTCTCATGCTATTTCTCTTTCAGTGCTTACTTTTGACCTTCCCCCTCTGGAGTACACCGTTGACATTGAAGTAAGCCTTATGGATTCATCTTTTCTGGAGCCAATCAAAGAGTATTTCAAAAACCTTAATCTTCCATTTTCAACAAATATTTCAAATGTAGAAATGACAGTTTCAAACATCAACATTACAACAGGTGAGTTGGTTATTTATTTTTATATTCTGGGTGATGTGCTTTTTTTCCAGTATTTGATCTCTCCCAGTTTTACCATCCATCATGCTTAGAAATCAGCAAAACTGAACTGTCTCTGCTGCCTACTGAAAGACCCAACAAGACTGAAGCTCTAGCACACAACAGCAGGTTTTGTTATCTGCATCCCACCACTCCTCTTTATATAATGTTGGCAATAGGAATAGGCCTGAATGCTTTTCTTTTCCTAAGGAAGGGACAAAGCCAGAGGAAGCCTGAGCCAAAGGATTTTGCTCCAGTTTGACTAACAAGCAGTCTGAGTTACTTTCAAGTTTCAGGAAGCTGCGACAGCGGTTATCAGACTGTTTACTTCCCTCCACTTGCATTTGGAATGTAAATCGCCGTAAGAGGCTGTAGTCTGACCCTGACAGAGACAGGCTGCATGAGACGCAGTCTTTTCCTGATATAACTCACTAAACGTATTCTTACCGGGCAAGATATCAGACAGGTTTTATTACATGAGTTGTGGTTGTGCAACATCACATCCAAGTAACTAGTAGAGCAGAGGATATACAAACACACCAAGCATTTACAACAGTAGAGGAGGAGATTTGGTACCTTCTTATCACTGTTCCATAAAGCAGTGAAAGGAAGTGTTCATCGGTTCTCAAAACAACATGCAAATGGATCTTTTAAAGACCTTCAGGGTCACATGCAGCGTGTGAAAATCACTTTGTTAATATCTTACTTTGCCAATGGCACATTAAGAGCAGAAAAACTTACACAGTGAAGTGTTTTGTTGGGTTTTTTTTTTATTAGAGAGAATATACGTCTTTAAAGCACTTGGTGATAATGTCACCTCCTCTCATGCAGCGTCTGTCAGGATAGTCAGAATGACACAGCACGTCACTAGCCAGCGGGACTTTGAATGACCATTACATGCTCTTACAATCTTTAAAAGCCTATACATTTGCTTTCAGCCCAAGCAATATAGAAATATCCAATCTGAAAACTATCATAGGACCCTGGCCAATATGCCAGCTAAAATTTTAGTATCAGGCTTCACATCACCACTCAATTACTTAAAAGTAATTAATCAGACTTATCGCTGTACTAGTCTGGTTCCCATTTCTGGTTAGTCATTTATAATTAGTACAGTAAGATTTGCAAGGCATCAGATCATCATGTTTGCATCATTCAGGTGAACTCACAAGAAGGGCAACATTTAGTTGAGATCGCTGGCATAAAGATACAGCAGGAAAAATATATATCATGCAATACGTTATGCCCCATTTTACCATTCTCATAGTATTTGTCTGTCTGTCTGACACTAGTCTGTCTGCCCAGTGGTGAGAACAATAGCTGTTGTTCTTGTGAAAATGGATATGCCTGGCCAAGTGCGGTGTGCAGTGACTTGATAACCTGCCCTTCTGTCAGCGTAGCACCTGACCTGCCCTGCGGCTACATGAAGGAAATGCCTTTCTACGGGCCTTACTGTGAGCCTCAGACTGAAGGTAAGGAGAAACAGTGCTGAACTTCATTGTACAACTCGTATACTGGTTAGAAGACAGAATAGTGTTAAAGGTGTGAAAAAGCAGCACGTCAGGACTGAGCTGGCTACCACATTGCCTATGAATGTGGAAAGTCTGTAGAGACAGTCTAGAGCTCTTATCTTTGTGATGTGGGTCCACCTTGACCCAAGTACTTGCAGATATTTAGTGCCATACTGGAGCCCCAGCTCCTGGGATCACTCACATGCCTCTCTGGGACTTTCAGCTTCCACTAAGCAAAGAAAGTGTCATCTCATCAGCTTTTCAACAGAGGAACTTACAAATGTGACCAAATTGTGCCATAGTGCTCAAGAGAAGAGAAGGAACAAAAAACCCCAGCATGTATCTTGTATTTGGTTTTATTTCATGACTCTCGTGGCAAGGTGCCCATGAGTTTTTAGGAACCTGACTGATGACTGGACACTTAGGCTTGGCAGCACTGGGGTGGAGCACTACCTGTTGTCTCTGCAATCCAAGACAAACCCCCATGAGGCTCTGCCTCTGATTTGTGATGGGGCAGCATGCAGAAATACCCAGAGGCAGCCCTAGAGCTGGAAGCAGTCCAGTGCTGTCAGCATGCCTGTTCTAATCAACTCTGGTTGATTAGAGGCAATGCTTTTATCACAGGGCAGCCCCATATCAATATTATACTATTGATACAATGCTATACTATTTCCAGGACTAGAGCTAGTATCTCTTCCATGTGGAAGTCACACACCCCTTAGAAGTCCAGGGCCCTAGGTACAATGCTCCTCCACTGCATGATATGGACGTGTCCTTAAATGGATCCAGCTTAGAAAATTCCATTACTTCTCTAAGCATTTTATGGTTTTTGTGCCCATTGATGGGTCTTCACCGAGGATATTACCCTCCCAAAGTCAATGAGGATTTTTCCAATCATTTCAGTGAAACATGGGTGGAGATTCATCCTGTGTAACTTTCACTATGTAAAAGTTAAGTATCTGATCAAAGTTATTCATCAAAACTCTCTATAACTGGAGCAATGTAGCAACTGTAGGAAAGCTGTTTATCACCTTCTGAATATATCACCTTCTGAAGGTGTCTACAGCTTTGCATCAACTGGAGTGGGAATCTAGATATCTAGCAGATGCCAGGCATCTAAATTAGATGTAGAAAACTAGGAGAATCCCAAAGTTCCTATTATACAGATGAATCTTGGCAAGTTGTAAGATTTGGATTTAGGATTAGGGTGGCTTCACCAAGGGCAAATTGTGCCTGACTAATCTAGTGGTCTTATAGGATGGAATGACTGTATCAGTGGACAAGGTAAGAGCTACAGATGTCATCTATCTAGACTTGTGTAAGGCCTTTGATACGATCCCCCCCCAACATTCTTGCTGCTAAATTGAAGACATACGGGTTTGACAGATGGCCTGTTAGATGGATAAAGAACTGGCTGGATGGCCACATCTAAAGAGTTATAGTCAATGGCTCAACATCCAAGTGGAAGCCAGTCACAAGTGATGTCCTCAAGGATCTGTACTATTTAATATCTTCATCAATGACATAGACAGTGGGATTGAGTGCACCCTCAGCAAGTTTGCAGATGACACCAAGCTGAGTGGTGCAGTTGATTAGCCAGAGGGAAGGGATGCCATCCAGAGGGACTTTGACCACTCGAGGAGTGGGCCTGTGTGAATGTCATGAAGTTCAACAAGGCCAAGTGCAAGGTCCTGCACCTGGGTCAGGGCAATCCCCAGTACAGGCTGGGGGGTGAAGGGATTGAGAGCAGCCCTGTGGAGGACTTGGAGATACTGGTGGATGAAAACTGGACATGAGCCAGCAATGTGAACTTGCAGCTCAGAAAGCCAACTGTACCCTGGGCTGCACCAAAAGAAGCGTGGCCAGCAGGTCGAGGGAGGTGATTCTGCCCCTCTGCTCTGGTGAGACCCCACCTGCAGTACTGCGTCCAGCTCTGGGGTCCCCAGCACAAGAAAGACATGGACCTGCTCAAGCAGGTCCAGAGGAACCCACGAAAATGATCAGGGGGCTGGAACACCTCTCCTATGAAGGAAAGGCTGAGAGAGCTGGGGTTGTTCAGCTTGGAGAAAAGAAGGCTCTGGGAAGACCTTATTGCAGCCTTTCAGTACTTAAAAGGGGGCTTATAAGAAAGACAGAGAGAGACTTTTTGACAGGACAAGGGGCAACTGTTTTAAACTGAAAGAGGGTAGATTTAGATTGGACATAAGGAAGAAGTTATGATGAGGGTGGTGGACACTGGAACAGGTTGCCCAGAGAGATTATGGATGCCCCATCATTGGAATTATTCAAGGTCAGGTTGGATGTCTCTGCCCAGGGCAGGGGGGTTGGACTGGATGATCTTTAAAGGTCCCTTCCAACCCAAACCATTATATGATTCTAAGATTCTATGGTTAAGTTAGAAGAAAAAGCTAAGAAAACATTTTGTAAGCATTGCTTTTGATTATTTTTACATTTATTTTTATGCTTTTCCTTACAGACTCATGTGGTATGGGAGAGGTCATTGTAATGAGTATGTCAGTCAGACTCGACACAAACTTCTCGGATGCTCTCGGGAATTCTTCTTCTGACTTATACAAAAAATACAAATCTGACCTTGAAAAAGCGGTAATGACTTTAGTTTTCCATCTCTGAAGGTAGAAAGCCCTCTAAGAAATATGGTATTTACCATAAGTGTCTGGGGAATAGGGTGCACTGTCACCATCTTTGTGGGGAGCTGTGAAGTATGCAGCAGTGGTAGCTACAAAGTGGGCCAAAGCTGACCTCCATTGAAAGGCAATGACAATATTCCCATTCATTTTAAAATGCTGGCTGACAGAGAAGTATTTAGGAATCTTTTGCATCAAAAGCATGAAAAAAATATCACATTATTGGTCCCAGGTTAAATGCACATGAGCACACATAGAATGAAAACATCAACATAAATTTATGCCATGACAGTGCGGAGAGCACCAGGCCTGTTCTATCAGATCTGCTACCTGCCTTTACTAACTTCAGCGTTGGAGAGTTTCCTATTTTAAGCATGCTAGAGTAATATACAGAGGACTTATGTCATGTAATATGTCTTTGTTTACAGTTTAATGCTAGCTACAGATGTTTACCAGGCTTTGTATCGGCAACAGTAACTGGTTTCAGGTAAGTAAACGATTTCATTTTTTCCTGGAAGACACAAATCTTTCTGTCCGGTCTCAAGGAGACACCAGTCAGCAAAGACTATATTCACTCTGACTAGAACCCACGCCCAGTATATACATACTGAATAATAGTATAATAGCTGCAAAGGAAAGCCCAACTATTAGCATGGAAATAGGATTACAGGTAAAATTCACTACTGTGCAAAAGTCCAAGAAACATAATCATCCTCCATCTGGATGAAAGCCTTTTGTGGGAAAGACTGAATTCCACCCAAAAGGGGAAAAGGATGCAAGTAAACCTAACAGCATTTCCTAGGTCATCAGGAAGATGGATTAGTACATTGACTCTGGATATAACATTGGATCTGGATAAAAGAGACATTACTTGAGTCCACACATATTTAAATGCAGCTGTATTTTAGGTTTTCTAAGGGGAGTTTACTAGAAATAGACAGCAGACGAAGGAGATGTCATATAAAGGTGTTCTTACTTTGGGAAGAGCTGTAGCACAACCTTCTTGTATACCAGAGCAAGTCTTGAGTCACAACAGAAGCCTTCACAGGTGAGCCCTGTGAAGCCTTCCTAGCCATGCAAGCTGGGTCACCACAACATAGAAGACTGCTAATATGCAAGGATATTTAATTCTGGTGCTTCTCTCATTCTTGTATCTGTTTAGGCCTGGAAGTGTTTTTGTGAACTACGAAGTAAAAGCAGGACCAGCAAGCTTCGATCAGATAGCAAATTCCAACAAAATTGTACCACAGTTTCTAGATGCACTTTACCTGCTAAACCAAGCTACCTTCACAACAGAAATAACTAGTAAGTTTAAAGCTCTCTCAGTATTTTCCTTCAACCTTTACTTTAGTATTTCTAGCCTGAACCATGTAGCCACCTTATACTGTTGATTATTTGGTACTGGACCTTCAAAAAACATTTATTTCTCTGGCTGTTTCATTTCAGCCTGTGCCACCAAAACTTAGGACTTACATGAGATGACCATGCACGCAGTACCTCCCACAGAAAACCAAATCCTTCCAGCTACTCTGCTGAACCCTGATGCAGTCTCTCCATGGGAGAGAGACTGAATACCCTTAAGTTCACCTCCAGAACTGAGACATCTCTTAGCATAGCAGGCTGCCAGCACTTCTCACTTCTTCAAACAAAACAAAAACCTCTTGCAGTTTACATGAGAACGGGGTCCCCCTGGCTTCCCTGGCACATTTTCCATGCTGCTGCTGGACAGTGTGTTACAATTCAGTCGCCTGATCAAGTGCTGCACTCTCAGTGCACTGAGCGCTTGATTGTCTGTCTCAGAGGATTACTTCAACCTGGTTGCTTCTCCTCCCAGTTTATCTACTTAGAAAGTAGTGGTGGTGATAATATTTCTGGCTTTCTGCATAAAACCTTCTGGGATCTCTGGCTGACAAAGATAGTAGAAGAATATGTTGTGGGAAAATTGCATAGCTTGTATCAGGGGTAGTGCCCAGCAACTGATGCTGAGTGCATACTAGTTGTGAAGCACCTAGGATTCCCAGGAGATGAAAGACACCATATAGACGTGAGCTGAAATGCCAATAATGCAGAATGTTGCTCTTTGTCTTCCCAGATCAGACAAACTTCACTGTGAGTCCTGTAGACATTTTTGAAGGGGATACAGTAACTCTAATCTGTGAGATAAATTCACCATCTGAGAATGTGACCTGGTATCACTCTGATAAGATAATCTCACCCAGCTTCTGGTATCCGATGGAAAGAAGAGTTTCACAGAGAACCTCAAAGTCGATTCTTAAAATTAAGAACATTACGATGGAGAATTCTGGTATGATTTTCTATTCTCAAAACAGCAGATGTAAAACAGCAGCTAGTTCTATAAAAAGCAGAGAGGAATGCAGTGACTGCATTTTTCCTAGAGTAAATGTGAAAAATACACTGTCCCTCATAATTTTCTGGTGGGTTTTTTTTTTTCTTTAATTATCTACATACTGGCTGGCATTGCCAGTAAGATGTGAACTGCCTGAAGTGACTATACAGGCCTGAGTATTCTCAGTGCCAGGCTTCACTGCCATATCACAGCAGACAGCAGTGACTACATGGCTGTAAGGCCTTCCCACCCTTTCGGTGTGGTAACGTGAGGCTGTGGTTGAATTTGTCCTTGATGGTCCTTGCCCCCTTTGCAAACATAAGCTAACTAATCAGAGCTCAGAGTTACAGTTTTTCATGTGTTCATGTTTAGGGCTTCTTGAAAATCAGAAACAGGTCAACTAGCGGCATTTTGCTGGCAGGAGTTATCAGGGGAATTACCATCTATTATCAGAGTTTGACTCAAGCTCCCACTCAGTTCTTCTCTTTGGACCATGAATTTTACATTGAACTTCAAAAAGGGTAGCCTGTGACCAGGTATTTGGGCACACATACGCAAGGTAGAAGTCAAGGGTCCAAACTTCTTTGGGCTAAGGATGCCCTGAACTTTGGTGTCTCCACTCCTATGTAAGTGGCCTACTCACTTGGCTACCCCAATGAGGAAGGGGAATCCACATACCTAAAGTATGAAGGAAGTTTGGACCTCTGATTGCCAATTTCAAAAGGAAGCCTGGCTGCATTAGGGGACAAATGCCTGAGAAAATGGCTGATAAATACTCCGCTCTCTTTGGCAATACCTTCTGAGCAGCATACATGCCTATACTCAAGAGTGCCAGCTCTTGTGGAGTCCACCCTGGGCACCTATCTCTCACCCATTCAGTGTAGGAAACTTTCGCACAGTCAGTCTAAATTCTTACCATACCATATTGCTGCCATGTGGACTATAGCCAATATACAGAACCCAAAAACATCAGCTTAGTCAGATTTTAAGTATTTCAGTCCCAGAGCGCTGGTCTCTTCTCAAGTACCTATCAACACTGAAGCTGCCTAATCTGGATACATTTGGCACCAGGAGTCTGCAGAAAGCATACTGCAGATGACCTGAGAGTACGTTTTGATTAGCAAGTAGCAGAGCCACTGCAGAGCAGGGAGATGTGAAAACTAGGTGTGGAAGTAGCTCCCAGGTCCTAACTCCAAATGTAGAGGAAAAAACAGCAAAATGTGTTCTCAATGCTAAGATATTGCCTATGCTTTACAGGTTCCTATAGGTGCACTTTCACAAACAGCAATCAGTTTCACACACTGATATACAAGGCCACGAAAACAATAGCAGTCTCTCCGCTATACATCACTCCAAACCTACATGACATGGATGTTACATGCAACAGTCCTGAAATACAGACAAACAGTCCTCTGCTGTCCTGTTGTATTGACAGACACTTACCATCGCTTACTGCCGACTGGAAAGTAAATGGAGTAATCAATATTACAGGTAAGATTAACAAAAGATTGTCTTTCACCTGCTAGGTTTGTTTGTTCTTCAAAGATCTCCTCCTAATTGGCTACCCCAAAGGCCAAGTCCTAGGATGAATACAGGGTACCCTCCAAAGGTGTGTGTATGTGGGAAGGACAATGGATGGACAGCGTGGTACAGACTCCATACATGTTGTGCATGTGCCAGTGGGATTCTGGGCATCTCCATGCACTGTGCAAACATTGATGCTTAAAAATGTGCCATCCTGGATGGAAACAGCTGCCTGGACCAGCATCATACCGAGTTTTTCCAAAAAGCTTATTTCTGCTTTGTCTAGTTTTGAGAGCAAGGCTAAGTGCATCAGTCTCTACTACTATCTCCAGAATCACCCATGGGGTATGAAAAGCTTCTGCATGCCACATACTGACATTTGGCAACCAAGAGAGGCAGGTGCTACACTTTGCAACAGCTGCAGCATAGCTAAATACTGAGTGCACAGGTTCCCTCTCCACCTGCAGTTGTGATACATCACATGCCAGTTGAGTCAGCGGCATCCCATAAGACTTTGCTTATAATATGAGTATAACGAGTTAATAAAGCGTCAAGTAAATGTGTTACAAAGAGTTACAAAATAACATCAATAGAAACACTCATAACTGTCTATGAACCGTAGTCATAAACAGCCTATTGCCCTCTTAATATATCATGGGTATGGATTAACTGTATATTGTTAACCATTTGTTATAAATGAAATTTAGCGGAAAGCAGGACAGCAAAATGAGAGAAAACCTTCAAAGCTCATGTGCACAGTCACAGGGGACAGGTACTGGTGTGCAGCAGTGCTTGCAGAGATAGGGGTGATCCTGGCCTACTGTAATGAGCTGTTTTGCCCTTGATTCCCTGTGGCCAGGCTTTCCCCCAGGAACTCTGCTCTCATGCCTGATGCACTTTCAGCTGCAGCACGGGATAGCTTTTGTGGTGTTTTCCTCTTATAGCTAAACCAGCACTCTTCAGATTTAAAGTTGAATGACTGTCAAGTACCTCCAAATATTTATTTCAAAATCAGATGACATTAAAATCTGCAGTATTTACTCCTGTTTTACTTATCTTACTCATCCTAAATATCACAGATAATGAGGTTAGGCTGAACCAGAATACTCTTCATTTTGGCTTACCCTGAGGTATCCAAGCAATGTTGTTGCTCTCAGGACTGGTTTTGGCATTAGGTGCCCAGCATTGTGCTGAGAGCCGTCTTCAGGCCTTTGGAAGACCACTGTGAGTGCTGCCAGAGTAAAAGATGTGAATGAACTTCAGCAACGATGAGTTAAAAGTGCCATGCTGTCAAAGGTTACATACAAACCCACAAGGTTTTCCTTAGCTAGAGTGATTGCTTGTGATTTCCAGAGCCTAGGTATTTTTGGACATCCATAGCCCTTCAAGGAATGTTTATTTCTCTCTAGGAGTCTCCAGTTTCAGTGGAAACTGCACTGAATACAGGCTCAACATCAATGAATCACTATGCCCACCTGAGAAGGCAGGTACAGTGACAACATATACATGTGAGCTGAAGACTGAACACGGTGCCAGGAACAGTCAAAACTTCAGAGTGACGTACCTCCGGAGAGGTAGGAGTCAGGTAGCATGTAACAGACCATCAGCTCTTTAACACGTAGGTGGCCTCTATGGCACATGTCATTTGCAAGAAAATAATTATAACAAGTGACTCTCAATAATATGACATTTATCTTGTGTTGTCTCAGCCCATATAACAATATCTTCAAGCATAAACTCATCGGTTTCCGAGGGAGGTACATTCAATGTAACGTGTGAAAGTGATGTGAGCAATCATGACAATATCACTTGGAAAATCCAGTCTGGAAATAACACAAAAACAGTAGACTGGGATATGTACACCAAAAATAGCACATCTGTGCTCTCAGTGAAGACTGCCACACAGGACTGGAGCGGTGAGTGAACCTGGTTTGTATTGGCTACAAAGGCAATGAAATCTCCGTACCAGATCATTTACAGCATCCCTAGCCCTGCAAAACACTGTGAAGCCTGGCCACAGTAAATAAAAAAAAGAGTTAAAATCATAACTGCTGGAGGACAGCAAGACGTGATGTTGCCAACAACACTGTACTTGTTCAGTATTAGGGCTCATGACCATGCAAAAGCTGAGGAGCACTTCTGTTGAGTGAGACATGGTTTTTGTGTCATTTCTTTCAGGCACCTACATCTGCACATTCTCCCAGAAGTACTTGGAGAGTTCTGCCAATGTGACAATCAAGGTTATTTCCTTGCCACTGAATCAGAACATCCTGATAGACCCCATTGCAGCATCTATACAGTGCAAAGTGCAACAAGCCCTTGAGTGCTGCATAAGTGCTAACAGCATGGAAGATTACACTGTTAAATTCATGGTTCAACAAAAAGAATTTCAAGCTGGTAAGAAACAATAAACTTGCAGAATCACTAGTTGCACTATATGTCACAACCCAGGCCCTGGGTTTTTTTGTTTTCAGTTAGGTCTGTGTAACCAATTCATACTTACTGCTATTATGACAACCTACAAGTACTCCTGAGAGCATAAAAGAAGGGTAATGGACTTTTTTTAGAATGGTTGCTATGCTTGGGGAGCATGGCTGAGATTAACAGAACAGCAACTGAAGTCACTGCTGTAGTGATAAATACATAACAGGTAAATTCAATGTTTGGTTTGCCTTGCCAGGCAGTGAGAAGTGAGCATCCTCATCATTGTTCAGATTAGAAATTGCTGAACTCCATTTTTTTGCCTTTATCTTCCACTCTGCCACTTTTTTGAACTGAGTATCAAGGAAACATTACTTAAGAAGATGACCTAATTCATGAAAAATGTAGAACACGTTAAGAATGCAATTTAAAGAACTATTCTATTTTCTTCAAGGATACAGGTAACATATCTTTAACAGCACAAAAGCCTAAGCTTCTAGGTCTTCAAATTTAGGGCTTCCCTGGCATGTTCTTATATCCTAGAAGTTTTCAAGTGGGTTACAAAACAGTTAATTTGAAAAAAAGCAAAGAAGAGCCACCTAAACTAACTCAGAAAACACACAGCAGTGCAAAAACAACAGGCTGAAGTGTAAAGCAGATGGAGACTGAGGGGTCCTCTGGCTGCTAAGAAAAATGCCAAGATCTTGTTGAAGAGATTGTAGTCAGGGATCCTCAGGCACAGGCATCCTGAAAAGAAATGGGAGCGTGGTACAGATCCTGAGTTCAAAAGAACCATATAAGAACAGCAAAAAAAGTATCCTAGCCTAAATGAAATGCCTGTGGTAGAAGCAGAAGCAGAAGAGTATTCTCCAAAATGGTTTCTAAAGCAAATTTTGATTCCTGCACAGTAAAAGAGGGTTTGGGCAGGATTTGCTCATACACCAGTAATTGAAAAGGTACTGATCATGCAGCAGCTGCCAGAAGATTTGTTAAGTGGGGAGTAAGAGACGGATATCAGCATACAGAAAGGAAGTTTTTCCACAAAGGAAGTTTCTTTCTCTAGGACCCACAGAAAAGAATGTTTTGCAGAAGCTTTCTGCTGTCTGCTAGCTTATTGACCCCAAATCTGTGTTAACCTATCTCAATCCTTCCACACAGAGAAAAAGAAAAAAGAAAATTTGTTTTGCTACATGTACAATTACACAGAAACAGAATGCAGCAAAGAGAAAGAGGTCACAGCATATTGCAACTTTATTAACCACATTGGACAGGAAGTCAACAGTACAAGTATAAGACTGCACCTAATACCTGGTAAGAAAAAAGTTACTATTTAAAGCTGTTAAATAGGAAATCCCAGTGTCTTTGTTAAATCAGATGCCACAAATTTATCACTGGTGACAACTAACAGGAGTAGTTTTTGTTAGCCAAGAAATTTTGTCTCCTTTTTTGACACAAAATTTTGAAATACCGAGGAAAATATCAATTTTCCTGTAGTTTTAAAAAATAAATAGACAAGATGTCTTGTCTTCACTGTATTTGACAGTGGCCTCAGTATGTTCCCAAGTAGTTACAGTTCAGTCACCTTCTGTCCCTACTTCCTTCTGCTGCAGCGTGCACCACCAGGCTTCCTCTCCTGTGTTGAAATGTGGTCATGCAGCTCCCAGCTTGCACCAACAATTTAGCAAGGATAAAAGATTGTGGTGCCTCAGGAAGAAGTCATCTAGCTCAGGAGGTCAGCCTGTGGGAGAGAATATCCACTTTAAACACAAGAATGGCAAGCTCCATGAGGTGTTGCAGAGACCTAGGCAGACCCAACTTCCAGTCAGCTGTGCAGGAAATGCTGGGTAATTAGAATTCGACACTGCTAAATCCAGTTTTGATGTTTAATTCTGACCAGAGTTTGGATATTTCAGCTTCTTATTCTAAATTGGAAAGAAGGAAATATTGGACATCTCCATAATGCAGAAATTTTATTTTTTCCACGGTAGTGGTGCCTACTGTTGAATCACGGTATCTGGCCAGATTTCACTCTCTTAGGCAATAAATATGCAGACACTTTATTTACTTTAATCAGCAGATATTTACTGATACGACTAACCCAATCAAAGCCAATTAACAAGACTCACTGTTCATCAAAAAGATGTTGAGGCCTCACTATCAAGGTCTTAATGAATTTCCTATTAGTGCTACAGCAGCACTGAGTCCCTTAGCAGAATAAACTTGGTGTGAATTACTCCTCACATAGTGGTCAATATAATCCCACTCCACCCCTATCTAACCCTCTAATCTAACAGACAGATCCTAAAACTTTGGGTATTGGTTTGTTGATTTGATTCAGTAGTCAAAAACAAGGGGCTTTATTCAATTTCCTTTTTAATTTCATGATTCAAAAAAATTGGGAATGCAAGACATATACACCCTGAAAGGTCATAATTAATGAAGAGAGCAAGCTGAAATCCTAACTAATTTAAAGGCCTCTGAACTTCAGGAGGTCACAGGTTTGATGGGGGTAAATTATTCATCTCTCTGCTTCTTAGTTTTCTACGTCTATGTCTTTTTCTCAATACAGATAAGGAAGTTTCCTGCTCAGACAGCCTTGGCATTGGAAGAGAAGGGGACACATTAATAAAGCCATGCTATGAGCCAAGTGATCCACATGGTTTTACCCGAGGCAATAAAACTTTCAAGTGCTCCAACAAATCATGGAAGAATGAAAGCAATGACTGCCTGTCTGTACCAGTAAACAACCTGTTGACTAGTGCCGAGGTAACATTTATGAGTTTTCTAGAGGTTGGGGCGGGGGCAGATAGGAGAGGGCAAAAATTTTTGTTGGGTGTTTTTTTCCTTAACATAATCTAAAATATATGAAGCATTACAAAATCAAATATTTGATTAAAACTATCTTTTAAAATATATAAAGAATGATTGGCTATATTTACACAAGTCAGTGAAAGAGGCTAGGTCCCCTTCTCTGGCCCAGAGGGCATGTGGCACTGCATGGCTAATATCCATACACACGAACGCTCTCTCCCCCAGACAAGGTGACTTTATTCATAGCGTCCAGCGGGAGCAGTCGCTGGCCTGGGGTGTTCCCTGAACCATGCTCAGGCATTGCCTCAGTGAACGCTAGCTGGCACAAGCCCAAAGCATGCTACAGAGTACACCAACAACGATGCAGTAGGGACAACTCTGGGCCACTGCCCAACCTCAGACCCAGGCCCTGTTTAGCATGCCCTCTCAGCCACTACACTTCACAGGTAGGTGCTGGGCCTCGGTTTTTAGCCTAGGTATCCTATCGTAGTGCTCTTCACTTCTACAAACCATCCAGAGTCACCCTTCTCTCAGTAAGGTTAGATGAGAACAATTATCTTTGTTTCATCAAATATTTACTATGTTTATTTTAGTAAATTAGGCACAGCAAGGTCCCAGGCAGAGGTACAGCTATGCAATTATATATTTTCTTAACTTACTAGATTGCTCCCTCATATAGTTTGGGCCCAGGCCAACTATTTTCTCCCCTGAAATTTCCAGGAGCAGTCTACAAGTTACCACAGGCAAGAGACCACTCTCAATAGGCAGTTAGGATACCCTGTTCTGGAAGGTCAGAGAGTTGAACACTACCAGCATGTCTAGACTGACCCTGGCTCTGTTTATTTTACTAGTATGGGGTAGCCATTATGAAGGAGGATCAAGCTCCAGGCAAATTGCACACATGTAATGCACTGTTATCTTCTGTTCCAGTCCTTGGTCAACAGTCCTGAGGCAAGAGCAAAGCTACCTAAGTACCTTGAAGAGCTTAAGGAAAAGACAGGAAAGGAGCAAAGCATACTAAACAGTTCTGCAAACCTAGGCGCAATCGTTACCATCCTGCATATGGTCTCCTCTATCCCAGCAGATGCAGAGGAGCACATTATTCAAGTAAGGTTTTGGTTTAAGTCTTACCTATACTTATCAAGCCCTTTGGCCCCTTTTGTCACAGAGGATGACATTTTTCCTGAAGAAATTTCACAGTTAGTTAAGGTCAGGAACAGGAAAGTATTATGGGAATAAGATGAAATGACAGCAAAGATACAGAAGAGTTTATGGAAAGTCAAAATAATGAAGACAAGGAGCCTGTGCATGAAAGAGAGACTGCTGTATGCTTAGCAACTAGAAATCTTCTAGGGACCCATAAATGTCTCTAGCATTCTAAGTTAGAGGAAAAGACAAGGAATGATGGATGAAAAATTGGACATGAGCGAGCAGTGTGCACTTGCAGCTCAGAAAGCCAATCGTAACCTGGGCTGCATAACAAGAAGCGTGGCCAGCAGGTCGAGGGAGGTGATTCTGCCCCTCTACTCTGTTCTGGTGAGACCCCATCTGCAGTACTGCGTCCAGCTCTTGGGTCCCCAGCACAAGAAAGACATGGACCTGCTCAAGCAGGTCCAGAGGAGGGCCATGAAAATGGTCAGAGGGCTGGAACACCTCTCCTATGAGAAAAGGCTGAGAGAGTTGGGGTTGTTCAGCCTGGAGAAGAGAAGGCTCTGAGGAGACCTTATTGCGGCCTTTCAATGCTTAAAGAGGGCTTATAAGAAAGACAAAGACTTTTTTACCAGAACCTATAGTGACAGGACAAGGGGCAACCATTTTAAATTGAAAGAGGGTAGATTTAGATTGGACATAAGGAAGAAATTTTTTACAATGAGGGTGATGAGACACTGGAACAGGTTGCGCAGAGTTGTGGATGGACCATCATTGGAAGTGTTCAAGGTCAGGTTGGATGTCTCTGTCCATGGCGGGGGGGTTGGA
This sequence comes from Mycteria americana, assembly GCF_035582795.1. Taxonomy (NCBI): domain Eukaryota; kingdom Metazoa; phylum Chordata; class Aves; order Ciconiiformes; family Ciconiidae; genus Mycteria; species Mycteria americana. The sequence continues at coordinate 7,093,821 of NC_134367.1, read as the reverse complement.
CTAGATGATCTTTAAAGGTCAAAACCATGCTGTGATTCTATGAGTAGGAGCAGAAATATAAAAAAAGGGTTGAAATAAGGACAGGGATCAAACAAGGAAAATCAATTAGATGTTACAACAAATGAATGGAAAAACATATCTTTGAAATACTTGGAAACCTTGATTGTGAGGTACAGAGGAAAAGCACTGCTCTTCTGAGCAGAAAAGTGCAAACAGACTTGATGTTTTGTAGCTGGAGAACCCTACATGGGAGAGAGCGAGAAATCAAAGATAGCACAAAGGCTGAGAAAGAAGGGAAAGAAGGCTGGAGAATAAAAAATACTAAGTAATATGTAAAAAAAAGCCACGCAGCTCCACTTCTGGAAACCTTAACTTGAAAATAGAGCATGCAGAGGGTTAACAGCTGAAGGTTTCACATGGATTGAGCAAAATAAGAAAATGTTGGGCTTTTTCAAAAGGCAATTCTAGGACCACTCAGAAATTCCCATCAGAAACAACAATGATTTGTATGGGATTTCAGTAACAGCATTATTCTTTTGTTTCAGAATTTCCTCTCCACAGTGAACTTTATTGTTGCTGATTCCACAACTAAAGTTTGGGAAGAGCTGAATCAAGAGGAGACACTCAAAAGTTCTTTGTTACTGTCTTCAGTAGAAAATTTTTCCCTGAACCTCCAACCAGTTAATAATACCATTCCTCCTGTCTCTGCAAACACCCTTCAGCTACAAGGTATAGTTGTCACAGAAAATAGCACCACAGATTATAATAAGACCTTCCGCAGTACAGAAAACCTCACAGTTAATGTGCTCATTGGCGAAACTGCAATTCAGGATCTAACCCAAGGTTCAACCATTGTCAGTGTGATGTACTCAAAACTTGGACATATTTTGCCCCACAATGGACCCGAGTATGTGAACGGCTTACTGATAACAACTGTGACCAGCAAGAAAATCCAGAATTTCAGTATTAGTATGACCTTTGCAAAGAAAAACTCATCTCTAACGATGCCCCAGTGTGTCTTTTGGAACGTCACACTCGACAAAAACAGAGGGGGCTGGGATCCTCAAGGTTGCACACCCACAGAGGTAGAAAATAATGTCATTTGCTCCTGCAATCACTTGACAGCATTCTCCATTCTGATGTCACCTGATAAATCCTCCCAGGTAATCTTTGAAGATTACATTACCTACATTGGCCTGGCCATTTCAATCTTGAGTTTGGTGGCCTGCATTATAATTGAATCCTTAGTCTGGAAATACGTGACAAACAACACAACCTCCTATATGCGCCATGTCTGTATATTCAACATAGCTACATCACTGCTGATTGCTGACATGTGGTTCATTGTCACTGCCTCCATCAATGACCAAAACCAACAGATGAGCAGAGGTATCTGTTTTGTGGCCACCTTCTTCATCCACTTATTCTACCTGTGTGCCTTTTTCTGGATGCTCAGCCTGGGCCTCATTCTTTTCTACAGACTGGTCTTCATCTTACATAACACAAGCAAGACCGCTCAGAAAGCAGTGGCATTCTGTCTGGGATATGGGTGCCCCTTTGTCATTGCAGTCATCACCATCGCTGTCACACTCCCAAGGAACAATTATACCAGAAGGGGTGTCTGCTGGCTCAACTGGAATGACAGCAAAGCTCTCTTGGCCTTTGTCATACCTGCCCTGATCATTGTGGCCATGAATTTGTTCATCACCGCAGTTGTTATAATAAAAATACTGAGGCCAGCTGTTGGGGATAGGTCAAACAGGCAGGAGAGGAACTCTTTGTTTCAAATTGGCAAAAGTGTGGCCATCTTGACACCACTGTTAGGCCTCACCTGGGGAATTGGCTTTGCCACTGTCATCAAAGACAGCCATCGAGCTTTCCACATCCTCTTTGCTCTGCTCAATGCTTTGCAGGTGAGTTACACATATGTATGGTTTTGTTTCCTCTATGCCATTTAACATGTAGTGACATTCTTGCAGTGCTGTGCTTGGAGGGGGAATAAAAACAGCTTGGGAAAGCTCAGGGCTGCCTTACACATCCTCATTCCCAAAGGGCTCTTTGGGAAACCCATTCCAGGAATTCAGCAGTATTTTGCATTCTCAGCTGCATAAACAGATGTGCCTTATAGATAAAGCTGACATAAAGATAACTTCCAACTTTGCCAGTAGCTGGGAAGAACTTCATTCCTGAATGAAGCCCTATTCTGTTCAGGTGGGCAAGCTTCAGCATATCTGGTCTCATTTAAAGTGCATCTGGAGGCATTATATTATGCTCTTGTGGGTTCAAGTAATGGGGGAGTATAAACAACATGAAAGTCACCAAGGACAGCTGAGTAGTACTAATAATAGAGAGGAGAACTGACCAAAATACACATGATTGGGAGTTTTCAGTTAGTATGATTTTTACAACAACATATTTAGGTGGCCAGTAGGATCCCAATACAACAGGATTTCTTAAGGACACAATAGCTATGTATACTCTGTCTCTTAAGAATGGCCTCAAAATTGTATGCTTCAGACCAAACTCACTTGCCTTTTATATTGTGAGCCTGCTAGCTTATCTGGGGAGCATAAGCAGAGCATGTCTTCCATACACAAAGGTCCCTTCTTCCAAATATGTTTAGTGCTAGCAAACTATCTGTGTCACTTTTGTAGACCAGATATACACACAGTTTAAGGAGGGCAGGCCTGGAGAACTCCCACTGCATCAGCAGTCCTTTATGTGAGATGCAGTTAGGAAAATGCCCTCTCTGAAAGAGTCTGGAGTTTAAATAGTCAACATGGACAATGTTTGAGATAATTATGAGGTACTGCAATTAAAAGGTTGGTGTCACCAAACTGCATGTAATTATCTGTCTCCTAGGGATTATTCATTTTGGTGTTTGGGACTCTCTGGGACAAGAAGGTAAGAATTCAAACTATTTCCTATATTATGTGAAAATACTGTTGGAATTTGAACATAATTGCTGTATTTACTGATTGATTTTTTTGTTTTTAACAAATAGATACAAGAAGCCCTGCTGAAGAGGAATTCAATGTCCAAATGGAGTTCGCAGCAAACAAAGGTTAGATCCTTGACCTAAGAATGTATTTCAGAGTTACTGCTGAATAGTCTAACATTCTCCAAGTGTCTTTTAAGTCAAATGCACTTCATATTCTGAATTATTTATTAGAACTAGTCAGAGAAAGAGAAGACACTAACAATATAAATATGAATATATCCCCTTTTTCAAAGTTCATTATTTCACTTAGAATTGGTAAAAAATGAGGTTGGTGGACATTTGTTCTAAATTTCACAAGAAATAAACCACAAAATGTAACTGAAACCTTAAGTTAGAAAATTTCAGTGGCACCATTATTCATTCACAACCTAAGAGAAATGCAAAGGGAACTTCTTGGGGAAGATGCCCTTCAGCTATGAGCAGGAAAGGATGGAGATACTGTGACTTGAACTCATGAGACAAGGAGACAGGTTAGCCTCCACTTTATGCTGGGAACAGAAAATGGAAGTATGAATCTTTTGTCAAAATCATGTCTATGTGTTGCAAAGACTCAGATTTCAACGAGCAAAAGATAGAACATAAATGAATGTGGTTCTGGAGCTAAGTGTCCTGGAACACTTCTAGAACAGGAGAGACTTGAGTTCCATACCCAGCAAATACCTGCATTTAAGCCAAAACATTCAGTGCCTAAAAAAAAAAAAAAAAAAGAAAGAATACATTGCAAACAGGGACTGGATTCTTCAGGAAGATCCTGGAACGTTTCTCTTCCATCTCCAGAGACCTTCTCTGGCCCAATGACCCTTGCACTCCCCCCTGCATTGAAGCACAGCTTGAATGGGCATCTGGAAATGCCTCTGCTCAGGATAGGCATTCACATTAAAGGGGAAAAACAGTTCCACTTCCATCTTTAGAAGAAAAAATAAAGCCTGCACAGTGCCTCAGGAAAATGACTGCTGAGGAATAAAATTAGGACAGAAACATGGGCAGTGTTCCTGCTGAACAGAGATGGCACATAATCATGGAACAGTTGAGGTTGGAAGGAACATCCAAAGATCATCTAGTCCAAACCCACTGCTCAAAGGAAGATAAACTAGAGTAGGTTGCTTAGGACATTGTCCCATCAGGTTTTCAGTATCTCTAAAGCTGGAGAATCCACTAACTCTTTCGACAAAAAGCTGTGGTGTTTTGCCACCCTTACCATAAAAAAAAGCTTTTTATTATGATGAAATGGAATTTTTTCCATTTCCATTTGTGCTCCAGAGATCAAGACTCTGAAAAAAAATGCTCAGTGGCTGTTTGAAAAGGGTAAAACAGGGCTCAGCTGCTGTAAGCGACTGGGCAGCCATGCAGCTACTGTCTTGTGCCAGCCATGCATCTGCTCCCTTCACACCTTCTAATCTTTAGCAGCTCCTGGTTCCTCTCTCCATGCGTCCTTCACCTCCACAGATCTCATGGCACCATAGGCCTTTCATCCAAAATGCCTAAAGGGAGGCAGAGCTATTTAAGCCACGGGAAAATGCTGGCAAGGGGACAAATGAGCTTAATTCAGTTCAAAAAAGATATAGCCCAATTGGAAAGATGCGGAGCAGAACAAGTACCGAAGAGGTGGGATGACTGCTGTGCTAGAACGACATAGCACACTTCAGCCTAGACAACTGATGGGGAATTGTAAAAGCAATGTATGCTGCTACGAGGCCATGGAGAAAATAAGCCATCCAGTTTGATAATTAAGGACCAGGCCTGACCCTAATGAGTGGCAGATTCAAAGCAAGCAAAGGAGATTTAGACCTCCTTGCTCCTGGACATTAGGGATATTTGACACTCTCCTAGGTTTTCTTATCGTTTACTTCATTTTGTGGAAGCTTAATAGGCCATTAAGGGCTATTAAACACCAAGGCCTTGCCTCTGCCTCCAGAAGTCCCTGTACCTCTGACAGCCAGAGGTGGAAAGAACATTCTGAAGACCTGCTGCTACAAGCTTACTTTGCTTCTGTAAAACTCTTCCCTAGGGCCTCTGCTGTGGCCCTCTTTGGATAAGAAGCAACCGGTCTAGAGGATCCTTGGATCCAACCAAGTGCAAATCTGCTTATGGCATTAAGCAACCAGTACTCATTAGAGAGGCTGGGGGAACAGCCTCTCAGTGTGAACAAAGGAGTAAAACCACAGAATGAACTGCTTTTACAAAGAGGCTTGACAAACCTCTAAAGCAGAATATAGGAGGCCAACGCACAGGTGGGTCACAGCCTCAGCGACCCAGGACTTGTCTTACAGCCTTAGGAGGGAGCCAAGAGCTGAGGCTATGGACTAATATTCACCTCACAAAGAACTCTGCTGGTTGAAGACGTCGTGGCTACAAGAGTTGTTTGTTATCCTCTTCGCGCTGATGCCAAAGGCGTGTTCATCTCTGCTTCTGCACAAGAGGGGCCACATTCCCAGACACAGAATACAGAAAAGTTTCAGCCAACAGGAATAAAATACCTCTATCTGGGATGGCTGCATGAGGATGGATAACCCTGTGTATTCTAACACAGAAATGCTTGTTTCATCTTACACTTTCTGCATCCATAATCCCTCACCAAAGAAGCCACTCCAGGATGGGTAAGGGATTGAAGACATCAGAACCTAACCGCTGGCACTTGGGGTGGAAAAAGAAAATGGTGGTAAATGCTAGCATCACTCTTATATGACAGTAGAGCTTAGTTTTATATTGGTATCTGAACAGGGCTTATTCAGAAAAGCCTGTAGAGGTATTGCTAAAGAACTGGGAAGCAGACTTAAAAAACAGCATAATTGAGATACATGGGTACATAGCCTCTAAGGAATTAAGGAGTCCATTAAGGCTGGACTGCCAGCTCAGAGGAGCAGCATTGGCTCGAATGACTCCA